>NC_133386.1:104054049-104679466 GCF_047511655.1 Castor canadensis
TCACTGTGTACATACATGAATAAAGCAAATTAAAAAAAATTCTGAAATATATTTAGAAATCATATTAAAGAAAATAAATATGAAATCTCAGGAATTTTAAGTTAACATTATAACAAGTAAATATTAAGGATTTATTTACAATATTGTTTTATAATATGCTAAATAAAATCTTACATTGCATGATAGATTTCAATACTGCAATTACTCATCATGTTCATAACCCACGACAATTTGGAAATTTGCTGCTACTTCACTTCCATGAGGAACTATAGCATTAATTCTTTTTGAAAAAGATATTCTGCTTTGTCTTCTAATTTATAATTGATTCATTGAAGGAAAATAAGTCATTAGACCTATACATCTTGACTTACAATAAGTACACATTTAATCTTGGATTTATTATATTTCAGAAATTTCATTTCCAAATAATGAGTGAAAAAATGTCTTCCATGGGAGTGGGAAATCAAAAATAATTAAGTACTTCAGAAGATTTCAGTGCAGAAAAAAGTTGCTATATATGTACATATGTAAGTATATATATTCAGCAGAAGTTTGAACAATATTTTTCTACTCAGCATAAATATTTTGTCTGCAAATACAACCAATTAACTTGAATACAAACAAATATAGGGCTGAGGATGAAGAACAATTCATTTTGTCATTTGTTCAACAAGTATTCATTTACTTTAACAATAATAATATAATGCATTATGAAATATAATGCACTTGAGTTATATTTAGGAATTGAGGTCCTTTAAAATCCTGAAAGGAAGTCCATGTTTATATGTCTGTATGAGTCATATCTAGTATGGAATCATCTTTAACACATTAACCAACGTGTACACAGGCAAACTTCAAGTGTTATGTAAATATTGTAGAAATCTGTCACATACTTAAAATCAGATGACAAGTCTACATTAGTAAGCACAATCCACATGCTATCTATTTTTGCAAGCTTTTAGTGTATTACAAGAAGATGTTGCTAATCAATAACAAGTAAATACAAAAGTACCAATATAATTTAAGCACAGAAATGTCAAGTGTGCATTACATTTTCTCAGTTACATGAATACTAATTATCTGGAAGGATATCAAGGATCAAATTCCAAATCCAACAGCCGGTGAAATATATTGTCCAAGAAAAGATTGATGGTCCTAGCTATAGAAAAGCTATAAAAGTATATATTTTATTATTATAGGTTCATCTTTAAGCACATTAAAAGACCCACATATGTGTTGGGAGAAATTATAAATTGTATATTTCTCTTTAGCAGTGAGTAAAGAGGAGGAGGGAATGGTTGAAATTACTTTATTCCATTCACCATACCAGAAAGCCTGTCTGCAGACATATCCATATCACTTTACATATTTTCTGAAGCTTGGAAAAAGTATCTGAAAAGCAACACTGGCGAAGAAACCATCCTTTCAAGCTGGATAAAAAAATATCCCAGAGTTCAAAAGCTTCCTTTATTATTTTTAAAAACAACAATATGTCTAGGCTGACCCTTGTGGTATATATCTCTAATTCCAGCTCCCTGGGGAGCAAAGACAAGGTGCGAGTTGGAAGGCAGCTTCAGTTAAGCAAAGTTACTGGGAAAACATATCTGAATAGCAAATTTCAAAAGTAGGACTTTTGAGAAAGTAAAATTTTATTTTTTCTCCTTAGGTTGTATTACTCTAATTCTTCTCCATAAGGAAGTGAATTTCTGATTTTTATGTTGTTTTTAGAGTAGGTGATTTTTGTCTGCTTCATTCCCATAGATTTCCAGCCTCTGATAGGTGCTTTGCTTTTCCATTAAAGGTAAAATATGTTCAGAGGAAGAAACTTACATGCCAATTAAGACTTCCTAAGTGTTTTTTATATCCCTTTTATACAGAGCCAGATTTAGTGCAGGTTGGTGGAATTGCCTTATAGGAAAATTGACCTTAAGTCATTCAGGAAAAGATATTTTATTGCATAATTGTTAAAAAAATTAATTCCCATGTACATATAATATTCTTTACAAAATAGTTGATAACTATTGTTACTTTTTTTCCCCTAGAAATTCGTAGTAAAATTCAAAGCAATAAATCCTAGACTAACGTTTAAGCAGTTAGGTAGTTTTGTATGGTTTTAAAACTGAAAGATGAGTATATGCATGCCAAGAATTGTGTAAATAAATGACTATTTTGGGTGTGTGAAAATATCAGAATATTGAAAAGTGTATCCATCTCTTTTTATTTTTTTAGCTTGAATTTGGTTTTTGAATACTTTTGCTATTAAAATGGACAAAAAAACCCAATCCAAATTAAATGATTGAAGTAAGAGTAGTGGATGAGGTGAATTCAAGTATGATATAGTTGATACATTGTTAGGAACTTTTGTAAATGCTACAACGTACCCCCACTCTGCACAACAGTAAATAAAAACAAGAGCTAATCATCTTTATAACTTTAAAAGATCAGAAGGAAAACCCACAGTATTATAGAGTATTGTATAATATTATTGAAATTTTTGTTTGGCTTTAGATTTATAAATTAGTGTTCTTACAACTAGAAAACTTTTATATGTTAATAAGCTAATAAGCTTTCTTTTTCTTTGTCAGAATAATTTTTCTTACCCTCCACCACCTAAGCCCTTTCTTTATGAATTCCTTAATTCTCCTCTAGGTCTCAGAGTCACAAAACACTATGACCAGTAACTGTAAGCCTTTTGAAGTCAAAGACAATGTGTACTTTTCCCTTTGTAACAATTTTCAGAAGGAAGCACAATGTGTGGCACAGAGCAGCCCTCACTAAACATTTTCTGAATGAACAAATGCATGAATTCACATTCACAAATGATTTGTAAGCAGTAAACTAAAAAGATAGAACATTTAACAAGGTCAAAGCTATAATGAATAATATAAATGATTGATTTATATGCTATTTATTTATTAGAATAGTCATGATGGTGGTGCACAAAAAGCAATCATAAGTGAGAAACATCTTACGTGTAAATCACCATGCTATTGTTACCGTGGTATATCTTAGTCACATCTTCCTTCCATTAACTGCAAGAAGGAAAGAAACCAGGAAAAATAAAAAGTAATATGGACTTTGAAGTCTCTGATACTTTCCTGCCTCAAATTCTTTCAAAAGAATTCAATTTCTGATTTCCAATTCCAAACCCCTGTGAATATATTAACAAAGGAATGAGCTGTCTCTTTATGATTTTAGAAGAGGAAGGATGCTAGCAATTACCTCAGAATTTACCAGTCTGGGGAGCAAGGGGCACCATACTGGCATGCTCCTAAGGCCCCAAAGAGATCCATGAGGGATGAAGCCTGAAGATAATATCTTGAGTTACTCCTCCCTGACAGAGCTCAAGATACATGGATATATCCTGAAAAAGAGCAGCTGCTCTTAACATAATGTAGCATTAATGGCAGATTTTAATAAAATAAACATACAAATAATTTTATAAATTCAAGTGTGTCATCAGATCAAGGACTGATAACCAGAATATACAAGGAACACAAAAAACTAAACTCTCCCAAAATTTATGAAGCAATAAAGAAATGGGCAACTGAACTAAACAGAACTTTCTCAAGGGAAGACCTTCAAATGGGCAAAAAACACATGAAAAAATGTTCAACATCTCTAGCTATAAAAGAAAGGCAAATTAAAACCACACTAAATTTCCACCTCACCCCTCTTAGAATAGCCATCATTAGAAAACCCACCAAAAACAGGTGTTGGTGAGGATGTGGTGAAAAAGGAACCCTCATGCACTGCTGGTGGGAATGCAAACTAGTACAACCACTCTGGAAAAAAATTTGGAGGCTTGTTAAAAATCTAAACATAGATCTTCCATATGATCCAGCAATACCACTCTTGGGGAAATACCCAAAAGTGTGTGACATAGGTTACTCCAGAAACATTTTCACACTCATGTTTATTGCAGCACTATTCACAACAGCCAAGAAATAGAAACAGCCAAAATGCCCCTCTACTGATGAATGGGTTGAGAAAATGTGGCATTTATACACAATGAAATTTTATGCAGCCTTGAAGAAGAATGAAATCTCATCATTTGCAAGTACATGGATTGAACTGGAGAGGTTAGCCAGGCCCAGAAGACCAAAAATCACATGTTCTCCCTCATATGCAGACTTTAAATCAAGGGTAAACACAAGAAGGGAATTGGACTTTGATCACATGATAAGGCGAGGGCACACAAGAGATGTATGTGGATAGGTAAGAAACCCAAAAATCTAGATAGCATCTGATGTCCTCAATGCAAAGGAACTAATGCAGAAACTTTAAAACAACAGAGGCCAATAGGAGAAGGGCACCAGGTACTAGAGAAAAGGTTAGTTCAAGAAGAATCAATTTAGAATGGGACACATATGAACAGGAAAGCAATGCAAGCTAACCTTATCTCAACTAGTAAAAACCTTTGTCCTGCTTATTAATGTTTACACTCTCTCTTCAACAAAGTTAGAGATAAGAGCAAAACAGTTCCTGCTCAGAAGCAAAGGGGTGGGAAGGAAAGGGAAGGGGCAGAGGGAAGGGGGAAGAAATGACCCAAACATTGTATGCACATATGAATAAAAGAAATAAAAAAAATTCAAGTGTGAATTGTGATGCTCTAATTTAGAGACGTGAAGTCCATGAATAATTAGAAGCTATCAAACCACTCTTGTTCCCAACCAGTTCCTCTTGCATTCCTCTATATGAGCAATTTCTGTTGTTGACAAAAAAGTAGACTTCCTTTCTCATGGACATAGGCATGGAATCTGCATGTAGGCAGAGTAGGTGGCACCCAGATTTAAGGAAATTTCTCCCCATAAAACCTGTTCTAGCAACAATTCTTAAAGTTCCCATAAATAAAAATATAGTGGGTTTACAAAAATCAAACTTTAAAGAGAAAATGAATAGCAGAGGAAGCCAACATTTGCATATAGGTTATAAACTGTCTTTCGAAGAATGGATCTAGAAATTACAGTAAGTGGAGAAATATTTTTTCTTTCATTTATTCACATATGCATACATTGGGTCATTTCTCCACCCTGGACCCCTCCTTCTCCTACCCCCCTCCACCCTCAGTTCCAGGCAAGTCCTGTTCTACCCTTATCACTAATTTTGTTGAAGAAATTACATAAGCATAATAAGGAAGACAAAGCATTTTTGCTACTTGAGTTAAGAATACCTATACAGAGAGAATCCTACTATTGGTTTCATGTACCCATGTGTTACAACCCATGTTGATTCAACTCTAACTCAATGACATTTACATTGGTTCCTGATCCCCTGCTCATCATAACCTCTGTCATTTTAAGGTTTCTGTATTACTTCCTCTGGAGTGGGGACATCAAATGCTTTCATGTTTTGGGTTTTCTACCTATTCTTATATCTCCCATGTGGGCTCTCCCCTTGTCATGTGATCCAAGTCCAATCACATTGCTGCATTTGCCCTAGATCTAAAATCCAAATATGAGGGAGAACATGTGATTTTTGGTCTTCTGAGACAGGCTGAGCTTGTTAGAATGATGTTCTCTAGTTCCATCCATTTACCTGCAAATGATAAAATTTCATTCTACTTCATGGCTGACTAAAATTCCACTGTGTACAAGTACCACATTTTCTTGACCCATTCATCAATAGTGGGACATCTTGGTTGTTTCCATAACTTGGCTACTATGAATAGTGCTGCAATGAACATGGGTGTGCAGGTGACTCTGGAGTAGCCTGTGTAGCATTCCTTTGGGTATATCCCCAAGAGTGGGATTGCTGGATCATATGCCAGGTCTATGTTTAGATTTTTAAGAGTTGTCCAAAATTTTTTCCATAATGGTTGCACCAGATCGCATTCCCACAAACAGTGGATTAAGTTTCCTTTTTCCCCACATTCTTGCCAACACCTGTTGTTAGTAATGTTTTTGATGATGGCTATTCTAACAGGAGTGAGGTGGAATCTTAGTGTTGTTTTGATTTGCATTTCCTTTATGGCTAGAGATGGTGACCATTTTTTCATGTGCTTTTTGGCCATTTGAATTTCTTCTTTTGAAAAGGTTCTATTTAGTTCAGTAGTCTGTTTCTTAATTGGTTCATTGATTTTAGGAGAATTTAGTTTTTTAAGTTCCCTGTATATTCTTGTTATCAGTCCCTTGCCTGATATATAGCTGGCAGATATTTTCTCCCACTATGTGGGTGGCATTTTCAGTTTAGAGATCATTTCTTTCATTGTGCAGAAGCTTTGAAATTTTATGAAGTCCCATTTATTCATCCATTGTCTTAGTTGCTAGGCTGCTGGGGTTCTATTGCGGAAGTCTTTGCCTATACCTATTTGTTCCCAGAGTGTTTCCTGCCCCTTCCTGTAATAACTTCAGAGTTTCAGGTCTGATATTTAGGTCCTTGATCCATTTTGAGTTGATATTAGTACAGGGTGTTAGACATGGATCTAGTTTCAGTTTCTTGCAGATGGGTAACCACTTTACCCAGCAGCATTTGTTGGAGAGGCTGTCTTTTCTCCATCATATATATTTGGCACCTTTGTCAAAAATGAGGTTTGTATAGTTGTGTGGATTCATATCCAGGTCCTCTATTCTGTTCCACTGGTCTTCATTTCTGTTTTTGTGACAGTGCCATGCTGTTTTTATTGCTACTACTTTATAATATAGTTTGAAGTCAGGTATTGTGATACCTCCAGCATTGCTCTTTTTGCTGAGTATTGCCTTGGCTATTCTCAGTCTCCTGTGTTTCCAAATGAACTTTAGGGTAGATTTTTCAATCTGTGTGATGAAAGTCATTGGGGTTTTGAGCAGAATTGCATTAAACATGTAGATTGATTTTGATAGTATAGCGCTTTTTACTATGCTGATTCTACCTATCCATGAGCACCGGAGGTCTTTCCATCCTCTGTAGTCTTCTTCGATCTCTTTCTTCAAGTGCTTGTAATTCTCTTTGTTAAGGTAATTCACATCCTTTGTTAAATTAACTCCTAGGTATTTTTTTTTTTTAGGCTACTGTGAATGGAATTGTTTCCATGTATTCCTTCTCTATTTGTTTGTTGTTGGTATACAGAAAAGCTAATGATTTTGGTATGTTGATTTGTATCCTGCTACATTACTGTAGTTGTTTTTGCTGTCTGAGAGTATTTGGGTATAATTTTTTGGGTCTTTAAGGTATTGGATCATATTGTCTGCAAATAGGGATATTTTGACAGTTTCTTTACCTATTTGTATTCCTTTTATTTCTTCTTCTTGCCTAATTGCTCTGGCTAGAAATTCCAGTACTATGTTGAATAGGAGTGGGGATAGTGGGCATCCTTGTCTCATTCTGGATTTTAGGGGGAATGTTTTCAGTTTTTCACCATTAAGTATGATGTTGGCTGTAAGTTTGTCATATATAGCCTTTAAAATGTTGAGGTACATTCCTTCTATTCCTAGCTTTCTTAAAGCTTTTATCATGAAGTGGTGTTGGATGTTATCAAAGGCTTTTTCTGCATCTACTGAGATGATCAGGTCATTTTTGCCTTTGCTTCTGTTGATGTGCTGTATTACAGTTATAGATTTGCATATGTTGACGCACGCCTGCATCCCTGGGATGAAGCTGTCTTGGTCATGGTGAATGACCTTTGTGATGTGTTGTTGGATTCAGTCTGCCATTATTTCATTGAGGATTTTTCATTGATATTCACTAAGGAAATTGCAGGTGTCTTTGCTTAGTTTTGGGATGAGAGTAATATTGTCTTCATAAAATGGGTTAGGCAGTGTTCCTTCCCTTTCTATTTCATAGAACAGTTTAAGGAGAGTTGGTATTATTTCTTCTTTTAATGTCTCAAGAATTCTGCAGCGTATCCATCAGGTCCTGGAATTTTCTTTTTGGGGAGGCTCTTGATGGCAACTTCAATTTCTTTTTGTGTTATAAATCTGCTCAGGTGATTAATATCCTTTTGGTTCAGTTTTGGGTGCTTGTAAGTTTCTAGAAATATGTCCATTTTTTTGAGATTTTCAAATTTATTAGAGTATAGGCTCTCAAAGTAGTCTCTTATGGTTTTCTGGATACCAGTGGTATTTGCTGATATCTCTTCTTTTGCATTTCTGATTTAACTGATTTGGGTTTTTTCTCTCCTCATTTTAGTCAGGTTTGCAAGGGGTCTGTTAATCTTATTTATTTTTTCAAAGAACCAGCTTTTTGTTTCATTGATTCTTTGTATTTTTTTTTTTTTGGTTTCTATTTCATTGATTTCAGCCCTTATGTTAATTATTTCTTTCCTTCTACTTGTTTTGGGATTTGCTTGTTCTTGTTTTTCTAGGAGTTTGAGCTGTAGTTTTAGATCATCAATTTGAGATCTTTCTTTCCTTTTAATATATGCACTCATGACTATAAACTTTCCTCTTTGACTGTCTTTGATGTGTCCCATAGGTTCTGGTAGGTCATGTTTTCATTTTTATTAACTTCCAGGAACCTTTTAATTTCCTCTTTTATTCATTGGTGACCCATTCACTATTGAGCAATGTGTTGTTCTGCTTCCAGTTTTTTAGTGATGTTTATGTTGTTGATTTCTGGTTTTAATGCATTGTGTCAGACAGAATGCATGGAATTATTTCTATTTTCTTATATTTGCTGAGACTTGTTTTGTGTCCTAAGATCTGATCAATTTTGGAGATGGTTCCACGGGCTGCTGAGAAGAATGTATATTGTGGAAAAGTTGGATGAAATATTCTCTAGACATCAGCTAGGTCCATTTGATACATGGTGTGATTTTCTTCTAGGATTTCTTTCTTGATTTTTTGTTTGGATGACCTATCTATTGGTGATGGGGGGGTATTAAGTTCTCCCATTACAACTGTGTTGGAGTTAATATATGTTTTTTGGTCCTTCAGAGTATGATTGATGAAATTGGGTACATTGACATTGGGTGCATATAGATTGATAACTGTTATTTCCTTTTGGTGTATTTCCCCTTTTATTAGTATGGAGGGTTCTTCTTTATCTTGTTTGATCAATGTAAGTTTGAAGTCTACCCCTGCTTTTTTCCAGGACCATTGGCTTGGTAAATATTCTTCCAGCCTTTCCCTCTCAGCAGGTGCTTATTTGTGTCAATGAGATGGGTCTCCTGTAAGCAGCAGATTGTTGGATCTTCATTTTTAATCCAGTTTGCCAATCAGTGTCTTTTGATGGGGGAATTTAGACCATTAACATTCAGTGTTAGTATTGATATATACATTGTTTTACCTGTCATGTAATTGTCTTTGTTGATTAAGGGTTTAAATGTGTGTAACTGAATCAGTGTTTCTCTTTACTTTCTTGTATTTTCTTCTCCTGTGGTTTGGTATTGCCTGCCCTTTCATGCTTTTGTTTGCTTTCATTATCTGTGTGCAGAATTCCTTGGAGAATATTTTGTAGTGGTGCCTTGGTGGTCATCTATTGTTTTAGTTTCTGCTTATTATGGAAGACTTTTATTGTTCCATCTAGTTTGAAACATAGTTTTTCTGGGTAGAGTATCCTAGGATTGAAGTTATTTTCATTCAGTGCATGGAAGACCTCACTCCATGCTCTTCTTGCCTTTAATGTTTCTGTTGAGAAGTCTGTTCTGATTTTGATGTGTTTACCTTTGTATGTTATTTGTTTTTTCTCTCTTATAGCCTTCAATATTCTTTCTCTAGTCTCTGTCATTTTAATGATAATATGTCATGGAGTAGTTCTATTTTGGTCCAGTCTGTTCAGTGTTCTGGAGGCTCCCTGTACATGAATGGGCATAGTTTTCTCAAGATTTAGGAAATTTTCTGTTATTATTTTGTTGAATATTATGCATTCCTTTTGCTTGCACCTCTTCTCATTCTTCAATGCCCATGATTCTCAGGTTTGGTCTTTTGATGGATTCAGTGAGTTCTTGCATTTTATTTTCACAGGTTTTGAGTTGTTTAACTATAATTCAGTTTTTCCTGTAATTGCCATTTTATCTTCAAATCCTGAGATTCTGTCTTCTGTTTGTTCTATTCTGCTGGAGTTGCCTCCCATTTTGTTTTGTATTTCTGTTTCATTCTTTTTTCTGAAGTTTTCTATATCATGGATTACTTCCTCTTTAACATTGTCAATTTTTGCCCTTAATTCATTTATCTCTCTGTTTATGGTGGTCTCAGTTTCAGTTTGGTGTTTATTTAGGACTTCTATGATTTCATTGATTTTTTTCTGTGTTTTCTTATATTCTTTGTTTTTGTTTTCTTGGAAACTCTTGAGTGCCTCCTGTACATGTTAGTTGACCATCTCTAGTAACATCTCTATAAAATTCTCATTGATTACTTGTAGGATTTCTTCTTTTAGGGTGTTGTTGTGGGCTTCTTTGGATTCCTTGTTGTAATTTATCTTTGTTTTGTTGGAGTCTGGATCTGGGTATCCATTTTTTTTCATTTCACTCCAAATCCTGTACTATTTTAATTTGGGGCAGGGGGAAATGGTTTCCCTCCCTTTTTCTTCTTCCCATATTTCCACTAGGTACCATTTCTATTCCTTGACTATGTATAATTTAATATTATCTGGGTAACAATATTAATACTAACAAAACCAAAAAAGAAGAATAAAAATGAGAAAAAAGATAGAAAGATAAAAGGAAGAGAGAAGAGAGAAGAGAGGATAAGAGACAAAAAAAAGAAAACAGAAAAAAATGGGAGAGATGGTGGGTGATCAAACAGCAAACCAGGCAGCAAATCCCTTCAAGACGGGAAAAAAAATTTACCAGTTCTGGAACAGTGGAATTGCAGTCCTAGTTGTTGTAATGCCACTCCTCTACCATCCAGACTTGTCTGTGTGTGTCTTTTAGGAATGTTGGGAGCTCTCCTGTGGCATGTGGCCTGTGGATGGGGTCTCACAGGCCTACAGGTGCAGCCTTTTCAAGATGAACTGGCAGGCATTTGGAGCGTGGGCCTGGCGTGCCTGAAGGGCATGGGCCAGTGGAGTGGAGATCATGCCTGTCTGTGGATTTCTGGCTTGGCAGACTTTAAGGTCATGGTCCTGACAGGGATCTTGCAGGCCTGTGCAGGCATGAGGCACACAGCACTGTGGAAACCATGGAGGTTTGTGCAGGCCTGTAGGCATTTCCTAATGGAGATCATGCAGGACTGTGTAGGCATGAGGGGCAAAGCATAGCAGATACTGTGGAGTCCTGTGGAGGTGTGAGGGGCATAACCCAGTGGAAATCATGGAGGCCTGTGCATGTCTGGAGGGCACAGACTAGCAGACAGAGATCGTGTGTGTTTTTGTGTGTATCTCTGTCATGGCAGGCCTTTGGGGCATGGCCCAGAAATGCAGGGATCATGCAGGTCTGTGCAAGCCTGAGAAGCATGGCCCAATGAAATGGATCAGTGCAGGCTTGTGTAGACCTGGGGAGCTCAGTCCAGCAGAACAAAGATTGTTCATATGTGGATTGTCAGCATTGAAAGCCTTGGGGGCATGGCCCAGTGCAGCGGAGATCCTGCAGGCCTGTGCAGACCTGAGGGTGGGGCTGGAGAAGCAGAGATCCTGCATGTGTATATCCCCAGCTTGGCAGGCCTTAGGGGCACAGGCTTGTGGAGTGGATATTGTGCATGTCTGTGCAGGCTTGGGGGACACACTCCAGTGGAACAGAGATTGTGCATGTGTGGATCACCAGCATGACAGTTCTTGGGGGTGTGGCCTGGCAGTGCAGAGATCTTGCAGGCCTGAGAGGCCTGGCCCAACGAAGTGGATGTCAGTGCAGTCCTGTGCAGGCCTGAGGGGCATGGCCCAGTGGAATAGAGATCGTGTGTGTGGATCACCAGCTTTGCAGACCTTGGAGGTGTAGCCCAGCAAAGCAGATTGTGCGGGCCTGCGCAGGGCTGAGGGCATAGCCTGGCAGATATTGTGAATGTCTGTGGATCACCTGCTTGGCAGGCCTTAAGGGCTCATTCCGTGGTGATTGCCCGGGTCTGAGCAGTGGGAGTTTGGGTAGCACAGCCCTGGCAGGGCTAAGAAGCAGGGCCGGAGGATCGGAGATCCCAGGGCATGTGGAGCAGTGGCTCCCTGGGCATATTGGGCAGAGCTTGGTATGCAGCCCCTGCTATTCTTTTAGTATATTGTGGCTGGGAGAAGACTTCCATGAACTAGGGGTTCAGAGTGCTGATGTTTCAGCTCTCTCTGGTGCTTTACCTTATTGAGTGTGTCTCCAGCCTCTCAACAAAGTCCCTGGATCACAGAGGTCAGAAGGTCTGTGGCTGTGTCCCAGTCACCATCTTGGATTCTCCCAATGGAGAAATCTTTGAGTGATGTCAGTATCTTAAAATTGCCAGATCTCCACCAAGTCTCTTTTTATTAATTATAAAGAACAGATACCAATGAGACCTTATATAATTCCACTTTAGAATAGTTTTATAATAATGTATTCAGATAATTGTTTCTTTTGTTTTTTATTTTATCATTTTAAAAATATGGAAAATTTTCCCTTTCAGTGACTCACAGTATTATTTTTTGGCAAGCAAAATTTCAGGTACCTTTTATCTTCTTTCAAAGTGAATGTAAAATCAGTTTTATCTACTCCTTCAAAAAATATTTCCTAGAGAAATAATCATATGTTGAAAGAAAACTTATTTTAATGCAATTACATATTGTTACCAAGTCATACTGCTTGCACTTTGTTGTGGCAGATCTTGTTTGATTCATTTACATGGTGACAGCCGCAGCTTTCTGGGGGAGGATGAATGTCTGCCTCCCATTGGGTTGGACATGCCACCAGTGTGTGTTCTTCATTATCAACAAGTTTCTTCATTGGATAATGGCCAACCAAATCCTTAGATTGCAAATATTTATGTATACATACAGATGATTAGTCATGTAACCCAACTACACATAAGTGTCTACTAAATGTACTGCTATATGTTGTTTCTTTATATCTTTTAACGAGGACAGTTTTAATGTTCATACTGCATTGTAGAGCTTCTCTTAAAGAGACATGGGGGAAGTTGATCTAAAATGGATATTTTGAGTCACATGTGTTATGGCAGTTCATAAAGACAACTGCACATTTAGTGATGAATTGTTCTTATGCATAGTCTTTCAAATGAAATGAATGAAATTTTTCACAGTGATAGTCTTTGAGGCCTGCATGGCCTTGCTTACCTACTTCCCAGGACATGTAGGTTGTAAATTACTACATGCCTGTGTAGGGAATGGAATAGCAGTCCCAAAATCATTCACTGAAGAATGTCACTGTATATCTTGGAGAAATTTATTACTAAAAACTGGTAGTCCACCCAAGAGAAAATACATACCTAACAATTCTTTCATCATCAGTACATAGGCTGGATATTTGTCAGGTTCACATCCCTCCTTGTCAAAAATGTGTTATATCAAACAGCAACATTGTTCTGGTCCTTCAATTTTAAAATCTCCATGGCCTAAAGGCAATAAAATACATTCAAACAGAAAATGCCTGCATTGAAACATTAAAAACCAAGTTTAGATACAAACTAATTCAGATTCATCAAAGGGTCCCAAATGCAAGCAGATAGTATAATATTTTTTAAAGATTGGCTGTAGATTTATCTTGAATAAACAGTTACCCACTACAGAGGAAGCTAGATTCATGCACAAAGAATTAATAGTGCATGTGTTTATTAGCTTCCTTATTCTCAAGAATACTTTAACTCAAATCTTAAAATCAATTTGCTGGTCAATAAGAAGTCAACATAATTTCCTTAGAAAACCAATGCACTCAATACATGAAAATGAATAGGCTGCTGGACATTTCATACCATTGAATCCAGGAGTCCAATTTTTCAGAAAAATAACACTGTATGTGCTATAATAATCTAAAACATTTGGTAATGAATTTCCTAGATGTGGCCCAAATGATTGCTCACATCACTTCAAAGGATATTTGAAAATACAAGCACAAACCTAGCTGTCTAAAAGACTTTCTTTATTAGAGCTTACAACTATGAATGGACAAGGATTGCTAAATTCCTGAAGTTATTTTTCACCTGCTCAAAACCAGGCAAAAGGTAGTCAGGCCACTGGGTTAATCTCTGAGGCCTTTATTAAGCTAATAGCCTCAGTCTGTGCTTGTTTCTATCATTTGGAAAATGTAATAATAACAGTATCTGCTTCATGTGTTATTGACAATAAGTTAATTACTTAATACTGAAATAATTATTATGAACAGAAACATTAATACTCTCTTTTAGAATTTCAAATCTTTAATCAGCCACATCTCTAAGGCAATCATTTCTTGCTGCATCAATGTTTTATTTGGAGGGGATATTGTTGTACTAGAGTTAAATTCAGTGTTTAGCTCTTGCTAAGTAGGAATTCTGTGACTTGAGCCACATCTCCAGCCTCTTAGGTCAACTATTTTTAGGAATATTGACATCTTTTTATTCAAGCAGAAGAACCACAAAAGTAAAAGAAATGCTCAAAGGGGAAGAAAAGAATATTTCTTAAGTACATATAGTGCTGCTTTCTTTGCTTTGTTTCATATTCCAATTCTGATTTTCCCAGTCTTAGAAAACAGCATACATTTATTTTGAATACATAATGCTTCCTAATCTTCATAGGTTTTCATTGTTTACTTTAGTCCTGTTAAGCTATTTTCATTCTTGATTTCAGAGAAATTTTCTATCTGCTTATGGATATAGTAAAACTTTGCTAGGAAAACTTAGCAAATGGCTTGAAAATGATTTGATACTTTCCAGTGAAAGACATTGTGAAATTCCCATGGTTTTCTTTTTCTGATGACTTAAAAAGGTGACTTTTAGATGCAAAATGGTAGTGTTTTTCAAAATCTTAGCAAGAAATGACAGTCTTGGAATGTGGCTATAACTGGAAATGTTACTTGCTTTCAATAGTACAAAATTATATCCTTCACCCTACCTAAAGATAGTTTAAAAGCTCCAAAACTAAACACATCCCTTGTAATTGCCTGTGATACTAAGACACTAAAAATTGAGGGATCAGGATAGAAAATTATAGGAGCAACAAGGTTTAGGGTACTAACTAAGAGCACTGAAGTCTAATCGCAAAACTGAAAACAAGATGGGATGCAGCCATATTTTTAAATAGTCTCTAGCATTTCTTCCACATGGCCTATTCATAGTACATGAATCCCTATTAGTTAACTATCAAGAGAAAATATGCACAAGGTTTAAGACAATGAATTTTTACATCTGTCATCACTTTTATCCTACCTCAAACTCTAAACATTGTGCCTGGAAAACACTGTTTTAATAATCTGCCTCACACTAATTCCTATCATCTTCCCAGTTCTTTTGTTTGCAACACTATAAAGTCACATTTGTATTAATGAGAAGTGTGGAGAGCAGAGTATGAGAGGCCTATGAGAACTTTATATAATCACAGCTGTGTCAAATAAACTGCAGGCTGAGTTTGGCACTGCCCCAACCACAGAAGGGCACTAGCACAATTATGCCCAATTTGCAGGCTGAGTTTGGCATGGTCCCAGCTGCAGAATAGGGCCAAATGCAGCACAGCTGTTTTTCTTAAGATTTTTACACTCAGAGAGAAGCAGTCACAGGTTCCTCCTATTGCTGAGCATTACAATGTCACACCCCATCCCCCAAGAACTGTTGCTCTTGTTTTTCCACTGTATATAATAAACTCTCTGGAGGTGGATGGGTTGTTATGTGTCTGCATCTCAGCATCCAGCCCACCTGCTCCCAGCTTTGTGTGTACTGTCTTCTGTCTTTTGTCTTTTCTGCATCTCCCATGGCCTCCAATTACGTTTCTAGGACAAGCTCATGCAGGTCACAACAGAGAAGACTTTATTTTCATTTTTATTCAAATAATCTGAGAATTGAAATAGAACACATTGTTTAAAACACTGAACATGTTGAACTTGTGCAGTGCACAAATAACATTACTGAAGAAGGTTTTGCCTGGAAGTGGGACGGGCGGGTGGTGGGTTTGCCCAAACAATGTATATACATGTGATTAAATGTAAAAATGATAAAATAAAATAAAAAAGGAATATAGAAAATAGAAGACAGCTAGCTATGGGAGAGTCAGTGCTCGGAAAAACAGGTTTGGAAATGTATGAAAATATCACTTTTCTTAATAAAAAATATTAAAATACAGAAAGAAATGTCTCAGCCATTTTTAATCTGTAGCTTAGATTATAAATATTTCCTTGTTATAAAAGATAAAAATAATATCATTTAAATATTAAAATTGCTCCTTCCAGCACCATCTTCACATATGACCACATTAACAGTTTTCCTTCTGTATGTTAAGTTTGTCATAACATGTAAGAAATTATGAAGTAATGTAAATATCATGATATTTAATGATAAATATCATTAGTGATATTTATATGAGCAAATTTGTGTGCATAATCTCCGTAACATCCAAGTGTCAGGAATATTTTTAACACAAGCATTATTTATATGAACTATCTCAATATTTTTAAATTCAGCAGAGCATTCCAATGTACAGTAGCCTCCCTGTACTTAATACTTTGCTTTCCATGATTTTAGTCACCCATGGTGAACCAAGGTCAAAAAACATGAAATGTAAATTTCCAGAAATAAATAACTACAAGTTTAAATTGCATACATGATGAAATTTCATTCATCCCCCATTTGTCCCATCCAGGACATTTATCAATGCTTTGTGTAGAGGGTCCACACTATGTACACTTACCAGTCATTAGGCACTTAGTAGCCTTCCCAGTTATCAGACTTACTTTCAGTGAATTGCAGAGGCTGTGCTCAAGTAGTTCTTATTTTACTTAAATATAATTCAATACTATTGACAGTTACAGTTTCTACTATTCCACACTGAAGTCTTGGAATTTATCCCCAAGGATAAGGGGGAACTACTTTATCATTAAATCATAATGTATGTATCTACTCCCCTACTTACTGACATTTGAATTATCTCTATTTTCTTATTACTATGAATATCAGGAATCCAAAATAATTATATATATATACTTATATCATGTATAAAATTTTCTTAAAGTAGAAATTCTTGGCTATCAGAAGCAATTATTTTAAGTGTGTACAGATTGTACCAAAGAAACTTCTCAATACATTTTGCTAATTTGCACTACTCATAACAGTGTATGAGACTGTCTAGTTCCTCATAAAGTTGTCCACATTTAAAGCCATCAAGCTTTACTAATCTGAAAGATAAAAAAAGACATCCTATTGGTCTGCATTTTCTTGATATCTTATGTGGTTAATGAGTTTTAACATGCCAATTGCTTTCAGTATAGTATGATATTTGCATTATGCATACATATAATATATGTATAATATATATGTATATAGATATACTATGTATAATTTACCTGTTATGTACAGTATACATTACATATATAATATGGTATGCATAGTATACATGCTATGTATATTATATATGTATTTTGTATATGATATTTATGTTATGACTATTATACATACATATTATGCATGGGTGGCTATTATTTATAGTATATTTCACCATGTAAAGGTCTGCAGTTTTTATTGATTCAACTCTGAAAATGGAAATTTTTAGTGAGAATTTCAGCTTAGATATCACATTATCTAAAATGTCTTCTAAAAATATTTTGTATTGTATTTTACTGTATTTTGGATCACAGTTAGAGTCCCAGGTCCTAAAATTATTCTTTATGTGAGAACAGTGTCAGGATAGTTCCAATTCTACAAACAGTTACTATTATCAGTATTGGTGACAATAAAATATTTCACATTTATATGGCACATTTCAAGTTGACAGAGCACTTTAACATATATTAAGTTGTGAAATTCACAATATCCCCCTGATTATGGCAAGGCATTAATTATTCAGAAGAGAAGTAGAAGGAGTGTAAACTCTCTTGCTCAATGTCATACAACTCATAAGTGGCAAGGTGAGCTGAGGTTAATTCAGACACAGAGACAATGTAAGAAAATGACTAAGAGAATAGCCTTTGGAGTCAGAAAGATCTGTTTTGTCTCTACATCTTAATTGTTTGGCATTGTATAAGTTACTTATCTACTCTACTTCAATTTCCTTATTTATATCCCAGACATGTCTATTAAACCACTTGTTAGTCTTAACCTCTAAAGTGCTAGTATAGTGGCTACCACATGTTGATCACTAAATAAGGGGTAATGCTGCTGTTGCTTTGTTGTCTTCCTTATTATCCCACAGTAGTCTGCTGAGTTTCTACAGATATCCCATGCCCTAGCAAAATCTTAATGCCCCCAGGGAGTATGTAACTACCTTGCAGCATTTGACCATAATGGACTCTACATGAAAAATATGACAGGATTATATTTTTGAAATGGGCCATTTTCAGTGTGTCTCTGTTTAACTGAATCTGTGGGAAGACTTGAAGCAAAGCTGTCTACTGTTGTGTTTTATGCATATGAAGAATTTCATAAGCCCATAAATTCATGCACAATTTCTTCAAGTGTTCAATAGGAGTAATTTTCTGATAGGAGGATGCTGATGAACCATTATATTTGGCTAAATTTCAGATGACTTCACCAGTTGTGATTTCTATTAAAGTAACTGAGTAGTGCTATTAGAAAATGTGAAAGATCACAGATAAATGAAAAAAATCAAAACAAAAGGCAATGTTGTACTATATAGATAGTATGTGGAATATAACATGAAATTATCTCAATAATTATTGAATATTTTTATCTTTCATTAATAATAATATCTAGGCTGGGTAACACAGTTTTTAAAAATATTTCAACAAATAAAATATTTATTTACTCCTGAATTAGGTTTTTTTATTAAAGGGAAAAATGTAATTATTTTTCTACTTAAAACTCACCACAATTTTTTCAACATTATTCCATATGGTGGGTTGAAAGTTCATACCTTTGATAGTTTGAATTGTAATCATTTCTCATCATGAAATTAGTCCTACAATATTTTTCAGAAATCTCAGTTATGCAAGGAAGATAAAATACAGGACAAAGGTACATATGTCGAATAAATTTCAGAATGAGAAATAAAAGATCTAGATGATTTCATAATCTAGAATTGTCAGTGAGATGAACAACTGGTCAGCTCAAAATCTCAACTGTACTCTGCTTGGATAGCTGGTTGAATCATTGTAATCAATTGAACTATTGGTTTTTGAAGTGGAATTAGGAACATTTCTCATCATTTGAGTCTGGGTCCTAGATCAGGGAACAGAGAATATGTTAATTTTTTCTGTCATAAGGAATAACAAAGAATATGTATTACATAACAGGATAAACAGAACTAGTAAGAGATACAAAAGCAAGGAATTATTTTTGTACTTCCATAACCAATTTGCATTAAGAAACAAGTTTATCAAGCATGCTAATGACAATAAATAAAACTTGGCAATAGTATTTAATGCAAAAAGTAGGATAAAATTTTCTACAATAATATGTTAAAAATATAAAAACATATATGTTCATATATGTAGAAAGTGAGATAAATTATACATGCTAAATTTTTAATGGCATTAAGACTATGGGATGTTTTCCATTCATTTTGAGTATATTCTATATTTTTCAGAATTTTCATATAGTTCATAAATTACTTTTTTATGGTACTAGGGATTGAGTCCTGGGCCTCACACAATGTGAGGTAAGTGCTGTACCAATGAGCTACATTCACAGCCCTGTATTCATTTTATAACCAAACATATAATAAACTTTAAAAATTTAGAAGGAGACATATTTTATACTTAAAAGATCATATACAACCTTTGAAGTGACATGGGCTTCAATTCACATTTTATCTTCCCACTCAATAATTCAGTTCAATCTATGTATGCTATAATATGAAGCAAACCTGAAAGTTTAATTGGCTTGACAAAAGTTTATTTCTCACACAAGCAAAATGCAGTGTGACTCAAAGATGCTGGACTCCACCAGGTGACTCAGCATTGTAGTCTGAATTGCTCTATGGCTCACCTGAGTAAATACAAATCTCAACCATCTACATTGGATGAGAAAACAAGGCTGAAGTGTTGAGTGTCAATCACCAAGGGCTTCATTTCAAAAGTGGTACTCATTTCAGCTCACATTTAATGGCCAGGATCAGTCATGTGATTAGTATAGTTTCCTTATTCTGGAAGCAGAAGAAAGATAGAAAAGATTTTGTTAATCCCTAGTATTGTTTACCATTGCTGTTAGCCTCCTGGATGCCTGTGGACAATGGACTTCTCTCATATTTATTTAATCAATAGTAGAAAATTGCAAGCTAGACCTGACCTCTGCCCTGCAAACATCAGAGAGAATAGAAAATATAAAAAAGTCACCAAAGTCATGACCCAGTGGAAGAGTGCACTTCATTTCTAGGTGAGGATTGGGAGATTGTAAATGTAGGAACAATATTTCTGGCAAAGAAATATTGTAATGGCAGAAGAAAATACATGCCATAATAAAATGCACTATCACTCTGTGTGCTGACTTTCTTTTATAGGCAATGTTTATAAGGATAAGAAGTACTTACAATTTGCTAGTTCCCTTGATTATAAAAAGGCCTAAGTAGATTTTGAATATACTGCTCTCTTAAGAGGATATTCGTTTTTCTTAGGGTTAAAAGAAAGGAAAAGAGTTTTGTTGTTTCTATTTACAAAAAGGAAGAATAATACTTGAGCATCTTTCAATTAAAATTCATGCTTCAAAATGAAGTTTAGTTGTAGAAGAGGTTAGACCCAGCTAGTGTGCATCCTCTCACTGCACCACAAGATGGCATGGGTATGGTTCTTTACATATCCTGGTGAATCTAAGTGCACAGATAGGAGATGATAGATAGATAGATAGATAGATAGATAGATAGATAGATAGATAGATAGATGATAGAGATAGGAGAAAGACAGAAAGGTGACAAATAATCTATCTGGTATCCTAGAGGATATCAATCATTTCAAGTGTTCTTTCACTTAGAGTCCCTTTATACTTTAACACTGACATCTAGCCCTTCAGTTGTCACTGTTTATAATTGAGCAGACAAGATTCAAAGTCAGATCTCTAACTTCAAGAAGCTGAACCTTCTTAATTAAATTTAATCACTAAAATATATTACATATTTACATATAAATGTACATATAACTACACTATAAGAATATATGTACAGCATTACATACACATGATATTTATATTGTGAAAATTTGTTTCACCTCAACACACACACACACAAATTACTCTGAGGGAAAAAAAGAATAAAGATAATTGTGTCAACTATCCCAAACTATTTATACTCACCTGAAAGTTTTTTAGTAAAACTAAAAGAGAATCATGTAGAGTAGAGTTAATGAGTTTAACATACATGAAAAAAAAGGGAGGTAACACATGAAGATAATGAAAAAACATAAAATGCTTTGAACATAAAAATGAGAACTGATTATGCTTATTTTGAATTCCAGCTGAGATAGAAACTTGCATTTTTTTTCATTTTTTGCTAGATATCAACTTATAACTAGGTTCACTAAACTCTCCAATTAACATATGTACAGCAGCAATTTCAAAGAAAGGAAAATGAAAGAGAGGCAAAGTCATTTTCATTACTATTCAGTATTCCCTCTCATAGTTTCTCCAAATTGGTAACTATTGAAGGTTGTTATTGCTTCTGAACATGTAGGAGATGTGACACCAAGGAGCTTTGGGGCTTTATGATTATTGCTTTCTTACTTTTAGTGCCATCTCTTCTTATTCTCAAATCCAAGGCAGACTCCATGTTATATTAAAAGGACATTTTTTTTTCTGGATTCTCTTTTTAAAAGGCATTTACTACATATAAAGTACTTATCTTCTAACTCACTATTTAATGAACAACATTGCTGATGACTTTTCAGACCTCTTTAATACAACAAATTCATTTTCACTCTTCTTGACCAAATTTGAACTTTTATGCTTCACACTTCTTATTTTCCTGAAAACTGCAGCTATTATAGCCATACTTCTCATTTTAAAGGAGTTATGTTTTTCTACACTCAAATGAACAAACACACAAACAAAGAGAGAGAGAGAGAGAGAGACAGAGAGAGAGAGAGAGAGAGAGAGAGACCTTGTTGTAATTCTTTCTGTCTGCATCATCAATTTATCACCCACTATCTAAAGAACCAAAACTCATCCACCATCTTCACTTTAAGGGACCAGGAAGTTTAAGTTCATAGTAATCTAGAACTATAAATATATCCATGAACTTAGTATATGTAGTTGAACTTAAAGTGTAGCCAAGTGCCTACTCCTGGGTCAAATGTAAATTTTCTCTATATTCCTTTTAACAGAACTGCATGTGGCTCTAGATTTTGATATGGATACCTCTATTTAAACCTAAGCTTTGGTTGTTTGTTTATTCCCTCCTCACTCTAATGCACTTAACCACTCTTTTCATAAGCAATATGACAGGATCAACAACAATTCTTTCTACAGGACACAGAAAACATTTTAGGTTTTTCAGCCCGTACAGTCTGTGTTCCAAAAATCATCAAAAAATACTAGCAAGCCAAATTCACCCATGCATTAAAAATATCAATCACTGGCCTGATGCAGTGGCTCAAGAATGTAATCTCAGTTACTGGGAAGATGGAGAGCAGGAAGATTGTTATTCAAGGTCAATCTGGGCAAAAATTGAACAAGACTCCATCTCAACCAACAATTGGGTAAGCTGGCATGTTTCTGTTATCCTGGTTACATGGGAAACATAGGTAGGAGGATCATACTCCAAGGCTGACACAAGGCAAAAACAAAAGACCCTATCTGGAAAATAACTAAAACAAAAAACAATGTTGGGGACCTGGGGCACAGTTAAAGTAGAGGAGTGCCTGCCTAGTAACTCACATGTCCCTGAATTCAAAGTCCAGTAACCACCAAAAATAAGCAAAAACAACAACAAAAAAACCAGATCAATGTCCATTGTAGCAGGGAGGGCCAGAAAAGAACCTAGCAAGTCTGTGTACTGATGATGTTACAGTGGGGAGGGGATGGCATAGCAGGGAGATAAAACTTAAAGAATCTAAATGTGAAGAAGGTCACATAGCACTTGGGGTTGAAATAGACAATAGAGATGCATGCAAACCATATATGGGTTAAACTTGCTTCTTGCTTTTGTAACCTGCTTGCAAGGGTATATAAAGTAAAGCCCCTTTGTTCTTGGGACTAAGCCTTTGAAGTGACTCAAGTAGTTTTGTCCAAAATGAAACTGTGACTCCCAGGTGTTGGGCATGGGGCATAAACTTTTTATGCCTGAGTGTGAACATGTGTGAATAAGACAAAGCCTGGCTATGAAGTGAGTGCAGAGTCTTGATTCATGGTTCCTTGGCAAACTTGTATTATCTAGGGTGAACCCTAATAGGACCTCTGGTCCAGGGATTATCTGAACTCATAATGGCTAAGAAATGGCTAAATCCCTGAGATAGGAGCAACCTGAGACAGATGAAGCAAGTGAGGACCCTGTGTAGTGCAGTTCCTGACTGGGTGACTGTGTCCAAGTCACTAATAAGGGGTGTGTATTGTTCTTCCTTGTGTGTTGGAGGGGAGGACCCCTTATCTTTCCTCTAAAGCTTTTACCCCTCCATTTCTGTCTTGACCTCTAGTAATGGGAGGAAATGTGTGGAAATCAGAGTAAAAATACTCCCTTGGAGTTTATGGTTAAAAACTTTAAAAAGGGATTTAATGGAGGCTATAGAGTTAACTTATAACAAGCTTAAGGCCTTTATGAAATAGATTGGCCTGTTTTTGGTGTAGGCTGGCCCCCAGAAGGGCCTCTAGACAAAACTGTGGTCAATGAAGTAAATAGCATAATTGTACAGAAGCCTGGGCACCCAGTTTCCACATAATGGCTAGCAGGATATTGTCTTCAGCCAGCCCTCCTGGCTAAGGCCTTGTCTGGAAGAGGAATGTAGGGTTATGGTAACTACAAGTAATTGCAAGTTCCAAGTGTAGGTAGAAAACAAAGAAGCCTATACTGGTTGAGGAACCTGAGGAAAAGCCAATGACTCCACTTGATACACCTCTGTCACCAGCACCCAGCCCATGCCTTTGATATCAGACAGGGAAGCCTAAGGGACAAGTACACCTGTAAAATCTAGCCCAGAAGACTTGTGGGCCTCAATTCCCCTGCACTCTTGAGGTTCTACAGATCCTAAGTCGTCTTCAAGTCTGCCAGTTCTCACCCTGTACCCCTGATTCAATCAAGGACATTCAACCAGTCTTAGTGAGGACCTCTCCTCTCCTCAGACTCCCACTGCTGGCAGATGCCCCTGAGGGAAGTCCAGGATCCAATTTGTTATGACTAGGAAGATCATATACAAGGGGGATGGCAAACATTTGTCTACCAGCCCTTTACCACTACAGAACTCCTATACTGGAAACATCATGCCTACTCTTCCACAAAAAACCTCAGGCTCTGATTGGTTTTATGTAGTCTATTATCCAGACTCATAAAACCACCTGGACAGATTGTTGACAGCTTTTTTTGATTCTATTTAATAATGAAGAGCAACATTGTATAATGTTGGCAGCTCCAATATGGTTGGAGGATCATGCCCCTGTGAACACATTAAATGCCCAAGCCTATGATCAGGCTCAGTCCCTGAGGAGGACCTCCACTTGAACCCTAACAATTAATGAGACTACCAGCAGCTGGAATGATATCGAGAGGCATTTTTAGTGGGCATGAAGGAAGGAGGGAAAAAGACCATGAACATGAGAAAAACATCAGAGGTCCAAGGGCCAGATGAGAGTGTCAGCCAGTTTTATGAGCACTTATGTAGGCCTTCTGTTTGTACACCCCCTTTCATCCAGAAGCCACCGAAAATCAGTGGATGATTAATGCCACTTTTGTTGGCCAGGCTCAGGAGACATAAGAAAAAAATTGCAGAAACTGGAGGGATTCACTGGAATGAGTGCCAGTTTCTGGAGGTGACCACAAAGGTCTTTGTCAATTGAGATCAGGAGGCAAGATGGGAGGCCAATAGGAAGAGGTAAAAGAAACTGGGCTTCCTTGCTGCAGCCCTTGTTCAGCCCCAGTAGGCTAATATAGGCAGAGGCAGAGGCAATTACTGCAGACAGCAATCAGTGCCCCCCAGACACCCCCATCTCAGAGAGAAACTAGGGCAAAATCACTGTGGCTACTGTCATGAAGAAGGGCATTGTAAGAATGAATGTCCTCAACAGGTCAGCAACTCTCAAAGTCCCACCAGACCAGAGACAGAAGCCAAATTGTCAAGGAAAAAATATCAGCCCACCCACAGAGAGGGTGGCCACTGGGAGGAAAATGTTGTTTGACTGACAACCCTGAAAGGTTATGAGTTATGAGGAAGAATAGGACAGATTAGGTTTCATTCTATTGGGCCACCAGGAGCCTATGGTCTGAATGAAAATAGGGGCTATATCATTGACCTCATGGACATGGGAGCAGAACATTCACTTGTTACCCAACCAGTGGACCCCTTTCACAAAAGCATACAAGTATTATTGGGGCTACAGGGCACTGGGCCCAACACCCCTTCTTAGTGTCCAGATAATGCAATCTTAGGAGAAATGATGTAAGGCATGAATTCCTTTATATCCCTGATTGCACCATAGGTCTGATGAGCAGGGACTTATTATGCAAACTGAGAGCACAGATAACTTTTGATTCAGGTGTTATGGTGGCCTTAATGTTGAGAGGACATGAGGCAAAGAGTCTAATCCTCACAGTAATGCAAGAAGAGGAATGGCAACTCTATGCCCCTGAGGGAAAGCCTCTTGGGGCTCCTGAGCTTCCCTTTAAGATTGAAGGTGTATGGGCTGAAGATAATGCCCAAAGTCTGGCCCAGAATGTGAGCCTACTAGTGGTGGAACTAAAGCTAGGGGTCCACCCATCAGTCAAAAACAGTACTTCATTCCCCACAGGTTCAGTTTGGAATTAAAAAACACCTTGACATACTTCTAAGATATGGGAACCTCTGTCCTTGCCAGTCATCCTGGAACACCCCCTTATTAGCTGTCCAGAAACCAGGGACCAAGGATTTCAGGTGAGTTCAGGTCCTCAGGCAGTAAATTCAGAAACTGTCACTTTTGACCCCATAGTCCCAAATCTTTGCACACTTTTAGGCCTTGTCCCAGCTGAAGCAAAGGTTTTTTTGGCTTTTTTAAACCAGACCAGATCTTAAGTATGCATTTTTCTGCATCTGCATGGCCCCACAGTGTCAGCCTATTTTTATCTTCTAATGGGAAAATCCCAGTGCTGGAGAAAAGGGGGAACTAATCTGGACTTGACTGCCATAAGACTAAAAAAAATCACCCACTATTTTCAGATCTGCCTTGGCATCCAATCTCAAAGCTTTCTCAACTGATCAGCATGGCTGCACACTCCTCCTGTATGGGGATGACCTCCTGCTGGCTGGACCAACTCAGGAGTACTGCATGGAAGGGATTCACCTCCTTTCTCTTTTATGGGAGGCAGGATACAAAGTCTCTAGGAAAAAATGTCCAGATTTGCCAAAACATTATCAAATACTTCACCTTTCACATGTCCCAAGGGTGATGCAGGCTCAGCCCTGAGAGGAAACAGGGTTGTCTGTTCCATCTGAGTTCCTAACACCCACTGCCAAATTGGAGTTTTGGGGAGCTGCAGGTTTTTGCTGATCTGGATCCCTAACTTCTCCCTCTTAGTCAAACCCCTCTATGAAACCATAAAGGGGAGAGAACAGGAACGCTTAGTATGGAAGAGGAAGAACAGAAACCTTTTAGAGAAATCAAGAGGGCACTCACAAATCCCTTGCTCTAGGCCTCCATATGTGATGAAGCCCTTTTTCCTGTATGTCCATGAGTGAAAAGGGACAGCTATTGAAGTCCTGACTCAGCTGGCATCGTCCAGTGGCTTACTTGTCAAAACAACTCAATGCCATTTCCTGAGGCTGGATTACTTGCATGTGTGCCCTAGCAGCCACAGCTCCCTGCTGGCAGAGGCAGACAAGGTTACCCTAGGGGAAGAACTCACTGTCTGGGTTCTCCACTCCATCCTAACTCTCATGGAATATAAGGGAAATTATTGCTGAGCAACTCTCAGATGTTCAAATACCAAAGTATGCTATGTGAAAACCCATGCATATGGCTGGAGGTTTTTAAGACTCTAAACCTGGCCCCCCAGATCATGACTGCTTGGAGGTTATGGATGAGGTCTCCTTGAGCTGGCCATCTGGATGTTGAATATTTCACAGATGGCAGCAGCTATGTCTGGGATGGCACATACTTTGTCCATTATGAGGTGGTGACTCTGGACTCAGTTATTGAAGCCTGCTCTCCTCTGATTGGAATTTCTAATGAAAAGGCTGAACTTATTGCCCTCACCTTGGTACTCCAGCTTGCTGTAGGAGTAACGGTAAACATCTACCCTGACTCTAAATATGCCTTTATGACTATTCATGTCCATGGAGCCTTATATAAAGAGGGGGGACTCATTAACTTGGGAGGAAAAAGTATTAAGTATGGGCAGGAAAATCTCTAACTGCTAGATGATGTATGGGCCCCTAAAGAGATGGCAGTTATTCACGGCTGAGGGCACCAAAGTGGAGATGCAACAATTTCTCAGGAAACCTAAAAAGCTGAGAGGGAGGCCAAGCCAGTGGCCCTCACGAGGGACTAGCCAACTGTTCTGGTGTCTACCTTGTTCCCATGTCCTTTAACTGAATGAGACACAGGGTACACACCACAAGAACAGGCTTGGTTAAAGACTGAGGAGGGAAATTTTCTATCAGGCAAATGGAGGAAGTTTACCAATAGCTGCATTGGCATACCTGAGTCACTGGCCCCTACATTTGTCAAGCAGCTCCACAAAGGAACTCTTTCAGCCCTCAAGATCTCTGTGGCCCAGCATTTTTATGTCCCCAAACTCTCCAGCATAAGTAAGGCAGTGTGTGAAAAATGTAGCCTATGTGCCAAAAATCCCAGGCAAAGTCCAAGAACACCTCCCCAGGTTCAGAGTTGGCAGAACTGATCTTGAAATAATGATCATAGACTTCATTGAAATGCCACAAGCTTGAGTATGCAAATATCTGTTGGTGTTTGTCTTCTCAGAATGGGTGAAAATGTTTCTCGCATAGACTGAAAAGGCCCAGGAGGTTGTCAAGTGTCTGCTAAAGGAAATCATCCCTCAGTTTGGAATACCTGTGTCTATTGGGTCAGATAATGGGCTAATGTTTGTGGCCAAGGTGATACAGCTAGTAGCTAAGGGCTTAGGAGTCACATGGAAGTTCCATAAGGGCTAATCCCCCATCCCCCCACCAAGTTCAGAAAAAGTGGAACATATGAATAGAACTCTGAAATTACTGTTGGGAAAGCTGTGTCAGGTTATCCATTTGTAATGGGATCAATTACTACCCATAGCATTATTAAAGATTAGGTCTAGTCTCATGAAGCAGACAGGGCTGTCAGTTTTTATGAACATCCATCCCACTTAACCAAGGGCATAGAGGGGTATCTCAAAGAAGTAGGTGACCTCACCTTGAGGCAACACATGCAGGCCCTTGGGTGACTCCCTTAAAGATCAATGACTGGGTCCAGAAGAGATTTCCTGTCAGTATGACAACTCCCATGTACCCTTACAGACCAGTGGATGCTGTCTGGGTAAAAGAATGGAATGTCCAACTGTCAAAACCTCATTGGGGAGGCCTTTTTGTTGTTATTTTGTCTACCCCCCACATCAGTTAAAGTAGCAGAGATTGCTCTTTGGATCCACCATGGCCAAATGAAGCCAGCCTCTCTTGAATAGGAATGCCTCACTGACCAAACTTCACCATGCAAGATCAACCTCCAGAGTCCTGCCCATCCTTGGCAAGACTGTGCTCCCCAGTAAACCATTGAGGACCATGGGTGATAGGATGACAGCCCTGCTCTAGTCACTCAGGAAGCTGACTAATCTATGTATGGCAGAAGGTTGAGGATTCATCTTCTTCCCCCTCCAGGGATGGGTCTTTTCCATGTTTTTCTTTTGTTGAATTTAATCACTTCCTTGCTCGGGAACTCCCAGATCTCAAACTGTGATGTATGTATGCATACTACCCAGGAAGGAAGTGTTGACACCAAGACTTTGTTCTCCCATAGTTGCTATTCTTGTGCAGGCACCATCATCAGGGCATGTGCCCACAACCATATTACCAATTTGTTTTACTCCCAAGGTGATCAGAATAAATGCTTCAACCTCACCTACCACCCTTGGGAACAATGGTTAGAGGTCTGAAGCATCCATAATTCTGGGAAACTTATTAGCCACACCCAGGTGTTTAACCCTGATAAGCCAGTATCACTGTTCTTTAATGCATGTGTGACCATGGACAAGGGTGGATGTGGGAGGTATAGGCTATGGCTTTTGGGGCTTAGCTTGGGAAAGGACCTATATGTCAAATGATAAATATATGTGCCAGGGAGACAAGTCTTGGCCATGTGATGATGTGGTCTTCTATTTTTGTCCTTATTGGGGTTGTATTTCATGAGCCACCTGGCAAAAAGCAAAACATGCTGCTCTACTTCACAATAGGACAGTTACCCCTGACTGTAGTTCTGGCACCTGTAACCCCATAAATTTTACTGTACTTAAGCCATCTGATTGGAAACAGGGACATATAGTTAGTATAATGATAGAGGGAAAGAGCTTGACCTCAGGACTCTGATACACCTTGAATTAGTAACTATTACCCATGAAAGTTGCTCTTACTAAGTCTTTCATTCCTTTTATGAGGAAATAAAAATTCAGTTCCTTATTTCTGTCAAGAACAAGAACTTGCTCCTCTCACTGGTCAAATCTACAGCCCAGACACTGAATTTCACTTCCTGTTATGTTTGCAAAGGAACCAATGTGAGAGACCATTAGCTTTGGAAAGCAAGGGAGGTGAACCCACAGAAGCCCTTTAATGAGCATGCTTTCCTGAAACACAGGGAAATCATCTGTCTCCTGAAAATGTCCATCACTGGAAATTACTGTATCTCCCACTCGAAAGGCCAGTTCACCCTGTGGGTGGGGGAATATAACATATGCAAGACAAAAGTTTTACAACAACACTCAAAAGACCCAGTGGGAATATCAAAAACACACCAAACCCAAAACTCATCCACTGGCCAAACTTCTCTAATTTTTGGAAAGCTTGGAACAGTATCATCACAAACATAGATTGGCAGGTGCCCAGGAAGCTATACTGGATCTGTGGGAAGCAAGCTTATATGGTGCTACTGAGCAGCTTGTTTGGGTCTTGTATACTGGGCTCAATCAGGCCATCTTTCTTCTTGCTTCCCCTTAGATGAGGTGAAAAACTGGGAGTCCTCATATAGGAAGAGAAATTAAGTAGATAAAAATGGGGTGCTTTACAAATTGGCAATTGGAAAGATAATAAATGACCTCCCAAGTGAATCATCCAGTATTATGGTCCTGCCACTTGGGCAGAAGATGGATCCTAGGGCTATCACACCCCAATTTATATGCTCAACTGCATCATCATGCTACAGACTGTTATTGAAATTATAGCTAAAGAAACCACAAGAGATCTCAATTTGCTGGCAAAAATAAGTACTAAACTATGCAAGGCTATCTATCAAAACCACATAGTTCTATCTGCTGCTTCTGAGGGAACTGTTTGTGGAAATTTTAACCTAAGCAAATGCTGCTTACAGATTGATGATGAAGGGAAGGTAATACAGAAAAAATCACAGACAGAATGAGGGATACTTCTCATGTCCCTGTTCAGACTTGGAGAAGATGGAGTTTGGAGACTGGTTCTCTGCCTTAAGCAGATTCAAAACCCTGAGGCAAGTAATGGCCTTTTTCCTGGGAGCATGTTTAATATTACCCTGCCTAGTTCCCCTAGAATTGCCATTTATCAGGACCACTATGGAGGCCACTACAGAAAGAAAAACAGCTACACATGTAATGATGTTATGGAAAAACAAACCTGTAAATCAAAATGATGCTCTTTGATGCTATGTGGGCCCAAGTGTCAAAAGGGGGAATAATGAGGCAGGGAGGAGGCTCTGAAATGAAGCCAGCGAGTCTGTGTTCTGATAATCTAGTGTGGGGGGGGTGGCAGGAGATGGCATAGCAGGGAGATAAAGCTTAATCTAAAGGTGAAAAAGATCTTGTAGCACTGAGAGTTGAAATAGCAAATAGGCTTGTATGCAAACCATATATGGGTTGCTTCTTGCTTCTGTAACCTGCTTGCAAGGGTATATAAGGTAAGGCCCCTTTGTTGTCAGGGCTCAGCCTTTGGACATGAGTTCACTGAGCCTGTGCTAGCACAATAAAATCTTGCTCCTGCAGAACTGACTCAGTGTCCTGTGTCTCTGTTCAAGAATCCTGCAACACCATGATCAAATAAAATTAAAACAGGAAGCATTGTTATGATTAAACATATGCAAAATAATATGCATGATTCAATACATTGAAAGAATGAAAGACAAGATCCATATAATAATTAAAATAACTGTGGAAAAAAGCATTTGACAAAATTTAATACCCCTTCATGGTGAAAAAATACTCAAAAATCTAACTGTGAAAGGAACATACTTCAACACAGTAGAGGCCATATATGATAAAGTTGTAGCTAACATCATATTGAACAGAGAAAAGTTGAAAGTTTATAATCTAAGATCTGGAATAAGGTACAAATTCCCACTTTCACTGCTTCTAATCAATGTAGTACTGTAAACTCTAGCTACACAAATTAGTTAAGAGAAAGAAATGAAATGACATCCAAATTGGAAATGAAGAAGTTGCCCATTCTCTGGTGATATAATATTCTGTGGAGAACATCCTAAAGACTCTATCATAAAAAGTTATGAATTAATAAATTAATTCAGCAAAGTTACAGGATATGAAATCAATATACAAAAATTAGTAAATTTTCTACTCATCAATAATAAACTATCTGAAAAGGTAACAAAAGAAAAAAATCCATATTAATCCCTACAAAATATGTTCAGAATAATTTTAAACAAAGAGGTGAAATATCTCTATAATGAAAACTATAAAATATTGCTGAAAGAAGTTGATGAAGTTACAAATGCATAGCAACATACCCTATTTTCAAAAATTGGATGAATTTATATTGTTAAAATTTCCACATTGTGCAAAATAATCTATGGTTTCAATATAATCTCTAACATAATACCAATGACATTATCCACAGAAATAACAAAAGGCAATCTTAAAATTTGTATACAACCACAAAAGGACTCCAAATAACCAAAGCTATCTTGAATAAAAAAAGCTGGAGGTACCATACTATCTGACATAAAAATATACTAGAATATTATAGTAAATAAAACAGAAAAGTACTGCCATAAAAATAGACTTGTAGACCATTGAAAATTTAAAAAGATTCCAGAAATAAACCTATGCATTTTTAGCCAACTGATTTTTTCATCCAAATTGTTAAGGACAATGAAGAAAGGACAGATTCTTCAAAAATGATGTGAGAAAAACTGGATATCAACATGCATAAGATTTGAAATAGACCCTTATCTCTCATCTATAAAAAAACTACTCAAAATATATGATAGGCTTAAACACAACACTTAAAACTCTAAAAATTAGTAGAAGAAAACATAAGAAGTTCAAAGACATTGATCTAGGCAGTGATTTTTTTTTTGACAAGACCTCAAAGAGTAGAGGCAACAAAAGCAAAAACACTCAAAGGGATTACATCAAACTTAAATGCTTCTGCATAGGAAGGAAAACAATCAACAGAGTGAAGATGCAACCTACAGATAGAAACTATTTGCAAGCTTCATATATATGATAAGGGGTTAATATCTAAAATGTATAAAGAACTCAAACAACTCAATAGCAAAATATCAAGTAATCTTATTTTAAAATAGACAACACAATCTTAATAGACATTTCTCAAAAGTTAATTTTACAAACAGCCAATTCATTTAAGAAAAATGCTCAGTATTACTACTAATCAGGAAAATGCAAATCTAACCACAACAATGTATCACTTTTACTCTAGCAAAAATAGTGACTATCAAAAAGACAAGTGCCAACACAGTTGTGGAGAAAAAGTAACATTTACACACTATCAGTGAAAAGTAAATTAGCACAGACATTATGAAAAACACTAGGAAGTTTCCTCAAAACTTTAAAATAGGACTACCATGAGATCTAGCAATTTTACTGTTGGGTACATATCCAAAAGAAATGAAATCAGTTTGTTGAAGCAGTATCTGCACTCCAGTATTTATTGCAACATTATTCACAATAGCCAAGATACAGAGAAAACCTATATGTCCATCAGCTGACAAGGATGGATAAAAATAGTGTGATACAAAAACCCAATACAACACTATTCAGTCATTAAAAAGGATTATAATGTATCATTTGGAACAACATGAAGGAAACTATAGGATTTTATGTCAAGTAAAATAAATCAGGCACAGAAAGACAAACACTGAAATAATTTCTTCCTTAGATTTGGAATCTTAAAATGTTGACTTCATAGGAATAGAGACCAGAATGGTAGTTCTCAGAATATTGAGTGATTAGAGAGAAGAGAAAGATTTAGAGATATTGGTCCAAGCTTACATAATTGCAGTTAAAAAGAAAAAATAAAGTGAAGAGTTCTATTGTACAATATGATGACTAAGGTTACTAATGAATTATTGCACTTTTGGAAAATGCTGAGAGAGTGAATATTAAGTGCTCTCACCACTTAAGAGCACTGAGAGGTAATGCATTTGGTATTTAGCTAGATATAACCATTCTTAAGTGTATATATATTCCAAAATGTCATGTTGATGTGATAAATACATAGACTGTTTTGTGAAATTAAAGAAAAATAAAACATTAGAAAAAGGATAAAATTCATATCATTGAGAAGGAGATTATAAGAACCAACATTTTGATGACTTTGAGTCATTTCAAACCTTTTCTTTTATTGTATTTTTTTAATCTTTACATAAAAATATAGGTTTATTGTTGGTGCCAATGGTTCATGCTTGTAATCTTATCTATTCAGGAGGTAGAGATTGGGAGGATTGAGAGTTGAGGTCATCCCAGGCAAATAGTTGGAGAAACCCTTTGTCAAAAACACCCAACATGGAAAAAGGGGTGGCAGAGTGTCTCAAGTGGTGGAGTGTCTGTCTGACAATCGTGAGGTCCTGAGTTCAAACCCCAGTATTAAGGAAGAAGAAGAAAACAAGAAATGAAGGTGTCCCTGTGAGAAGAGAGAAGATAGACTTCCATAGGTCTCCTAGAAGGCTCTGTCCCCAGCAGGGAAATGACAGCATCTCCATTACAGGAGCCAGGTCTGCTCCTGAAGATGTGTGGATAGCAGTTGGTTGGAGTCAATGTGATTTTCCCACATTATGTCTCAAAAACATTGTGAAACACGTATCTAACAGTTTTCAATGTATTCTTTTCTTAAAAGAAATTTAAGCTAAAATAAATAAAAAGTTATTTAAAAAAAAAGACTGAGTGACAGAAAATCATCACAAAATGATAAACACCCCAATTCATCAGAATATAGCAGCTATAAATGTTAATTAACTCAGCATTGTAGTCAGAATGTCTGAAGGAAGAGGCAACCTTTATTTCCTTTCTGGTGTTTTAGAGCCTTCTACTTGTTAGGCAGGTGCTCTTCCACTTGATCCATGTTTCCAACTCTTCTTGCTTTAGTTATTTCTCAGGGAAAATCTCATTTTTTCCCAGGTCAGCCTAAATAACAATCCTTTCATTTATGCTTCCTAAGAAGCAGGGATGACAGGCACATGTCATGCTTGCTTGTTGATTGAGAAGGGGTCTCCCTGACATTTTGCACTTGTGGTCTTGAATCATGATCCTACCCACTTCCACCTCCCAAGAAGCAGGGATTACAGGTGAGACCCACCATACATGGTGTAATTGATAATCTTAATACCAAAACTAAACAATGCTATGTGTGTGAACAATGTTGCATTCTCAGCATAGAAAAATTCTAAACAAAATATTCAAACCTAGCCTTATATGGATAAAACACTGCATGAGCAGGTAGATTAATAATTACAATGATTAAACATCTAAAAACTGTATGAATGTAATTCATCACATTAAAAAATTAAATAATATAAGTGATCATTTCAAAACACAGAAATAGAATAAAATAAAATTGCTTAGACGCATTTGAAATGTCAAAAAAAATTAAAGTATCATTTAGGGTAGATTTATCACAAATTTTATAAATTGTAAGGTTTGACCTAAAATGTATCCTTTGTTTCTTCAAAAAAAAAAAAAGAGCGCTTCTCTGGTTTAATGAAGAATATTCACATAAAGTCTGTGGCAAGCATTATTTGTAATGATTACATATTAAAAGCTTTTTACCTGATAAAAGAAAGGAGATAAAGAGATGCCCTCTATCATCAGTTTTTAAAATTTCTGTTTCAGAATTATTTATTCATATTTTTTATTTTTTATTAGTGTTGTACTGGGGATACATTGTGACATTTGCCAAAGTTCAATTCACCCCTTCCATCATTCTCCTTTATCCCTACCCCGATTCCTGTAATTGTTTCAGCAAGTCTCAGCTTTCCATTTACATAAATGTGTATGTAATATTTCCACTGTATTCACCCCCTTTACACCCTTTCTCTACATTCTCCCTCCTCCCACTGATACCAACCCTACACAGAACCTGTTTTACCTTCCTGTTCTTCACTTTTGAAAAAAGACATTTTTGTATGTATAAGATAGCTATACAGGGAGTTTGATTGTGACATCTCCATGTAATTTCAGAAGATTTACAAATTTCAGAAGGAATGTATCATCAAATACATAGTTAAGTTAAATGAAAATTTGTTTCAATTAAAATTTCATATCCACATTTAATTTTGGTGTTTTTTCATTACAAATCACATGGCATTATAAGTAATTCTGAGGCATCTTCTATATATCACCAAAATAAAATGAGCATAAAGAGATGTATCTTAGTTTTTGTATAAATACACAAAACTTTTTATGAATTTATAAAAATCCAAAGCAGAGGATCTTGCCAATCTTGGGCTAAAACCTCTGAAAACATAAGCCAAAGAAAATTATTTCTTCTTTTCTGTGTCTTATGTCAGCAACAAAAACTCAATATGGTCCTAAAAACACAGTATGAAAGAACAAACAGAAAAGGGCAAAGATTCCATCTTTCTTCAGGTATTTATCTCACAACTAGGTTGATGATGTTTTTGTTAGGTTAAATTATGCACACAACTATGAGTTTTGGATTTGGTCTCAAAAGCTAAATTAAAAGTTAACAGTTTATTCTTTGCAGAGGGTAGTATTACAAATTGATGAAGTATCAATGTATTCAAAAATTGTTGATGGACTTAAGATGTGGCTCATGGGATAAAACATCTACCTAAAATCTCTTGACCAAGACATGTGTTCTCCAACAATATAATGAATTGATTTTTATTGTGGAATGAAACCATAACATGATATTTATTATCTTAACCATTTTAAATGTATAGTACAGTAGCATTAAGAGTATATTAACACAGTATAACATATATTATACTGTATTAACAGTATAACACATATGTCATTGCTTTTATTTATTTTTTGGCAGCACTGGGGTTTGAACTCAAAGCCTCACTCTGGCTAAGCAGTCAGTTTTGTGCTTGATCTACTCTGCCAACAAATTTTATTGCTTTTAAAAACACTGTTTAATGTTACATTTTATCTTCAGCCTGAATTTGACAGAAATATCAATAAATTAAAGGATTCAAAATAACAAATTTGTTAAGTCTTCCAAATCTCAATATATCTATGTAGTAAAATTAAAGAAATTTCCATCTCTAGTAAGAGTAAAATATGGCAGCAATCCAAAATTATTGTCAGAAATAATTTACATTCAATAGTTGACCAAAAATGCATTAAAAAGTTTATATATAGTTCCACAAGTCTAAAAAAGGATATAGTTTTCTCTTTTGGAACAAGAGCCCAAAGGTCTCTAAATTGAGGCTTCCCACAAAATGGAAGAAAATTTTTGTCAGCAGTATATCTGACAAGGGATTAATTCCAGAATTCATAGAGTTCAAAAAACTAAATTCTCCAAAAAATCCATGTCTCAGTGAAGAAGTGGGCAAATGACATAAACAGAACTTTTTCAAAGGAAGAAGTCCAAAGCCAAAAAACATGTGAAGAAATGCTCAACATTCCTGTCCATTAAAGAAATGAAAATCAAAGCCATGTTAAGATTCTACCTCACTCCTTTTAGAATAACTGCCATCAAAACATAAACAACAAATGTCAGCAAGGATGTGGGGGAAAGGGAACTCTTATACACTGATGGTAAAAATGTACATGAGTACAAACACTATGAAAACAATATGGAGGACCCTAAAAAAACTAAAAATAGAACTGAAAAATAATCCAGCATTTCCATTCCTAGGGATACAGGCAAAGGAATATAAGTCATGTTACAATAAAGGCAGCTGCACATTCATGTTTATTGCACCATTATTTACAATAAGTAAGCTATGGAAAATGTCAAGATGCCCTACTACTGGTAAATCGATTAAGAATATGTGGTATTTTATATACAATGGAATTTTACTCAGCCACAAAGAGGAATGAAATTTTGTCCTTTGCAGGTAAATGGATGTAACTGGAAAATATCTTGAGTGAAGATATTAGGTTCAGAAAATCAAAATCCACATGTTTTCACTCATATGTGGAATACAGACCTAATACAAATATGACAATATTATGAAAAACAGGTCATGCTACAGATAGGTCTCATACAAGAGAAGGATTATTAAAGAAGTAAGTTCAGAAGGAAAATATGGTTGATGTACTCTCAATTTAAGAATGAGCACAGAATTTTTAAACTTGTAACAGCCATAAGAAGGGGACTAAGATAGAAAGAAGATAATAACAAATAGAGATGATCCTAGGTGGGCTATATTAAATATATTCATGGAAATGTCACAAGGAAAACTCCCTGTGTAGCTAACTTACATAAATAAAAATGTAAATTTTTTTTCTTCTTTCTTTTACAAAATCAGACATTGGGGGTGTGCAATAAGTCCTGCCTACGGGGGTTGATACCAAAGTTCAATATAGTGCAAATACTGGGTGCACATGTATATAAATGGAAAAATGATACCTGTTGAAACTATTTCAGAAATACAAGGGGCAGGAATAAAGGAGAATGTTGGAGGGGGTGAATTGAAGTATGATATATTAGTTATATTGTGAGAACTTTTGTAAATGCCACAATGTACCTCCATCCAGCAGCAAGTGAATAAAGGAGAGATTTTATTCCTTTTTAATGTATTCTAATTTCCCTCACAACCAAATTTACAACAAATTGTGATTCTGACCAGAAATACCTTAGTAAATTATGTGGTTGCTATTCAATTAACAATGAACAGTTTGCTATTTCTGAAAACTCCAGAAATTGTAGTAGTAGATACTTTACTGGTTTTTTTTTTCAGTACTGAGGATTGCACTTGTGCTTACTGGGAAGGCATTATACCACTTGAAATAATCTTGCACCCCTTTCTGCTCTAGTTATTTTTGAGATGGGGTCTTGCTTTTACCTGGTTGTTTCTGGACTACAATCCTCCTTTTATGTCTCCTACATAGCTTGGATGACATGCACATATTGCCACATACAGCATATTAGTTGAGTTGGGATCTTGAGAAATTTTGATCTCAAGTAATGAGATTTCCAATGTCTGCTTCCAGAATGTCTATGATTACAGTCATGAGGCACAGTGCCATATGAAGCTTTACTCTTTTCTAAGCACTTGCTCAAAGTAAATACAATATATCATCTAAATAAGTAATGTATTTAACAGATTATTTTGTGTAAATTAATTAAGGTATCTACTTGACTTACTGACTTCCTCATTTCAGGTATTTTGGAGTTTTCAAGTTTGATAGAATAAAGTAAATAAATCAAGCCTTTAAAAAATGTTTTAATTTGTTTAACCAGCTCAGTGAATAAGGATAAATTGCATATCATTAAATGAAAATGGGGAAAATTATTTACAGTTGAATAGTGATATTTTAAATTATTAATAATCAGAAGAAGTCAATTTGATCTAAAGTGAATTTTAGCTCAATTTGGATAAATTGAAACTATGTTCCTAAATTATCATTTAAGTATCTATATAATTAATGTTTCCACACAGTTTTAGAATATTAAATGATACATTTCAACTCATCCAAACTACTGAAATAGTACTTCATGATTTAAATACTGTTTTGATGCAGCTATACAATTTACAGTGATTCTGTGCATTCTATTAATGATTTCAGGATGAGGTGAAAAATCAGAATAAAGACAGATAAGAATTTCTATCATATTCATAAGAACCTACCACTTCATTTTCATGTGTGGGTTCATTGTTTATACTTTGCTATTCACTGAATATGATCTTGTTGAGGTGCTGGCAAAGGGAAATCCTTGTTCAGGACCTCACTCCTTCACTAAAAGAGCATGATACTTCTCAGAATTTGGACCTATCATCATTCCATTTATATTTCACATTTTACATTTTTTAAAGTAAGTGACTCAATCTATCTTGGTTGAAAATAGCAATTCCACAAAACAATGAATTGTACATTTTTTGATACAAACTCAAATGCATTGCATTTGTCTAGTTTCATATTAATACTCATGAAATTTTTGCACTCTGTTTTCTTCCCTGTATTAAGCTCAGTTCCCACTTTTCTACTGTGGGTGATTAAAAAGCCTAAATTACTATTTTGTGAAGTGTACTAAAGTATTAATGTGTAATACAGTTAAAAGTGACTAATAAAAAAGTTAATAGGAACTTTTATCCCAGTCTACTTCCCAATATATTCTGCAACATGCTGGCATTGTTATTAATTTTTTCACATTTGGGAAATATATATATATATGCCATAGTGGCCCAGTTATATGGTCAAAATCAATTTGAAGTTCTTCAAGTTCAAAACATGAAGCTTTATCTTTTCAAACACTACTAACATTCTGTTCTTTCTGCATTACTATTCTAGAGAATATTAGAAAGAATATGTCATAGAGTTACATGTTCCTGGATTCAAATTCTAACTGTGCCACTATTCTCTTTGTGGCCTTTGGCAAGTTATTTTATCCATGTGCCTTCGTGTGTATGGTGTGCTTAATAATTACTACATCAAGTCTAAACAAGATGGTGCAATTAAAAAATGTAAAAGCATCCTTTTTACATCACAAATTTAATGACGAGTATTAGTATGCTCTCCTTGCACACAAACTAGGCTAAAGTATTATAAATAACTCAAGCTTCCCTTAGATGGTCATTTCCAGAGAGACACATATTGTATGCTCTCATTGCTGAGCCATACAATTTCTGAATCTTCCCCAGTGGTCCCCATGCTTAAAGGCTGACTCTTTCAAAATAAACTTCTACAGACTAATATCACAAAATTTCTTGAGTACTGTCAGTAAATTATGAATTTCTTTATTTTACTTTTTCAAATATATCTTCCAATCACCTAAACTCAAGATCATTTGTATGATTTTTATTTTTTCTTCATTTTTTCCTTTAGTGTTGTGCCATGAAGGGAGTACATTGTGGGGTTTACATTCGCATAGATTTTTACAATGTAAGAATATATCATATTTAAATTCAAACCCCACGTTCCCAATTACTGAAACAGTGTCAACAGGTATCATTTTGCATTTACATACATGTGTACACATTATTTGAACCTTATTCATCCTCCTCTCACCTTTCCCTATTACCTCCCCCTCCCACCAGTGCCATTCCCCCAGCTGGTTCTATGCTCCTATTCTCATTTTTTTATTTTATTATTCATATGTGCATACAAGGCTTGGGTCATTTCTCCCCCCTGCCCCCACCCCTTCCCTTACCACCCACTCTGCCCCCTCCTTCTCCTCCCCACCCCCTCAATACCCAGCAGAAACTATTTTGCCCTTATTTCTAATTTTGTTGTAGAGAGAGTATAAGCAATAATAGGAAGGAACAAGGGTTTTTGCTGGTTGAGATAAGGATAGCTATACAGGGAGTTGACTCACATTAATTTCCTGTGTGTGTGTGTTACCTTCTAGGTTAATTCTTTTTGATCTAACCTTTTCTCTAGTTCCTGGTTCCCTTTTCCTATTGGCCTCAGTTGCTTTTAAGGTATCTGCTTTAGTTTCTCTGCGTTAAGGGCAACAAATGCTACCTAATTTTTTAGGTGTCTTACCTATCCTCACCCCTCCCTTGTGTGCTCTTGCTTTTATCATGTGCCCAAAGTCCAATCCCATTGTTGTGTTTGCCCTTGATCTAATGTCCACATATGAGGGAGAACATACGATTCTTGGTCTTTTGGGCCAGGCTAACCTCACTCAGAATGATGCTCATTTTTTAGAAGAGAAAAGATAAGAGATGAAAGGAAAAGCATGAAGTTTTTGCTAGTGTCAGATAAAGATAGCTTCACAGGGAGTTTCCTTGTGTTGTTTCTATGCATATATGTATTACAACCCCAACTGGTTCAATTCATCTAGTCCTCTTTAGTCCTCCCTAATCCCCTTCCCATGGTGGCCCCAAACAGTTTAAGATGTCTATATTCATTCCTGTACAGAAAGTTTTAGTTTTCTTCCCTTTTCCTATCTCTCCCATGCATGACTTCCCATTAGTGTGACCCACATCCCCTAATATACATGCATTTGTTGTAGGTCTATAATCCACTATGAGGGATAACATGCAGCTTTTGGCCTTCTGAGCCTGACTAAGTTGGAGTAAGATTATGTCCTCCAATACTAACCATTCACCTGCAAATGAAAAAAATTCATTTTACTTTCTGGCTAAGTAAAATTCCATTGTGTATAAATACCATATTTTCTTAATCTATTCATCAGTAGTGGGGCATCTTGGCTGTTTCCATGGCTTAGCTATTGTGAACAGTGCTGCAAAAACATGGGTCAGCAGATGCCTTTGCTTTAAGCTGACTTACATTTCTTCAGGCAGATCCATAGGAGTGGTATGATGGATCACATGGCAGATCTATTATTAGTTATTAAGTAGCCTCCATATGATTTTCCATAGTAGCTAGTTTACATTCCCAACATCAATGATTTGTTTTGCCCTGTCCTTGCCAACATTTGTTGTTTGTGGTGTTCTTTATGGTAACTATTTAACATGAGTGAGGTTGAATCTTTGTGTGGTTTTGATTTGCATTATTCTTATGGCCAATGATGGAGAGCATTTTTTCATATGCTTTCTAACCATTTGAAATTCTTCCTTTGAAAAGTCCCTGTCCAGTTCATTTGTCCATTTCTTCATTGGGTTATTGATTATATGGTAGTTTAGTTATTTGAGCTCCCTGTATATTCTGGTTATTGCTCTCTTGTCTGATGTATAGCTGGCAAAGATTTTTCTCCTATTGTGTGGATGGGTTTTTCAATTTAGACCTCATTTCTTTTGTTGTGCAGTAGACTTTTAATTTCATGTGCTCCCGTTTGTCAATTCATTCTCTTAGTTGGTGAGTCACTTGAGTTCTACTATGATCTCATCACCTATGCCTATTGCTTCCAGTGTATTCACTGCTCTTTAGTGCTCCAGCTTCAAGGTTTCAAGTCTTATATTATGGTCCGTCATACACTTTGAGTTGTACTTCTACAGGGTGACAAACATGGTTCTAGCCTCAGTGTTCTGCAGACAGATATCCACTTTTCCCAACAACATTCATTGAAGAGGCTTTCTTTTCTTCATCGTACATTGTATGTTTTTGACTCCTATGTCAAAAATTAGTAGGGCATAGCTGAATGGATTCACATCCAGGTATTTGATTTTGTTTCAGTGGTCTTCATGTGTTTTTGTGCCAGTACCATGCTGTTTTTATTGCTATGGCTCCATAGTATAGTTTGAAGTCAGATATTGTGATACCTTCAGCATTGCCCTTTTTGTTCAGAATTGCCTTGTCTATTCATAGTCATTTTTGTTTCCAAATGAACTTTAGGGTAGATTTTTCAATCTGTGATGAATGTCATTGTGGTTTTGATGGTAATTTCATTGAACATGTAGATTGCTTTTGGCAGTGTAGCCATTTTTTGATGTTGATTCTGCCAATCCATGAGTATGGGAGATCTTTCCACTTTCTACAGTCTTCTTCAATCTCATTCTTCAGTGGTGTGTAGTTCTCCATTTTGAGGTCATTTTGTCCTGTATTAAGTTTACTTCTAATTATTTGATTTTTCTAAGGCTACTGTAAATGGAATTATTTTTCTATATTCTTTCTCATTTTGTTCATTGTTGGTGTACAGAAAGGCTAGCCACTTCTGTATGTTAATTTTGCATCCTGCTACTTTGCTAAAGCTATTTAGGGTGTCTGAGAGTTTTTGAGTGGAGTTTTCTTGGGTCTTTATGGTATAACATCGTGCCATCTGTGAATAGGGATTATTTGACTACATCTTTTTTTGTTTGTATTCCTTTATTTCTTCTACTTACCTTATTCCGCAGGCTAGGAATTCCAGGATTTCTTGAATAGGAGTGGGGAGAATGGGTATCCTTGTCTTGTTCTCAGAGCTTTTATCATGAACTGGTGTTAAATCTTATCAAAGGCTTTTTCTACATCTATTGAGATGATCAAGTGGTTCTTGTCTTTGCTTCTATTAATGGGATGTATTTCATATAATAATTTTCATTTGTTGATCTATCCCTGAATCCCTGGGATGAACCCAACTTGGTCATGGTGAATGATCTTTCTGATATGTTGTTGGATTTAGTTTGCCATTATTTTATTGGGGATTTTTACATCAATGTTCATTAAGGAAATTGGCCTGCAGTTCTTTTTGGATGTGTCCTTATCTGGTTTGGGGATGAGTATAATATTGGCTTTTTAGAATGAATTAGGCAGTGTTCCTTCCCTTTCTATTTCATGGATAAGTTTAAAGAGTATTAGTATTAATTTTTCCTTAAAGGTCTGATAGAATTCAGTGGAGAATCCATCAGGTCCTGATCTTTTCTTTTTTGGGATACTGTTGTTTCTTCAATTACATTACATGTTATAGATCTGCTTAGGTAGTTAATATCCTTTTGGTTTAGTTTTGGATGGTCATAACTACCTGTAAATTTGTCCATTTCTTTAAAATTTTCCAACTTATTTGAATATAGGTTCCAAAATAGTTGCTGATTACACCATGGATTACTCAGTGTCTGTTTTATCTCCCCTTTTTCATTTCTGATTTTATTAATTTATTCTATTCTCTCCTCATTTAAGTCACATTTGCCATGGGCTTGTCAAACTTGGTTATTTTTTCGAAGATCTAACTTTTTGTGTTGTTGATTCTTTTTATTGTTTTAGGGGGTTGCTATCTCATTAATTTCAGCACTTATTTTTAGTATTTCGCTCTTTCTGCTAGTTTTAGCTTTGGCTTATTCTACTTTTTCAGGGATTTTGAAATGTAGCATTAGGTCATTTATTTCAGATCTTTCCATTCCTATTATATATGCACTCATGGCTATAAATGTTTCTCTTAAGACAGCCTTTGCTGTGTTCCATTGGTTGTGATAGGTTGTGTTTTCATTTTCATTGAATTCTTGAACTTTTTTATTTTCCCTCATTTCTTCTATGATCCACTGATCATTGAGCAATATGTTGTTCAGACTCCAATTGTTTGTGTATTTTCTGCTGCTTCTTTTGTTGTTGAGTTTTAGTTTTATTGCATTGTGATTAGATAGTATGCTGGAGGTTATTTCTATTTTATTGTATTTGCTGAGGTTTTCTTTGTGCTATTATATATTGTTTATTTTGGAGAAAGTTCCATGGGCAGCTGAAAAAAATGTATATTGTGTTATTGAAAGGTAAAACATTCTGCAGAAGTTAAAATCTGTGATCTATGGTGTCATATAGTTCAAGGATTTCTTTAATAATTTTTTGTCTGGATGACTTACCTATTAGGGATAGAGGGGTATTAATGTCTCCCACTACAACTGTGTTGTAGTCTACATGTGTTTTTAAGTCCTTTAGTGTATGTTTGATGAAGTTGGATGCAGACATTGAGTGCATATATGTTGATGACTGTTATTTCCTAGTGATGTAATGCCCTTTTTATTAGTCCAAAGTGACCTTCTTTGCCTTGTTTGACTAATGTAAGTATGAAGTCTACTTTGTCTGACATAAGTATTGCTACTCATGCCTGTTTAGGGGGACCATTATGTTGGTAAATATTCTTCCAGCATTTCATCCTAAGCCAATGTTTATTTCTGAGAAGAGGTTGGTCTCTTGTAAACAACAGATTGTTTGATTTTCTTTTTAAATCCAGTTTGCCAAATGGTGTGCTTTGATGGGGGAGTTGAGTCCATTGACATTAATATTACTATTGATAGGTATGTGGTGATTCCTGCCATTTAGTTGTTTTCATTATTTAAGGATTTGTGTTGTGCAGGCAAATTAATGCTACTCCCTGATTACTATCTTTTCTTCTCTTGTGGTTTAATACTCTCCATCCTCTCAGCTTTTGTTTACTTTCATCTTCTGTGCATAAAATTCCTTTCAGAATCTTCTGTAGTGGTGGTATGGTGGTCATATATTGTCTTAGTTTCTGCTTATCATGACAGACTTTTATTCCACCATCGATTTTGAATGATAGCTTTTCTGGGTAGAGTATCATAGGTCTGAAATTGTTTTCCTTCAATGCTTGAAATATCCGACTCCATGCACATCTTGCTTTTAAGGTTTCTCTTGAGAAATCTGATGTTTTTTTCATGGGTTTACCTTTTCTCTCTTAGAGCTTTCAAAATTCTTTCCTTGTTCTCTGTGCTAGTGATTTTAATGATAATTTGCCATGAAGTGATTCTATTTTGGTCATGTCTGTTTGGTGTACTAGAGGTTGTCTGTATCTGGATGGGCATCTCTTTCTCAAGATTTCAGAAATTTTCTGTCATTAACTTGCTGAATGTATTTTGTATACCTTTGGCTTACACCTCTTCTTTGATACCCATGATTCACAGTTTGGTCTTTTAATGGAATTACTGAGTTCTCATATATTCCTTTCTCAGCTCTTGAGTTATTTTTGTCTAAAAATTCTTTTGTTTTGGTCTTTTACATCTATTTTGTCTTTGAGTACTAAATTCTGTCTTCCACTTGTTCTAGTCTGCTGGAGTGGCTTTCAGCTACATTTTTAATTTGATTTCAGAATCTTTTTATTTGTAGGATTTCTGTTTCTTAATTTTTTTCTGAGTTTTTCCATGTCTTTGCTGAACTCCCCTTTCATATTTTGTATTGTGTTTTTTATTTCATATATCTCTTTTTGTATATTCTCTTTGGTTTCATTTTGTAGTTTGCTGAAGTCCTCTCTGAGTTCATTTAGTTGTTTCTTTGTGTTCTCAAGTTATTTAATTGTGTTGTCTTGTTGTTACATGAGTTGCTTTTGTATTTTCTCTTTTGATTCTCTGGAAGCTCCTTTATCAGCTCCTTTTTAGGCATCTCTTTATGGGAATTATTGATGTTATTGGACATTCTTATCATCATTCTACTGGTGTCAGCTCAGAGGTATTCATGTCCTTCATTTTGCACTAACTCCTTCACTGACATAAATGTAGCTACCATGACTCTGGAGTTTTTCTGAAATCGTGGTGGTCAGGATTTCTGTTTCCCTCTGCTATCTGCTATCTTAGATCTCACAAGTCTGCATGATTTTTAGACCAGCTAATGGTTGAGCTGTAACTATTCTTCCATGGTCAGTATTATCTCCTCTCACTCTTCATTTTGTACTTCCAAATCTGTTATGCTTATGATATCTATCATTTTAAAGTCTTTAACATATGCTATTTCCTATTGTGGAATAACAAAAAATCAAGGCACATGTCCAGACAGATAAAAGAATACCTATTTAGACATTACAAAGAGAAAAAGTATAAATCAGAATTCTAGTTCATAATGTTTTCTGACATGTTCAATGTCTTTATTGCCAATGCCAACTAATTTCTTCAACAAGATCAGGGATAGAAATTTGCAACCAAAAATATTCACAGGTGAGCCTGGAATGAAATTCTGACAAGTTTAACTATGCATTTTAGTAATCACTTTCTGATATAAAGTTAAATACAACAAATTTAAAGGGGGAAAATTAAACATTTCTTTAAAAAGCATGCAGTGAATACTTTCAAAAGGAAAAAAGAATTTAAGATGTCATTAAAATGCAATTTATATACAATTATTAAAAAATAAAAAGCATCAATTTGAAGATTATTCTCTTACTGATAATAAATTTGATTGATGCATCAAATTTCATCTTCATATTTTCAATTATCCAATTGTGCCTTGCACAATAATTTGCTCAGATTTCAGAGAAAACATTCTACTATTTTAAGGGAGGGTGAAAATATTCTATGCATCAAAGAACCAGAATAAGAATACCTGCATTATCTGCCTCTAGTTTTCTCACTCATGATCTGGGTATGTTTGATGTGTCACAATTTTAAATCTATACTCACCTTATGTAGTTTCTTTCTCCTTCTTTTGAATCACAAATTTTTATACTATTTGGACCACCCAACCCCCATGCAGAACCTGTTCTGCCCTCTTGTTCTCTTATTTTGTAGAACAAAAAAAAATAAATGATAGTAAAATCAAGAAGTTTTTGCTAGTTTGAGATAAAGATCTATACAGGGATATTCCTCATGCTGTTTCCATGCATATGTGTATTATCATCCAAACTGGTTCATCTCTACCAGATCTCTTCACTATTTCCTAATCCCCTTCACACAGTAGCCTTGCCAGTTTAAGACTACTACATTCATTCCTATACAGTGACCACATAAACCACAATCAACTTTTTGGTTTCCTTCCCTTTCTCTATGCTTTCTTCCTTTAGTGTGTGACCCATGTCCAAGAATATTATATTTGTTTTAGTTCTGTAATCCTCATTTGAGAGAGAACAGGTGATTTTTGGCCTTCTGAGTCTGAATAACTTTGCTTAAGATGATATTCCCCACTTCCATCCATTTACCTGCAAATGACAAAATTTCATTCTTCTTTGTGGCTGAATGAAATTCCATTGTTTATAAGTACCATATTTTCTTTTTCCATTCATCAGTAGTGGGGCATCTTGGCTGTGTCCAATGCTTGCCTATTGTGAATAGTGCTGCAATAACCATGAATGTGCAGATGTGTTTATTTTAAGCTGACTCATATTACTTCTAGTATATCCCAAGGGGTGGTGTTGATAAATTATATGGCAGATCTATTATTAGTTTATTAAGAAGCCTCCATACTGTTTTCCATAGTGATTGTACTGGTTTACATCCTTACCAGCAATGTATGTGAGTTTCTTTTTCACATACCTTTGCCAATGTTTATTGTTGATGGTGTTCTTGATGGGAGCTATTTTAACAGGAGTGAAGTAGAATCTTAGTGTGGTATTGATTTGAATTTCCTTTATTGGCAGGGATGGTGAGCATGTCTTCATGGGTTTTTTTAGCCATTTGCACTTATTCCTTTGAAAAAGTTCTGTTTAGTTCAGTTGCTCATTTCTTCATAGGGTCATTGATTTTGGTGGAGTTTAGTTTTTTGGATTTCCCTGTACATTCCAGTTATTGGTCCCTTGTCTGATGTATAGCTCACAAAGGGGAATCATGTATGAAGTATGTTGCTTATCTGTTGAGTCTGTACATTTATGCAGGCAGCTTTCAAACCAGCTGGTGGGGAGAAATGGTGTGCAACTTTTCTTAAGGCAGACACTTACTGGGACTGGATCCAGCTCAATTGGGTGTAGATAGGCTTTCCATGGGTTAGGGATCCAGAATATCACAGGATTCGATTCAGTTTGATGATCTATTTTCTACCTTTTGCAAAAAAGATTAAAAAAAGAATAAAGAAAAAAGAAAAGGAGAAATGGCCAATGGGCTTTTTTCCCCAGGGCAGATACACCTTATTGTACTATTTAATTTTAGAGGGCATCACAAACTGTCAAAAGATGGGTAGTCTATGGAGACTGTGGCCAGAATTTATATATTCGCATCCTGTGTGAAAAGAATTCAGACAGGATGCAAAAAACTAGTGAAAATGAAAATAATATTTTTTGATGGTGAATAGAAGTCACTTTAAAAAGAGTGGTAGGGGAGGACTCTAAGATGGTAACTAGAGGGAGGAAGCAGAAAGAGTGCCTCCTAAAGTGAAATCTTGGAGAGACAGTGGAGAAACACCTTGCAGGCAAGGCCACCGAGAAGAGGCAAAACTTTGACCCCTCCACAACTCCAGCCTGCGGAGAGCATCTCCACTTCACGTTGAATGGACAAACCAGGAGGGCTCCCAGGCCGCCGCCTGATGCCCACACCCAGACAGCTAAGGATGATGCAGACCACAGGGGGAGCTAAGTGGTACATGGTACTCCCACAAACAACCATGGGACAGATCAGTATAGCCCCCTGGACAGACTGACCCCAACCAAAGGAAAAAAGAGAAACTGAGTAGACACATAGCAAAGAGGGTGGGGCACCCTGAGCACTGAAGGGGGGGGAAGGAATCCCTCACAGAACTGTAAATAAACAAGCCAGGCCTGGCCAGAGAGGGCAGGAGCAGCGGCGCACACCCAGCAACCAGGAGCGGGAAAGCTTGTGAGAGTGGCAGAGGAAGGAAAACACCTCAGGAGAGGATGGGAAGACCCACTTCCCATGTGAGCTGTAAACAAACACGCCCAGCAATCAGGAGCGGGAAAGCTTGTGAAAGCGGTTGTGGGAGGAAAACTCCACAGGAGGGGGGGAAGACCAACTTCCCATGTGAACTGTAAATAAACATGAAGGCCTGAGAAAGTGGGTGTGGTATCACCTCCCCCAGTGTGCTTTGAAAAGGGAAAGTTTGTAGCAGTGGCTCACGCACAGGAGAACTCTGAATAAACAAAGCCTCTGGGGCCAGGTGAGTGCTAAGCTCACCCCAGAGATCTGCATAAATAAAGCTTCCAGCAACAGCAGACTGACAGCAGTAGGCAGGTGAGCCACAGCCACAGATAGCCATTCACAGACCGACACACCAGGTCTTTTCTCTCTCCCTGCCTTTGATGAGAAAACAATGGAACTAAACCTGCATGCTGAGAAACTTACTGAAACTGTATTGCCTTGGAACTTGGGACACTTTGTGGCCTTTTTTGTTTTGTTTTGTTTTGTTTAATCCAGTTTTATTCTATTTTTATTTATCCACTTTGATGAGACAACTACAGAACAACATCTGAGGTACCATCTCCAGGATTGGAGGCTGAGGGACGAACAACAAAATTTATTAAGATTGAAATTTCATTGCATTTGAACTTGGAGATTTTTTTAAATTTATTTTTAATTTTTATCTTATTTTATTTTTTTATATATATATTTCTTCATTTACTTATTTCTTGTTTTTATTCTCATTTTTATACTTTTGTTTTTTATTTTCAATCTTCTCTCTGTCTCTCTAATGCTTTTTCAGCTTATGGTTGATTAGTACACTGTCTCTCCCTATCTATATCTTTGAAACTTTGTTTGTTTGCTTCTTTTTTGTTTTTTCTACTTGTTTATTTGTTTTTCCCTTTTCCTTTAACTTCTTTGCTTTCCATCCCCTCTCACCCTTCCATTCTAAATATCACTAGTGGTATTAATACAAGCCAGAAAATACTTAACTGCACACAGTCTAAGGACAATAACAACATCAAGGGCAATGATGGGAAGACAGAAAAAACAGGGAAGCCAGTTTCCCCACAGCAAAAAATTAGTACAGGAACCACAGGGAAATGAAGAAAACAAATATTCAAATCCAGACTCCAACAAAATTAAGATAAATTATGCCAAAGAACCCAATGAAGCCCACAAGAATAATCTTAAAGAAATACTACAGGTACTCCATGAGAAATTGATAGAGATGATACTGGGTATGGTCAACCAAAATGTACAGGAGATACACAAGAAATTCCAAAACAGCAAAAATAGAGAATTTGAAAAAGCAAAAGAAGAAATAAAGGAAACCATAGAAGCACTGTATAAGCACCAAAGTGAAACAGAGAACATGATTAATAAACAGATAAATGAACTCAGGACAAAAAGAGACAACATTAAAGAGGAAAAAACCTGAATATGGAAAACCTCAGAAAAAAGAACAAAACGGAATTGCAAAACAAAATGGAAGGCCAATCCAGCAGAATAGAACAAACAGAAGACAGAATCTCAGAATTCAAAGATGAAATGGTAATTAAAGGAAAAACCGAAGAACTATTAATTAAACAACTCAAGATCTGTGAAAAGAAAATCAAGAACTCATCAACTTCATCAAAAGACCAAACTTGAGAATCATGGGCATCAAAGAAGGAGAAGAGTTGCAAGCAAAAGGAATGCATAATATATTCAACAAAATAATAACAGAAAATTTCCCAAATCTCGAGAAAGATATCCCCATACAGATGCAAGAGGCCTCCAGAACACCAAACAGACCAGATCAAAGTAGAACTACACCACGACATATCATGATTAAAACAACAAGTTCAGAAACTAGGGAAAGAATATTGAAAGCTGTAAGAGAGAAAAAACAAACAACATATAAACGTAAACCCATCAAAATCAAAGCAGACTTCTCAACAGAAACATTAAAAGCAAGAAGAGTGCAGGGTGAGATCTTCCAGGCACTGAATGAAAATAACCTTAACCCCAGGATACTCTACCCAGCAAAACTATCATTCAAAATAAATGGAGCAATAAAAGTCTTCCAGGATAAGCAGAAACTAAAACAGTATGTGACCACAAAGCCACCACTAGAAAATATTCTTCAAGGGATTCTTCAAACAGAAAGTGAAACCAAACATAACCGTGAAAGGATAGGCAGCACTAAATTACAGAAAAAGAAAAAGCAAGAAAGTAGACATCAACCTCAGCTTAGGTACACACAATAAAACCTTCAAATAACTAAGACAACTAAATGAGAGGAATCACCACATACCTATCAGTACTAACACTTAATGTTAATGGACTTAATTTACCCATCAAAAGGCACTGTTTGATGAAGTGGATTAAAAAGGAAGATCCAACAGTTTGTTGCTTACAGGAGACCCATCTCACTGACAAAAATAAGCATAGGCTTAGGATGAAAGGCTGGAAGAAGATTTACCAAGACAATGGCCCCTGAAAATAAGCAGGAGTAGCAATAATTATCTCTGACAAAGTAGACTTCAAACCTACATTGATTAAATGAGATAAAGAAGTACATTCTATACTAATAAAAAGGAAAATAGACCAAAAGGAAATAGTAATTATCAACCTATATGCACCTAATGTCAATGTAGCCAATTTCATCAAACATACCCTGAAAGACCAAAAAGCATATATTAACTTCAACACAGTGGTTGTGGGAGACTTTAACACCCCATTATCATCAATAGACACGTCATCGAAACAAAAAATCAATAAAGAAATCCAAGATCTAAAATATGCAATAGATCAAATGCACCTACTTGATGTCTACAGAACATTTCATCCAACTTCTACACAATATACATTCTTCTCAGCAGCCCATGGAACCTTCTCCAAAATAGAGCATATCCTAGGGCACAAAGCAAGCTTCAGCAAATATAAGAAAATAGAAATTATACCTTGTATACTATCTGATTACAATGCAAAAAAACTAGAACTCAACAACAAAAGTAAAGACAAAAGACATGCTAAGAGCTGGAAACCAAATAACTCATTACTTAATTAATTGGGTCATTAATGAAATAAAAGAGGAAACTTAAAAGTTTCTGTAAGTCAATGAAAATGAAAACACAACTTACCAGAACATGTGGGACACAGTAAAGGCAGTCCTGAGAAAGTTTATATCCATGGTTGCATATGTTAAAAAGACTGAAAGATACCAAATCAATGACCTAATCATACATCTCAAACTCCTAGAAAAACAAGAACAAGCAAATCTCAAAACAAATAGAAGGAGAGAAATAATAAAATAAGTGCTGAAATCAATGAAAAAGAAACCAAAACAAAAAAAATACAAAGAATTAATGAAACAAAAAATTGATTATGTGAAAAAATGAACAAGATCAACAGACTCCTGGCAAACCTGACTACAATGAGGAGAGAAAAAACCCAAATTAGTAGAATCAGGAATGCAAAAGGGGAGATAACAACAAACACCATGGAAGTCCAGGAAATCATCAGACTACTTCAAGAACCTATATTCAAATAAATTTGAAAACCTTAAAGAAATGGACAGATTTCTAGATACATATGATTATCTATGTATCTAAGGAATACAAATAGATAAAGAAACTGTCAAAATATCCCTATTTGCAGACAACATGATCCTATACCATAAAGACCCAAAACCTCTACTCAGAAGCTCCTAGACACCATCAATAGCTATAGCAAGTTAGTAGGATATAAAATCAACATAGAAAAATCATTAGCATTTCTATACACTAATAATGAACAAACTGAAAAAGAATATATGAAAACAATTCCATTTACAATAGCCTCAAAAAAATCAAATACCTACGTGTAAACCTAACAAAAGATGTGAATGACCTCTATAAGGAAAACTATAAACTTCTGAAGAAAGAGATTGAGGAAGACTATAGAAAGTGGAGAGATCCCCCATGCTCATGGATTGGCAGAATCAACATAGTAAAAAATGTCTATACTTTCAAAAGTAATCTACATGTTTAATGCAATTCCCATCAAAATTCCAATGACATTCATTAAAGAGATTGAAAAATCTACTGTGAAATTTATATGGAAACACAAGAGGCCATGAATAGCCAAAGCAATATTCAGTCAAAAGAACAATGCTGGAAGTATCACGATACCTGGCTTCAAACTATATTACAAAACAATAATAATAAAAACAGCATGGTACTGGCACAAAAACAGACATGAAGACCAGTGGAACAGAATAGAGGACCCAGATATGAAGCCACACAACTATAACCAACTTGTCTTTCACAAAGGAGCTAAAAATATATGATGGAGAAAAAGCAGCATCTTCAGCAAAAACTGCTGGGAAAACTGGTTAGCAGTCTGCAAAATCTGAAACTAGATCCATGTATATCACCCTATACCAATATTAACTCAAAATAGATCAAGGATCTTAATATCAGACCACAAACTCTGAAGTTGATACAGGAAAGAGTAGGAACTACTCTGGAGTTAGTAGGTATAGGTAAGAACGTTCTCAATGGAACCCCAGCATCATAGCAACTACAAGATAGCATAGATAAATGTCACTTCATAAAACTAAAAAGCTTCTGCTCATCAAAAGAAATGGTCTCTAAACTGAAGAGAACACCCACAGAGTGGGAGAAAATATTTGCCAGCTAAACATCAGACAAAGGACTGATAACCAGAATATATAGGGAACTTAAAAAACTAAATTCTCCCAAAACTAATGAACCAATAAAGAAATGGGCAAGTGAACTAAACAGAACTTTCTCAAAAGAAGAAATTCAAATGGCCAAAAAACACATGATAAAATGCTCACCATCTCTAGCAATAAAGGAAATGCAAATTAAAACCAAACTAAGATTCCACCTCACCCATGTTAGAATAGCAATCATTAGCAACACCACCAAGAATAGGTGTTGGTGAGGATGCGGGGCATAAGGAAACCTCTTACACTGCTGGTGGGAATGTAAACTACTACAACCACTCTGGAAAAAAATTTGGAGGCTACTTAAAAAGCTAAACATTGATCTACCATTTGATCCAGCAATACACTCTTGGGGATATACCCAAAAGACTGACACAGGTTACTCCAGAGGCACCTGCACACCCATGTTTATTGAGGCACTATTCACATTAGCCAAGTTATGGAAACAGCCAAGATGCCCCACCACTGACGAATGGATTAAGAAATGTTTTTTCTATACACAGTGGAATTTTATGCAGCCACGAAGAAGAACAAAATGTTGTCAATCACTGGTAAATGGGTGGAATTGGAGAACATTCAGAGTGAGGTTTCCTTGGCCCAAAAGACCAAAAATTGTATATTCTCCCTCATATGCAGACATTAGATCAAGGGCAAACACAACAAAGGGATTGGACTTTGAGCACATGATAAAAGCGAGAGCACACAAGGGAGGGGTGAGGATAGGTAAGACACCTAAAAAGTTAGCTCGCATTTGTTGCCCTCAACACAGAGAAACTAAAGCAGATACCTTAAAAGCATCTGAGGCCAATAGGAAAAGGGGACCAGGAACTAGAGAAAAGGTTAGATCAAAAAGAATTAACCTAGAAGGTGACACACATGCACAGGAAATTAATGGGAGTCAACTCCGTGTATAACTATCCTTATCTCAACTAATAAAACCCTTGTTCCTTCTTATTATTGCTTATACGCTATCTTCAACAAAATTAGAGATAAGGGCAAAATAGTTTCTGCCGGGTATCATGGGAGTGGGGGGTGGGGGGGTGGTAAGGGAGGTGGTGCGGGCAGGGGGGAGAAATGACCCAAGCATTTTATGCACATATGAATAATAAAAACATTAAAAATAAAATAAAATAAAATTAAATTAAAAAAAAATAAAAGAGTGGTAGGCTCTGACCAGGTAGGATAGAAGAAGAAATATTAGTGTTTGCAGCAAAATGGCTTTTAAAAATCTCTTGGGCAAATCTCAAGGATAATTTGGGTGGTCTTTGCAAGATGGGCTAGGGTGGTGGACAATGTCACATCATACAACATGGGACACTCTGTTCAAACAAATATGCTGACTCTACAGTATTTTAATATCATATATGAGATGGGCTTTTATTTGAGAGGTAACTGAGGGAGGAATTTCCTCAAGTCTTCTTTTTGTGCAACAGCAAAGAATTTACAATTAAAAAGGGCTAGGCAAATTCTAAGATTTTGCAATTGAAAAATAACATTTACAAGTGGAAAGGATAGCATTACAATTGAGAGAAATGGGGTCTAAACTGAAATATACTGGGAAAAGTCACATGACACCTGAAAGTCTGATAGCTTCTTTCCCTATTTCCTTGTCTGCTTCACCATGAGACACGCAAATCCAGAAAAGCCAGGTGCAGTGGCTGGAGACTAGCAATTTGGAAGACTGAGATGAAGAGGTTTACACTTTGAGGTCAGCTCAAGTAAAAATGCTTGTGAGACCCCAACACAAACTGGGACCTGTCATCCACACAGGGTATCACAAATAAGAAATGATATCCAGGCTGGCCTAGTCATAAAGAAAAACCCTGTCTCAAACATAAGCAACCTCAATACAACAGATGGAGTGCTCCAATAGTAGCACATCTAACTAGCAAGTGTAGGGCCCAGAATTCAACCCCTTGGTATAGTTAAAAAATGAAAGGAAAGAAGAGAAGAGAAAAGAAAAAAGTCAGCGAATGTTAAAAGAGCATTAAATTGTCTACCTCTTTCCCTATTTCTGAACACAATACCATATTTATTTCAAAGTAGAAAGCAGATGACATGTTCTTGAAAATACTCATTGTCTCATGTGAAATTAAGTTATTAATAATTAAATAAGCAATTTCATCTTGATGCAACTTAAACTTTTTTCCTTTAGTAGTATGAGAATGTCAGGTGTTATGTGTTACTATTCACTCATATGTTTGAGATTTTTTATTTTAACTGGGCAATGCCAAGGCTCAAATTCATAGCTTTATAAAATTGAGCTATCTTTCCAGCCTTTGTTACCCTTCTTCATGCCCTAGTTGTATATTTCCTGGGTTTATAAGTCTGTTTGCTTTTAAGGCATCATAAAGACATCCACAAACTTTTCTGAACAATAGAATCACCTGAGTAGCCTGATGCCTTGTAAATCAACTCCACCACCTAGGTGATTCCAATGTGGAAAAGAGTACAAATGGCAGGCAGGCTGCTTGGGTTTGCATCTTATTTCTGTTCCTAGAGAGCTTATGCAAGTCTAATGCATTTTTCAGCTTTCATTCCCTTATCTGAAAAAAAAAAGTACTGTAAGAGAAAATCTTCTACTTCTGGATACTGTTGTAAGTTAAAATATGTAATTTATATTTATGTATTATGTATTAGGCTTGTGATATTTTAGTAAGCTATTCAATTGTTAGCTACTTAAATCAGTATTCCTTCTGAGCACCATTTATTGCTCTCAATAATTCTCTTTTTTTTCAATTTAATCTAATTCTTTCTTCAGATTTTTGAGACAGAGTTTCACTATCTGCCCTAAGCTTACCTTGAAATCTTACTCCTCCTGTCTGCAGCTCTTGAGTTCTGGGATTACAGATCTTTGCTACCAGCTTTTAATGGATGGTAGTTTTGATTAATGTTTAACATAAGAACATTCTTATTATGGACCATTGCCTATAAAACATGACCAATAGCCAGGGGCAGGTAACTCATGCCTGTAATCCTAGCTGTTCAGAAGACAGAGATCAGGAGGATTGTGGTTCAAAGCCAGCCCAGGAAAATAGTTCATGAGACCCTATCTTGAAAAAAATCAACACAAAAAAGGGCTGGTGGAATGACTCAAGGTGTAGGCCTGAGTTAAAAACCCTGGTACTACAAAAAAAATGACCAACTGTAAACTATAAGGATACAGATTTATTACTTTTGGTAGTACTTGGGTTTGAACTCAGTGCTTCTGTGCTTGCAAGGCCAGTATACTACAGCTTGAGTATTCTGCTGGAGGCACACCTCCAGTCCTAAATCCATTTTTACTTCCATTATGGAAATGTTTGCGATATTTGTATCAACAAAATATCTTCCATTGATAAAAACATTTAAATATCAATATTTCTTTTTTAAAACCATAGATGATAAAGATAATCCTTCCCCCTCAAAGCAATAAAAAAATTCAAGGGATGATGGAATAGTTTAAACTCCAGAAAATTATATAATAGAGTAGTGGAAATTTTTGAATAACTTTTACCATTTGTTTTCCAGTTACTACCAAGAGAATATTTACCACCAAAAGGCCTTAGTTACAGGAAATAATAAACATAATTCCTTTTTCACTTCCATAGGTCTGTTAGAATGCTTTTATTAGTCTATGTGAATTACATTAAATGTACCTACTAGCTTTTAGATGTTTGCAATGTATTTTTGTTGATTATATCAGTGCTTCCTATCAAATTACATTACCCCATGAGTCTGATTTAGCCAATGGTCTCTGGACTACTGAGATATTTGTTAAAACTGGATCATTTTGATTATCTGTATACCTTGATAGAGTGCTGTCTGCTTATAATCCAATGTACACACATTCTAATCACATCCATGTCTGAATCCCATTATAACTATTGAACACTGATAGTATTCAAACTTTTGTATTTTATTTTTGACAGATTTATTTTTCAAAAAAGAAAATCTTTCTGAATTTTTGTTGTAACTGCTATAAAAATAGCCACAAATTTAATGAGTTAAAACAAAAGAAATTTATTCGCTTGCTTTTCTGGAAACCAGAAGTCTGAAATTCTGTATTATGTGTGTGTCATGTTGGTAGGCCATATTTACCACAGTAGCTCTGAAGGAAAATCCATTCTTGTCTATTTTGACTTCCAGTCATAAGGATATTCTTTAGTATTCCTTTGTTTAGTGAGTCTTCCAGTCTCTGCCTTCATCTTCACATACCCTCTCCTCTGTATAAGTCTTAAACCTCTCTTTCCATCAGGCCCTCTCTTATAATGGCACCACATACAATGGCACTTATGACATACCTAGTAAATACAGGAGGATCTCCTCATATCAAAATCCTTAACATATGTAAAATCCCTTTTTAAGGTACAGAGGTAATAGTTACAGAGATCATTGGAATATCTTGATTGGCTCCATTTTCTACCATATGTTGCATGTCAGCATGTTAAAACCAAAAATAATCCCAAAATCAAATTGCAGTATAGACATAATATTAAAAAAACCCATAAATTTAAAATGTATACATAATTTTAAAAGCCTTAGTGGAGTGCAATAGTTTATGCTTATAATTACAGCTACTTGAGTGGCAGAGATCAATAGGATTGTGTTTCAAGGGAAGCTCACTTAAGAAGTAAGTGAGACCACATCTCAAAAAATAAGCTGTGAATAGTAGATCATGTCTGTAAAACCACCTAAGTCGGAGTCATAGGTAGGATGATCATAGTCCAAGGCCAGGCCCAGATAAAAACATTACACCCTATCAAAAATAAATAAAACAAAAAAGGGCTGTGGCAAAGTTTAAGTGATAGAGCCCTTGCCTCTGAGTTCAAACCACAGTAACTCTAAATTTAAAAAAGCATTAGTTTATTGTTAAAGAAAATAGTGTGGTAGTAAACCATACTATCAGTGAAGTCATTTAAAGAATTGGAATGATAAAGCAGATAAATTACACAAACCAAAAAAATTAAATATTTGTAAAAAGATTGTTTTCCTAAAATGGGTGTCATGAACCCAACCTTGTTTTTATATGTAGGTCACAAATATGCCTTTATTGACTTTCCCAAAGGAAATTGAATCAATTTATACCTTCAAATGATAATACACATATACACCTTTATATATTTTCTCAAGACAAGGTAACAATATACTTGGTACCAGGTTTGCACATATGGCATAGTTATAAACAAATAGGGAAAAGATGACTGCACTGTGGATCTGATTTCTTATCACATTATTTCAGGTACAAAAACACTAGACACTATGGAAGATTTGAATATGAGGATTTAATGGCTAAAATCCTTTGCATATCAGGAAATGCACAGAAGTTTAAGTAAGTTGTCTAAAGTCACATAAACAACTAGGTAGGTCAGAGTTAGATCTGTCATCAGGAGTACATTGCCTGATCTCTTCACTTTGTTATTGAGTTGATGTGCTAAAGTACAAGCCTTTCACAAAAGGAGTACAGATAGAATTGCCATTCAGCTGTGGATAGGGCAAGCAGGAAGTGAAAGAAAAGGACTAATTTGACAAAATGGTTTCACTCTTATTCACTGGGTCCAGACATCCAATGTTTAATGACATAAGTTGAGCAAATGTATGTTTCATGTACATTAAGCTCCACACACTATGTTCATTGCTGAGGTTACAAAGGACAATTAGATATAGCCTCATTCTCAGGAGCAGAGGCCAGATAGAAAGAGTATAAAACAAACAACTATGGAACAATGTATCATGACCAGGTGTATACCAGACATCACTAGATTCTGGAATAAAAAGTGGTCTTATTTATACTAATTCAAATTTCTGGACATCTTCAGCTCCCTTGAATTCCATGCCTCTAGGACCCAAAGCATCCCACAATTACAGATTACAAATATTCCTCAGTAAATTCACTTCCATAACTCTGCTAGGACCAACGATTCCCTTTTAGGTACCTTCTTAGATTCCCGTCACTACATACCAGCACTACAAAAATGTGTATGTCACCCCCATTCTTCCTGTTATGTGCTATTAACAGGGTCTTAAAGGGCTGTTTGAAGAAAGTTCCAACAGATTTTGCTTTCAGCTTACTAACATTCATACAAGAGTCTAGTCCTTGTAATAGATGCCATGCACTGTAGTAAGGTTTAGGCAGAGGACCAGAATTGGTGAAGAAGAGCTGTAAGGAATAAAATAGATGAAAAGGTCATTATGGAGGAAGATGATTTCAAAAAGGATATGAATAAATAGCTAAAAGACATCAAAAAGAATGAAAACAAAAAGATGAATGAAATTAAGAAGACAATTCAAGATAAGAAAGAGAAAATCAATAAATATATAGAAATCCTGAAAAAAAATCAATCTGAAATGAATAGCTCAATATCCTAAATAAAAATCTCAATTAAAAGGTTGGTTAACAGAATGGAGCGAATTGAAAATAAAGTAGAAGAATTAGATCAAACAGTAAAAGATCACAAAAAATAGTAAGACAATATGAATGGATCATGCAGAACAGCTGGGATAATATGAAAACACCAAACATACAAATCATGAATATAGAAGAAGGAGAAGAGATACAACTAATTGCATAGATAATGTACTCAACAAAATAATGCTGGAAACTTCCCCAACCTCGAGAAAGAGAGGGTCATCCAGGTGAAGGAAGCTTATGGAACACCAAACCATCACCACCAAGAAAAGAAAAATCCCCAGACATACCATAATCAAAACACTCAACATACAGAACAAAGAAAGAATACTGAAAGCTGCAAAAGAGAAATGACAAGTCACATATAAAAGAAAACCCAGATTTCTAAACACAAACTCTAAATGCAAGAAGGTCATGGAAAGACAAATTTCAGGCCCTGAAAGAAAACAATGGTCAAGCTACATTAGTCTAAACAGAAAAACTATCCTTCCTAGTTGAAGGAGGAATTAAAATCTTCCATAACAAGCAAAAATTAAAGGAATACACAAATGAAATCATCAATGGAGAAAATATTTATGGACTCTTACAGAGGAATCTAGAATGAGACAGAATGATGCAAGAATAAATCCTTTTGACCAAGCAAGCAAGAAAATAAAGAATAAAAAGTAAAGAACATGGGAATAAAAATGGCTAGAAACACCTCAACCTTTCAATTTTAACACTGAATGTCAATGGCCTCAATGCTTCAATCAAAAGACATAGGAGAGCAAAAAAAAAAATAGGTCCAACCATATGTTACTTACAGGACACTCATCTCACTAAAAAAATTAAACACTGGCTAAGAGTCAAAGGGTGGAAAAAAGTTTTCCAAGCAATGGACCCAATAAACAGCAGAAGTAGCAATATTTTTATCTAACAAATTAGATTTCAAAATAAATCAGTCTGAAGAGACAATGTAGGTCACTTCATATTAATTAAAGGAATAATTCATCAAAAGTAATAATACTTAATATATATGCACTAAACACAGGGACACCAAACTACATTAAAAAACAGAAAACAAAAGAAACAAAAAAACCCACACTTAGTCCTAAGAGCACAGGTACACCATAACCCAGTATTAGTGGGAGACTGGAATATCCCACTATTACCAATAGATAGGCTATCCAGGCAAAAGGTCAACAAAGAAACCTCAGAACTAATTCACAGTTTAGACTAAATGGACATAATAGACATCTACAAAATATTTCACCCCAAACCATGCAAGACACATTCTTTTCTGTAGCTCATGGAACTTTCTCCAAAATAGATTATGTTTTAGAACACAAGGCAAGTCTCAAAAAATTAAGAAAATTGAAATAATACTTGGTTTTATATTAGATCACAATGCAATAAATCTAGACCTCAACAAAAAAAGAAAATAATGAAAGAAATGGAGTCTGAACAACACACTGCTGCATGACCAGTGAATGACTGAAGAAATGATGGAAGAAATAAAACAGTTCCTAGAATCTAATGACAATGAAATTAAAACCTACCAGAATCTGTAGAACACAGAAAATGCCATGCTAAGGGGAAAAATGTGTAGCTATACGTGCCTACATTAAAAAATCAGAGAATTCTCAAATATTCATCTTAATGATGTATCTTAAGCTTCTAGAAAAATGAGAACAAGCCAAATCCAAAACTAGCAGATGGAAAAAAACAATAAGGATCAGGGCTGAAATCAATGAGATTTCAAAGAAACTATCAACGAATTGATGAAATAAGAAGTTGGTTTTTTGAAAATATTAATAACATTGACATACTCTCAGTCAACATGACAAAATAGAGGAGGGAAAACACCCAAGTTAATGAAAATCAAAGATGAAAAATGGGGCATAACCACAAATACTTACAAAATCCAGAGAATCATTACAGGATGCTTTGTACACTGGAAAATCTAGATGAAATAGATAAATTTCTAGAGGCATATAATTGACCAAAAATGAACCATGAAGTTACAGACCACTTAAACAGACCTATAGCAAGCAATGAAATTGAATCAATATTAAAGATCCTCCTATAAAGAAGAATCCCAGAACTGATAGTTTCATGGCAGAATTTTATAAAACTTTTAAAGATAAATTAATACCAATTCTCCTCAAACTTTTTAAGAAAGTAGAAAGGGAAAGAACACTATCAAATTCATTCTATGAAGCCGGCATTGCACTCATTCCAAAATCCAATAAATATGCAACACAAAAAGGAGAATCCTAGACCAATATCTTTTATGAATATGGACACAAAGATTCTCACCAAAATACTGGCGCACAGAATTTAGCAACACATCAAAAAGATCATATACCATGACCAAGTCAGTTTCATTCAAGGGATGCAAGGATGGTTCAACATACATAAATTTATACATGTAATACAACATATAAACAGAAGCAAGGACAAAAATCACACGATCCTCTCAAAAGATGCAGAAACAGCTTTAGACAAAAAACTCAACACTCTTTCATGATAAAAGCTCTGAATAAACTAAGAATAGAAGGAATGTTCCTCAACATAAGAAAGGCTATATATGACAAACCTATAGCCAGCATTATACTAAATTGAGAATAACTGAAAACATTCCCACTGAAGTCAGGAATGAGACAGGGTTGCCCACTTTCCCCATTCCTATTCACTATAGCTTTGAAATTCCTACTCAGAGCAATAGAAAAAGAGCAAGAAGTAAAATGGATTCATTTAAAGAACTTTCTTTGAGAAAGAAGTCAAACTATCCCTATTTACAGATGTCATGATCTTACAGAAAAAGACTCTAAAACTTTACCAAGAGTCTATTAAAAATAGTAAACTCTTTTGGCAAAGTAGCAGGATACAAATTAATACACAGAAATCAGTATCCTTATTTTATACCAAAAATGAAAAGAATGAGAAAGAATTTAGGGAAATAATCCTGTTTATAGTAGCTCCAAAATAATAAATTTTGACAGAATAAATTTAACAAAGGAAATCAAAGAACTTTACAATGTAAATTATAAACCACTGAGAAGAGAAATTGAAGAAGACATCAGAAGATGGAAAGATCTCTTATGTTCGTGGATTGTCAAAATCAACATTGTGAAAATAACGATATTACCAAAAGCAATCTTCATGTTCAGTGTAATCCCTATCAAAATTTGAATGACATTCTTCAAAGAGATAGAAAAATCAATCCTAATATGCATATGGAAACACAAAAGACCTCAAATACACAAAACAATTCTGAGAAAATGTCCCATGCTGGAGGTATCAGAATATCCAACTTCAAACTATACTAGGTGTCATAGCAATAAAAATTGCATGGTATTGGCACAAAAACAGACCTGAAAACCAATGGGTTAGAATAGAACACCCAGATATAAACTCACCCAGCTACAGTCAACTGATCTTCAATAAAGGAGCCCAAAACACATGATGGAGAAAAGATAGCTTCTTCAACAAATGTTTCTGGGAAAACTGGATATCCACTTGTAGAAGACTGAAAGTAGATTACTGTTTCTCATGTTGGCAAGGATGCAGAGAAACAGGATCCCTTATACACTGTTGGTGGGAATGCAAATTAATGCAACCATTATTGAAAGTAGTATGGAGATTCCTCAAAAAGCTAAAGAGTCAGGAAACAACTTCCATATGATCCAGTGATACCTCTGCTTGGCCTCTACCCAAAGTAATGTAAGTCAGGATACAATAGAGATACACCTGTACACCATTGTTCATCACAGAACTATTCAAAGTAGCCAAGCTATGGAAACAATTCAGATACTGTAAAACTTTTAAATAAATCAAGAAAATGTGGTATAAATACTCAGTGGGGTTATACTTAGCCATAATAAATAATAACAACATGTGGTTTGAAGGTAAATGGATGCAATTGGAGTGCATCTTGTTAAATAAAGTAAGTAAGGCTCTGAAAGAGAAAATCTGCATGTTTTCTCTCATACATGGAAGATAGATCCAAAAGACAAACATACACACAAAAACAAATTTATGTGTAGAAAATGTTTGTAATACTTGAAATACTCTATGGAACTTGGAGAAAGAGGGAAAGGAAAAGAGAATAATGGAGCATCAACAATATAATAAAACACAACATTTGTGAAGGTAGATGATATAAGGACATGTACTGAAAGGTACTGAAAAATAGGGGTAGGGATAGGAGGTAAAAGTGTGAAGGAGAATAATGAAAAGGATTGAAAAAATCAAAGAAAAGTGTACTCACAGTGAGCATACATTGAGAAACCCCTTTGAACATCAACTTTAATATTAATAGCAAAAGAAAGGACTGAGAAATAGGGCCAGTGTGTGTGTGTGTGTGTGTGTGTGTGTGTGTGTGTGTGTGTGTGTGTGTGTGTGTTTGGGGGGGTATTTGTGGGGGTGAATTAAGGAGATTAAGGCAAGAGTATGTGGTGGATGGACCTCATATACTTATATGAAATTAAGCAAATAAACGTCTTGCAATTGCTTTAAGATGGGTGGGGAGGAGGTCAAGGGAAAGAAATGGTGGGGGTTATCTAACCAATGTACAATACAAGCCTACTTGGAATTATCACAAGGAACCCTCCCCCCCATATAACAAATATATCCTAATTTTAAAACAAAGGAAGATGACATGGAGGAAGTCCTGCACCTTAAAAGAATAGAGTTGGAGACAAGGATGCCTTCAGAAATAAAGGAAAATTAAAAGCTTGCCTTTCAGTCAAGCCAAAGAATTATTTATTTGCTGGTTATGATAAGTAGACCAGCTGGTTGTAGATGATTGATGGGAAATTTTTAATACTTTCACGGGAAATTAATAAGATTTTTTTGCACTGAAATAAGAGCATAGATGCTTAAACTATGACTTAGAGTTCAGAAGCTAACTGTCACTTATGAATGGTGTGATTTTGAAACTATTTCTTAACCCCTTGGTTTTCTCACATTTAAATGTAAAAAATGTTTCTATTTATCTGATAGGACAGTGTTTAATATTGCATAGTACTCAGAGTAAAGCCTGGCCCATAATAATTGCTATACACATGATTATTAAGTAAAATAAGTATTCCCATTTTTAGAAAACATTGTTTAGCCAATTTACAGAAACAGTCTACTTCTCAGTATCAACAGATGGATGAAAATTGTATCATATGTACACTAGAGAGTATTGTTCAGTCAAAGAATGAAATTATGTCATTTGCAGGAAAATGGTTGAAACAAAAGACCATGATTCAAAAAAAATGCTAAACTCAGAAAGACAAATATCATATTTTTCTCTCCTATGCAGAATCTAGACTTAGAGAAAGAAAAATGAAATAAAGACATGAATATGTGAAGGGATGGACTTAGGAGACATAGCAGGAATAAACATGGGGACAAGAGAAGGTGCTGGGGAATAAATATATGTTTGAAGAATGTTGTATACATGTATGAAACTGTCATAATGAAGCCCATTCATTTGTAAAATAAAAAGAAGTCATTGCTAATAACAAAAACATGAAGGTCTTTATGTCTATAAATTATTGTATTTTCATTTGTCCTTATTGGTTAAATATCACATATAATAACAGGTGGGACAGACCAGCAGAAAGCCACCAGGAAGGGTGCTGGGTTACACTAAAGGAGAAATCCACAAAAGCTAAAGATTAGAGAACAGCTATTTCCCCTGTGTCTCCCAGAAGCCAGAAAGGTAGGTATTCTTGTAGTTTCTCTATCACTTGAACCACTCCACAACACCACTTTTGCAATTTCTTACTTTCATTTTTGGCTGATGAGCCTGGCAATCAAGTCCCAGATTGTGTTCAATGAGTGAAACACCCTGTCATTACTTGGTTATCTATGAATGTAGACTTCAATATGTTACACAAATACCATCTCTCACTATTGCTAACCGATATTGTTAATAATGGTGTGCTGGCCAGGTATCTTCTAGTTTTGGTGAAAACTGACCTCTTTTTTCCCTGTGTGAGGATCTTCAGAGGATAGATTCTTTTTCTCCCCTATATTCCTCTCCATCACCATCACACTGTTTCTTTCAGAATAAGCATGTGATCTTTTCTACTTTGAATTTAAAGATCCATTTGTTATGTATTTAAGGTTGATCTGAAAACAAATTTCTTTTATGTTTTATTTTGTCATAATTTTTTCCATTTTTTCCTATTCTTTACTATTTTACCTTATGTTTAAAGCTACCATAAATAATTTTTGTATTGAGACTGCATAAAATAAATTAAATTCATACAGATTATAGATTTTAGAATTTATAAATTTCATATGATTGGGCCTATGACCTTGGCAACAATATAGTTTGCACTTTGTACAAAATATTTCCAATGATTTGTAACTGTCAATGACTTTCCATATATGATATGGCTTTTGGTTCAACTTACAGTATTTCACGTATAATTTTCTGGAAAACTTCTAACATGTTTATTGGAATTGCTTTTCTTTTCAAGAACAACCAAAGCAAAGTACATTCTCTATTGAATGAATGAAAAATAAAGCATTTCTGTCATCATTACGATTGCTTACTATGTTAAATTCCCCTCATTTTTTAAATTGGAAAGACTCTTACAGAAGCACTAACAAGAAATGGACTCAATTAAAGAAGAACTAGTCATTCATCTACCAATTAGTAATTCTAAATTGTACATATTGGTCCATTTCATTTTTGTATTAGTTGAATTTCTGAATTGTTTCTTGTTTGAGTTATTTCCAAACTGAATTTTGCTTAATGTAAGAATTTAACTTTACTTTTTTTCCTTTCCTATAGGAATTTTTTTAAATGAGGAAGTCATGTTTGGCAAATGTGTTATGGACAGTTAGAGGGTGAAGAAGCTTACTGAAAATCTCAGAAATCACAAAGAAGAAGTTATACCTCAGAAAGAGAAATATATGTTCTTTGTCAAAGAAAATGAAATAAGCTGAGGTAAGAGACACTTAGATGGTGTGCTGATTAGCAAAGAAGTATAAAAACAGAGAGACAGATTGATCTGTGACATGACTCATTGAATCACACGTCAACCTTTTTATACTTAAGAGTGATGAGAATATTTACAACTTTGGCTCTGAGACTGCTTCTGTAATTTAATTCTTTTGCATCTCTGAATCTACTCTCTCTTTTTATTTTTAAAAGAAAAGCTATGATTGTTATTGATTTCATTACATTAAACATAATAAATACAATTATTTTAGCATTAAAATATTTTCTGCTTTTTAAATCAATCTCAGTTAAAATGCATTGCCAGGAAAATTATATGCTACAAAGAGTAGTAACCATGAAGAAACTGCAGCATTTAGAAAACAACGACACAATGTACTTGCTGTTAGCAGTAGGCAATTTTGCAAAAACGAATCTTTTAGTGTAACAACCATCAGAAATTACAGGAGTACACATGATCTTTTCTAGAGGAAAATGTATTTTCAGCCTCACTTCCAACCTAATAAGAGTGAATCTCCACATGCCAAAATCATCAGAATTGCTTTGTGTTTAAATTTGGCAAACTGATCCATGTATTATCTAACTTTCTCTTTCTATATGTCTTTCAACTTGGGAAATTCTATTCTCTCAAAATAATGTATGTGTCTGAATTTAAGTGTTGAACAAAAAAAATCAGGAATCAATGTTTTTAACTCTAAATTTTAATTGACTGCTCAATGGATTGGATGGAAATATACCTCAAAACTAAACTGATCAAATACATTTCTGAAGACTAGAATTAAAAATTACTTAGTGTTTATAAACTGAGTGTGTGTAGGTTTGAGGAATGAATTGTAAATTGTCATTCACAATCAGAATGGATTAATTCAATCTAGAGTTACAAACTAATAGATTACAAATTAAGATTTTCCACTGAAAATCCAAATTAAATGCAAACAATAAAGTTGAGCTTGGCAATTTTCTTAATGCCGTATACAAGTAAATGTTTTAATGCTATTAAGAAATGTTTAAGAAACTCAGTAAACTTAAAAACTCAGCTAATTTTTAAGAATCAGCTGTCAGGGAGAAAAGCTGTGTAGAGGGTGCTAATTTGTACCATTACCATAAATACTCCAACCATGGTCAATTTTAAGCTACCAACACTGATTGACTGACAGTGCAGTTGTGAAGAGGTATGTGAAATCAGTGCCTACTAGCCAAGTGCTAGTCTGATCCAGCACACCGTTGAAGCTCCTCATCATCATGTTCAGACAGGTGAAAGCTGGATGTGAGGCAAAAAAGTTTTAAAAAATACCAACTTTTCCTGATGAACATTTAAATCTGTACAGCCATAGTGGTCTTGCATGAATTTTTTCCCAGGTAAAGAAAACAAGGGAATTTGAGCTGTTTGTCCTGTTAGAGGTACTGTGAGGAGAACGTGAAATCAGTAGAATATGCTGTGGATCCCCCTTCATATGAATTGGAGAGTGTAATCAGGAGTACAATCACTGTTCTTGGAAAATGGTTGGATGTTCCCTTTTGTAGACTGCTGGTTAATCAAGGGTGCAAATGAAATTCATGTTCATTAGTCCTCAGTAGTCAGAGGAGAGACTTTCTTTTTTTAAAGATCCATGCTTTCGTGGGAAAATGTCTTGGTTTTATTATTAAATATATTTGAAAATGTTATTCAGTCAGAGGGGAATCAATGACTATCTTATGTCATTTTCTGTTCTAAAATAAAGACAGGAAGTCCTCATGACTTCATAAAGGTTATGAAATGCATCATGTGCGCTATTTGTATGGCCAGGCTGGCTAACTCCTTGATGCTGTAAACCAGGAGGAATGCTTCAGTATGCTTTTGGCATGTATATGTTGCTTTTGTTTGATAAAGTGCCTGACACTGTGAATTTTGAGCTGGATTATGTTTTTACATTCATTTGAAATTTAAGTTATGCTGAGTTGCACTAACACATTAGAGAAATATGACTTGTTGAGAAGAATGTGTGAAAATCATCATATAGAACTATTTCTTAAATTTGCTCACACAGCAATAGTATCATATTACATTTATGAACTAGTAAAGAAAGCTGTGTATCTCTGGACAGTTTCATCTGTTACCTGATGTTTAACCTTTGAAATACATTTTCACATGTTTTCTTCTTAAAATCCAGGGGCTACAACAATCATACTATCAATTAGATTCTAAATTAGTCTTCGTAGGGACTAAAAAACCTTTTCAAACCTACTTCTCTATTGTGTACCTTTACTGCCATCTGCTGATACTGAGTGTGTAGAATATGATTTTCCATCCCAGATATTCTTATGCAGAGCTGTCATTACTCAGATTATAGGTTTGGCTGAATATGGAGATCAGAGCTGCTGACAACTGAATTAACCTTGTCACAATTTTAAGTCTAGCCTAAGAAGTTTCTTTTAAATGGAAGTTCCAAGCCAGCACTTAATGTGTCTCCTATCTATTCTTATCAGAGAAATTGCTATACATGCATTTGTAAAACATTGAGGCTATTTGTTATTGGTTAGACATTCAATAACTATTGATCTGGAAATTTGCTTATCTGCTATTGCAAATTAACAATACAGAGAAGTGGTATGTGCATCACTTATTCTAAAAGTCTAACAAAAAAATAAAGAGTGAGAGAAAAGAGGAAAAGGAAGGTAAGGGTAAGAAAGGAAGTAAGAAACAGAAGGTATAAATTTAATTTATACCAAAAACATAGCCTAAATATAAAATAAACAAGCTTTAATCATAGCTGGTTAATACACAAAAAAAAGAACATTTATGTTTTGCACATGTGAAAGCATTCAGCAGCAGCAGCAGTTTTGCAATGTTCCCTAGAAGCAATTGGTTCATATTCAGTTTAGTTCCTGTTTTATCATAGATCTATGGTGTAATTAAAGATAAACTATGTCTTCTGTGCTTTCAGCACAGCACTGAAACAGTCTTTTAAAATGTTTAATTTCATTATGATTTAATGTCAGTGATTCATATAACTCCCAGATTTGACAATTCAACATAGGTGCCTTAAAAAGAAAAAAGAAACTGTATGTCCTTTTTCTGACTGGAAGGGAAGTGAACCTTTTACTTATGGGCTTTTGAAATGCTCCTCTGGAAAAATATGACACAGATGCATTTAAATGCCATTAGCACAAAACAAACCTGACATGGAAGAAGCCAAAGAAATTAGTCCTTCTAAATTTAAACCTGCAACTTATCCAATCATCTCTATGTGAATGAGACCATGTGTCAACCACAGTTACCTCTTAAAATTTATCAGTATCTACTTATATACATAAAGTTCTTTGTGTGTGTGTAGGTTAACATTCTGAAATCATTTCCAGTCCTGACTGAAAGTCAGGAGGAATATGACAAGGGAATCAGGAACTAGTGAAAAGGTCAGAGATGAATCAACTTGGGATGTAACACATTTGTACATGGAAACAATGCTAGGAATCTCTCTGTATAGCTATCCTTATCTCAACTGGCAAAAATGCTTTGTCTTTCTTGTTATTGCTTATGTTTTCTCTTCAATAAATTAGAGATAAGGGTAGAACACGTTCTGCCTGGAAGTGATGGGGGAGGAGGGGGGAGATGAGGACGGGGTAATGGGGAGAAATGGCCCAAACAATGTATGCACATGTGAATAAATGAATAAAAAAAGAAATTCAGGAAGGAAGAAGGAAAATGAGATGCAGTATTAGGAAAGGTATATGTCTTATCTATCTGAAAATGTTCACACTTGGTTGAGGTCATATTTCTGGTGTACTGTGATCCATAAACTCTCTAAAATCAAGGAGTTCTTACTATTCATGTATGAAATTGCTCTTCTCTTGACAATAACACAAACAATAATGGCCTCTTCTGTTTTACTTCTAGTTACACTATAACTGCTAACAGTTCTGGGGTTGCTGTCTGATTGAAATGAGTAGAGACGAGAAGCCTCCAATATGCAAGAAAGATAGAGAGATAACTTGTACCTTGCAGGTAAGTACGGAAATATCCAGTTCTAAACGCAAATTGTGCCCTAGATCTTACAAATATACATTAAGTTACTAAACATTAATCATATACTTTAGTTGCAATCAAATATATTTAATTTACCTATCATTAAAGAGTTTTATTTACCTTAATAGTAAATTAATTTTTCTGTGACACTTTGGACTTAATATATTGTGCTTGATTTTTTAAAAGATGTCTTAAGAATTAACAAAGTAAAATAACTTACAAAACTTTTGACAAGAACCTTCATTTTTACAGGATGTGTTAGTACTTGTGTGTGCTATTAAGGAGTCCAATCTGAGTTTTTCTGATGTGCATTGGCCAGGATATTATTCTCAGAAACATCAAATTAAATTAAATTGAAAGAAAGGATATCTTTTTCTCTAGAGACCAGGCAATTTGCTGAGTTCCTTTCAATTTTAATGATGTTGTTGGTGCATGTTTCTTAATATGACTATATTGCAATAGATTTCAAATAAAAAATTCCTGATTCATTTTATCCTTGTGGAAAGAGAGTTAATCTGTATAATTAGAGCTCAAAAGTGCTAATGATGTTGCACATTAAAGTTGCCAATATGCACTATTCTGAGAAATTGGCAATTTTACTTATTTCCGTTTCTTCTATTTGGTTTCTTTTTGTGTGTATACATGAATCAAAAAACAGCACATGAAAGTACCTACCATTTGCATGACATGTTACATTTTCCCAATTATGACCCTATACATTACCTCACTGATATTTACAAGAACCTTGAAGAAATAGGAGTGTCTATGCCTCTTTTATAGCTTAGGAAACTAAGAGTCAGACTTATCCAAAATTTTGTAATGATAAGGAAAGAGCCCTGATCCAAGATTTTTTTCATTCTCAATCCTTTTTTGTCCCTTTAATATGATCTACTGCTCTTCATTTGCTATTACAGCAGACTTAAAACTGTTGGAGCAGATTGTTAAGGCAGGAAGAAAACTGTGTTCACATTTTAAAAAGTCATGCAAAGAGGGTGAAATATTTACATTTAAGACACAGAATATTCTAAGATATATGAAACACTCAGTTTTGTGAAAAATCCAATGTAAAACATTCAGTGTGGTTACATATTTGTTAACTCCTTATAGCATTAATTTTTAAATCAGAACCTCCATATTTTCTGAAAAATAAAATACATTATGCTACAAACATGGATGTTTCTGAATCACATATTTAATAATATAATCCAAGTACTCAATATGTATGTTTAGCTGTTGAAAATGAAAACTATTACTCATAATCTATTTGACATAGCCACCTTGCCCTTTTGGATGACAATATAATACTGACCCGATATCCCAAGAAATAAACATAAGAATAGAATTTATGATTAAAATTGAAAGTAATTGAAACAATTTTAGTGTGGTAAATCAAGAAAGCACTCAGACTATAAATCCTCAGTGATTGTTCACTGATGCCCCCATGGGAACTGTCACATCCTTTTACAACTCTTTGCTTCCTTATGTTCAGTCCAACACATATGCCGCAAAATGCAAGTGAATCACTGCTGCCTCTTACTTGTATTAACCATAAAACCCAATTTTGTCAACTTGTTGAATCTATGTGTAATATAGATCCCAGTCCAAAGGTATATAAAAATTGTCTCAGATGCACTGATGGTCTCACTTGGGGTAGAACCATGCTTGAGGTTTTACCTCAGGGCTTTGCAATTGCTGGGCACATCACCACCCATTTTTACTGTTTATTTTGTATATGGGGTCTTGATTTTTTTGCCCAGGCTAGCCTGGAATACTATTCTCCTATTTTAGGCTTCAGGGTTTTGCTAGGATGAGGCACATGCCACCATACCCAGCATTTTTTGTTGAGATGGGATCTCACAAAAGTTTTTGTCTGGGCTGGCCTAGAACTTTTATTCTCCTGATCTTAACCACTCTCATAGCTTGGCTGATGGGCCATGCCCAGGTATTGGTTGAGACAGGGTTTTGCCTGAGCTGACCTCAAACAGTGATCCTCCAGATATCAGTCTCCCAACTAGCAAGGATTACAGGCAAGAGCCATGGGCACCAGGCATCTACTTACAAATATTGACTTTACAATAATGCAAAAGCATAACCATGCAGTGGAACCCAAACTATAATCATCGGGGTATACAAGTAGTATTCCGTAGTATACTGTTACTAAACTGTGGTATTTGGTAGGTTAAATGTATTACATGCATTTTCACTTACATTCCTTTCAACTTACAATGGGTTTATTGGGACATAACATCTTGTAAATCAAAGAGCATCAGTAATAGCCTCCTGAAACAGGCTTTCAGAGGTAATTCTGAAAGAACCTTGTCCAAGGAAGGACACATAGAGTAGGTTTTCTGTCATAATTTTACCATTTGCTACTGTGCAATGTAGAATAAGGAGAACTTGTTGGGACTGTAATGCATTTAATTTTAAGACTTTTGCACAAACTATCAAAAGGAGATCTTAGCCTTGCCTTTTTGATTACTACTATGATATATTTGCCCATATATCTACCTTTACTGTCTTGTTTATACTATTGTTTACATGCTTTTAATTCAACTTGAAGGTCTACTTTTATTTAGTATTTCTAGTAAAGAAGGTCTAATAATGAACTCCTATTTATGTTTTGGATATGAAGTGTATCTCAAAATGGATCATGTATTGAAGGCTTAGTCTCCAGCTAGTGGTGTTATTTTAGGAGGTGCTGGAAATGTGAGGAGGTGAGGCTAGCTGGAGGAAGTAGGTCACTGGGGGCATGTCCTTGGGCACTAGATTTTGTCATGACCCCTTCCCATCCCTCTCTTTCTGCTTCCCAGCTTCCAAAAGTAATCAACTTCACTTGCAAATTCCCATCCTGGGGAATATGTTTGATATCCTCTCTATATAGAATGAACATAGAATGTTTTTAATAGGTTGAAACTATCATAAGAAAGGGACTAAAGTAGAACGAAGAAAAATAAAGGCGATGTACCAAATTGGGCTATAGTGATACATACCTAGAAATACCCCAAGGAAACACCTGTATAACTATCTGAAATAAGCAAATATGCCAATTGTTTTTCTTTTTTTCTCATACACAATTGGAGGAGGACTGAACAGTTCCTGCCTGGGGGTTGGTACCAATGGAAGAAGGGAAGAATTTGGGAAAGGGTTTAGGAGGGTGAATATGGTGCAAATACTGTGTACACATGTATATAAATGGAAAAATGATGTCTGTTGAACCTCTTCCAGGAGTGGGGGAGGAGATGATAAAGGAGAATGATCGAGGGGGTGCACTCAAGTATGACATATTTGATATAAGAACTTTTGTAGATGCCACAATGTACCCCCAACCAGCACAAAAGTAAAAAAATAAAATAAAATAAATAAAAAATAAAAATAAGTTCCCTTTCTGACATCATGCTCTGCCTTACTATAGCCCACAAACAATGGATCTGGCTAAACATGGATTAAAATCTCTGAAACTATGATCCTACATAAATCTTTCCTCCCTTCAGCTGTTTTCTTGTCTTATGTCACAATGAAGGGCAGACTGCAGGAGGTCTCCAAAAGGTGACAATTGGGACCACCAGTTTCTGGGTCCCACCACATGTCCCCATGCATCTTTTTCTTTCTCTTCTCTGCAAATAAACTTTCTAACTTTTGCTGTTTGAGTCTGCCTTTGTTTCCATCCAAGAATGGACAAAAGACACTCACCACAGGAAAATTCCTGTATCATCTGCATACCATATTGGTGACCACAAAACAACATTTCTTCTTCACCTGAGGTCATTGCAGTGTGCCCCAAACTGGAGGGAACTGCCTAGGAAGTGGCCATGATTGTCCAGCACTCTGATAGAGTCCATCCTCCAGGAGAGCCACCCACCACACGTTAGTTACAGTGCATTTCTCAGGCTAATCTCTCTCTCTCTCTCTCTCTCTCTCTCTCTCTCTCTCTCTCTCTCTCTCTCTCCCCCCCCCCTCTCTTGCTCACTCTGTCGCTAAGGAGGGTTTCGATGCAAATTCCTTCAGCTTTTGTTCAGCTGGGAAAGATATTTTGTCCTTTTCATTTTGAAGGATAATTTTGCCAGAAATAATATTCCTGGTTGATCTGTTTAGTTTTATTTTCTCAGCACTTTGAATATATCACCCTACTTCCTTCTTGTTAGAAGTGCCTTACCAAATGGTGATCAAAGAAACACTTGGGAATCACTCAGCAAGGCAAAAAGAAAAGTTTTACTTCTGCAGGAGTGTTCACCCACAGACCATGGTTTGATAGGCAGAACACACAGGGTAGGAAGTCCATCCATGTTATATATTCCTAACATAATCTCCTGTCCCTCAGGAAGATTGGTCCACACTTGGGCTCACAACACTCCACACCTAGCTATTATTTGGGATAAGGGCAAGGATTTTTTTTTGACATATTGATGCTTTACAATTGAATGAGAAAGTTATCACTCATGGTTTACAGCTCAGTGAGAGAATGATTTCTCAAGGACCCCTGAAATAGGGGACCGGCTGACATTTTCCCTAATGTAATTAGAGGAGAGATTACATACTCAAATAAATAAAACTTTAAATTATAAGCAAGCAGTTTGAGATTAGGACATCTGGTGATAAATAGCTCTTTGTTTGACCACAAGAACCTTGCAGAGTCAAGCAATGTTTTACAGAGTATGTAGGCAGCAATTCTGGGAGGTTAGCTGCTATCTACACAATGATAGTTACACACTTAACTCCTTTGACAGAAAAGACCTGATTTTAGTTGATTCTCACACTTCTGACCAAAAGAATTTTGTGGAGAAATCTCTGACAGTCTCATGGAAGCTTCTATTTATGTGACAAGTCCCCTTTGTCTTTAATGTTTCAAAACTTTAAAATTTGACAATTCAGTTATAATGTGTTTCAGAATGAATTCTTTAGATTTATTCTAGTTGGAACCATTTAGCCTTCTTGATTGTGATTGCCCATTTTTTCTCAGATTTCCAGTTTTCAGGTATGATTTTTAAAATAAGTTTCCTCCCTATCTATCTCTCTCTTCTTTTTTTGTAACTTCCATAATACATACATTGAGCCACCTACTAGTGTTCCATAAGTTCCTTAGGCTTTCTTCATTCTTTTCTTTTGTTTTTTTCTTCTCGTTCCTCAGCTGGACCATTTCAAATGTTCTGGACTCTAGTTAACTGATTTTTTCTTCTGATTAATCAATCAGGTGCTGAACTTAGTGAATATTTAAAACTTATAGATTATATTTCTTCTCTTCAAAATTTCTGGTTGGTTCATTTTTATATTTTCTCCTTGTTAATATCCTCATTTTGCTCATGTATCATTCTCCTGTCCTCATTGAGCACTTTCAAGGTGATTAGTCTGAATTCTTTGTTGTACAGTTTAATCTTACAAGGAAGTTCCTTTACTGTTGATTTCTGGGAATTTATGTTGTTCCTTTGATGCAACTAAGTTTTCCTAATTTATTACTATGTTAATTGTGGGGATCCACAAAAAACCCATCTGTTCTAGTTTTTTGGACTAGCTTTGTATAGAGAAAAACTTACTAAACAGGAAAACTAGAGATTCTAGAGCCTTCTCAAACCTTTTAAGTGTCTTATCTGGACTTCTGTATGAAAACTCCAAATTAGGGTTATCTAATTGGAGGTTTGTTTTTTCAAGTGCTCATAATCCCTTGTTTGTCTGTTTGGGGTATTGTAGGTTCCCTGGAGCTGCCTCAAATTGTCCAACTCTTATTTTCAGCAGCCTTCAGAATTCTAAAGTTTGCCAGTTCCCATTAACACTTCAAGTTGGGCAAGACAGACATCAGCTCCTTAGGCTTCCCCACATATAGGCAGAATATTGGATGAATGCTGAATGCTTCACTCTTCTCTTCTCCCTCTTCCCCCAAAAGTGAGCCTGCTAATCTGCATTGCTCTCTGTCTGCTTGTCCCTGATCTTTTGTAGGAGGAGCAGTTTCCCAGCTTTCTTTTGGTGTCAGCAGATCTAGGCACTAGAGTATGCTGAGTCCCATATTCATAGACAGAAGATAGAGAAACTAGTCCCACAGGTACCTTAACCACACCACCAAATACACAATGTTAGATTCCATTCTTTCCTGAGATGTTGAAAGTTGAAACTTTTCTCTTATTCACTTAACACTAGCCAGGGTGAAAGACTGTAGTTAGTGAGTACCTAGTAGCATATACTGTCACTTCTGTTCAATGACCCTTAATGTTGCAGCCATTACTGTGAGTGCATAGATTCATGTAAGACAGATGCCAATCCAATGTGCTTCTCTCTACAAATTCTAAATGCTGGATTTTTTTCAGTCTTCTTTTTTCATCCCCAGGCAAAAAAAAATTAGAATGGAGTGTTTTCTGCTGTTTATTCCAAACCATGCATGGGAAAGAAAAGGTAATGAATGAATGCCATGAATTTTCCTTGTGTGTTCAATGTAGCTGGTTTCATGCTTGCTTTACTATTCTTACAAAACAAGAAATAATGCAAGGAATGGTCCATCTGTTATTGAGTATGTGTTTTCTTGGGGAAGGAGGATGTGGAGCCTCCAATTCTTCCATCTTTCTGACATGTATGCTATTATTTTATGAGTAATTTCTTTAAGGTTTATTCCCCCACATTACATTTAATTTCCTTGTAGACAAGAGTAATATACGTCCTTCTTTTTGATTTGCACTAAAGTTTAGTTCTTTCTTTGACAAGATAAGATGTTTTTGAAGAGGATATAGCCTTGAAACAGGGCCATAAAGCAGGGGAAACTGTTAACTAAAAGGTGTAACCTCAGACAGAACTCTGAGAGAGCCATGCAAAAGTTTATGACTGAGATGAAAGGCACCATGCAAAGATAAGCACCCATTCCTGCCTTTCTTTGTCTCTACTTATAAATAAACTTTCCAAAGCAGGCCTCCCCTGCTGTTCTTATCTAAGTAACATTAGGTCCCTAGCTCACTACCAGCCCAATTAACCTAAACAATCTAACTCACTGGTTAGGACACCATAACCAAAGCACATCTTTGTAACTGGATGCCCTACACTACTTTATAAATAGCTTGAGAATCCTTTGTTCAGGGCTCAGACACAGGTACACGTCTGAGCCCACTGGCATAAAAATAAAATCTGAGTTCTCCACTCCTCCGAGTGTCGCTTGGTTTCTCCTCTGACTACATTGCCACAACATCTTGGAGGCCCCAGTGAGATTCCCACCAATGGCCCCTCGTGACACCAGCTGGTGGATGGGCTGCATTGGAGTAGGGAGGGACATGTGACTGAACAAGGTGGCATGCCCGATGGTATTCTGGGTTCTCCTTCACCCTGGTGGCACTCCATCTCTCTGAGTAGTCTTGGCCCGGCTTGGACTCCAAGGAGAACTGGACTAACTCATCTGGCACTCTTGTCCAGAATGGATAAACACCATCCCCGGGAAATCAGTCCAAAGTCAGGTCTTGTCCCACTGGATGGAAGGGGAGCTTGATCCACTCCCAGAAACCTCTGAGAGGAGTTCCAGAGGTCAGGGAGTCCTCCAAGGAAGAGAGGAAAACTGTAATAACTTTGGAGTGAGTGTGTGAGTGAGTGAGCAGCCTGATTCATCCTTGCTTCAGGTTCGAGTTTGTGATCCCATGGCTGAAAAGTTACAGGGTCTGAATGGATCTGCTCTGCAGCACTGTGGTGAACCTCATATGGCTCAGGGCTGTTTTGGGGTCATCCCTGATCCAGAGTCACAAGGCTGACCCTGCCATCAATGCTAAGAGGCACTGAAGTTCCTTTTGGACATGGCCAGACAGACATCTGATTGGTCTCTTCTCTTGAAGGGGCACCCACCCTTGTTTGGGTGGGGAGTACATAGGGTGGAAGTAGGGGATAATTCTAACTGCCATGGGTGGAGGTTCTTCAAAACCAACAGTCCTGGAGTGTATGCTTAAACATTTTAAGAAGGGATTTGCAGGGGATTATGGGTTTAAAATGTTTCCTGGAAAGCTGCACACACTATGCGAATCAGAATGGCCCACTTTTGGGGTCAACTGGCCCCCTGAAGGCACTCTAGATTGGCCCAAGGTCAGAGCTATTTATCAGATCATAATAGGAAACCCTGGGTACCCCAACCAGTTTCCATATATTGACTCCTGGCTCCAGGTGGCTCAAACCATGCTCTCCTGGATCCGATTCTGTGCTAATAGAAAGGGACAGAGCAGAGTTTTCATGGCCCAGGCAATAAAGCCTAAAGACCAGAATCTGACCAAACCTGTTCTGCAAGGGGAACCAGAAGATGAGCTGCCAGTGCCCCCACTGTACATTTCCAGCATACCTCCACCATCAGAGCAACCCATGCCACCTTTCCCAGATAGCCTGCCACCCTCAGTGAGCCCTTCTCTACCCCGCCAGCAGCCTCTTAGTCCCAATGATGTCCCACACTGTCCCAGGCTTAGAGTCTGTGTCCACAGCCCCTGAGCCACTGCCTTCACTCATCTCAGGCACCAGCCCCTCAAGCCAGGAACTTGCAGATGCCTCTCCGTGAGATGCAAGGGCCCCAGCAGGTTGATGCTGATTGCATGGTCCAGCCCTGATGCTCTATCCTTTATTACCAGCCTTTCAGTTCAACTGACCTACTAAATTGTAGGAATCATACACTGTCATATTCAGAAAAAGCTCAGGCTATGGTCGATCTCCTAGAATCCATATTCCAGACCCATCAACCCACTTGGCATGACTGCTGGCAGATCCTCTTGACATTTTTCAATACAAAGGAATAGCAGTGAATTCTGACAGAGGCCTACTGCTGGCTCCAAGTGCAAGCCTCAGCAGGAACCTGAGATGCAGAAGCATGGGTAAGAGATGCATTCCCTGATGCTTGACCCACTTGGGACTTTAATGCAGTAGAAGGATGAGGAGACCTTACTCAGTATTGTGCCACCCCCTTACACAGCCTTAGGGCAGGAGCTAAGAGACCTACCAACATGTCCAAAATTGCAGCAGTTATCCAGAAGCCAGAGGAAACACCAACTGATTTTTATGAGTGACTCTGTGAGGCCTTCCGAATATACACTCCCTTCGACTCAGAAGCCACAGAAAACCAACGAATGTTCAATATGGCATTTGTGACTCAACCATATGCTGACATTTTGAGGAAAACTTCTAAAACTTGAAGGTTTCACTGGAATGAATGCCACCCAGTTGTTAGAAGTGGCAAATAAAATCTTCATAAACTGAGAAAATGAAGAAAAACAGGAAGCTGATAAAAGAATGAAATCCAACGTGTCTTTGTTGGCTGCAGCACTGGGGAAACCAGACCCATCTCAGCAGTCAGCCCCCTCCACTCTGGAAGGGGAGACCCAATAGGAGAAACCCACTCCAGTGAGACCAATGTGTCTATTGCAAGGACACCAGACACTGGAAAAATGAATGTCCCCACCACAAGAAGACAACATTGGAGCCCAGCAGAATTGCTCTGGGAAAGAAGAAAGGATGGCAGCCCTAACTGAAGGCCTAAGATCTCATTGGCCTAGCAGGAATTGGATCAGACTAGGAAAGACCAGGCTCCTTAATACTCAGCCCCTGAGAGCTGACGGTCAAAATGAAAGTGGGGGGCCAACCAATGATTTTCATGGTGGACTCAGGCACGGAGCATTCTATGGTCATGAAGCCAGCATCCCCACTCACCCAGCACAGAGCAACAATAATCAGAGCCATTGGCACCCAAACAGCCCTGCAGTTCTGCCAACCCTGGACGTGCCAACTCAGAGGGCATGAGGTGACTCATGGGTTCCTATATTTGCCAGAATGCCCAATTCCTCTGCTGGGAAGGGACTTATTAACAAAGCTCAGAGCCCAAATCACCTTCAACCAGGGAGGGCCTGAAAACCTTACCATTAGGTTACCAAATGCCCTCATCATGGCAGTAACTACGCCCATGGGAGACGAATGGCAACTCTACCGCCAGGAAAAGGGGGGCCTGATGAAGCCTATCTGCCTGCTAGGGGAGTTTCCTGATATCTGGGCTGAGAATGGGGCCTCTGGCCTGGCTTGTAATCGTGCGCCTGTAATGGTAAAACTCAAGCCCGCGGCTCTCCCTGTCAGACAGAGGCAGTATGCGGTACCACGGGAAGCATGCCTAGGAATTCAGACCCACCTACACTGGCCGAAGGATGCAGGAATATTAATCAACTGCCAATCTCCATGGAACACTCCACTGTTGCCCATCAAGAAGGCAGGGGGAGAAGATTCTTGGCCAGTCCAGGACCTGCAGGCAGTCAACAATGCTGTTATCACAGTGCACTCAGTAGTCCCTAATCCTTACACTCTTCTGAGTTTTCTACCACCACAAGCAAGCTGGTTCACTTGCCTAGACCTAAAAGACGCTGTTTTTTGCCTTTGTCTGGCACCAGTTAGTCAGCCTTTGTTTGCTTTTGAATGGGAAGACACCCATAGTGGAAGAAAAATGCAAATGACTTGGACTAGAATTCCCCAGGGCTTCAAGAACTCCCCTACCCTGTTCAGGGAAGCCCTAGCAGTGGATTTGTCAATGTTCCTGGAAGAAAATCCAAGCTTCACTTTGCTTCAATATGTGGACAATCTGCTCCTGGCAAGCCATGACAGGGAGACATGTTGGGAAGGGACAAAGGTACTGCTAGCCTGACTCTCTGAGGCAGGCTACAAAGTCTCCTGGAAAAAGGCCCAAATTTGCCAACAAGAGGTTCAATACCTCAGATTGGCCATCTCAGAGGGACAGAGCACCATGGGTCCAGAGAGGAAGTGGGTTGTCTGCTCCATCCCTCAGCCAAAGACCAAGAAGGAGGTCCAAGAATTCCTGGGAGTGGCAGTATTCTGTCACATATTGATAACTGGATATTCAAGCCTGGCCAAACACTTTATGAGGCCACAGCAGGCTCAGGAAAAGACCCTCTAAACTGGGAAGTCGAACAAGAAAAGGCTTTCCAGGAATTAAAAAGGCTGTTAACCAGCGCCCCCACATTAGGGCTGCCAGACATAAAACGACCTTTCAATCTCTTTGTCTGTGAGAAAAACCACACAGCTTTGGGGCCCTGGCAATGTCCAGTGGCTTACCTGTGAAAGTGCTTGGACTCAGTGGCCTGTGTGTGGCCTCCATGTCTCTGGGCCTTGACAGCCACAGTAACCCTAATCAGGGAGGCTGAAAAGCTCACTCTGGGACAGGACATTAATGTAAAATTTCCTCATGCAGTTGCAGCTCTAGTGAATGGACAGGGCCATAAATGGCTAACCAGCTCCAGAATGGCCCACTACCAAGGATTATTATGTGAAAATACATGAGTCAGACTTGAGACTATGATCTTTAAAACCTGTCACTTTCCTGCCAACAGAAGAAGGGCTTCCAGATCATGATTGCCAAGAGGTGATGGATGAAGTGTATTCTAGCAGGCCAGACCTGATGAATATTCCACTCTCAGATCCAGAGCTCGAACTTTTCACAGATGGAAGCAGTTTTGTCCAGAACGCAGTCACCACTGCTGACAACATTATACAAGCTGAAGCCCTACCACAAGGCTGGTCTGCACAATGAGCAGAACATTGGGCATTGGTTCAGGCACTATGATATGCAAAGGGAAAGCAGGTAAACATCTATAGAGATTCTAAGTATGCCTTTGCCACCCTGCAAAGAGTGCATGTATATTTCATGGAGGAATATACAAAGAGAGAGGATTGCTGACAGCAGGGGGAAAGGAGATTAAAAACAAAGAAGAAATTCTTCAACTGCTAGAAGCAGTCTGGGAACTGTCTCAAGTGGCTGTCGTGCACTGCAGAGGCCACCAAAGGGGCATGGACTGTGTTAGTAGAGGAAACCACTTGGCAGATCAAGTGGCAAAAAGGGCAGTGGAAGAACTGAGCTCCCCCGAAGTGCCAAAGCAGACCACCAAGCTTCTACTGGCTCCGGAGCTGCCTCCCACTCCAAACTACACCAAGGTGGAAGAACAATGGGCAAAAGATGAAAAGGGGATAAAAGAAGAAGGGGGCTAGTGCAAGTTGCCTGACCAGAGACACTTTGTCCCCAGTGCTGTAGCAGTCACTCTGGTAAAACAACAGCACCAGCTAACACACTTGGGGAAAATGGCCTTGCAAAAACTATTGGACAGATAATATTTCATTCCCATGCTCCCCACCCTGTGTGCCCGAGTGCTAGGTACACCACATGTGCCTGAAACAATGTGAGTCAAGGGCCTAGGCCAAGCCCTGGAATACAAACTACAGGAACCATGCCTGTTGAGGATTTGGAAGTGGACTTCACAGAGGTCAAGCCCTGTCCAGGGTACTGTTACCTCCTGGTCCTTGTGTGCACTTACTCAGGATGTGTTGAAGCACACGCACAGAGAAGGCACGAGAGGTAGTAAAGACTCTCTTAAGAGAAATTATCCCCAGATATGGACTTCCCCTTTCTATTGGGTCAGATAATGTGCCAGCCTTCATGGCAGAAATAGTTCAGAGCCTGGCCAAGATTTTAAAAATAAAATGGAAACTCCATACAGTGTACAGGCCTCAGAGTTCAGGGAAAGCAGAGTGCATGAATCAATCCTTAAAATTATCCTAGCTAAACTCTGCCAAGAGACATAATCTCCTCATAGTTGGGAGCCTAACCTCTGTCCGGTGTTGTCTGTAGCCTAAATTCCAACCTCGGGCATGAGGTCTTTGATGTGTTATTGCCTTCTAACTCTGCTACATTTTGAGTTTGTCCAAATCGGAGGCCAGGATGACTGCTTAGCTTGGATAAGGCCACTTTCCTTTCAGGGAAAACTGAGGTATGCCTTCACCTTTTATCAGTGTCACCTGTGTGCAGCATATCAATCTCTGAATGCACCAGGGGAAGGACCATTTACTGTAAAGGAAAGCTGACAGGTCTGACTGGATCATGCAAGAACAAAGGCACTATAGGGCAGACAGTTTGCTGGCAGAAAAATGGGGACCCCCTAAAGGCATGGAACAATGAAATGACAGGGGGAGGAAATAAAACCCATTATGTCTGGGCAACTTACCCTTCCACCCCTCTCCCCTCCACATCAATTTACTAAGGGGAGAGTCTCAACACTGGAAGGGCCACCCAAAGGTGATTACCTAGGCAGATACGAGCCTATAGAACATTGATCTGCCACCTCCACGGTCCCTGTTAAGGCTCCCCCCAGGACAGGGGAATGTAACCTGGAACCTCAACCATACAATCTGCTAAATGCAACCCACTGCCTCCTTAAGTTTACAAACCCATCATTGGCAGGTGATTGCTGACTCTGAATGTCCTCAGGTCCTCTCCAATATGTAGCAACCCCAGTAAGCCTCCTCAACCAGAGTGGACACGAAGCTCCTCTCAACTCTACCAGTTCAAAACCCAAAGTAAGAAATATACAGCTATTCCAGAAAGCCCGCAGTTGTATCTACAATCCAAAAGGATACTGTTTGGTTGGGGAACTGACTTCTGACCAATGCACTCAAGTTCAAAACTGTACAGCTACCGCCATTAGATATACAGTTGACAGGCTACGGTGTAGCAGCCCATGAATCTTTTTTGTCTTTGAGACCCTCACTTATCAGTGCCTGCCAGCTAAGTGAAAGGGCGTCTGTACACTGGCAATTCTCACCCCCTAAATAAACATAGTGCCCAATAATCAGACCCTCCCTGTGTCTTTAGTAGCTCACTCATGGTCAAAGAGAGCTATCCAATTTATGCCCTTATTGATTGGACTGGGGATAACAGCTGGGATAGGAACAGGCATAGGGGGAATTGTTTCATCAGCTGCATACTATACTCAGTTATCCACAGAGCTAACAAATGGCATAGAGCAAGTTGCAAAGTCCATAACAACTATCCAGGACCAACTGCACTCCCTAGCATCATTGGTCCTTCAAAACTGGAGAGGGTTGGACTTACTCACTGCTGAAAAGGGAAGATTTTGCCTTTTCTTAAATGAAGAGTGTTGCTTTTATGTAAATCAGTCAGGAATAGTCAGGGATATGGCTCAGCAGTTGCAGGACCGAGTCGTATGTAGGAGACAGGAATTAACAAATTATTGGAACAGATGGAGCAGTTTCTGGAACTGGGCATCATGGCTCGTTCCATTATCTGACCCTATCTTTCTGCTTCTATTGGCACTGATATTTGGTCCATTCATTCTTAATGCCATAACTCACTTCATTAGCTCCTGGATGGAAGTGATAAAATTGCAGCTCTTAGTAACACAATATAGGCCTTTGGGAAAACAAGAACCCTATGAAATTTCTAAAGTCTAGTGTTGATACTTGTCCAATAGTTGAAAAAGCATCAAAAGGGGGGAATGAAGAAGAATATAGCCTTGAAACAGGGCCATAAAACATGGTAAACTGCCAACTAAAAGCTGTAACCTCAGACAGAACTCTGAGAAAGCCATGCAAAAGTTGAGGACTGAGATAAAAGGCACCATGCAGAGATAAGCACCCATTCCTGCCTTTATTCCTCTTTGCTTGCAAATAAACTTTCCAAAGCAGGCCTCCCCTGCTGTTCTTATCTAAACAACATTAGGTCCCTAGCTCACTACCAGCCCAATTAACCTAAACAATCTAACTCACTGGTTAGGACACCATAACCTGAGCACATTTTTGTAACCTGATGCCTACACTACCTTTTAAATGTCTTGTGAATCCTTTGTTCAGGGCTCAGACACAGGTACATGTCTAAGCCCAGTGGAGTAAAAATAAAATCTGAGTTCTCCACTCCTCTGAGTGTCGCTTGGTTTCTCTTCTGACTACATTGCCACAAAATTTTGAGAACAATTTCTAGTCTAGAAAACCTTAGGAATCAAATATTTAACTATGAAGTACAGGACCACTGAAGCTCTCACTGATAATTATTAAATTTTAAAAATATATCCTCTTTGTGTGAGCTACTTCTTATTATTCACAAAAGTAAATCCAAAACTCACATATAAATTCTGCCCTATGCTCTATGCCCTATGTGCTGCATTTAAATGAAATTAGCGAAATAACCTGATATTCCTTCTGGATAGTGTACAATAAGAGCTAGCATGTGGAGAATTTTACAAAATTATAAGGTTCTACTACATTAAAAGGAGGAAAAGAGACCTAAGAGGTGATAAAGAGAATGTGGAGTAGCAGGATTGAGTTTCATAAAACAGATCATTTGTGCACACAGATTATCATATATAGAGTAAAGCAAGAAAATGAGATTTGGTTTTTTAACTGCAGAGGGTTAGGAATTTTGGTAAATACTGCTTCAGACATTTAATCCCTTTTTACTTACTGTCTCCAAACAGTTGTTACAATTTAGACCTCATTCACATGTGAAAAGTTATTTAAATAAATCCTCCCTCTGAAAAACATTACACAATATCTCTTATCCATTTTTCTTACAAGATGTCATGTTTGTGATTTCAATATTTTTTTACAATTCAAGTAATATTTAAAGCAAACATTTGTTACTCACACTTAAATAAAATTCTGTTCAGTTAGAAGTCACCCTATTCTTAAATAAGTACACTCTAATAAGTAATCTTACCAAAAAACACACTCATATTTTATTAATACAAAAGGCAATTAACATAAGACTGAATTGAGGATGCAAAACAAAAGTAAACATTGAATGAAGCATCATTACAAAAATGTATTTAATATTTCAATTTGTGCATATAAACTAAAAGAAAATAAAAAAGGAAATAGAATGACTTATTATCCAGCAGTTCCCCCATGGTTGATACAAGTTTATTTCTCCTTTGCATATATTCTTGTTTTATTCACAAGTATTATAAAGGAACAAGTAGATTCTCTCTTTAAGGAGATGTGTGTGTTTCACGCACATCAGATGAGCAGTCATTTTCCCTCAGTAACCATTTATTATTTTAAATTTTCTTGATGGTTTCTTCTTGATTGTCCATGTCTCTTCTCTGTGCTAATACCCTGTAAGACCATATCTTCATGTCAGACTGTATTCTCCATATTCTGATTCACAAAGAGTTATTAGAAAAGACTTGCCTCCTTAGGAATGATTATAAACACAAAGGCAGCTCTTGGACAAATGAACATCTGGGGATTGAAGAAGTCAACCATTTTAATGGCTATCTATGTGCAGTCAATGGCAGCTGATCTTTTACATATTTCAGGGCTTCACTTAAGCTTGGGCCTCAGATGAGAACAAATAAAAAAAATCTATTGCCATCGCTTGTGTGTTTTCATGGTCTATCTATGAAATAGATAGACTATGATCTATAGACTTTTCTTTATATCTGCCTACTCATTATGGAAGAAGACTATTCTTCCACTCTCTTTCAATTTTATGCTGAAATAGTGCACTTGTCACATTGTTAAAAAGTTATTTTCCAGGTATATGATAGATACTTAAAAAAGTTCAAGATGTTTGCTGAGAGGAGAGTCATAGCTTGCATGCACCAAATCTGAAATTTCATGACAGATGTCAGATGGTGTATTATTCTTATGCTTAGCCAATAAAGGAATTCTACTGTGCTGAATATGGTGTTGCATGTTTGTAATCCCAGCACTTGGGAGGCTACAACAGAAGATTGAGGAATTTGAAGTCAGTCTGGGCTACATAGTGAGAACCTGTCTCCAAAAATCTAAATAAGTCAGAAGGTAACACACATGTACAGGAAAGTAGTGCAAGTCAACTTCCTGTATAGCTATCCTTATCTCAACTAGCAAAATCATTTGGTCCTTCCTATTATTGCTTATACTCTTTCTTCAACAACTGGATGAATATGTTTCCAAATTAAAAACATCATTAATTTAGGAGTAGTGTTGTGAAATACAAACTCAACTGCGGGATATGCACTTGTTGGCACACATTCAAACTGCTATTTCATTTGGCTTTAGAATGGCAGTTAAATATTTCCATGAAATTCAATAATACATCAATATGAGCTAAAAGAAATAAGCCTTTGAGACATAAATTCAATTCGAGTAGTTGAACTTACTGCCAGACATTCAATCTTCTATATCAATTATTTCTGAATGAGAGTTACTTTTCTATGAAACAAAGCATAACAAACCATGAAGTACTAACATGAATTCCTCTCCCAATGAAAAATGGTGATAGATGGGGAGAAACTGTATTTAATACAGGCTCAATTCCAGCAGTGGAACACACTGTCAGATGTTCAATGTTATAAACTTGTTTTTTTTTAAAGGGAGTTAAATTATTCTATGCAATTTAGCACAATAGCAATATTAGCTAAAATGAATGTTTCTCCCAATGAAAAATGGTAGATTTAGATGGAGAGAAATCCTGTAAAAATCAACTCTATTCCAGGATTTGAACTTATTGGGAGACAACCAAGGTTTTAACTAAGTTGCTTTCAGAATGAGAGATTTATGTTTCCAGGAAATTAAGCATAATACAGCGTTATGAGCTAAAACGAATGTTTTTCCTACTGAAAAACCATTATAGATAGGGATCAATCTGATGAAATACTGATTCAATTCTGGGACTTGAACTTATACCTGGACATTGAACTTGCTAAATGTGTTGTTGTTAGAAAGAGTGATACATATTTCTTTAAATTAAACATAGTAAATATTTAATTAAATAAATATTCATTATCAACTGTAATGAATATTTCTCCAAATTAAAAACATCATTAAGTTGGGAATAATCCTGTGAAATAATGACTCATTTGCAGGATTTCTACTTATTGGCAAACATTCAACCTTCTCAGTTGGCTTTAGAATGGCAATTACATATTTCTATAAAATTAAGCATAATACAGGAATATGAGTTAAAATGAATGTTTTCCCAAATGAAAAATGATGATAGATGGGGAGCAATCCTATAAAATACAGACTTGGTTCAAAGAGTTGAACTTTTTGGCAGATATTCAACATTATAAGAATGTTGGCTTTAAAATGGGAGTTATATATTTCTTATAAATCAGCATAATAGTGCAAAAAGATCTAAAATCATTGTTTCCTCCAATGATAAATGCTGATAATTGGGGAGTAATCCTGTGAAATATGGACTCAATTAAAGGAGATGAACTAAATTTCAGATACTCAATATTCTAGCTAAGTTCTTTTTGGAATGGGAATTCAATGCTTCTATGAAATTCAGCATAATATAGCATTATCATCTAAAATGAATGTCTCTCCCAAATAAAAACAGTGATAGATGAGGAGTAATCACATTGAATACAGACTCAATTCCAGGAGTTTAATTTATGGCCCTTCATTCAACCTACTAAGCTGATTTTAGAATGGTTGTTACGTGAGTATGAAATTAAGCATAATATAAAATTATAAGCAGAAATGAATGTCTATCACAATCAGAAACAATGATAAATGGAGTGTAATCCTGTGAAATACAGACTCATTCCAACCATTGAATTTATTATCAGACATTCAACTTTCTAATATGAGCTAAACTCAGTATTTATCCTAATGAAAAATAATTATAGATAAGGAATCATCCTGTGAAATGCAGACACAAATCCAGAAGTTGAATGCAATGCTCGACATTCATCCTTCAATCTTAGTTGCTTTTAAAATGGGAGTTACATATTTCTATGAAATTCAGCTTGTACAGTAAGATGAGCTACAATTAATTTTTCTCCCAATGAAAACAGGTAAGAGATGTGCAGTAATCCTAGGAAATGCAGAATCAATTTTGGCAGTTGAATTTATACCCAACATTCAACCACTTAACTAAATTGTTGTTAGAATGGGGGTTACATGTTTTTGTGAAATGCAACATGACACATGATTATGACCTGAAATAAATTCTCTCCCAATGAAAAATAATGATAAATGGGGAGGAATCTTATGAAAAAAACATTGAATTTTAGCAGTTGAACTCAGAACTTCAATTTTATAACACTGTTCATATTAGGATTCAGAGACATACAGCAATATGAAGTAAAATGAACATTTCTCTCAGTTAAAAACTCTGTTATTTGTGAAGAAGTCATGTGAAGTACAGATGAAATTCCAGGAAAATTGAATTTAATGCCAATCATTCAAGCCTCTAACTAAGTTGTTTTCAGAATGGGAGTTACATGTTTCTTTGAAATTCATCACACTAGAGCATTATGAATGGAAATGAATGGCTCCCCCCAAAAGAAATGGGGATAGATGGGGAATAATCATGTGAAATACAAACTCAATTCCTGTAGTTGAATTTACTATCAGACATTTACCTTTCTAAATATGTTCATTGTATAATGGGAGATACATATTTTGATGAAACTCACCACAACACAGCAATATTGGCTGAAATAAATGTTTCTACCAATGAAAATGACTACCAATGAAAGATGAATTTGGGAGTCATCTTTTCATATACAAACACAATTCCAGGAGTTGAACTTGCTGCCTGACATTCAACTTTCTAACTAGCTCATTTTTAGAACGGGAGTTACATGATTGATGAAATTCAGCAAATGCAGCATTATAGTCTAATATGAATGACTCTCCCAATGAAAAACTGTGATAAATGTGGAGTAATACTGTGAAATAAGATTCATTTCCAAAGTGGAACTCATTGTCAAATATTCAACATTCAAACTACATTGCTTTTAGTATGGGAGTTAAATGATTCAAAGAAATTCAGCATAATTCAACTTTATGAGCTAAAATGAATGTCTCTCCCAAGGAAAATTGTGACAGATGGGGACCAAACCAATGACACAAAGTTTCAATTCCAGGCAGGACTTGAACTTATAGCTGGACATTCCACATTCTAAGTTGGTTTTTAAATGGGTGTTACATGATTCTATGAAACTAACATAATACAGCATTATAAGCAAAAATGAATATTTCCCCCAATTAAAAATGTTATGTTGGGAGTAATCTTGTGAAATACAGACACAACTGCAGGATGTGAACTTACTGGCAGTCATTTAACCTTCTAAATATGTTGGATTTTGAATGGGAGTTACATACTCTATGATTCAGCATAATGCAGCATATGAGCTAAAATGAATGTTTCTCCCAATCTAAAATGGTGATAGATTGGAAGTAATTCTGTAAAACACAGACTCAGTTCCTTGAGTTTAGCATATTGGCAGACATTCAACCTTCTAAATAAGATTGTTTATAATGGGAATTGTTTCTTTTTCTTTTTTCTTTTTTGAAACTCAACATAATACAGCAAAATGTGCTAAAACAAATATCTCTCCCAAAGAAAAACAGTGATAGATGTGGAGTAACTCTTTGACATACAGAGTCAATTCCAGGAGGTGAAGTTACTGTTGATATTCAATTTTCTAAATATGTTGTTTTAAGAATGGGATTTACACATTTATATGAATATCATAATAATTCAGCAATATGAGCTAAAATGAACATTTCTCCCAATGAAAAATGATGACAGATGGGAAGTAATCCAGTGGAATACAAACTCCATTCCATGATTTGGGCTTAATGCCAGACTTCCAATATTCTAAGTTATTTTTGTACTGAGAATTACATGGTTCTTTGAAATTAAGCATAATACAGAGCTATGAATTGTAAAGAAGTTTTCTCCTTTTTAAAACAGTGTTAGAATGGGTGATATCCTGTGAAATACAGAGTCTAATACAGGATTTGAAATTATTGGCTGAAATTCAACCTTCTACCTAAGTGGGCTTTAGAATTGGACTTATATATTTCTCTGACATTCAACATAATGTAGCAATATGAGCTAAAATGAGAGCTTCTCCCAATGAAAACCAGTGTTAGATGGTGATAATCTTTTGAAATACAAATTCAATTCCAGCAACTGAATTTACTGTCAGATATTCCACTTTCTATTCATGTTAGCTTTAGAATGGGATTTTGATATTTCCATGAAATTCAGCATAATGCTGTAGCATACCTAAAATGAATGTTTCCTCCAATGAAAAATGTTGATAGATGGGGGAAGTTATAGAACGAATTCCATCCTTGAACTTCCTATAAGACATTCAGTTTTCTAACTGTATCAGCTTTTTGGAATTACAAATTTCTATGAAATACAGCACAATAGAGCAGTATGAGCTAAAATGAATATTTCTTCCAATGAAAAACAGTGACAGATGAGGAGTAATCCTGTGAAATACAGACTCAATTTAAGTAGCTGAACTTTCCACCACACATTCATTCATTGAACTAACTTGGTTTTGGAATAGGGGTTATGGGTTTCCATGAAATTAAGCACCATACAGCATTGTGAGATGAAATTAATGTCTCACAATGAAAAAAAGTAACAGATAGACAGTAATCCTATGAAATACTTACACTTTTACACGAATTGAACTTACTGGCAGACTTAAACCTTTTAACAAAGTTGGCTTTACAAAGGGAATTAAATATTTCTATGAATTTCAAAATGATATAGCAAAATGAGCTAAAATTAATGTTTCTACAAATTAAAAATGGAGATATATGGAGGTAATCTTTTGAAATACAGACTCAATTCCAGGAGTTGAACTTACTTCTGATCGTTCAAGTTTCTAACTAAGTTGTTTTTAGAATAGGAGTTACATGTTTCTTTGAATTAACCATGCTAGAGCATTGTGAGTGGAAATGAATATCTCTGAAAATGAGATAAGGTGATATATAGGGAGTAATCCTACAAAATATTAACTCAAATCCAGAAGTTGAATTTACTGTCAGATATTCACCTTTCTAACTATGTTCCCTTTAGAATAGGAATTACATAATTCTATGAAATTTACCATAGCATAGCAATATGAGCTGAAATGAATGTTTCTCCCAATGAAAATGGTCATAGTTGTGGAGTAACCTTGTGAAATACAGACTCAGTTCCAAGAGTTGAACTTACTGCCTGATATCCAACCTTCTAACTATGTTGTTTATAGAATGGGAATTACATGATTTGATGAAATTCAGCAAGATACAATATTATGGCCTGATATGAATGTCTCTCCAAATGAAAAACAGTGATAATGTGGGGAAATCCTGTTAAATGCAGACTCAGTTTCCAAAGTTGAACTTACTGTTAAACATTCAACTTTCTCACTATGGTGGTTTTAGAATGGGAGATAATTGTTCCTATGAAATGAAGCACAGTACAGCAATATGAGTTAAATGTGTATTTCTCCCAATTGAAAACAGTGCTATGTAGGGAGCAATCCTACAAATTACAGACTGCATTCCGGGATTTGAACAAATTGAATGGGAGTAACATGTTCCCTTGAAATTCACCATAATATAGCATTATGAGCTAAAATGAATGTCTCTCCCAATAAACAATGGTGATAGATGGGTAGTAAACCAAGGACATGCAGATTCAATTCCAGGACTTCAACTTATAGCTGGACATTCAATTTTCTAACTAAGTTGGTTTTGCATACTTCTATGAAATTAAACATAATGTATTATTATGAATATTCCTCCCAATTAAAAACATTGTTATGTTGGGAGTAATCCTGTAAAATACAGACTCAATTGCAGGAAGTAAATTTTTGTCAGGCATTTAACCTTCTAACTACTTTGTCTTTAGCATGGCAGTAACATATTCTATGATTCAGCATAATATGACATATGAGCTAAAATGAATGTTTCTTCCAATCTAAAATGGTAGTAGTTGGGTAGTTAGTCTATGCAATAAGGACTCAGTTCCATGAGTTGAATTTACTGACAGACAATCAACCATCTACATAGGTTTTCTTTAAAATGGTAGTTACATATTTCATTGAAATTCAGAAAAATACAACCAAATGAGCTGAAATGAATATCTTTACCAAAAACAAACAGTGATAGATGGGTGATAGATGGGTGTGAAATACAGAGTCATTTCCTGCAGGTGAACATACTGACAGCCACTCAATTTTCCAAATATGTTGTTTTTAGAATGAAATTTATAAGTTTCTATGAAATTCAGCATAATTCAACAATATGAGCTGTAATGAATGTTTCTCACAATAAAAAATGGCATAGATGGAGAGCAATTGAGCTCATAATGATATATAATTGTGTTTTTCAGGGAAACATGTAACTATTGTAGCAAAATCAGCTTGTTGAAAGGTTGAATGTTAATACATAATGTTCTCCTGTTGGAAGTAAGTCAAAATGTCATAGGATTACTCCCCTTCTCTTACTGAGTTTAACTGAGAGAACTAGTCATTTTGGTTCATAATGGCCTGTAATGCATTTCAGGAAAACATGTAACTCTCTCTTATAACAAAACCATCTACTTTGAAGGTTGAGTTTCCTGCATAATGTTCCCCTCTTGAAACCTAATTTCCCTGTTAGGATTTATTCCCATCTATAACTGTTTTTAATTGGGAGAAACATTCATTTTGTCTCATAATTACATATAGTGTTGTTTTTTAGAAAAACGTGTAACTCTTATGACAAAACTAAACAAGTTAGATGGTTAAATGTCCTGAACAATGTTCCTTTCTTGGAAATGAGTCTGCACATCTTAGTACTACTCCTCATCTATCACTGTGTTCTATCTGGCAGTCATTCATTTCAGCTCATAAATGCCAATAATGCAGTTTTTCAGAGAAATATGTAACTTCTATGACAAAACCAAAAAGTTAAAATGGTTCACCTCAGGGAACTGTATCTGCCTGGTGTTGGATTACACATCATCTACCAGTATTTTCAATTAGCAGAAACATTCATTTGTGCTCATAAGGGCCTATAATTCTGTTTTGCAGAGAATCATGTGACCCCACAAAAAATAAAAATAATGAACTATGTTGGAAGGTTTAGTGTCCTGAAAAAAATTTCACTGTGCAAATAGAGTCTTATGTCATAGGACTACTTCCCACTTATCACTGTCCTGAATTTAAAGAAAGATTCATTTTGACTTACAATGGTATGTAATGTTGTTTTTCAGAGAAACATGTATCATCTTAGCAAAAATCAACTAGTTATCAGACTCAGTGCAATGTGAATTTTTCCCCATGGGAATTTTGCCTTTATGTCATAGAATACTACCAATCGATCATGGATTCCATGTGACAAAAATAATCGTGTCTTGCCCATTGTTTCTCTAGGAAAATTGACTTAGCCTGTGACAGGAACCCTTCCCGTCTATCAGCATTTTCATGTAGTAGAGACTTTCACTTCATGAAAAATAGCCTTATTCAGCTGAATTGGAGAAAGACGTGTATCTGCTGTTAGAAGCAGGAGTGTGTTGCCCATTGTTTCCTTATGAAAACTGAGTTAGCATATGAAAGAAATACTACCTATCTATCAATATTCTAGAATGTGAGAAACATTCACTTTATGGAAAACAGCCATATTCGGCTGAAATGGAGAAATATGTATGTCTCCTGGAGGAATACCATCTATGTTAGAGGCAATAGTGTCTTGATATATTTTCCCTAGAGAAATGAGTTAGCTTGTGAAAAGAATACTCCCTATCTGTCAGCGTTTGCAATGAGAGAAACATTCACTTCATGGAAAATAGCCCCATCCAGCTGAATTTGATTCACACATGTATGTGCTGGAAGAACACCATCTATGTTAGAAACAGGAGTGTCCTACCCATTGTTTCCCCATTTGAATTGTGTTAGTTTGTGAAATGAATAGTCCCTATTTATCAACATTTTCTAGAGGGAATTAATTTCACTTCATGTAAAAAGGCCTATTCAACTAAATTGGAGAAACATGTATATGCCCTAGAAGAATGCCAGGAGTGTCTTGACCATGTTTTCCCTATGAGTATTGAGTTAACATATGACAGGAATAATCCTTATCTGTCAGAGTTTTCAAGTGGGAAAAACATGCACTTTATGGAAAATAGCCATATTAAACTGAATTGAAGAAACATGCATATCTCCTGGAAGAATACCATCTATTTTATAATTAGGAATGTCTTGCCCATTGTTTCACTATGAGAACTGAGTTAACATGTGAAGGAATACTTCTTATCTTTCAGCATTTTCATGTGTTAGAAACATTCACTTCATGGAAAATATCCTTAGTTGATTTGGAGAAACCCATGTATCTCCTGGAAGGATACCATGTATGTTAGAATCAGGAGTGCTTTGCCCATGTTTTCTCATTGAGAACTGAGTTACCTGTGACCAGAATACTCCCTATCTGTCAACATTTTCAAGTGGGAGAAATAGTCCCTTTATGGAAAATAGCCCTATTCATCTACATTGAAGAAATTCATGTATCTACTGGAAGAATTCCATTCATTTTGGAAGCAGGATTGTCTTTCCCATTGTTTTGCTATGAGAAGTAAATTGGCATCTGAAGGGAATATTCCCTATCTCTTAGCATTTTCAAGTGGAATAAACATTCACTTTATTTAAAATACCCCGATTCAGCTAAATTGGAGAAACATGTGTATCCCCTAGAAGAATGCCATCAATGTTAGAAGCAGGAGTGTCTTGCCCTTGTTACTGTGGGAAACACTCAGGACTCCCAAAGCCTCTTGCAAAGGAGAGGAATCACTGTAGATTTATTGCAACAGCCCTGAGAGAGCTTGCAGAGTCCAAAAGGATATTTGCTGAACTCCCTTGTTCTCTCTCTCTGTGAGACCAGTCCCAAGTACATGACGTTCTGCACTTGGGCTTGTAGCCATAGCAACGTGACAACAATCCTATTACAGAGGTCAATGGAAACCTGGGGACTGCCATGTACTCCTTCCTGCTTGTCTGCACTGTTTAAATACACTCTTCAGAAAATAAACTATGCCATTGCTGGCCAGCACACTCCCAAGTTCATGTTATTATTTGCCAATCCAGCACCCAAGACCAGAGGTGGAGCCCTTACTGCAGCTGGACTGCAGCAAATAGTGCCATGTCTTGGATCTGCTCTGAACATCTTGTCAGTATAATTCAAGGAGGGACACTCTTGCTGTAGAGCCCCAACCCAAGGTATCACTAACCGTTAGTTGGAAGATGGAATGGGGAACTCACTGAGTTCAGAACATAGGCATTTATCATAGCTACTGCACTGTTTGCTAAAAAGTAAGGATATACCTTACACCCATGGACAAACTGAAATTTTTATAAAGACAGTTGTCCAATTTAATCCTTGGTTTACTGAGCATGGAAATTTCAATCCTGATAGCTGGAAGCAGATAGGAGAAAATATAAAAAGAGCTCTCGAAAGAGGGGAAAATATTCCTATGCATTTTTTTGGCATGTGGTCCTCTATTCATTATTGCTTGGGACTTCTAGCAGACCCTTCTAAAGAGGCTCATAAAGTCTTCTGAAGTACAATAAGGAAGACAATAAGAAGGATAATAAAAAGGACAATAAGGAGGAGGACAAACCTCCCCTACAAAAACATGTAAAATTTCAGTTTTCCTCTATGGAGGATTCTACACCACCTTATACTGGCCTTTACCCATCATTGGCACCATCTCATGTTGATCCTCAGACCAGTGCCATACCTAAGGCAAGAATAAAACAGAGAGAAAAAAATGAATAAGTTTCTCTAGAAACAATTTTTAGGCAATTCTTATTAGAGGATGGGAATAATGACCCTTCTCTTCTGCCTTTGGCTCTTTTATCTTCAGAGGACCCTCTACCCCTTCCAGTCATCCTGCGGCCCCAAAGACAATGATGGCATGAGCCCATTTCTCTTGAGATACTTAGAAGATTTAGAGATTCAATCAGGAGAATGGGGCTAATAGTCCCTACCCTATTTCTTTATTGGAAAATCTGAGTTGAGAAATTTGTACACCATGGGGCTACAAGCAATTATCCAGAGCTTGTCTTAGCCCTGGTGATTTCCTTATATGGAAAGCAAAATATTATGATGAATGTGACAAACAGGCACAAAGATATAGGGATGTGTGGGTGCCTTTAACTGAGGACCAATTGCAGGAGGTTGGCCTATTAGCTGATGCCCTTCAACAGATGCAAGGCATGCTCCAGTGTTTTTATCAAATAAAACTTGTGCCCTATCAGCTGAATTGGAGAAACCCATGTATCTGATCACAGAATATCATCTTTGTTAGAAGCAGGAGTATGTTGTCAGTTGTTTCCCAGTGAAAACTGAGTTAGTATATGAAAGGAGTACTCCCTATCTGTCACCATTCTAGGGTGTGAGTAACATCCACTTTATGGAAAGTACCTGAATTAAATTGACTTAAGAAACACATATACCTCATGGAAGAATAACATCTATGTTAGAGACATGAATGTGTTGACATGTTTTCCCTATGAGAAGTGAGTTATATTGTGAAAGTGACACTCCTATCTTTGAGTGTTTGCAAGTGGGAGAAATATCCACTTCATGGAAAAGAGCCCAATTCTGCTAAACTTGAGAGACAAGTGTATCTCCTGGAAGGATAACACCTATGTTAGAAACAGGAGTGCCTCCCTTGCACATTGTTTCCTTCTGAAGATATATTTAGCATACAAAAGGAATACTGCATATCTCTCAGCTTTTTCTAGTGGTCAAAACATTCACTTCATGGAAAATAACCTTATTCGGTTGAATTGAAGAAACATGTGTATCTTCTGGAACAATATCATCTATGTTAGAAACAAGAGTGTTTTCCCCATTGTTTCCCCATGACAATTGTGTTAGCTTGTCAAAGGAATATTCCCTATCTTTCAGCTTTTTCAAGTGGGAGAAAATTTCATTTTATGAAAAGCCCTATTCATCTAAAATGGAGAAGCACCTGTACTCACTAGAAGATTGCCATCTATGATAGACGAAAGAATGTTTTGCCCATGTTTTCCATATGAGTACTGAGTTACATGTAACAAGAATACTTCCTATCTTTCAGTGTTTCAAATATCAAAAAAATTCACTTCATAGAAAATAACCCTATTCAGCTGAATTAGAGAATCACGTGTATCTCCTGAAAGCATACCATCCATTTTAGAATTGGGAATGTCTTGCCCATTGTTTCACTATGTGAACTGAGTTATCGTGTGAAGAAGTACTCCTTATCTGTCAGTGTTTTCATGTGGTAGAAACATTCAGTTCATGGAAAATAACCCAAATCAGCTGAATTGGGGAAACCCTTGTATCTCCTGAAAAATACGATGTATATTAGGAGCATGAGATTCTTTCCCATGTTTTATCAATGAGAATTGAGTGACCCCGTGATCCAAATATTCCCTGTCTCTCAGTGTTTTCAAATGGAAGAAATATTCCCTTTAAGGAAAATATACCTATTCCCTACATTGAAGAAACTCTAGTATCCACTGGATGAATATCATGCATGTTACAAGCTGGAGTGTCTTGCCCATTGCTTTGCTATAAGAAATAAATTACAATGTGAAAAGAGTACTCACTATCTCTCAGCATTTTCAAGTTGGAAAAACATTCACTGTACTTGGAATATTCCTGTTCAGCTGAATTGGAGTAACATGTGAATCTTGGGGAGAATATCATCTATGTTAGAAGCAAGACTGTCTGGTCCTTGATTCCCCTATGAGAATTTACATGGCATGTGAAAGAAATTCCCCATTTCTCTGAACATTTTCAAGTGGGAAAATCTTTTACTTAATTTGAAATAACCCTGTTCAGCTGAATTGGAGTAACACGTGTATCTTGGGAAGAATACCATCTATGTTAGAAGCAACAGTGCCTTGACCATGATTTCACTGTCAGAATTTAATTAGCATGTGACAGAAATTCTCCCTATCTCTGAGCATTTTCAAATGGCAGATATTTTCACTTCATGGAAAATTGCCCTACTGAGATGAATTGGAGAAACCCATATATCTGCTGGAAGAATACCATCTATGTTACAAGTAGCAGTTAGCTGCCCATTGTTTTACTATGAAAACTGAGGTAGACTATGAAAGGAGTACTCCCTATCTGTCAGCATTCTAAAGTGTAAGAAAGATTCACTCTATGGAAAATAGCCATATTCAGCTGAATTGGAGATACTGTATATGTCCTGGAACAATACCATCTATGTTAGAGGCAAGAGTCTCTAGACATGTTTTCCTTATGAGAAGTGGGTTAGCTTCTGAAAGAAATATGCCCTGTCAGACTTTTCTAGTGGGAGAAACATCCACTTCATGGATAATAGCCCTAATCATCTGAATTGCAGAAAGTAGTGTATCTCCTGGAGAATAAAACCTATGTTAGAAAGAGGAGTGCCTTACCCATTGTTTCCTTATGGGAATTGAGTAAACTTGTAAATGGAATACTCCCTATTTGTAAGCATTTTCAAATGGCAGAAACATTCACTTCATGGAAAATAGCCCTATTCAACTGAATTGGGCAAACATGTAACTACAGGAAGAATACCATATGTATTATAAGCAGGAGTGTCTTGCCCATTGCTTTGCTATGAGTACTGAGTTAGCTTGTGACAGGAATACTACCTATCTGTCAGGTTTTTCAAGAGGAAGAAACATTCACATTATGGAAAATAAGCCTATTTAGCTGAATTGAAGAAACACGTGTATTCCCTAGAATGACACCTTCTATGTTACAAGCAGAGTGTCTTGCCCATTGTATCCCTTTGAGAACTAGGTTTCTCCTGGAAGAAAATCATCTATTTTTTCCTGTGAGAATTGATTTAGCCTGTAACAGAAATAATCCCTATTTGTCAGTGTTTTCATGTGGAAGAAACATTCACTTCATGGAAAATAGGCCTATTCAGCTGAATTGAGGAAACGTGTATCTCCTAGAAGAATATTATCTATATTAGAAGTCAGAGTGTATTGCCCATTGTTTCACTATTTGAACTGAGTTAGCATGTAAAAGGGATACTCTCTATCTGTCAGTATTCTCAAGTGGGAGAAAATTTCACTTCATGTACAATAACACTATTTAACTGAATAAGGAAAATACATATATCTCTGGAAAGAGTACCATCTAAGTTAGAAGCAGGAGTGTCTTCCCCATTGTTTCACTATGAGAAGTATGTTAACATGTGAATGGAATACTCTGTATCTCTCAGGGTTTTCAAGTGGGAAACACATTCACTTTATTTAAAATAGCCCTGGACGTTTTAATTGGAATAACTCACGTACCTCAAGAAAAATGCCATCTATGTGAGAAGCAGCAGTGTTTTGCCCATGATTTCCCTATGAGAATTGAGTTAGCAAGTGACTCAATTCTCCTTATCTTTTAGCACGTTCCAGTGGTAGAAACATTCACTTGATGGAAAGCAGCCCTATTAAGCTGATTTGGAGAAACACGTGTACCTATGGGAGTAATACCATCTATGCTAGAAGCAGGAGTGTGATGCCCATTCTTTCCCTATGAGAACTGATTTAGCATATGAAAGAAATACTCCCTAATTGTCTGTATTTTCAAGTGGTAAAAATATCCACTTTGTGACATATAGCCCTATATAGTGAATATGGAAAACAAGTGTATCTCCTACAAGAATGCAATGTATGTTAGAAGAAGGGGTGTCTTGTCCATTGTTTCCCTAGGAGAACTGAGTTAGCAGGTGACAGAAATAATTCCTCTCCTTAGCATTTTCAATTAGGAGAAATACGCACTTCATAGGAAATAGCCTTATTCAACTGCATAGAAGAAACCCGTGTATCTACAGGTAGAATACAATCTATGTTAGAAACAGGAGTGTCTTGCCCATTGTTTCCCCATGACAATTGTGTTAGCTTGTGAAAGGAATTCTCCCTACTTTTCCACATTTTCATGTGGGAGACAATTTCACTTTATGTAGAAGGCCTATTCATTAAAAATGGAGAAACATGTGTATCCACTAGAATAATGCCATCTATGTTAGAAGAAGGTGTGCTTGTACCATGTTTTGCTATGAGAACTGAGTTACCATTGGAAGGAGTAATCCTTATCTGTCAATGTTTTCAGCTGGCAGAAAAATTCAATTCAAGGAAAATTAACCTACTCAGCTGAATCAGAGAAACCCATGTATTTCCTGGAAAAATACCATCTATGATAGAAGCAGGAGTGTCTTCCCATGTTTCCTCAAAGAGAATAAATTTACCCTGTGACTAGAATACTCCCCATTTTCCACCATTTGCAAGTCTGAGAAATATTTCCTTTATGGAAAATATACCTCTTCATCTACATTGAAGAAACGTGTATCTACTGTAAGAATACCATGCATGATAGAAGCAGAAGTGCCTTACTCATTGTTTTGCTATGAGAAGTACATTACCATGTGAAAGAATTACTCCCTATCTCTCAGATTTTTTTAAGTGGAAAAAACATTCATTTTATTTGAATTAGCCCTGATCATCTGAATTGGAGTAACACATGCATTGTGGGAAGAACACCATCTATGTTAGAAGCAGCAGTGTCTTGACCATGATTTCATTGTGAGAATTGAATTAGCATGTGACAGAAATTCTCTCTATCACTCATCATTTTCAAATGGCAGAAACATTCACTTCTTGGAAACTAGCCCTTTTCAGATGAATGGGAGAAACATTTATAACTCCTGGAAGAATAACATCTGTATTATAGGTAGGAGTGTCTGCCCATTGTTTTACTATGAAAACTAACTTACCATGTTACAAGTATACTCCCTCTTTCAGCGGTTGCAAATGGGAGAAACATCCACTTCTTGGAAAATAGCCCAATTCTGCTAAATTTGAGAAACAAGTATATCTTCTGAAAGGATACCAACAATGTTAGAAACAGGAGTGCCTCCCTTGAACATTGTTTCCTTTTGAGAAAATATTTAGCATATAAAAGGAATACTCCATATCTCTCAGCTTTTTCTTGTGGTCAAAATATTCACTTCATGGAAAATAGTCCTACTTGGCGAATTGGAGAAAAACGTATACTTCCTGGAATAATACCATCTATGTTAGAAACAGGAGTGTCTTCCCCATTAGTTCCCCATGACAATTGTGATAACTTGACAAAGAAATACTCCTTATCTTTCAGTGTTTTCAAGTGGGAGAAAATTTGGCTTTATGTAAAAGTCCTACTCATCCACTAGAAGAATGTCATCTATGTTAGAAGAGAAGAGTTTTGCCATTGTTCTCCATATGAGAACTGAGTTACATGCGACAAAAATACTTCCTGTCAGCATTTCAAATAGCAAAAAAATTCACTTCACAGAAAAGAACCCTATTCAGCTGAATTAGAGAATCATTTGTATCTCGTGGAAGCATACCATCCACTTTAGAATTAGGAATGTCTTGCCCATTGTTTCGCTATGAGAACTGCATTACCTTTTGAAGGAGTCCTTATCTGTCATGATTTTCATGAGATAGTAACCTTCAGTTCACGGAATACATCCCAAATCAGCTGAATTGGGGAAACCCGTGTATCTCTTGGAAGAATACCATCTTTGAAAGAAGCAGGCGTGTCTTGCTCATGTTTTCTCAATGAGAACTGATATACCCTGTTATCGGAACACTCACTATCTGTCAGCATTTTCAAGTGGGAAAAATATTCCCTTTATGGAAAATAGCCCTATTCATGTACATTGAAGAAACATGTGTATCTATTGGAAGAATACCATGCATGTTAGAAGCTGAAGTGTCTTGCTCATTGTTTTGCTATTAGAAGTGTGTGAGCATATGAAAGGAATACTGCCTATCTCTCAACATTTGCAAGTTGAAAAATCATTCACTTTATTTGAAATATTCCTAATCAGCTGAATTGGAGTAACATACGTATCTCGGGAAGAATACCTTCTCTGTTAGAAGCAACAGTGTCTTGATCATGATTTCACTGTGAGAATTTAGTTAGCATGTGACAGAAATTACCCTATCTCTCAGCATTTTCAAATGGCAGAAACATCCCATTCATGGAAAATAGCCCAATTCTGCTAAATTTGAGAAACAAGTGTATCTCTGGGAAGGATACCACCTATATTAGAAACAAGAATGCCTTGCACATTGTTTCCCTTTGAGGACATATTTAGCATATAAAAGAAATACTCTGTATCTCTCAGCTTTTTCTAGTGGTTGAAATATTCAGTTCATGTAAAATAACCTTATTCAGTTGAATTGGAGAAACACATATATCTCCTGGAAGAATACCATCTATATTAAAAACAGGAGGGTTTTCTCCATTGTCTCCCTTTGACAATTGTGTGAGCTTGTCAAAGGAATACTCCCTATCTTTCAGTGTTTTTAAGTGGGAGTAAATTTGACTATATGAAAAATCCCTAGTCATCTAAAATGAAGAAACACCTGTATCCACTAAAAGAATGCTATCTATTTTGGAAGAAGGAGTGTTTTTCCCATGTTTACCATATTTTAACTGAGTTATATTTGACAAGAATACTTCCTATCTGTCAGCATTTTAAAGAGCAAAAAAAAATCACTTCATGGAAAACAACCATATTCAGCTGAATTGGATAATCACATGTATCTCCTGGAAGCATACCATCCATTTTAGAATCAGGAATGTCTTGCTCATTGTTTTGCTGTGAGAACTGATGTACCTTGTGATAACAATACTCCCCTCTTGTCACCATTTTCAACTGAGAGAAATATTTCCTTTATGAAAATATCCCTCTTCATCTACGTTGAAAAAATACGTGTATCTACTGGAAAAATACCTTGTATGATACAAGCAGGAGAGTCTTACCCATTGTTTTACTATGAAAAGTACGGTAGCATGTGAAAGGAGTACTCCCTATCTCTCTGCATTTTCAAGTGGAAAAGACATTTATTTAACTTGAAATAGCCCTGATCAGCTGAATTGGAGTAACGTGTATCTTGGGGAAAATACCATCTATGTTAGAAGCAACAGTGTCTTGATCATGATTTCACTGTGAGAATTTAATCAGCATGTGACAGAAATTCTCCCTATCTCTCAGCATTTTCAAATGGCAGAATCATTCACTTCATGGAAAGGAACCTTATTGAGCTGAATTGGAGAAACACATGTATCTCCTGGAAGCATATGATCTACTTTACAGTCATGAGTGCCTTACCCATTGTTTTGCTATGAGAACTGAGTTACCATGTGAAGGAACTCTCCTTATCTGTCATGGTTTTCACTGATAGAGACAATCACTTCATGGAAAATATCAATATTCACCAGATTCAGAGAAACCCGTGTATACATTGGAAGAATACCACCTGTTAGGAGTGGGAGTGTCTTGCACATGTTTTCTCAATGAGAACTGAGAGATTCTGTGGACAGAATACTCCATAGCAGTCAGCATTTTCAAGTGTGAGAAATATGCCCTTTATTGAAAATAGCCCTATTCAGTTGAATTGCAGAAATATATATATATATATATTTCCTTTAAGAATACCATCTATATTAAGAGCAGATGTGCCTTGCACATTGTTTCCCTATAAGAACTTATTAGGATATGGAAGGAATACACCCTAAAAGTCAGCATTTTCAAATGGGGAAAATGTTCACTTCATAGAATATAACCCTATTGGAGAAACACGTGTATCCCATGGAAAGGCAGCATATATGTTACAGGCAGAGTGTCTTGTCCATTGTTTCCCTAGGAGAACTGGGTTTCTTCTGAAGGAGAACCATCAATTTTTAGCTATAAGAATTTAGTTAGCATGTGGCAAAAATACTACCTATTTGTCATTGTTTTCAAGTGATAGACACATTCACTTCATGGAAAATAGGCCTATTCAGCTGAACTGAAGAGGCACGTGTATCTCCCAGAAGTATAACTTCTATGTTAGAAGTCAGAGTGTATTACACATTGTTTCAATATTTGAACTGAGTTAGCATGTGAAAGGGATATGGCCTATCTGTCAGCATTCTCAAGTGGGAGAATAAATCACTTTATGGACAATAAACCTATTTAACTTCATAAGAGAAATGCATGTATCTCTGGGAAGAATACCTTCTCTGTTAGAAGCAGGAGTGTCTTCTCCATTGTTTCACTATGAGGAGTAAGTTAGCATGTGAAAGGAATTCTCCCTATCTCTCACCATTTTCAAGTGGGAAAAGCATTCACTTTATTTAACATAGCCTTGGTCACTTGAATTGGAATAACACGTGTATCTCAAGAATACCATCTATGTTAGAAGCAGGATTGTCTTGCCCATGATTCCTTATGGGAATTGAGTTAGCATGTGACAGAAATTCTCCCTATCTGTCAGCATTTTCCAGTGGGAGAAACATTCACTTGATGGAAAGTAGCCCTATTAAGCTTATTTGGAGAAACCCATGTATCTATGGGAGGCATACCATCTATGTTAGAGGTAGGAGTGTGATGCCCATTCTTTCCCTATGAGAACTGATTTAGCATATGAAAGAAATACTCGTTAATTGTCTGCATTTTCAAGTGGAAAAAATATCCACTTCATGGCGTATAGCCCTATTTACTGAAAATGGAAAACATGTGTATCTCCTACTAGAATGCTATGTATATTAGAAGCATGAGTGTCTGGCCCATTGTTTCCCTAGGAGAACTGAGTTAGCATGTGACAGAAGTAATCTCTCTGTGTTAGCATTTTCAAGTAGGAGAAACATTTAATTCATTTGAAATAGCTTCACAGAAGAAACTTATGTATTTGCAGGAAGAATACAATCTATGTTAGAAACAGGAGTGTCTTGCCCATTGTTTCCCCATGAAAATTGTGTTAGCTTCTGAAAGGGATACTCCCTATTTTTCAGCATTTTCAAGCAGGAGACAATTTCATTTGATGTCAAAGGCCTATTAATCTAAAGCAGAGAAACGCCTGTATCAACTAGAAGAATGCCATCTGTTTAGATGAAGGATTGTTTTGCCCATTGTTTCTATATAAGAACTGAGTTACCATTTGAATTAGTACTCCTTATCTGTCTTTAGGTCCCTGGAATTCTTGGGGTGGGTGGAAGGACCTGAGACTAACACCAAAACCAGACCCCCTGATTTATTACTGCTTGTTTCTTCCTGCCTGATTGTTTCTCAGCTTGCAAAACAACTCAGGATCTTCCAGTTACTCCACTAGCCAGGTATGTTGACCTGTTCCATCTGGTGATCACAGATAATTGGAGACCAGAGACTCTCTCTCTCCCTCCTATGGCTTGGCCCCTCCTATAAAGCTCACCACCCATTTTGAGCCAAGCCGCCTCACTCTGAACTCAAAAGAGTGATGGCCCTGCAGTCTGGTTCCACTAAACCTTTCCTTTCCACATGTGGCATGGTCTTTATTCGGTAGTACCTTACATCTGATGCTGAAACTCGGGAAGGGTTAACAGGATGCTCCAGCCTAGGTCTGTTCCCTTGGCCTTCATGTCCTGCCCTCTCCCAAACCCAGACTGCTGAATTGACCCCATGTACCTCTGGAATGTGGATTTTAGACTTTGCTGCCTTGCTGGCTTTCCCATCCATCATTAGCCTCTCTCTTCCACTGCTCTCCACCTGACCTACTCCTCAGGCTCAGTAAGTGTCACCCTCCTGCTGGGACTACCTGCTCTGCCTGGTCCTGAAGTCATAGATATGCCAAGTATGCCTCTCCTGCCCACTAGGGCACCCACAGCTTAGCACAGGGACATCTGGCTAACTGGTTGGAACATTTCATGCTGGACAGCAACCCAGGCCAGGGATGCCTGCCCTTGGGAACACATCTGGGTGACTCTCCCACTCTCACTTCCTCTCTCCTTCTATCTCTGTTTTCCTTTCCTCTGCCTAGGGTGAGAGCTCTACAGCCCCTCCAGCTTACTTTGACCAAATGGCAACTGGAGGATTCTGCTCTTCTTGCTTGAATCATGTAAGAGAGGCTAGATCTTAACCTAGATCTATATTGGCCTGAAGGGTAAACTCACCAAGGCACCTGCTTTGCTCTCACTCTCTCCCTCTCTTCTTTTTATTTCTATATTATGAGTACCTCCCACTCTCCATTAGACTCATCCACCAGTATGCCTTCTCTGCTCCCTCCCCCTTGGTCTCCAAGATGATATATAACCTAAGTGACTGTCACACATTCCTAGATCTTAACAATTTCTGCTTTTGAAATGGCAAGTGATCCAAAATTCCATTTGTCCAAGCTTTCCATTCTCTCTGCTTTTGACCTTCCCTGCTCCAATCTTGTAACACCGTTAAAATCCTTCTTGCCAGTGATAAACTCTCCTCAAATTCTGTGTCTCTCCCTCTCACTGAACTTTCTTACTTGTAACCTCACAGGTTCTGTCTGCACACCTGCCAACTCCTCCCACCAGTACTCTACTTAAATCTCTTCAATTAACCCATCTTCCCATGACTCAGACTCTCCTTCTTTGACCCCTGCTGGCTCTTCCAAACATTTGTCACCCTATTCCCCTTGTACGGTAGTCACTATTGACCCTGAGCCACCAACTCCTCAGAAACCAACACTGCCAGCCTTGCCCTCAGTTCCTGCTGCACCCTCATCTTTCTCCTCCCCACCTGCATCCCATACCCACTCCCATACCTCCTCCTATACACACCCAGCCCATCTCTACCCACTCAGGGAGGTGGCTGGAGCTGACAGCATTATCAGAGTTCATGTGCCCTTTTTCATGACTGATCCCTCTCTCTCAAATTGAAAAGAGACTAAACTCCTTCTCTAATGACTCAAACTCCTATGTTAAAATAATTTAAATACCTAACCCAAGTATATGATATGACTTAGGATGAGATCTATCAACCAAGGATGTAATAATTATTCTCTACTCTCATTTTATTGCCCAGTCCCTCCCTGATATTCAAAGAAAACTTAAACAGGCAGAGGATGGCCCTTAAAACCCCCAGGGAGATCTTGTGAAAACGTCATGTAAGGTATTTAATAACTGACATGACGTTTGAGACCAGTGAAAGGACCAGCTCTTGATGGCTGCCCTGAGGCTACCTCCTCCAACTTCGAGATGGGCTGGATAATGCACACCTCCAGGGGCATGCTTCAAGTGCAACCAGACAAGACATTGGGCAAAAAACTGCCCTTCACCTCACCAGCTGCCAGGACCCTGTCCACAATGTGGCCAGAATGGACACTGGAAGGGTGATTGCCCTCTTTCTCTCTGCAAGGTAAGTCAGTCTCCCACCCCCACTCTCAACAGAGTGAAGGCCTCACAGACCCTTTGGGCCTGGTGGCAGAAGACTTATGTGGCCCTGGGACCTCAGCCCCCTTCAAGATAACCTCAGAGGAGCCCAGAGTAACCATCCAAGTAGCAGGTAGGCCTCAATCACCTACTTGGTGCTACCTGACTTTTCAGATAAGCTTTATCCTTTGCAGAGCTCTGTGATGGGAGTGGATGGTCTCATCCACCAGCCAAAAAGGAAAGACAGTTTTATTTAAATTTAAAACTCTTATAAAAGTTAGTTTTAAAACACAAGTTACAAAGTAACCAACTGGGAAGGATATATATATATATATATATATATGTGCTGAATGTATTTTTGAGAAGTTGAAGGAAAAAGGAATGGTTTTTTGGATGAGAAAGGATTTTGTCCTAAAGATTGTTTCAAATATGAAGAGGAGGGATAAGAACAAACCATCAAAGGGTTTATTATGTTGTCTGAGTAAGTTTTAAAAGTGTGTAATAAAAGCTACACTGTGTGATAAAGTAAAAGTTGACTATCATCTAAGAGTTGCCTAAGAGATTTTTAAGGTCATGTCAAACTAAAATCTAATTATCTATGTCCATAAAATAATAAGGCTATATTAATATTATTCTGCACTGAGTAACATCTACAAAAAAACTCTTATAGGGCTTGTGTTTTCTGTTGATCCTGCTAAGCTTTAAGTACTACTAAATCAGAGTTCATTTAAACATCTGCTCATGTGTCTTAAATGACCACCTTATAACAGTGTGGTGTCTACTCATTACCTAAATATGGTACAAACATTTACCAAATTTAAAATGTAAATTTATATAAAATTATGAGCTAAATCTCTATTTCATCCAAAAATGCTACATTTAACCTGCATCCTGACAGTCAGCCTCTATTTGCCTTTAAAGTTCCCACAAATGCTTCATAGCAACTAACCTGGTCAGTTTTGCCCCAAAAGTTTAAAGACAGCCCTCATCCTCTTTGGACTGACCCCAACCAGAGACATATCAGATTGGCATTAGCCAGAGGCCATCCTTCTTCATTGTAGAGCCACAGTGCCCCTCATATGCAGGGCAACTCAGTGCTTTTTAAAACTTTCTGGCCTCCTGGGGATACAAAGTCTCTAAAGAAAATGTTCAATTATGTCTCCCTCAGGTCACCTACATAGGTGTGGTCTTAACGCGACAGACTCACTCCCTGAGTCATGAGTAAATCAACCCAATCCTCTGTTGCCCACTCCCCCATACTACAAAAGCAGCTTAGAGCTTTCTTGGGGTTACAGGATTTTACAAAATCTGGATCCCTAAATATGCAGCCTTTAATAGACACCTTTCTATGCTCCTCTTAATATTCCTAATTGGGTCTTAAATAATTTATTGCTGCCCGTTTCTCTTAAAAAAACTTGCCTCCAACAGACTCTGCTTCTCTAGCTGAGTATCTGCCTTATCTTAACCTCCTCTGGGGAACTTCTCAGAGAACATGCAGACCAAATCCTGTCTCACCCCATAACAATTTCTGTTAAACCAGGGGATCTTGTTCTCCTCAAGGATCTTTGACCCTCTCCATTGGGACCTCAGTGGACCTGCCTTCATCTAGTCATCCTTACAATGCACACTGCTGTCAAAGTTCAATGGGACGCCCCAATGGCAGCACCTTTTAAGGAGAAAAACATTGTCTACCAACTTCAGGCTCTTCCACTACAGCAAAGGATGAGTACTCTTGTGTACCACTGGGCCCCACTTGGCAATTTGCCTCTCCTGCAAATGCTATCCCTCTTCCACTCCTGCTTAAGCTCTTAGTCCTCATCTGGCTGTCGATCTGCTTTCCCTTCGTAGCCCAGAAACCCTCCTCCTGTGACCCATGCATGAGCATTGCATGGGCAGGACGTATTGTTACTAAGACTTTACTGTTCCACACTTACTATTCCTGTGCAGGCTCTGTTATTGGGTTGTGCCCTCACAATCACACTATCAAGTGTGCTTCCATGATAAACAATTTAGCTATTTCAACCCCACTTATCGCCCTGTGGAGCAATGGTTAAAACTCACAGGAGTGGCCAACTCACTTCACCTAAATACAGTCAAGGCAACTGTAACCCTGTAAATTTTACTGTACTTAAGCCATCTGATTGGACACAGGGACAGATAATTAGCATAAGGATACATGGCCTAGGCTTTAACCCCATGAGTCTACTAAACTTCAACTTAACAACTGTTACCCATGAGAGTTCCTCATACCAGGTCTTCCACTCCTTTTATGAGGAAATGCCAGAAAATTACCCATTTCTGTTACAACTAAAATCTTGTTCCTCACACTGGCCGAATCTACAGCCCAGACACTAAATGTCACTTCATGCAATGTGTGTGGGTGAGCCAACATGGGAGACCACTGGCCCTGGGAGGGAAGGGAGTTAGACCCACGAGTGCCTTTCAATAAATGTGCCTTCCCACCACACAGGACAGGTGCCTGGCTTCTTAAAACGTCCATTATTGGGAATTTCTGTATATCCTGCCATGGAAAATAATTCTCCACCCTAGTGGGGGATCTAACTTGTCTAGGACAAAAGATTTACAATAACACAGCCCAAGAGACTCAGTGGTGGGGTACCCCAAACTATACAGAACCCCAGCATCATCCACTGGCCAACTTTTCTAACCTAAAAATAGCATGCATAATACTTCCACACTTCCTTCCCTTGGTTATATGATCTATTAGGTCCATTATAGAAGCTACTATAGAAAGAAAAAGCTGCACATGTAATGATGCTATGGAAATACAGACCCTTAAACCAGGAAAATGCTCTTCAACCCTAAATGCCTCCAGGATCACCTAGGGGAACTCAGCAGACAGACTTCCCACCAGATGCTACTACAAACTTCTCCAAACAACTGGCCTTGTCTACAAATGAAGCCTGGGAAGACCATCAGCCACCACTCCAGGTGACCTCAGAAATTTCCAAATTAAGCCAAACCCCCAATAATTATGCCCCCACCCATCACAAGCATCTAGATCAATAGGTGTCCACAATATCAACAAAAGGCTGGAATGTTATCTCCCTGGCATTCTTGGGGTGTACAGAAGGACCTAAGACTAACACTGAAACCAGACCACCTCATTTATGACAGCTTGTTTCTCCCTTCCTGATTGTTTCTCAGCTTGCAAAACAACTCAGGATCTTCAAGTTACTCAACTAGCCAGACATGTTGACCTGTTCCATCTGGTGATCACAGATAATCAGATATCAGAGATCTCTCTCTATCCCCCATGGCTTGCCCCATCCTATAAACCCCTCTACCCATTTTCAGCCAAGCCACCTCACTCTGAACCCGAAAAGAGTGATGGCCCTGTGGTCTGGTTCCTCTAAACCTTTCCTTTCCACACGTGGTTTGGTCTTTATTCCTCAGTACCTTACAATGTCAATGTTTTCAACTGGCAGAAAAATTCACTTCAAGAAAAATAAACCTACTCAGCTGAATTGGACAAACCCATGCATCTCCTGGAAAATACCATCTATGATAGAAGCAGATGTGTCTTCACCATGTTTTCTCAATGAGAACTGACTGGCCCTGTGACCAGAATACTCCATATTTGTCACCGTTTTAAGTGGGAGAAATATTCTCTTTATGGAATATATCCCTCTTCATCTACATTGAAGAAACACGGGTATTTACTGGAAGAAAACCATGCATGATAGAAGTAGGAGTGTCTTACTCATTGTTTTGTTAGGAGATGTATGTTAGAATGTGAAAGGACTAATCCCTATATCTTGGAATTTTCAAGTGGAAAAAATATTCAGTTTATTTGAAATAGCCCTGATCAGCTGAATTGGAGTAGCACATGTACCTTGGGAAGAACACCATCTATGTTAGAGCAGCAGTGTCTTGACCATGATTTAACTGTGAAAATTTAGTTAGCATGTGACAGAAATTCTCTCTATATCTCAGCATTTTCAAATAACAGAAACATTCACTTCATGGAAAGCAGCTCTTTTCAACTGAACTGGAGAAGCATGTATATTTCCTGGAAGAGTACCATCAATAATAGGCAGGAATGTATGCAGATTGTTTCACTATGAAAAAATCAGTTAGCATGTTACAAGTATACTCCCTCTCTCTCAGCATTTGCAAGTGGGAGAAACATCCACTTCATGGAAAATAGCCCAATTCTGCTACACTTGAGAAACAAGTGTATCTACTGAAAGGATACCAGCTATGTTAAAAATAGGAGTGCCTTTCACATTGTTTCCCTTTGAGGACATATTTAGCATGTAAAAGGAATACTCCATATCTTGAACCATTCACTTCATGAAAAATAACCCTATTCAGTTTAATTTGAGAAACATGTATATCTACTGGAAGAATACCATCTATGTGAAAACCAGGAGTGTCTTCCCCATTGTTTTCCCATGACAATTGTGTTAGTGTGTCAAAGGAATGCTTCTAATCTTTCAGATTTTTCAAGGAGGAGAAAATTTGACTTTATGTAAAAGCCCTATTCATCTAAAATGCAGAATTACCTATATCCACTAGAAGAATGCCATCTATTTAGAAAAAGGAGTGTTTTGCCCATGTTTTCCATATGAGAACTGAGTTACATGTAACAAGAATACTTCCTATCTGTCAGAGTTTAAAATATCAAAACATTTCACTTCATGGAATATAACCCTATCCAGCTGAATTGGACAATCACATATATCTCCAAAAATCATATCATCCATTTTAGAATCAGGAATGTCTTGCCCATTGTTTTGTTATGAGAATTGAGTTACCATGTGAAGGACTAGTACATATCTGTCAGCATTTTCATGTGGTACAAACATTCACTTCATGGATAATAGGTGTATTCAGCTAAACTGAAGAAACATGTGTATCTCCTAGAAACATATGATCTATGTTAGAAGTCAGAGTGTATTGCCCATTGCTTCACTATTTGAACTGAGTTAGCATGTGAAGGGGATACTCCCTATCTGTCAGCATTCTCAATTAGGAGAAAATTTCACTTTATGTACAATGGCACTATTTAACTGAAAATGAGGAAATACGTGTATCTCTGTGAAGAATAAAACCTATGTTAGAAGGAGGAGGGTCTTCCCCATTATTTCACTATGAGAAGTAAGTTAGCATGTGGAAGCAATACTCCTTATCTTTCAGCATTTCAAGTGGGAAGGGCATTCACTTCATTTAAAATAACCCAGGGAGTCACTGCCTCCAGGCTCTGCTGCAGTGCTCTAGCTGTAACCTTTTCTTTCTCCCTTATAAAGCTTACTATATACTGGCTTTGGCTCATCATTCAATGCCTCACAAGCCAGTTCTCTGGTCTGTGAAGTCAAGGACCCTTGACGCCATCCTGCAACACTTCCACACCAGCACATAACATTTTCATGACCATGAAAGGACCTCATCTCTTGTGAACCAAGGTCAGTATAGGTTGTGCTAAACTGGGAATGGCTGGCTAGGAACATGACCATGATTTCTCCAGTACTCTGTTGGAATGTATTTTCCAAGAGAGCACCCCCACCACAACCTAGCTATGGTCAACCTCTCAGACTGACCCTCTCTTTCTCTCTCTCTCTCTCTCTCTCTCTCTCTCTCTCTCTCTCTGTCTGGTTAAGGAAGGGTTCTCCCTTGTGAAACTGAGTAAAAGCTCTGAGCCCATTACAGCTGTAAGACAGGCAATCTGAAAGAACTCAGATGCCAGCTGGGGGTTTATTCCAGACTGCCAATGCTGTGTGGGTTGAGCAAAACTTCAGTGCACTGAGGCTTTCTGTCCTCTCCTTAAATTCTCTATCTCTTTCAAGATCTGACCTGCTTAGGAGGAGGTCTGAAAACAGCTTGTAGAAAAGAAATTTTCTCCTCAAGGTTTAAAAGGTGCTCAGGCCCAGCCCTTGTAAGCTAGTGGTTATCTCAAGGTTATACTCCCAGAGACAGCAAAATGGGTATTACTATAGTCTCTAAGCCTCTCACTTAAAATTTCCTATACTTTTAGCCTCAGCATAAAAACTTTTTCCCTCCAAATATTAACACTAGTTGTCCCTTATGGTACTGTGATTGCTCTGGGACACCATCTTAATGCTAAATGTCCTTCTCTAACTTTAGAGAGGATTTATTCCTTTGTTTAAAAGATAGGCTTTATTAGAGAGGCTGCTTGCTGTTAGCTAGAAGGCAGCATCTTAGAGCTTTTCTCACTGTATTGGTCAGGTGACCTAACCAAACCAGTTTACTCTCCTCAATCCTGGTCATGGATGTGGGGAATGTCACGAGAGAGGGACAACTGGTTTTATTAACAAAGTCATTCCCAGTCAAGAAGCTGACAAAAAAGGGAATTGACACAGTTCCTTGCTGTTGTTGTCTTTCTAGATGGGACCCGCCCCTTCCAGTCTTCCAACCTCAGTATCCAAGCTATTTTCATTGCCTGTCTGCTGAAACATTGGAAGGATGTTGACCCTAACCTCAAAAAAAGAACTGTCATCTTTCTTTGTACTGAGCCTTGTTCTTATTATCCCTTAGAAGGTGAGAAGTGGCCTTCACAGGGTTCCTTAAATTACAATAACACACTCCAATTAGACCTTTTCTGTAAATGGGAAAAAAAAGTGAATTGAGGTACCCTACATACAACTCTTCCTTCATCTCTGAGACCACCCAGAATGGCTCCATAATTGCTATCTAGATACTCAAATGCTGGCAATTCTTTGTACATCACAAGATAAACATGGGGAAGGAGAACCAAAAAAGCTCCTTACTAATGACAAGTCCCCCTCTCCTACAGCTGCACCTTCTGCCCTACCTCCAAAGCCCTCCCAATATTCCGAACCTCCTACCAGGTGCCTTGTCATTCAACAGGCAATGGCAGGGAGAGGGCAAGTATATGTCCCCTTGCAGGTATCAGATATAAGGGGAATTTAAAAAGATATGGATATGTATACTGATGCACCAGATTACTACATCTAAGCATTTATCTCTGTGATCCAAATTTTTTAATTGCCATGGAAGGATATTATGTTTCTACTAGACCAAATTCTTTCCTCATTAGAAAAAGAACAGGTTCTGGCCCAGGCCACTCAGGTTGGAAATGATTACCATTTACAATGGGACCCAATACCTGTGGTCCTGGAAATGAGGAGATAAATGTGCCCATACCCAAAGGGGCACAAGCAGTACCCTTGGCAGATCCACATTGGAATCAAAATGATGACAAAGATGAATGACATCAATGCCACTTCATCCATCTTATAGTGGAAGGGCTAAAAAAAGCCAAAGTCAAACCAATAAATTATTCCCAGGTGATGGTAGTACAACAAGGCCCTGAAGAAAAGCCCCTTACCTTTCTACAGCATTTTAAAGATGCTAACAGAAAGCATACCACAGTGTACCCAGAATCACAGGTGGGAGAGGTTCTCCTAAAAGATAAATTTCTAACACAGTCAGCCCCAGATATTCATAGAAAACTCCAAAAATCTGTGGCTGAAGGACAACCACAGATTGTTGGACCAATTAATGGAGCTACCCATGTCTGTGTACTATAACCAGGATGTTACTAAAAGAAGAGAAAAAGACAAAAGCACTATGACCTCATTGTAGCTCTCAAAGAGGGCCCCACCCAACTGGAGCCTACATCTTGAATTTGCTGCCATTATGGACAGGAGGGACACTTCTGCAGAGAATGCAAGAAAGGGGAAAAGTCCGGGAGACAGCCCCACTACCCTCCACAACCCTGCCCTCTCTGCAAGGGTAACCACTGGAGGTCTAAGTGCCCCCATCTCCAGATGAAAGGCAGGGTGCCACCTTCTATGGATGGATGGGTCCCAGGGCCTACTGTCCAGGCTCCACTTCTTAACATGGATATTGAGGAGCCTTGAGTAACCATAATGGCAGAGAAGCAAAAGGTCATTTTCCTGCTAGAAAGTGGAGCCTGTTTCTCTGTCTTACCTTTCTCTCCTGGTCCCCAGTCCAATAACAAGGCTATCATTTGAGGTATATCTAGAAGGCCCCTAGAACGCTATTTTATCTGATTTCTGGTCTGCTCTTGGGGAGACCTCCCCTTCTGTCATTTTTTTTTCATAATTCATGAAATTTCCAATGCTTCTGCTGGAACAAGATTTACTTTCTCAACTAAAAGCTCAAATTTTTCTCCTCCAACGTGACAATATCTACTGCTCCCTCCTTCAAGAACAAATAGATCCCACAATGTGGACTGATGGGATGACTGTAAGACTACCTAAAATGGCCCTCCTTATTTAAATAAAACTCAAAGATCCCTCATGGTTTCCACACCAGAAACAATATCCCTTCAAGTCTGAGGGAAGACAAGGCCTCTTACCTATCATAAACTCCTTAAAAAACAAGGGCTGCTAATTAGTTGCTCCAGTCTCTATAATACTCCTCTTCTTGCTGTCCACAAGGGGCCAAACGAATGGAGATTTGTTCAAGACCTCTGGCTCCTTAATGAAGTAGTCATTCCCCTTCATCTAGTTATTCCCAATCCCTATACTCTATAGGCTCAAATAGCCTCAAAAGTCCAACATTACTCTGTACTAGATTTAAAGGATGCTTTCTTTTGCATTCCTCTGCATCCTGACAGTCAGCCTCTGTTTGCTTTCTAAGATACCACAAACACTTCACATCAACTGACTTGGACAGTTTTGACACAGGGTTTAGGGAAAGCCCCCATTCCTTTGGATAGGCCCTAACCAGAGACTTATTAGCTTGGCAGTACCCAGAGGCCACCCTTCTTCAATATGTTGATGACCTACTTCTGTGCAGAGTCACAGAGACCCTCATCTGCAGTGCAACTGAGTCCCTTTTCAACATTCTGGCCTCCTAGGGATAAAAAGTGCCTAAAGAAAAGGCTCAGTTATGCCTCCCACAGGTCACTTACCTAGGTGTCCTCTTAAAGGGACAGACTCACTCCCTGTATTGTGAGCAAATTGACCCAATCCTCCATTTTCCACTTCCCTGGACAATAAAACAGATTAGCACCTTCTTGGGAGTTACAGGATTTTGCAGGATCTGGATCCCTAAATATGCAGCCCTTGCCAGGCCCCCATACCAGCTCCTAAAACATGCTCAGAGAGGCTCTCAATTCCTCTTAAAATGGGACCCTGAAATCACAAATGCTTTTCAGGTCCTTAAACTGTCACTGCAAACTGTCCTGGCATTGAACTTTCTTACCAGAGAACATTTTCAACTATGTGTCTATGAAAAAGGGGGGACAGCCCTAGGAGTACTGACCCAACTCTGAGGGCTAACTCCACAGCCAGTGGGATAGCTAAGCAAAGAACTATACAGTGTGTAGTTAGGCTTGGGTGCCTAAGGGCCTAGTAGCAACCTGCCTCTTGATTCCAGAGCCCCCCAAATTAATTCTTGGATGGCCGTTAACCATATATACTCTACATGATCTAGGAGGATTCTAACAGCTAAAGGAGGACTATGGTTTTCAGACAACAAGTTACTTAAGTATAAGACCCAATTGTTAGAAAGTCCAGATGTGAGCCTTCAGGTGTACTCTGCCCTAAATCTGGTATCACTCCTCCCAACTGAGGGGGAGCCACTCATGCATTCCTTTGAGGAAGTCCTAGCTGAATGTTATTCAGCTAGGTCTGACCTCCTTGACCAGCCACTACAGGATGCAGACTTCCTTCTTTTCATGGATGGAAGCTTATTCATTCAGAAGGAAATTAGACAAGCAGGGGTGGCTGTGGTCTCTCTCACTGAACCTCTGCCTCCTTCCACTAGTGCCCAACTGGCTGAGGTGATTGCTCTCACTAAGGCATTACAATTACCTGAAGTAAAAACTGCCAGTATCTATACAGACTCTAAATGTACTTTCCTGGTCCTGCATGCCCATGTGGCCCTTTGGAAAAAGTAAGGATTGTTAACTACTGAATTATCTCCTATCAAACTTCCAAGGAAATCTTAAACCCCTTAAAAGCAGTTTTACTTCCAAAACAAATAGCAGTAACTCACCACCCCAGACAGCAAAGGTCAAAGGATCAGTTTGCTAAGGGAAACCAGAGAGCTGATATGGCAACAAAGGAGGCTGCGATAAAACCTTATGTTCAGGACCTGATCTTGTGGGAACAATCCCTCCTCCCTTTGGGTTGCCCCCTCTATTCACCTACTAAGTACTTACAGGCTTCAGAGAGAGGTTATTGTTTATATCATAGAGTATGGTGGATAACTGCTGAGGGAAAATTATTCCTCTCACAGAGTAGCCAATGGAGGGTCCTGAAGACCTACATCAGACCTACCACTTAGGGGTCCATAAGACACTCGCTTTGGCAGGGTGACTATTTGAGGGGATAAAACAACCTCCACAACACTGTCCTGCCCATCGCTGGAACTCAGAGGTGGGGAACATGTCCAGGGGAGGACTGGCAGCTTGACTTTACCCAACTACCAGGGGGCCCAATTTCAGGATTGCTCCTGGTTCTGGTAGGTACCTTTACTGGATAGGTTGAAGCGTACCCCTGCTCCTCTGAAAAGGCCTAAGAAGTAATTAAGGTGCTAATTAACAAGATTATCCCCAGATTAGGACTCCCTCAGACTCTCCAAAATGACAATGGGCTGGCCTTTTGAGCTGAAGTCACTCAGGGAGTCTCTAAGTCTTTGGGAATAAAATATCATCTCCACTGTGCCTGGAGGCCCCAATACTAAGGCAAGGTTGAGTGAGCCAATGGATTACTCAAGAGACACCTGTCTAAATTGGTTCAGGAAACTCACTTCCCCTGGGAAAAATTACTACCTCTAGCCTTAATCGAACTCAGAAACATCCCACATAAAATAAGCCTTACTCCATTTGAAGCCTTGTATGGGAGACCCTTTCTCTAAAAATACTTAATTTTGGATGTTGAAGTAACAAACCTGATCTCTCATATCACACAATTAGCCAAGTTTCAACAGGTCCTCTATGAAGTAGGGAGGGAGGAGTCCCAAGGTCTTTCTCCAGTTGCCTTTTGTCCTGGAGATTTAGTCCTTATCAAACTCCTCCATAACTCCCAAGGTCTCTCTGAACCCCCTGGGGAATGGCCATACCCAATCTTGTTATCTACCACCACAGGAATTAAGGTTTCTTGGATTAACTCCAGGATTCACATCTCCCGAGCCAAACGGTGGATACCAGAACCTGACACACCCACCCTGGAGCCACATCTTGCTCCATCAGCCTACTCCTGTGAGCCAGTGGAAGACCTCAAATATCTTTTCAAAAGGAACACCTCTAACATGTAACCTATGCCTTCACTTCATTCCTTTTTGTGGGCTGTTTTTGATCTCACCTCCTTTCTTGTAAGTGTTGACTTCTGGGCAATTTCTCCCCCTGAGTGGGAATGGCCCCAACAAGTAGACTTGAGTGGTGGGTTCTCATGCAGTGTACCCTGCTCTTTGAGCTGTCCTTCCTCTTATAGTCTGTGCTCTGGCTGCAGGTTCCCTTCCCTGCCCTGTAGTAATTGATTCCAGTTACTACAATGCTGCACCTTGTTGTTCCTACACCAAACTTTGCTGTTTAAAAGATGGACAACTATATGGCAAGGCATTAGGCGTAGGCTTTTTTGGCATGTATGGTCCCTCCCAATGTCTAGGAAGAGAAGGCCAATGGATCTGTTGACCACAAGAGGGAAACAAAACTCAAAATACTTACTGACATGTCACAAGAGAATCATGTAAACTATGTATGGCAGCAACTCCCACTTCCCACTCCCCTCCTGGTAAAAAATTACAGCTCCCACAGTCTCAGCCACCCATGGATCTAAATACCCATCTGTTCAAGTTACTAAACTCTGCCCATCACCATTTAAACTCTACACACCCCACTTTGGCTTGGGATTGCTGGCTTTGTCTCTCTTCAAACCTTCCACAGGTATTGGCAACCCCCATGGACTCACTTGAGTTCTCACCAGATAATAAATTAAACTCTCCCTTAAAAAAACCTAATATTGACAATATAAAACTAACCTATCCTGCTCCCCAATGTCTCCAAAGCTTACAGGGGTCAATTCCACAGGGGGAAATTTCCAAAAACATTTGCATCGCTATCAAACAGTCAACAAATAATGCTCAGTGTTTATTTTCTCCTGGAACTTATTTTGTTTGTGGAGCTGCTGCCTACACTTGCCTACCTCCTTGCTGGAAGACAACCTGTACTAAGATTGATATTGTCCCTGGTAATCAATCCCTTCCTATTCCTCTAGAGTCATGCATTTGGTCAAAAAGAGAGATCCAAATCATTCCCCTACTGATAACTATGGGGATCATGACTGGAATAGGTACTGGAATTGGGGGCATTTCTTCAACAATTTATACTTATCAAAAGCTTTCAGCAGAATTTAATAATGACATAAAACAGGTCACTCAGTCCATAGAGGCTTTACAAGACCAGGTAGATTCACTCGCATCAGTAGTGCTCCAAAATAGGTGTGCACTTGACCTATTAATTACTGAAAAGGCTGGAACATGCCTTTTCCTAAATGAAGAATGTTGGTTTTATGCTAATAAATCTGGGGTGATCAGAGACATGGCCCAACAGTTAAAAGAAAGTGTTACAAAAAGGAGGCAAGAACTAGCAAATTCGTGGTCCTTCTGGGACAACTTATGGGGCTAGGGTCCTTGGGTGCTACCTCTGGCTAACCCACTATTTATACTCCTTCTTATACTCCTATTTGGGCCTTGTATAATCAACATCCTCTCCAGATTCATATCTCAACAGGTCCAGCAGATCAAACTCCAGCCTTTAGTCAAGGAATACTCCCCTCTGCCTAAGCATGAGCCCTCCACCCCATTCTATCTGTGGCCCCTAGAGACTACACAGGTCAACCCCTAAGACAACTATGACCATCCCTACCCCCTGTCATCTCATTGTCAGCAGGAATAATTTACATGAGTCATCACCCCTCTCCCCAACAACAGTTGGGTACTTGAGTCAGAAGGGAGAATTTGGGGCTGGTTACCTAAGGCGGATGAATAAGTAGCCCATCCCCCATGGAAAGCTCCATGAGCCCTGCACCCTGAGAAATAGTTATAAATCTACATCCCTGCATCCTGAGAGGGAGTTGTAAACCTGCATTCTGTACCCTGAGGAAGAGTTATAGGGTCTCACAAATCTGCCAAGAGATACAGAGTCCCAGAAATCTGCCACATAACTGATAAAATTCTCTCAGTGTTGTTTTTCCCCCCAATAAGGAGCAAACAGACCAATTCATTTAAATGGGCCCACATGCAAATACATGCCCAATAAGAGAAACCCACCTAACTGATACCCTAATCCAGAGTTAAAGCATCCTTAAAAAGCCCAAGACTTCACCTGAGCAGGGAGTCACTGGCTTCCGGGCTCCACTGCAATGCTCTAGCAATATCCTTTCATTTCTCTCTAATAAATCTACTTTATGTACTGGCTTTGGCTCATCAATCAGCTGCTTCACAAGCCAGTTACCTGGCCTGTGAAGTCAAGGACACTTGACACCATCCTGCAACACCTTAACACCAGCATGTAACAGTTTCAAGTGGGAGAAATGTTCACTTATAAAAATTTCCCCTGTTCAGCTGATTTGGGGAAGCCCATGTATCTCTTGGAAGAATACCATCTATGTTAGAAGCAGGAGTGTCTTGCCCATTGTTTCATTAGCAGAAATGAGTTTGCCTGTGACAGGAATACTAACTGTCTATCAGTGTTTTCCAGTGGGCGAAACATTCACTTTATGAAAAATAGCTCTATTAGGGTGAATTGGCTGAAAACGTGTATCTCTTAGAAGAAAACCATCTATATAAGAAGCAGGAGTGTCTTTCACACTACTTTCCTATAGGATCTGAGTTAGTTTGTGACAGGAATCCTCTCAATCTGTCAGCATTTTCAAGTGGGAGCAAGATTCACTTCATGAAAAATAGCCATTTTCAGCTGAATTGAAGAAACACATGTATCTCTGGGAACAATATCATCTGTGTTAGAAGCATGAATGCCTTTCACATTGTTTCTCTATGAGAATTAAGTTAGTTCATGAGAGGAATACTCCTTCTAAGTCTGCATTTTAAAGTGGGAGAAACACTTACTTTAAGGAAATAGCCCTACTCAACTGAATTGAAGATACACGTATAACTCTTGGAAAAATTCCGTCTGTTAGAAGCAAGAGTGTCTTGCACATTTTTCCCTATGAGAATTGAGTTAGCTTGTGAAAGGAGTGATCCCTATCTGTCAGCATTTTTGAGTGGGAGAAACATTCATTTTTTAAAAAATAGCCCTATTCAGCAGAATTGGAGAAACATCTCTATCACCTGGAAGAAAACAATCAATATAATAAGGAATATTGTCTTACCAATGTTTTCCCTATGAGAACTGGGTTAGCATGTGAAAGGAATATTCCATATCTCTCTACATTTTCATTTGGGAAAAACATTCACTTTTTAAAAAATACCCATATTCATCTGAGTTAGAGAAACACTTGTGTCTCTTGGAAGAACACAATCTATGTGAGAAGTAGTATTTTCTTAACAATGTTTTCCCCATGGATGAGTTAACATGGGAAAGGATACTCCATATCTGTAAGCATTTCTAAGTGTAAGAAACAATCACTTTATGGAAAATAGCCCTATTCAGAAGAATTAGAGGAATATCTGTATCTCTTGGAACAATACCTTCTGTGTTAGAAGCAGGAGTGTATTCCACATTGTTTTCCTATGAGAACTGAGTTAGCTTGTGAAAAGAATGCTCCCTATATGTCAGTGTTTTCAAGTAGGAGACACATTCACTTTATGAAAAATAGCCCTATTCAAGTGAATTAGAGAAACATGTGTATCTCTTTGAAGAAAACCATCCATGTTAGAAGCAGGAGTGCATGCCACATAGCATCCTTACAAGAATTGAGTTAGCTTGTGACAGGAATACTCCCTATCTGTCAGTGTTTTGAAATGGGAGAAAAATTCGTTTTTGATAACAGACCTTTTCAACGAAATTGAAAAAAACACATGTATCTCCAGGAAAAGTACCATCTATGTTAGAAACAGTAGTAACTTACCAATTGTTTCCTTATGAGAACTGAGTTTGCTGATGAAAGGAACAGTACCTGACAGCATTATCAACTGTGAGAACATTTACTTTTATAAAAATTGCCCTATTCAGCTGTATTGGAGATATACTTGCATCTTGGAAGAAAACAATCTATATGAGAGACAGTACTGTATTAACAATGAATTCCTTATGAGAATTGACTTAGCATGTGAAGGGGATAATACCTATCTGTAAACATTTTCAAATGGGAGAAAATTTTTGCTTTGTGCAAAATAGCCTATTCAGGTAAATTGAAGAAAATGTGGATCTTTTGGAAAATACTATCTGTGTTAGAAGCAGGGGTGTTTTCACAATGCTTCCCTATGCAAATTGAGATAAGTTTTGAAAGGTATACTGCCTACCTCTCAGGGTTTTCAAGTGGGAGACACATACACTTTCTTAAAAATAGCACTATTCACCTGAATTGAAGAAACACGTGAATATCATGGAAGAAAAAGCTCTATGTAACAGCAGGAGTGTCCACCATACTATTTCCCAGGGAGACTTGTGTTAGCTTGTGAAAGGAATACTTGCTATCTGTCAGCATTTTCAACTGGGAGAAAGATTCACTTTAAGAAAACTACCCTCTTCAGATAAAATGGGGAACATATGAAGATTTTGGAACTTATAATCTGTTTTAGAGGCAGGAGTGTCTTGCACATTGCTTCACTATGAAAATTAGACTTAACTTTTGAAAGGAATAATACCTACATCTCAGGGTTCTCAGTGGGAGAAACATTCACTTTCTGGTGAATTGAAGAAACACTGCAGCTCTTGGAAGAAAACCATCTATGTTGGAAGCAGTAGTGCCTAGTATATTATTTCCCTATGAGAAGTGAGTTAGCTTCTGAAATGAATAACTACTGTCAGTGTTTTCAAGTGGCAGAATCTTTCACTTTATGACAATACCCTCTACAGATGAAATGGAGAAACACATATCTTTCAGAACAATAAAATCTCTGTTAAAGGCAGTATTGTCTTGCACATTATTTCCCCATGAGAAATGAGTTAATTTTTGAAAGGAATACTGCCTACCCCTCAGGGTTCTCAAGTGGGAGAATCATTGACTTTATGCAAAATAGCACTCTTCATATGAATTGAAGAAACACTATATCTCTTGGACAAAACCATCTATGTTAGAAGCAGGAGTGGTAGCACATTGTTTCCCTGTTGGAAAAGAATTAACCTGGGAAAGTATACTTGCTATCTGTCAGCATTTACAATTTGGAAAATTATTCACTTTATGAAAAATACCCTGTTCAGATGAAATGGAGAAATACATGTATCATGTGGAAGAACACAATCTGTATTTGAGGCAGGAGTGTCTAACACATTGTTTCTCTATGAGAATTGAGTTAGGTTTTGAAAGGAATACTGCCTAGCACTTAGCATTTCCAGTGGGTGTATCATTCACTTTGTTCAAAATAGCAGAGTTCACTTGAATTGAAGAAACACAAGTATATCTTGGAAAAAAACATCTATGTTAGAAGCAGGAGTGTCTAGCACATTGTTTCCCTTTGAGATTTGAGTTAGCCTGTGAAATGTATAATTGCTGTCTGTCAGCATTTTCAAGTGGGAGACCCATTCACTTAATGAAACATATCCTATTTGGATGTAATGGAGAAACACTTGTAGGTTTTGGAACATACAATCTGTGTTAAAGGCAGGAGTGTCTAGCACATTGTTTCCCAATGAGAACTCAGTTAATTTTTGAAAGGAATACTGCCTAGCTCTTCACATTAAAGAGGGAGAAACATTCAGTTTGTTCAAAATACAACTGTTCTGCTGAATTGAAGATACACATATATCTCTTGGAAGAAAACCATCTATGTTAGAAGCAGGCGTGCCTAGCAAATTGTTTCCCTGTGAGCATTGAATTAACATGTGAGAGGAATAGTTGTTATCTGGGAGAGTTTTCAAGAGAGAGAAATTTTCACTTTATGAAAAATACCCTCTTCAGATGAAATGGAGAAACACATGTATCTTTTAGAAGAATACAATGTCTGTTAGAGCCAGTAGTGTCTTGCAAATTATTTTCCAATGAGAAGTGAGTTAACTTTTGAAAGGAATTCTGCCTGCCTCTCAGGGTTTTCAAGTGGGAGAATCATTCAATTTGTGCAAAATGGCACTCTTCAGGTTAATTTAAGAAACATTGCATCTCTTGGAAGAAAATCCTCTATGTTAGAAGCAGGAATGACTAGCACATTGTTTCCCTATGAGAATTGAGTTAGCGTGTGAAAGGAAAAATTGTAATATGTCAGTATTTTCAAGTGGGAGAAACATTCTCCTTATGAAAAATACACTGTTTTGAAGAAATGGAGTAACACATGTACCTTTTGGAACAGTAAAATCTGTGTTATGGCAGGGAGTCTTGAACATTGTTTCACTATGAGAATTGAGGCAGCTTTTAAAAGGTATACTACTCCCTCTCAAGGTTTTCAAGTGGGAGACATATTCACTTTGTTCAAAATACCACTACTCACCTGAATTGAAGAAAAACATGTATCTCTTGGAAGAAAACCATCTATGTTACAAGCACCAGTGTCTAGCACATTGTTTCCCTGTGAGAATTGTGTTAGAATGTGAAAGGAATACTTGCTATCTGTCAGTGGTTTCAAGTAGGAGAATCATTCACTTTATGAAAAATACCCTCTTCTGATGAAATTGTGAAACACATGTATCTTTTGGAAGAATACAATCTCTGTTAGAGGCAGTAGTGTCTGGCACATTATTTCTCTATTATAACTGAATTAATTTTTAAAGTGAATGCTGCCTGCCTCTCAGTCTTTTCAGTAGGGAAACATTCATTTTGTGCAAAAATCACATTTTTCAGGTGAATTGAAGGAACACTGAATCTCCAGGAATAAACCATCTATGTTAGATGCAGGAATGTCTATCACATTGTTTTGCTGTGAGATTTCAGTTAGCTTGTAAACAGAATACTTGTAATGTGTCACCATTTACAAGTAGGAAAATCATTCACTTTATGATAAATATGCTGTTCAGACAATATGGAGAAACACATGTATCTTTTGGAACAATACAATCTGTGTTAGAGTCAGGTGTGTCTCGCAAATTGCTTCCCTATGAGAATTGAGTTAACTTTTGAAAGGAATACTGCCTACTTCACAAGATTTTCAGTGGGATAAATATTCATTTTCAGGTGCATTGAAGAAACACTGCATCTCTTGGAAGAAAACCATCTATTTTAGAAGCAGTAGTGTCTACCAGTATGTTTCCCTATGATAATAGTTATCTTATGAAAGGAATACTTGCTCTCAATGTTTTCAAGGACCAGAATCATTCACTTTATGAAAATGCCCTCTTCAGATGAAATGGAGAACTAGATGTTTCTTTTGGATCAGTACAATCTGTGTTAGAGGCAGGAGTGTCTAACACATTACTTCCCTATGAGAATTGAGATAACTTTAGAAAGGAATACTGACTACTTCTCAGGGTTTTCAAGTGGGAGAAACATTAATTTTGATCAAAATAGCACTATTCAGTTGAATTGAAGAAACATATATATATCTCATGCAAGGAAACCATCCTTGTTAGAAGCAGGAGTGTCTAGCATGTTGTTTCCCTGTGAGAATTGAGTTAACATGTGAAATGTATACTTCCTGTCTGGGAGTGTTTTCAAATGGGAGAAACATTCACTTTATGAAAAATAACCTCTTAAGATGAAATGGAGAAACACATGTATCTTTTGGAACAGTACAATCTGTGTTAGATGCAGGAGTGCTATGTACATTGTTGCCCTATGTCAATTGAGTTATCTTTTGAAAGGACTACTGCCTGCATCTCAGGGTTTTCAAGTTGGGAAAACATTCTTTCTGCAAAAAAGCACTATTCAAGTGAATTGAAAAAACACTGTATCTCCTGGAAAAAAACCCATCTATGTTACAAGCAGAACTGTGCAGCACATTGTTTCCCTTGAGAATTAAGTTAGTTTGTTAAAGAAGTACTTGTGATTTATAAGCCTTTTGAGGAGGGGAATCAGTCACTTTATGAAAAACACACTCTTCAGGTGAAATGGAGAAACCCATGTATCTTATGGAACAATACAATTTGTGTTAGAGGCAGGAAAGTCATGCACATTTTATCCCTATAAGAATTGAGTTAACCTTTCAAAGGAATACTGGCTACCTCTTATGGTTTTCAATGTGAGAAACATCACCATTGTGCAAAATAGTGCCTTTCAAGTGAATGGAAGAAGCACTGTATTTTTTGGAAGAAAACCATCTAAGTTAGAAACAGGAAGGTGTAGCACATTGTTTCCCAATGAGAATTGAGTTATCTTTTGAAAGGAGCACTGCCTACATCTTAGGTTTTCAAGTGTAAGGAATATCACCTTTGCACAAAGTAGCCCCATTCAAGTGAATGCAAGAAGCAATGTATGTCTTGTAAGAACCAGTTCATGTTAGAAGCAGGAGGGTCTTGCACATTGTTTCCTTGTGAGAATTGAGTTAGCTTCTGAAAGGAATACTTGTGATCAAAACCATTCTGAAGTAGGATAATCATTCACTTAATGAAAAAATCACTCTTCAGTATAACCAAGAAACACATGTATCTTATGGAACAATGCATTCTGTGTTAGAGGCAGGAATGTTCTGCACATTGTTAACCTATGTGAGTTGAGTTACCTTTTGAAAGGAACACTGCTTATCTCTCAGGGTTTTCAAGTGTGAGGAACATCACCCTTGTGCAAAATATCTGCACTTAAGTGAATGGAAAAAGCATGGAATCTCTCTGAAGAAAACCATCTATGTTAAAAGCAGGAGGGTTTTGCACATTATTTCCCTATGAGAATTGAGTTACCTTTTGAAAGGAATACTACCTACTTCTCAGTGTTTTCAAGTGTGAGGATCATCACCTTTTTGCAAAATACCTGCACTGAAGTGAATGGAAGAAGCAATGTTTCTCTTGGAAGAAAACCAAGACACTACTCCTAGAAGTAGGAGTGTCTATCACACTGTTTCTCTTAGAGCATTGAGTTAATTTGTGAAAATAAGACTTAGAACTGAAAGCGTTTTCATGGGAGAATCATTCACCTTATGAAAAATACCCTATTCAGACAAAATGGAGAAGCACATTTATCTTATGGAACAATAAAATTTGTGTTAGAGGCAGGAGTGTACAGCATATTGTTTCCCTATGAAAATTGAGTAAGCTTGTGAAAGGAATACTTGCAATCTGAAAGCATTTGAAGTGGGAGATTCATTTAATTTATGAAAAATACCCTCTTCAAAAGAAATGGAGAAAAACATACATCTTATGGAAAAATACATTCTTTGTAGAGGCAGGAGTTTTTTGCACATTGTTTCCTTATGACAATTGAGTTACCTTTTTTAAGAAATACTGCCTGCCACTCAGGGTTTTCAAGTGTGAGGAACATTACCTTTATGCAAAGTACCTCCATTCAAGTGAATAGAAGAAGCACTGTATCTCTAGGAAGAAAACCATCTATGTTAGAAACAGGAGGGTCTAGCACATTGTTTCCCTGTGACAATAGATTTATCATGCAAAAGAAATATTTGCATCTGAACGAAGTTTGAAATTAGAGAATCACTCATTTATGAAAAATACCCTGTTCAGAAGAAATGGAAAAAGACATGCATCTTATGGAACAATACAATCTGTGTTAGAGGCAGGAGTGTATTGCACTTTGTTTCCCTATGAAAGGAATACTTCCTACCACTCAGAGTTTTCAAGTGTAAAGAACATCAACTTAGCCTAAAATAACTCCATTCAAGTGAAAGGAAGAAGCACTGTATCTCTTGAAAGAAAACCATGTGTGTTAGAAGCAAGAAGGTCTACCACATTGCTGTCCTGTGAGAAATGAGTTAGCTTGAGAAAGGAAAACTTGCAATCTATAAGCATTTTAAAGTGGAAGAATCATTCACTTTATGAAAAATACCCTCTTCAGACAAACAGGAGAAACACATGTATCTTATGGAAGAATTCAATGTTAGAGGCAGGAGAATCTTGCACATTGTTTCCCTATCAGAACTGAGTTACCTTTTGAAAGGAATACTGCCTACCTTTCAGTGTTTTCAACTGTGAGGAACATCAGCTTAGTGCAAAATTGCTCTATTCACGTTAAGGAAAGAAGCACTGTATCTCCTGGAAGAAAATCTACTATGTTAGAAGCAGTATTTTCTAGCACATTGTTTCCCTATGAGAATTTTGTTACCTTTTGAAAGTAATACTGCCTACCACTTAGGGTTTCCAAGTGTGAGGAACATCACCTTTATGCAAAATAGCTCCTTTAGAGTCAATGGAAGAAACACTGTATCTCTTGGAAAAAACCATTTATGTTAGAAGTAGGAGGGTCTACCAGATTGTTTCATTGTGAGAATTGAGTTACCTTATGAAAGGAATACTTGGGAACTGACAGTGTATTGAAGTGGGAGAAGCATTCACTTTATGAAAATTAGCCTCTTCAAATGAAATGAAAAAACACATGTATCGTATGTAACCATGCAATCTGTGTTAAAAGCAGAAGTATCCTGCACATTGTTTCCTTATGAGAATTGACTTACCTTTTGAAGAGAATATTCCCTATGTTTCAGGGTTTTCAAGTGTGAGGAACATCACCTTTGTGCAAATGAGCCCATTCAAATAAAGGGAGGAAGCACTGCATCTCTTGGAAGAAAACCATCTATATCAGAAGCAGGAGCATTTAGCACATTGTTTTCATGTAAGAATTCAGTAAGCTTGTCCAAGGAATACTTGGGATTCGAAAGCATTTTGAAGTGGGAGAAAAATTCACTTTATGATAAATGCCCTCTTCTGATGAAATGGAGAAACACATGAATCTTATGGAAAAATACAATCTGTGTTAAAGGCAAGAGTGTATTGTACATTGTTTCCCTATGAGAATTGAGCAACCTTTTGATAGGAATACTACCTACCTCTCACAGTTTTCAAGTGTGAGGAATGTCACCTTTCTGCAAAAAGCTCAATTCAAGTGAATGGAGGAACAAATGTTTTTCTTGTAAGAAAACCATCAATGTTTGAATCAAGAGGGTCTAGCACTACGTTTCCCAGTGAGAACTGAATTAATATGTGAAAGGAATACTTGTGATATGAAAACATTTTGAATTGAAAGAATCATTCACTTTATGAAAAATACCTTCTTCAGATGAAATGGAGAAACACATGCATATTATGGGAAAGTACAATGTGTTAGAGGCAAGAATGTCTTGCATATTGGTTCCCTGTAAGAATTGAGTTACATTTTAAAATGAATACTGCCTACCTCTCAGGTTTTTCAAGTTCTGAGAACATCAACATTGTGCAACATAGCTTCATTCAAGTGATAGGAAGCAGCAGTGTTTCCATTGTAAGAAAACGTTCAATGTTAGATGCAGGAGAATCTAGCTTATTGTTCCGTGTGAGAATTGAGTTAACTTTTGAAATGAATAATGCCTACCTCTCAGGGTTTTAAACTGTGAGGAACATCAACCTTGAGCAAAAAAGCTTCATTCAAGTGAATGGAAGAACCATTGTACCCCTTGTAAGAACACCATCAATGTTAGAAGCATAAGGGTCCTCCAGATTGTTTCCCTGTTAGAACTGAGTCTTTTTGAATGGAATTTGGCCTACTTTTCATGGTTTTAAAATGTGAGGACCATGAACATTATGCAAAATAGATCCATTCAAGTGCAAGGAAGAAGCACTGTGTCTCTTGTAAGAAAACAATCAATGTTATAAGCAGGAGGATCTAGCACATTGTTTACCTGTGAGAATTGAGTTAGCTTGTGGGAGGAATACATATGATCTGAAAGCATTTTAAAGTGTGAAAATCATTCACTATAGGAAAAATACCATCTTTAGATGAAATGGAGAAACACATGTATCTTATGGAAAAGTACAATGTGAGAGGCAGTAATGTCTTGCACATTGTATCCTTATGAGAACTGAGGTACTTTTTGAAAGAAATACTGACTACCTCACAGGATTTTTATGTGCGAGCAACATCACTTTTGTGCAAAATAGTTTCATACAAGTGAATGGAAGATGGATTTTTGTCTTGGAGTTTTTCCACATTGTTTCCCTAGGAGAATTGAGTTACCTATTGATAAGAATACTGCCTACCTCTCAAGGTTCCCAAGTGTGAGGAACATAAACTTTGTAAAATGTAGCTCCTTTCAAGTGCATAGAAGATGCACGGTTTCTAATCAATGTAAGAAGCAGGAGGGTCTAACATATTGTTTCCATGTGACAATTGGGTTAACTTTTGAAAGGAATACTGCCAATCTCACAGAGTTTTTAACTGTGAGAAAAATCACCTTTGTGCAAAATAACTCCTTTCAAGTGGATGAAAGAAACACTATTTCTCTTGTAAGAAATCCATCAATGTTCAAAGCAGAAGGGTCCATCACATTTTTTCCCTGTGAGAATTGAGCTACATTTTGAAGGTAATACTATCTACCTCTCAGGGTTTTCAAGTGTAAGGAACATCAACACTGTTCAAAATAGATCCATTCAAGTGAATGGAAGAAGCACTGTTTTTCTTGAATGAAAATGATAAATATTAGAAACAGGATCCATTCAAGTGAATGGAAGAAGCATTGTTTCTCTTGAATGGAATGATAAATATTAGAAGCAGGAGAGTCTAGGACATTGTTTCCATGTGAAAATTGAGTAAAATTTTGAAAGGAATACTGCTTACCTCACAGGGTTTTCAAGTGTGAGGAACATCACATTTGTACAAAACATCTTCTTTCCAGTGAATAGAAGAAGCACTATATCTCTTGTAAGAAAACCATCAATGTTAGAAGCAAGAACGTCTAGCACATTGTTTATCTGTGAGAATTGAGTTAACTTGTGAAAGGAATATTTGCCATCTGAAATCGTTTTGAAGTGGGAGAATTATTCATTTAGGGAAAATACACTACAGACAATATAGAGAAACACACGTATCTTTTCTTTATTCATGTGTTCACACAATGTTTGGGTCATTTCTCCCAAACATTCTCCCAAACATGAGGGGAGAATGCCCCTCTGCCCCCTCCTTCTCCACCCATCCCCTCGCTATCTGGCAGAAACTATTTTGCCCTTATCTCTAATTTTGTTGAAGAGAGAGTATAAGAAATAATAGGAAGGACAAAAGGTTTTTGCTAGTTGAGATATAAGGATAGTTATACAGGGAGTTGACTTGCATTGATTTCCTGTGCATCTGTGCTACTTTCTAGGTTGATTCTTCTTGAACTAACCTTTTCTCTAGTTCCTAGTCCCCTTCTCCTATTGGCCTCTGTTGCTTTAAAGTATCTGTTTTAGTTTCTCTGCATTGAGGGCAAAAAGTGCTATCTAGTTTTTTAGGTATCTTACCTATCCTCATACCTCCCTTGTGTGCTCTTGCTTTATCATGTGATCCAAGTCCAATCCCCTTGTTGTGTTTGCCTTTAATCTAATGTCCACATATGAAGGAGAACATACAATTTTTGTCTTTTGGGTCATGCTAACCTCACTCAGAATGATGTTCTCCAATTCCATCCATTTACTAGTGAATGATAACATTTCATTCTTCTTCATGGCTGTATAAAATTCCATTGTGTATAAATACCATATTTTCCTAATCCATTCATTAGTAGTGGGGCATCATGGGTGTTTCCATAACTTGGCTATTGTGAATAGTGCTGCAATAAACATGGGGAAACACACATATCTTATGGAAAAATACAGTCTGCGTTTGAGGCAGGATTGTCTTGCACATTGTTTCCCTATAAGAATTGATTTACCTTTCAAAAGGAATACTGCATACCTCTCAGGGTTTTAAAGTGTGAGGAACATCACTTTTGTGCAAAGTCACTCCATTGAAGTGAATGGAAGAAGCACTGTTACTCTTCCAAGACAACCATTAATTTTAGAAGCAGGAGGGTCTAGCACATTATTTCCCTGTGAGAATTGAGTTAACTAATGAAAAGAATACTGCTTACCTCTCTGGGTTTTCAAGTATGAGGAACATCACCTTGGTACAAAATAGCTCCATTAAAGGGAATGGAAAAAACACTGTATCTTTTGTAAGAAAACCATCAATGTTATAAGCAGGAGGATCTAGCACATTGTTTACCTGTGAGAATTGAGTTAGCTTGTGGGAGGAATACATACAATCTGAAAGCATTTTAAAGTGGGAAAATCATTCAGTATAGGAAAAATACCCTCTTCAGATGCAGTGGAGAAACACATGAATCTTATGGAACAAAACAATATGTATTACTGGTAGGAATTTCTTGCACGTTGTTTCCCTCTGAGAATTGAGTTACCTTTTGATAGGAATACTGCCTACTTCTGAGGGTTTTCAAGTGTGAGAAACATTACCTCTGTGAAAAATAGGTCAATTCAAGTGAAAGGAAGAAGCTCTGTTTCTCTTGTTAGAAAAACCATCAATGTTAGAAACAGGAGGGTCTAGCACCATTTTACCAGTGAGAATTGAGTTACCTTTTGCAAGGAATACTGCCTACCTCTCAGGTTTTTCAAGTTCTGGGAACATCAACATTGTGCAGCATAGCTCCATTCAAGTGATGGGAAGAAGCAGTGTTTCTCTTGTAAGAAAACGTTCAATGTTAGACACAGGAGAATGTACCTTATTGTTCCATGTGAGAATTGAGTTAACTTTTGAAATGAATAATGCTTACTTCTCAGGGTTTTAAAATGTGAGGAACATCAACTTTGTGCAAAATAGCTCCATTCAAGTGAATGGAAGAACCACTGTACCCCTTGTAAGAATACCATTAATGTTAGAAGCAGGAGGGTCCTGCACATTGTTTCCTGTTAGAATTGAGTTACTTTTTGAATGAAATTCGGCCTACCTTTCACGGTTTTAAAATGTGACGACCATAAAAATTATGCAAACACGATCCACTCAAGTGAAGGGAAGAAGCACTGTGTCTCTTGTAGGAAAATGATCAATGTTATAAGCAGGAGGATCTAGCACATTGTTTACCTGAGAGAATTGAGTCAACTTGTGAAAGGAATACTTGCAATCTGAAAGAGTTTTGAAGTCGGATAATCATTCACTTTAGGAAAAATACCCTCTTCAGATGAAATGGAGAAACACATGTATCTTATGGAAAAGTTTTGAAGTGGGAGAATAATCCAGTTTAGGAAAAATATTCTCTTCAGAAGAAATGTAGAAATACATACATCTGATGGAACAGTAGAATGTGTTAGAAGCAGGAATGTCTAGCAATTTCTTTCCCTCTGACAACTAAGTTACATTTTGAAAGGAATACTGCCTACCTCTCAGGATTTTCCAGTGTAAGGAATATCAATATTGTGAAAAATAGCTCCATTCAAATGAGGGATAGAAATACTGTTTCTCTTGTAAGGAAATGATTAACGTTAGAAGCAGGAGAGTCTAGCATATTGTTTACCTAGGAAAATTGAGTTAATTTTTGAAAGAAATACTGCCTACCTCTGAAGATTTTAAGATATGAGGAAGATCATGTTTATGCAAAGTAGCTCCATTCAGGTGCAAGGAAGAAGCATTTTATCAATTGAAGAAAGCCATCAATTTTAGAAGCAGGAGTTCTAGCACATTGTTTCCCTGTGAGAATTGAGTTAGGATGTGAAAGGAATACTTGCGATCTGAAAGCGTGTTGAAGTGGGAAAATCATTCACTACAGAAAAAGTACCCACATCAGATGAAATGGAAAAACACATGTATCTTATGCAACAATACAATCTGTTTTTTAGGCATGAGTGTCCTGCACATTGTTTCCACTATGAGTATTAAGTTACCTTTTCAAAGGAATATGGCCTACCTCTCTGGGTTTTAAGATGTCAGGAACATAACTTTGTGCAAAGTAGCTCCATTCAATTGAGTGGAAGAAGCACTGTTTCTCTTGCAAGAAAACCATCAAATTTAGAGGAAAGGGGGTCTAGGACATTGTTTTTCCTGTGAGAATTGAGTTAATGTATGAAAGGAATACTGCCCAACTCTCTGGGGTTTCTCCTGTGAGGAACATCAGCTTTTGCAAAATAGCAACTTTGAAGTGAATGGAAGAAGCACTCTATCTCTTGTAAGCAATGCGTCATTGTTTGAATCAGGACGGTCTAGCACTTTTTTATCTGTGAGAATTTTGTCACCTTGTGAAATGAATTTTTGTAACTGAAAGACTTTTGAAGTTGGAGAGTTATTCTGTTTAGGAAAAATACCCTCTGCTGACCAATTGTAGAAATACATACATCTGAAGGAACAGTAAAAGATGTTAGAAGCAGGAATGTCTTGCACATTTTTTCCTGTGAAAACTGAGTTACCTTTTGATAGGAATACTCCCTACCACTCATGGTTTTCAAATGGGAGAAACCTCACCTTTGCGAAAGTAGCTTCTATTCAAATGAATGCATGATACACTATTTCTCTTGTAAGAAAACCGTCAATGTTAAAAGCAGGAAAGTCTAGCATCATGTTTCCCTTTGAGAATTGAGTTAACATTTGAAAGGAATACTGCCTACCTCTCAGGGTTTTCAAGTGTAAGGAACATCAACATTGTGAAAAATAGTTCCATTCATGTGAGGCAAAGAAGTACTGTTTCTCTTGTAAGAAAATGATCAATGTAGAAACAGGAGAGTCTAGTATATATCTTCCCTAAGAGAACTGAGTTAATTTTTGAAAAGTATACGGCCTACCTCTCAAGGTTTTTACATGTGAGGAAGATCAACTTTGTACATACTAGTTACTTTCAAGTGAAAGGAAGCAGCCCTGTTTCTCTTGTAAGAAAACCATCAATGTGAGAAGCAGAAGAGTCTAACACAATATTTCTCTGTCAAAATTGAGTTATGTTTTGAAGGAATTTCTGCCTACCTGTCAGGTTTTTCAAGTGTGAGGATATTCATTTTGTGCAACTAGGTCCATTCAAGTGAAAGGAAGAAGCATCATATCAATTGAAGAAAGCCATCGTTAGAGAAGCAGGAGTGTCTAGCACATTGCTTCCCTGGGAAAATTGAGTTAGGTTGTGAAAGGCATACTTGCAATCTGAATGCGAGAATCATTCACTATAGGATAAGTACCCTCTTCAGATGAAATGGAGAAACACATGAATCTTATGGAACAATGCAATCTTTGTTTGAGACAGGAGTGTCTTTCACATTGCTTCCACTATGAGAATTGAGTTACCTATTCAAAGGAATACTGCCTACCTGTTCAGGTTTTAAGTTGTGAGGAACATAAATTTTGTGCAAAGTAGCTCCATTCAATTGAATGGAAGAAACACTGTTTCTCTTGTAAGAAAACAATCAATTTTAGAAGAAGGATCATCTAGGACATGGTTATCCTATGATAATTGACTTAATTAATGAATAGAATACTGCCTACCTATGTGGGATTTCTGCCTGTGAGGAACATCACCTTTGTGCAAAATAGCGTATTTGAAGTGAAAGGAAGAAACACTGTATCTGTTGTAAGCAAACCATCAATGTTACAAGCAGGAAGGTCTAGCATATTTTTACCTCTGTGAATATTGTCAGCTTGTGAAAATAATACTTGCAATCTGAAAGTGTTTTGAAGTGGGAGAGCAATTCAGTTTAGGAAAAATACCCTCTTCAGAAGAAATGTAGAAAAACATACATCTGACTCAACAATAGAATGTGTAAGAAACAGGAATGTCTTGCACACATTTTTTCCCTATGACAACAGAGTTACATTTTGATATGAATACTGCCTAATTCTCAGGGTTTTCAAGTTTGAGAAACATCACCTGTGCGCAAAGTAACTCCATTGAAGTAAATGGAGGAAGCACTATTTCTCTTATAAGAAACCATCATTGTTTGAAGCAGGAAGATTAGCACCACGTTTCCCTTTGAGAATTGAGTTACCTTTTGAAAGGAATACTACCTACCTCTCAAGGTTTTCAAGAGTAAGGAATATAAACATTGTGAAAAATGGCTCCATTCAAGTGAGACAAAGACGTACTGTTTCTCTTGTAAGAAAATAATGAATGTTAAAAGCAGGAGAGTCTAGATATTGTTTTCCTATGAGAATTGAGTTACCTTTTGAAAGGAATACTGTCTACAACTGAGGGTTGTCAAATGTGAGGAAAATCACCTTTACAAAATAGCACATTGAAGTGAATGGAAGAAGCTCTGTTTGTCTTGTAAGGAAACCATCAGTGGTGTAGCTAGGAGTGTCTTGCACACTGATTCCTTATGAAAATAGAGGTACATTTTGATAGGAATACTGCCTACCTCTCAGGGTTTTCAAGTGTGAGAAACCTCACCTTTTGGAAAATAGCTCAATTCAAGTGAATGGAAGAAGCACTATTTCTCTTGTGAGATTTCCATCAATTTTAGAAACAGGTGGTATAGCACATTGTTTCTTTTTGAGAATTGAGTTTATTTATGAAATGAATATTGGTAACATCTCAGGGTTTTAGTGTATGGAGCATTAATTTTGTGCAAAATACTCCCATTCACTTCAAAAGAAGAAGCATGCTATGTTTTGTAAGAAAAGCATGAATGTCAGAAACTGGAGGGTCCTTCACATTTTTTTCCTGTGAGAATTAAGTTACATTTTGAAAACTGTGCTTCATACGTCTCATTGCAAACTGCTGGAACATCACGTTTGTGCAAAATAACTTCATATTAGTGAAGGGAAGAAGCACAGGATCTCTTGTAAGAAAGTCATGAATGTAATAGTAGGAAGGTCTAGCACATTGTTTATTGTGAGAAATAAGTTAGCGTGTGAATGGAATAATTGGGATCTGAAAGCGTCCTGAAGTGGGATAATCCTTCATATTAGGAAAAATATCCACATCAGATGAAATGGAGAAACACATGTATCTTATGAACAATACAACCTTTGTTGGAATCAGGAGTGTATTGCACATTGCTTCCACTATGAGAATTGAGTTACCTTTTCAAAGGAATACTGCCTACCTCTCTGGGTTTTAAGTTGTGAGGAACATAACTTTTGTACAAAGTAGCTCCATTCAATTGAATAAAGAAGCACTGTTTCTCTTGCAAGAAAATCATCATTGGCAGTAGCCAATCATTTTTCTTCTATCCATAACTCATCTATCTCATCTTAAGCTGAGCTCAAAAGCTTTTACCTTTTGCCATTTACTTGCAATAGCAATGTTTTTCAACATTTTTTTCAGTTTGCCAGATCATAGGCATAATTCTTATTCTAAAGCACTATCATTAGTGTAAAGGAAGAACAAAACATTCAGTGACACCCCCCCCGCAGTCACAGTACTACCTACAGTAAATCTAGAACATCAAGTTTTCTTTTCCCTGAAAAAAGGCAAAAAAGACTTCACATTGCATGATACAGCAGATATCCTAAAGCAGTCAAACAATCAGAGGGAAATGTTGCTGTATAGCCTTACAAACAACTTACCTTATTAAAATTTCCCCAGTCAGAAAATGTGTTTCACACAAAACATTTTCCCCCTTCTTGCATTTCACTACCTTACACATCAAATGAAAAATCATTAAAAACATCTGCCACATATTTTAAAAAGTCAAAATTTCAACAACTTTTATTGACTAGCTTTTAAAAGCCCTATGCTTCTGTTTTACAAGGCATAATAGATCAACTCATTTGGTGAAAGCATCCTACAATAGTTTGAACTAACTTTTTACATCTCCCATCAGGTGGGGTCCTCTCCCACCTGATGGGAGATGTAGTTCGGAGAAGGAAGTTGTCCCATCCAAGGTGTAGGGAGTGTTCCTGGCTGATTTAACTGCAAAGGGCTTGAGGTTTTTTTGGACTCACCACTTGAAAGCCTTCCTCTCCTCCAAATTGTGGGTTCCAGGTTGGGAGTCCTTTGGAACATGAGAGGAATGTCATGCCACTTGAACCTTGAATGAGCTGAGGAGGGAACATGGAGCAGAAAAGCAATCCCCAATTCAGAAGCTCTTGTCAGGAGTCTGCCACACAAGTGCCTGGAGACTGGAGGGGGAGGGGCCATAGAGGCAGTGCTTAAGTGGTCTGACCAATCATGAAAGACTTGGCTGTGAGGTCACAGTGGGATCCTAGCCCCTGGAACATAGAGAGTGCTGAGGCAGCTCCTGCCTGGCCTGTTGCTATGGCAGCCCGGCCAGCCAAGCAGGAAGAAACTGGAGGGAGGTGGCCCTGTCTTGGTTGGAAGATGTGTCTTTTAGTTGTGTCCTAGGGACCCAGGGCACGTATGGCAGGGGCCCACGGGTGACCTGAGCACATCAGGGTTGGGTGGATCCGTCCTTCACAGCTAGCCTAAGCTACCATGGCACAGAGCTTTTAGTGTGCACAGGCCTCTGTGTCATTTGGGCATGGAACTCACCAAGCAGAACAGGCTGCCTGGACCTCGCTGTGGTGAGTAGGCAGCCTTGGTTTCTGCCTCTAATCCTGACCATGTGATGCCAGGGTGTGGTTCCAGTGGCCTGGCTAGAGAGGAAAACATTTCCTGGAGGCTCGGCACAGGTACCTGTTGATCTGATGTAATTTCTTCTCTTGTCTGCAGGGCCCACTAAACCATGGGCAGTGAAGGTTTGAAGAAATTAACTTCATTCACCAGTGTTTCCGGGGATTCCTAAGTACGGGTTCTGCTGAAAGGTACTTTTCACAAATGAAAGCCAAGAAATTCGCTTACCCGAAAACAGTTAATATTCATTTATCACAGCCACCCTGTGGGTGTGTTTATGAGTGGGGGCGCATGTGTTTTAACATATTTCCTGGAGCAGTGTCCTTTAGATACTCTGCTCCAAAGAATGCCAGTCAGGCATTCATCATGAAAGTCAGTAACTTTGGGTTGTTCTCCACAATGCTATTTCTAGATCAAATGTAATCAATTGTTGAGGAGGAAATAGTCAGCGTTCATTGAATATGGCCCGTGTATATCAGGCTATCATGATGCATGTGTGTCCGTGCATCATCGGCCCAACAAGATTGATTGGAATTCAAGTGATGGATTGAGGCCTTGTTTCTAGATTAGGCTTTAGTTGTTCATTGGTCTGAAGGTGGTAGTATGTCTTCTGTCCACAAACTTTGGTGTCACTTCACGTGTTTTTCTAAGCTTGATCCTTTCTTGAGAGCTGAAAGTGTCCCCTCTTTAGCTTAAGGCCGGGATTTCAGCTAAGCAAGTTAGATTCATCATGCCTTGAATACAGGCAGGGTTCCTGGGTTTTTGTGTGCGTGCCCGTGTGTGTGGGTGTGTGTGTGTTTGTGTGTTTGTGTGGGTTTGTTTGTGTGTGTTCCTGTGTGTGTTTGTGTGGGTTTGTTTGTGTGTGTTCATGTGTGTGCTTGTGTTCCTGTCTGTCTGTCTTTGTTTGTGTGTGTGTCTGCTTTTGTCTTTGCGTTTAATATTTGTTGTATCTTCATGTTTAGTTTCTTGGCTTTTTCTCATACCTTCTCATACTCCCAAATTTCTCAAACTCATTGAGTGTATCTGCTGCGTAAGCCAGTAGAAGTCTCCTTGAATCAAAATCTATCATTAATACTGTGGCAATATATGCAATGAAAAAAGCTATGTGATGTTCAATGACTTCTTCTCTTGCTCACCATTGTAATTAACTTGATAGAATGGAAGCAGTTCACACCCAAGATAACAATTAGTGCATCCCTAATTTCAGTGTTTTGCGAATGTGTGTGGGATATCTGTATGAGACAATATCAGAAAAACAACATAAAGCTTAAAGGGCTTGAGGCATGTGTCCAGTGATAAAGATCATGCTTAGCAAGCATAAGGCCCTAAGTTTAAAGCCCTGTACCACAAAAATAATTAGTTAAAAAGAGCCAAAGCAACCATTCCCAAGCCCCTCAATCCCCACCCATGCTTATGCACTGCCTATGTAACTGTGGTGAATAATTTATTGTACATTTTCTCAGACCTCTGTAATGTACAATTATGCATAGCTACCTACTCATCCATATCTATGTACATAATCATGTATGTTTATATTCCTACAAACTATTCATGCACATGTGAATGTGTTAAGGAGGAAATACTGAGCCTAACTTTAGAATTAGCCTGTACTACTTCTTAAGCCTAATTTCTTTGTTCCTAATTTTTTTTAATTATGAAAGTTACATATGCACAAAGTAAAGCTTCTGACAGTATAGAATGAAAATCTACATTGCTTACCTAGAACTTGTTGTTACTGAGCTGAAATTTCAAAAACATATTGACTTACATCTTTTTAGTATCTGCCCTGTATTTTATTGGTTGTTGTGATGATTTCGATCTTATCCTTTTTCTGTTTCCCTGTGGTGTTTTCAACAGATAACTTAAAGATAAAGAAAATACTGGTGCCAAGCATAGTGACCCACACCTCTAATCCCAACTATTTAAGAGGCAGACATGAGAAGATGATGGTTTGAAGTCAGCCTGGGCATAAAGCTAGTGTGTAGCCATCTCAAAGAACAGTGAGTTATGGTAGTTCACACTTGTAATACCAGTTAGGTGGGAGGTGTAGATAGAAGGCTTGCAGTATGAGGTCAGTATGGGAAAAAAGCATGAGACCATATAGAAAAATGATTAAAACTAAAAAGGATGGAAGTATGGCTCAAGTGGTAAAATGACTGCCTAACAAATGTGAAATCCTGAGTTCAAACCCCAGTTCCAAAATTAAATAGTCAATTATTTCTCTCTTTTCTACTGCTTTTTTCAGAAAATAAAATTCCATCCATATCATTTATCATCGTTCTGCTCCATACAAACAAATGTTTTGCAGAACCCACATATGAAGCCATCAGAAACACATACTGAGTCAAATCTTAGTACATACTCAAATTTCAGCACTTAATGCTAAATTATCCATTAAGTCTAACTAGCAAATATTTTCACTTCCTAAAAAGAATAATCTCATTTAGTAATCAAAAATACATAACTGTGATAAATGTCCTTGCTCTTGGATGTCAACTAAAATATTTTTATTCTATTTAGCTTTAAAGTATTGTCATTGTTGAAGATACTTGCTATTTATGATTTAAACTGACATATTTTTGTTCAGAAATGAGATTTTTGTAATACCTCTGCTAATTTTTGAAAAATGTTCTTCTAGATATAGTAAAAGAAAGATTTTATAGTGCAAAACCCCCCAAAAGTATTAAAATAAAAGTAACTAAATATATAACTACTCTATCCACATCCTCAGATTTTAAGCACTTTATAGTGTTGACCAAGTTGGCAAAAGCAAACTTACAGAACTCAAGGGTTGCAATATGGAGTCAGTCCCTGAAAGGTGGGACCTCTCTTCACAGTTCAATGCCTGGTCAGTTCCCCCATCCAGATCTTGTAGCAGTGCAAGTCTACTTGGCTTGGCCAGACATCGTTGCTTCCCTTTTGGACTATCATCTCCAAGGTTTGCCAGAGTTTGAAGGCACCTCCACATAGGGGAAATATGGATAGAATCCATCTTAGCATCCCTAGTGCTGAAAATCCAGGGAGGACACTGTGGATGCACCCTTTGAATGTTATGAAAGGAAATACACTTTTGCCTGTTTTACAGGGCCTATCCAAGGTTTGAACTCTGCTGCTTGAATTTGAGACAGGGAACTGATTATGCATAGTGACTATCAGTCACTCTTCAATGCAATGAGCTATATCTAGCCACACAAGCCTGATGTGTAGCTTTCTCTGAGGTTTACATCTGTTGTAGATATCAGTTCTCCAAATATTACTAACATCTGACCATTTGACATTGACTGCAATGCAAACATCTTCAATTGGTTGCCATAAGTAAGGAGGGATCCCCTTTTGTGCAAGCCCAATGCCCTTCAACTTGGCCAATTACATTGTATCTTTAGCCTCCAGCTGTGACATAAGATCCATACACTTCTTTCCCCATAATAAAAATATCTTGTGTACTACTCACACAAAGCTCTGTGAAGTGAGGTCCATCACGATGTTGCCACCATCTTGCTCAGCAACTCTGTGTATCATGTGCTCCATAAGTACTTTTTTTTTGATTGAAGGAAGGAAATAAAATCCTGGACTGAGTCTAGCATATTGTTTCCCTATGAGAATTTATTTACCTTTAGATAGGAATACTGTGTACAACTGTGGTTTGTCAAACGTGAGGAACATCACCTTGTGTAAAATACCAACATTCAAGTAAATGGAAGAAGCGTTGTTTCTCTTGTAAGAAAACCATCAATGTCATAGGTAGGAGTGCCTTGCATATCAGAATCAAAGTACCTTTTGATAGGAATAGTGCCTATGTCTCAGGATTTTCAAGTGTTTGGAACATCACCTTTGGGAAAATAGCTCCGTTCAAGTGAATGGGAGAAGCACTATTTCCTTTGTAAGATACTAATCAATGATAGAATCAGGAGGCCTAGCACACTGTTTCTTTTTCAGAAATGAGTTTATTTATGAAGTGAATTCTGTCAACCTCTCAGGGTTTTAGTGTATGGTGCATCAATTTTGTGCAAAATAGTACTATTCACATGAATAAGGAAGCATTGTAACTCCTATAAGAAAACCAGGAATGTCAGAAACTGGAGGGTCCTGCACATTATATCCCAGTAAAAATTAAGTTACATTTTGAAAATTTTACTTCCTACATCTCAGCATTGTAAACTGATGGAACATCATGTTTGTACAAAACAGCTCCTTTCTAGTGAAAGTAGAAGCACAGTATATCTTGTAAGAAAACCATCAATGTTAGAAGCAGGAGGGTTTGTATATTATTTACTGTGAGAACTGGGTTACTGTGTGAATGGAATACTGTGATCTGAACACCTTTTGAAGTGGGAGAATGATTTCCATTAGGAAAAATAAGCACTTCAGATGAAATGGAGAAGCACATGTATCTTATGGAACAGTAAAATCTGTATTTGAGACAGGAGTGTCTTGCATAATGCTACCACTATGAGAATGGACTTACCTTTTCAAAGGAATTCTTCCTACCTCTCATGGTTTTAAATTATGAGGAATATAACCTTTGTGCAAAGCAGCTCTTTTCAATTGAATGGAAGAAGCACTGTTTCTCTTGGAAGAAAACCATCAATTTTAGAAGAAGGAGGGTCTCAGACATTGTTTTCCTGTGAGAATTGAGTGAATTTATGAATGGAATACTCCCTACCACTTCACATTATCTCATGTGAGGAACATCACCTTTGTGCAAAACAGCAACTTTGAAGAGATGGAAGAAACACACTACCTCTTGTAAGCAAAACATCAATTTTAGAAGCAGGAATGTCTAGCACACTGTTCCCTCTGAGAACTCAGTGATATTGTGAAAGGAATACTTGCAATCTGAAAGTATTTTGAAGTGGGACAATCATTCACGATAGGAAAAGTACCCTCTTCAGAGGAAATGGAGAATCACATGCAACTTATGGAAAAATACAATCTGTGTTTGAGGCACTGGGGTCTCACACATTGCTTTCACTATGAGAATTGAGTTACCTTTTCAAAGAAATACTACCTTCCTTTCCGGGTTTAAATTGTGAGGAACATAACTTTCTTGCAAACTAGCTCCATTCAATTGAATGGAAGAAACCCTGTTTCTCTTGTAAGAAAACCATCAATTTTAGAAGAAGGAGCGTGGAGGACACTGTTTTCCTATGAGAATTGACTTAATTTATGAATGGAATACTGCCTACCTCTCTGGGATTTCCTCCTGTGAGGAACATCACCTTTGTGCAAAATTGCAAATATGAAGTGAAAGGAAGAAAAACTGTACGTGTTGTAAGCAAACCTTCAAAGTTAGAAGCACGAGGGTTTTGCACATTTTTACCTCTGAGAACTCTGTCAACTTTTGAAAAGAATACTTTCAATCAGAAAGCATTGTGAACTAGGAGAGCATTCAGCATAAGAAAAATTCATTCTTCAGACGAAATGCAGAAAAACATACATCTGATGGAATAGTACAATGTGTTAAAAGCAGGAATGTCTTCAAAATTTTTCCCCATGACAACTGAGTTACATTTGCATAGGAATACTGCCTACCTCTCAGGGTTTTCAAATGTGAGAAACATCACCTTTGTGCAAAGTAGCTTCATTGAAGTGAATGGAGGAAGCACTATTTCTCTGATAAGAAAATCATCAGTGTTCAAAGCAGGAAAGTCTAGTACCATGTTTCCCTTTGAGAATTGAGTTACCTTTTGAAATAAATACTGCCTAACTCTCAGGGTTTTCAAGAGTGAGAATCATCAACATTGTGAAAAATAGCTCCACACAGGTGACAAAAAGTACTGTTCTCTTGTAAGAAAATGATCAATGTTAGAAGCAGGAGAGTCTATATATTCTATCCCTATGAAAATTGAGTTACCTTTTGATAGAAACATTGTCTACAACTGAGGCTTGTCAAACATGAGGCACATTACCTTTGTACAAAATAGCACCATTCAAGTGGATGGAAAAAGTACTGTTTGTCTTGTAAGAAAACCATCAAAAGTATTGGTAGGAGTGTCTTGCAGACTGTTTCCCTATGAGAATGGACGTACCATTTGAAAGGAATACTGCCAACCTCTCAGGGTTTTCAAGAGAGAGAAACATCACCTTTTGGAAAATAGCTCTGTTCAAGTGAATGGAAGAAGCACTATTTTTCTTGTGAGATATCCATCAATGTTAGAAACAGGAGGCCTAGCACATTGTTTATTTTACAGAATTGAGTTTATTAATGAAATGAACACTAGGAAGCTCTCAGGGTTTTAGTGTATGTAGCATCAATTTTATGCAAAATACTCCCATTCACGTGAATAGAAGAGCATTGAATCTCTTGTAAGAAAGCATGAATGTCAGAACTGGAGGGTCCTGCACAGTGTTTCCCAGTGAGAATTAAGTTACTTTTTGAAAGTTATACTTCCTACGTCTCAGCCTTGTAAACTGTTGGAACATCATGTATGTGCAAAATAGCTCCATTCTAGAGAAGAGAAGAAGCACAGTATCTCTTCTAAGAAAGCCATCAATGTTAGAAGGAGGAAAGTCTAGTGCATTGTGTACTGTGAGAACTGACTTAGCGTGTGAATGGAATAATTGGGATCTGAAAGTTTTGAAGTGGGATAATCATTAATATTAGGAAAAATACCCACTTCAGAAGAAATGGAGAAACACATGTATCTTACAGAACAACCCAATCTGTGTTTAAGACAGTAATGTCTTGCACAGGCTTCCACTATGAGCATTGAGTTACATTTTCAAATGAATTCAGCCTACCTCTCAGGGTTTTACATTGTCAGGGACATAACTTTTGTTGAAAGTAGCTCTATTCAAAAGTGTGGAACAATGTCTATGACATTGTTTCGTATGAGAACTGAGTTACCTTTATAAAGGAACATGGCCTACCTCTCAGTGTTTTCAAGTGTAAGGAACATCAACATTGTGAAAAATACACCACTGAAGTGAGGCAAAGAAGAATTCTTTCTCTGGTAAGAAATTGATCAATGTTAGAAGCAGGAGAGTCTAGTATATTCTTTCCCTAGGAGAACTGAGTTTATTTTTGAAAGGAATACTGCCTACCTCTCAAGGTTTTTAGATGTGAGGAAGATCAACTTTGTGCAAACTACTTCCTTTCAAGTGAAAGGAAGAAGCACTGTTCCTCTTGTAAGAAAATCATCAATGTGAGAAGCAAAAGAGTCTAGCACAATATTTCCCTGTCAAAATTGAGTAAGGTTTTGAAGGAATTATTTCTCACCTCTGAGGTTTTCAAGTGTGAGGATATTCAGTTTTGTGCAAATATGTCCATTCAAGTGAAAGGAAGAAGAATTGTATTAATTGAAGAAAGCCATCATTTTAGAAGCAGCAGTGTCTAGCACATTCTCTCCCTGCCATTCACATGAAGAAGGAAGCATTGTATCTCCTTTAAGAAAACCATGAATGTCAGAAACTGGAGGATCCTGCACATTATATCCCTGTGAAAATTAAGTAATATTTTGGTATAATGGTAAACTGTTGGAAAATCACATTTGTGCAAAATATCTCCTTTCTAGTGAAGGGAGAAGCACAGTATCTCTTGTATTAACCATCAATGCTAGAAGCAGGAGCATTTGTATATTGTTTACTGTGAGAACTGAGTTAGTGTGTGAATGGAATACTGTGATCTGAAAGCGATTTGAAGTGGGAAAATGATTTCCATTAGGAAAAATAACTACTTCAAATGAAATGGAGAAATACATGTATCTTATGGAACAGTACAATCTGTGTTTGCAACAGGAGTGTCTTGTATATTGCTTCCACTATGAGAATTGACTTACCTTTTCAAAGGAATTCTGCTTACCTCTCAGGGTCTTAAATTGTGACGAACATAGCCTTTGTGCAAAGTAGCTCTTTTCAGTTGAATGGAAGAAGCACTGTTTCTCTCGTAAGAAAGCCATCAATTTTAGAAGAAGGAGGGTCTCTGACATTGTTTTCCTGTGAGAATTGAGTTAATTTATGAATGAAATAATGCTTTCAACTTCGCATTTACTCATGTGAAGAGCATCACCTTTGTGCAAAACAACAACTTTGAAGAGAATGGAAGAATCACAGTATCTCTTGTAAGCAAAACATGAATGTTAGAAGCAGGAGGGTCCACCACATTTTTACCTGTGAGAATTTTGTCACTTTGTGAAAGAAATACTTGCCATCTGAAAGCGTTTTGAAGTGTGAGAAAAATTTGGTTTAGGAAAAATGCTCTCTTCAGATGAAATGTAAAAATACATACATGAGATTGAATGGTACAATGTGTTAGAAGCAGGAATGTCTAGCACATTTTTTCCCTGTGACAACTAAGGTACCTTTTGATAGGATTACTGCCTACCACTCAGTGTTTTAAGTGGGAGAAACATCACCTCTGTGTAAAGTAGCTCCATTTAAGTGAAGGGAGGTAGAACTATTTCTCTCGTAAGAAAACCATCAATGTCCAAAGTGGAAGGTCTAGCACCATGATTCCCTTTGAGAATTGCATTAACTTTTGAAAGGAAGTTGGCCTACCTCTCAGCTTATTCAAGAGTAAGTAACATCAGCATTGTAAAAAATAGCTCCATCCAAGTGAGGCAAAGAAGTACATTTTTTCTTGTAAGAAAGTGATCAATGTTAGGAGCAGGAAAGTCCAACATTTTGTTGCCCTATGAGAATTGAGTTATTTTTAATATGAATACCATCTACCAGGGAGGGTTGTCAAATCGGAGGAACATCTACTTTGTGCAAAATGGCAACATTTAAGTGAATGGAAGAAGCACTGTTCTTCATATGAGAAAACCATCAACATTAGAAGCAGAAGAGTCTAGAACAATATTTCCCACTAAGAATTGGTTATGTTTGGAAGGATTTATTGACTGTCAGGTTTTTCAAGTGAGAGGTTATTCACATTTGTTCAAAATAGTCCCATACAAGTGAAAGGAGGAAGCATTGTATCATTGAAGATAACCATGAATTTTAGAAGCAGGAATGTCAAGCACACTGTTCCCTCTGAGAACTGAGTTATGTTGTGAAAGGAATACTTGCAATCTGAAAGCATTTTGAAGTGGGACAATCATTCATGATAGGAAAAGTACCCTCTTCAGAAGAAAAGGAAAAACACATGCACCTTATGGAAAAATACAATCTGTGTTTGAGGCAGTGGTGTCTTGCACATTTCTTCCACTATGAGAATTGAGTTACCTTTTCAAAGGAATATTGCCTACCTTTCCGGGTTTAAATTGTGAGCAACATAACTTTCTTGCAAACTATCTCCATTCAATTGAATTGAAGAAACACTCTTTCTCTTGTAAGAAAACCATCAATGTTAAAAACAGGAGCATGTAGGACATTGTTTCCCTATGAGAATTTACTTAATTTATGAATGGAATACTGCCTACCTCTCTGGGATTTCCTCCTGTGAGGAACATCACCTTTCTGCAAAATAGCAAATATGAAGTGAAAGAAAGAAACACTGTATCTGTTGTAAGCAAACCATCAATGTTAGAAGCAGGAGGGTCTAGCACATTTTTACCTGTGAGAATTTTGTCACATTGTGAAAGAAATTCTTGCAACTGAAAGTGTTTTGTAGTGGGAGAGTAATTCTATTTAGGAAAAATACTCACTGCAGACCAATTGTAGATACATACATCTGATGGAACAGTACAAAGTGTTAGAAGCAGGAATGTCTTGCACATTTTTCCCTGTAAAAACTGAGTTACCTTTTGATAGGTATACTACCTACATCTCAGGCTTTTCAAGAGTGAGAAACCTCACCTTGGTTCAAAGTAGCTCCTATTCAAATGAATGGCTGTAGCACTATTTCTCTGGTAAGAAAACCATCAGTATTCAAAGGAGAAAGGTCTAATTCCTTGTTTCCCTTTGAGAATTGAGTTACCTTTAGAAACAAGTACAGCCTACCTCTTAGGGTTTTCAAGAGTAAGTTCATCACCATTGTGAAAAATAGTTCTGTTCAAGTAAGGCAAAGAAGTACTGTTTCTCTTGTAAAAAAATGAGCAGGAGAGTCTAGCATATTGTTTCACTATGAGAATTTAGTTACCTTTTTGTAGGAATATTGTGTACAACTGAGGGTTGACAAACATGAGGAACATCACCTTATGTAAAATAGAAACATTCAAGTGAATAGAAGAAGTGTTGTTTGTCTTGTAAGAAAACGATCAATGTTATAGGTAGGAGTGCCTTTTGTATTTTTTCCCTATGAGAATCGAGCTACATCTTGACAGGAATACTGCCTATGTTTCAGGATTTTCGAATGTGAGGAACATCACCTTTCAGAATATAGCTCTATTCAAGTGAATGGTAGAAGAACTATTTATTTTGTAAGATATCCATCAATGTTAGAATCAGGAGGTCTAGCACATTATTTCTTTTAGAGAATTGAGCTTATTTATGAAGTGAATAATGGCAACCTCTAATGGTTTTAGTGTACATTGCATCATTTTTGTGCAAAAGTGCCATTCACTTTAATAAGGAAGCTTTGTATCTCCTGTAAGAAAACAATGAATGTCAGAAAGTGGAGGGTCTTGCACATTATATCCCTGTGAAAATTAAGTTACATTACATTTGCATTTGTGCAAAATAGGTCCTCTCTAGTGAAGAGTGAAGCTCAGTATCTCTTGTAAGAAAACCATCATTGTTAGATGGAGGAGGGTTTGTATATTGTTTACTGTGAGAACTGAGTTAATGTGTGAATAGAATATTGTGATCTGAAAGCCTTTTGAAGTGGGATAATGATTTCCATTAGGAAAATTACCACTTCAGATGAAATGGAGAAACACATGTATCTTATGGAACAGTAAAATCTGTGTTTGCAACAGGAGTGTCTTGCATATTGCTTCCACTATGAGAATGGACTTACCTTTTCAAAGGAATTCTGCCTACCTCTCAGGGTTTTAAATTGTGAGGAACATAACCTTTGTACAAAGTAGCTCTTTTCAATTAAATGGAAGAAGCACTGTTTCTCTCGTAAGAAAACCATCAATTTTAGAAGAAGGAGGGTCTCGGACATTGTTTTCCTGCGAGAATTGATTTACTTTATGAATTGAACACTGCCTACCTCTTTGCGATTTCTCATGTGAGGAAATCACCTTTGTGCAAAACAGCATCTTTTAAGAGAATGGAAGAAACACAGTAACTCTTGTAAGCAAAACATCAATTTTAGAAGCAGAAGAGTCTACCACATTATTATCTGTGAGAATTTTGTCACCTTGTGAAAGAAATACTTGCAATCTGAAAGCGTTTTGAAGTGCAAGAATAATTCAGTTTAGGAAAAATGCTCTCTTCAGACGAAATGTAAAAATAGGTACATCTGATTGAATGGTACAATGTGTTAGAAGCAGGTATGTCTTACACATTTTTTCCTTAGGACAACTAAGATACCTTTTGATAGGATTACTGCCTACCACCCAGTGTTTTTAGTGTGAGAAACAACAACTTTGTGTAAAGTAGCTCCATTCAAGTGAAGGGAGGAAGAATTATTTCTCTTGTAAGAAAACCATCAATGACCGAAGCGGAAGATCTAGCACCATGATTCCCTTTGAGAATTGCGTTAATTTTTGAAAGGAAGTTGGCCTACGTCTCAGCGTTTTCAAGAGTAATAGCATCAACATTGTAAAAAATAGCTCCATTCAAGTGAGGAAAAGAAGTACTGTTTCTCAGGTAAGAAAGTAATCAATGTTAGAAGCAGGAAAGTCCTGCATATTGTTGCCCTATGAGAATTCGTTTACTTTTGATATGAGTTCCATCTAAAACTGAGGATTGTCAAGTGGAAGGAACATCTCCTTTGTGCAAAATGGCAACATTTAAGTGAATGGAAGAAGCACTGTCCCTCTCATGTGAAAACCATCAATGTTAGAAGCAGAAGAGTCTAGCACAATATTTCCCTGTGAAAATTGGTTATGTTTTGAAGGAATTACTGCCTAAATCTCAGATTTTCCAAGTGAAAAGATATTCACAATTGTGCAAAAATAGGTCCATGCAAGTGAAAGGAAGAAGCATTGTATCATTAAGAAAACCATCAATTTTAGAAGCAGGAGTGTCTACCACACTGTTCCCCCTGAGAATTGAGTTATGTTGTGAAAGGCATACTTGTAATCTGAAAGCATTTTGAAGTGGTATAATCATTCACGGTAGGAAAAGTACCCTCTTCAGTTGAAATGGAGAAACACATGCACATTGTGGAACAATACAATTAGTGTTTGAGGCAGTGGTGTCTTGCACATTGATTCCACTATGAGAAGTGAGTTACGTTTTCAAAGGAATACTGCCTACCTTTCCGGGTTTAAATTATGAGGAACATAACTTTCTTGCAAACTAGCTCCATTCAATTGAATTGAAGAAACACTGTTTCTCTTGTAAGAAAACCATCAATTTTAGAAGAAGGAGGATCTAGGACATAGTTTTTCCTGGGAGAATTGAGTTAATGTATGAATGGATACTGACCACCTCTCAGGGTTTTCTTCTGTTAGGAACATCACCTTTCTGCAAAATAGGAACACTGAAGTGAATGGAACAAACACTGTATGTATTGTAAGCATACCATCATTGTTAGAATCAGGAGGGTCTAGCACATTTTTGCCTGCGACAATTTTGTCACATTATGAAAGGAATACTTTCAACTGAAAGTGTTTTGTAGTGGGAGATTAATTCTGTTTAGGAAAAATACTCCCTGCAAACCAAATGAAGATACATGCATCTGATGGGACGGTACAATGTATTAGAAGCAGGAATGTCTTGCACATTTTTCCTTGTAAAAACTGAGTTACCTTTTGATAGGAATACTGCCTACCTCTCAGGGTTTTCAAGTGTGAGAAACCTCACCTTTGTGCAAAGCAGCTCTTGTTCAAATGAATGGATATAGCACAATTTCTCTTGTAAGAAAACCATCAGTTTTCATAGCAGGAAGGTCTAGCTCCTTGTTTCCCTTTCAGAACTGAGTTACCTTTTGAAATGAATACTGCCTACCTGTCAGGGTTTTCAAGATAAAGGAACATCTACATTGTAAAAAATAGTTCCATTCAAGTGAGGCAAAGAAGTACTGTTTCTCTTGCAAGAAAATGAATAATGTTAGAAGCAGGAGAGTCTAGCATATTGTTTTCCTATGAGAATTTAGTTACCTTTTGATAGGAATACTGTGTAAAACTGAGGGTTGTCAAACATGAGGAACATCACCTTGTGTAAAATAGCAACATTCAAGTGAACAGAAGAAGCGTAGTTTGTCTTGTAAGAAAACCATCCATGTTATAGGTAGGAGTGCCTTGCATATTTTTTCCCTATTAGAATTGAGGTACCTTTTGATAAGAATACTGCCTACATCTCAGGATTTTCTAGTGTGAGGAACATCACCTGTTGGAATGTAGTTCAATTCATGTGAATGGAAGAAGCACTATTTCTTTTGTAAGACATCCATCAATATTATGATCAGGAGGTCTAGCACTTTGTTTCTTTTTGAGTATTGAGTTTATTTGTGAAGTGAATACTGGCATAATTTCTAGGTTTTAGTGTATGGAACATCAACTATGTGCAAAATAGCCCCATTCATGTGAATAGAAGAACCATGTGTCTCATGAAAGAAAACCATGAATGTCAGAAACTGGAGGGTCCTGCACATTGTTTCCCTGTGAGAAATAAGTTAGCTTTTGAAAGTTATACTTCCTATGTCTCAGTGTTGTAAACTGGTGGAACATCACAGTTTTGCAAAATAGCTCCATTCTAGTGAAGGGAAGAAGGACAGTATCTCTTGTAAAAAAAACCATCAATGTTAGAAGCAGGAGAGTGTAGTACAATGTTTACAGTGAGAACTGCTTTAGCTTGTGAATGGAATACTTGCACTCTGAAAACGTTTTGTAGGGGAAGAATCATTCACATTAGCAAAAATACCCAGTTGAGATGAAATAGAGAAACACATGCATCTTATGGAACAATACAATCTGTGTTTGAGGCAGGAGTGTCTTGTACAATGCTTGTACTTGAGAATTGTGTTAGCTTTTCAAAGGCATACAGCCTACCTGTCAGGATTTTAAATTGTGAGGAACATAACTTTTGTGCAAAATAGCTTTATATAATTGAAAGGAAGATCCACTGTTTCTCTTGTAGAAAAGCATCAATTTTAGAAGAAGGAGGGTCTAGAACATTGTTTTCCTATGAGAATTGAGTCAATGCTGCCTACCTCTCTAGGTTTTCTATTGTGAGAAACATCACCTTTGTGTGAAATAGCAACTTTGAATTGAATGGAAGAAACACGATATCTCTTGTAAGAAAACCATCAATGTTAGAAGCAGGAGGTTCCAGCACATTTCCCTTTGAGAATTGAGTTACCTTTTGAAAGCAATGCCACCTACCTCTCAGGGTTTTAAAGTGTGATGAACAAAAACTTTGTGCATAACTGCTCCATTCCTTTGAATGGAAGAAACATTGTTTTTGTTATAAGAAATCCATCAATGTTCTAAGCAGGAAAATCTAGCACATTGTTTACCTGTGAGAATTGAGTTAGCTTCTGGGAGGAATACCTGAAATCAGAAAATGTTTTAAAGTGTGAGAATATTTTCACTTTAAGGAAAATACCCTCTTCAGATGAAATGGAGAAAAACATGTATCTTATGGAACAACACAAGCTGTGTTAGAGGCAAGAGTATGTTGCACATTGCTTCCCTGTGGGATGTGAGTAATCTTCTGAAAGGAACACTGCCTACCTCAGTTTGCCCAGTGTGAGGAACATCACCTTTATGCAAAACAGCTCCTTTCAAGTGACTGGAAGAAGCACTGTTTTTCTTGTAAGAAACACATCATGTTAGAGGCAGGAGTGTCTTGCACATTGTTTCCCTATGAGAATTGAAATACATTTGATGGGCATACTGCCTACATCTCAGAGTTTTCAAGTGGGAGGAATATCACCTTTGTGCAAAAGAGCTCCGTTCAAGAGAATGGAAGAAGCACAGTATCTTAGGTAAGAAAACCATCCATACTAGAAGTATGATGATTAGCACATTGTTTTCCTGTGAAAATTGAGTTAACTTCTGATAGGAATACTGCCTACCTCTCAAGGCTTTAAAATGTGCGTGATGTCAACATTGTGGAAAATAGCTCCATTCAAGTGAATGAAAGAAACCCTGCATCTTTTGTAAGAAAACTATCAATGTTAGAAGCTGGTGGATCTCACAAATTTGTCACATGTGTGAGTTGAGTTAGCTTCTGAAGGGAATACTTGCAATCTGAAAACTTTTTGAAGTGGGAGAATCATTCATTTTATTAAAAGTACTCTCTACTGACAAAATGGAGAAATAGGTACATCTAATGGAACAGTACAATGTGTTAGAAGCAGCAAAGTCTTGTACATTGTTTCCTGTGAGAACTGAGTTACCTTTTGAAAACAATACTGCCTACCTCTCAGGGTATTCATGTTTGAGGAGCATTACTTTTGTGCAAAATAGCTCCATTCAAGTGAATAGAAGAAGGACTATTTCTCTTGTAAGAAAACTATCAGTGTTAGAAGCAGGAGGGTCTAGCACAATATTTCCCTGTGAGAATTGAGTTAACTTATGAAAGGAATACTGCCTAGCTTCCATAGTTTTGAAGTGTGAGGAGCACCAACTTAGTGCAAAATAGCTCCCTACGATTGAATTGAAGAATATCTGTATCACATGTAAGAAAAGAATCAATGTTAAAAGCAGGAGGGTGTACCAAATTGTTTCCATGTGAGAATCAAGTTAGGTTGTGAAAGGAATTATTGTGATCTAAAAACGTTTTCACGTGGGAGAATCATTCACTTTAGGAAAAGTACCCTTTCAGATGAAATACAGAAACACATGTATCTTATGGAACAATACAATTTGTGTTACAGGCAGGAGGGTCTACACATTCTTTCCCTATGAGAATTCAGTTACCTTATGAAAAGAATAATGCCAAACTCTCATGGATTTAAAATGTGAGGAAGATCAACCTTGTGCAAAATAGCTCCATTCAAGTGAATGGAAGAATCACTGTACCCCCTGGAAGAACACCATCAATGTTAGAAGCAGAAGCATCCTGCACTTTGTTTCCCTGTAAGAATTGAGTTACTTTTTGAATGAAATTAGGCCTACCTTTCACGGTTTTAAAATATGAGGATCATAAACATTATGCAAAATAGATCCATTCAAGTGAAGGGTAGAAGCACTGTCTCTTGTAAGAAAACAATCAATGTTATAAGCAAGAGGGTCTAGCACATTGTGTCCTTGAGAGAATTGAGTTAACTTGTGAAGGAAATACTTATGAGCTTAAAAAGCTTTGAAGTGGTACAATCATTCACTTTAGGAAAAATACCATCTTCAGATGAAATGGAGAAGTACATGTATCTTATAAAAAAGTACAATGTCAGAGGGAGTAATGTCTTGCACATTGTATCCCTATGAGAACTGAGGTACCGTTTGAAAGGAACACTGCCTACCTCTCAAGGTTTTTATGTGTGATAAACATCTCCTTTGTGCAAAATAGCACCAATAAGTGATTGAAAGAAGGACTTTTTGTCTTGCAAGAGAACCATCAATCTTAGAGGCAGGAGTGTGTTGCACATTGTTTCACTATGAAAATTGAGTTACCTATTAATAGGAATACTACATACTTCTCAAGGTTTCCAAGTGTGAGGAAAATAAGCTTTGTGCAAAATAGCTCCTTTCAACTGCATGGAAGTAGCATGGTTTCTTTTGTAAGGAAAAAATCAATTTTAGAAGTAGGAATATCTAACACATTGTTTCCCCTTGAGAATTGAGCAACTTTTGAATCCTGTCTACCTCTCAGGATTTTCAAGTGTGAGGAGCATCAACTTTGTGCAAAATAGCTACTTTCAAGTGCATGGAAGGAACACAATTCCTCTTGTATGAAAATCATTAGTGTGAGAAGCTGGATGGACAATCACTTTTTTCCCTATGAGAATTGAGCTACCTTTTGAAGGCAATACTGTCTATGTCTCAGGGTTTTCAAGTGTAAGGAACATCAACACTGTGCAAAAAAGCTCTGTTCAAATGTATGGAAAAACCAATATTTCTCTTGTAAGATATCCATCAATGTTAGAATCAGGAGGTCTAGCACATTGTTTCTTTTGAGAATTGAGTTTATTCATGAAGTGAATACTGGCAACCTCTCAGGGTTTTAGTTTATGGAGCATCAGTTTTGACCAAAATAGCCCAATTCATGTGAATAGAAGAAGCATTCTATCTCTTGCAAGAAAACGAAGATGTCAGAAACTAGAGGGTCATGCACATTGTTTCCCTTTGACAATTAAGTTACCTTTTGAAAGTTAATCTTCCTATTTCAAAGCATTGTAAACTGATGGAACATAAAGTTTGTGCAAAATATCTCCACTCTAGTGAAGACAAGAAGCAAAGAATCTCCTGTAATAAAACCATCAATGTTAGAAGAAGGATGATCTAGTACATTGTACACCCTGTGAACTGAGTTAGCCTGTGAATGAAATACTTGTGATTTAAGAGCATTTTGAAATGGGAGAATCATTCACATTAGGAAAAATATCCACTTCAAATGAAATGGAAAAACACATGTGTCTTATGGAACAATACAATCTGTGTTTGAGGAAGTAGTGTTTTGCATATTGTATACCTGTGAGAATTGAATTACATTTTGATGGATGTACTGCCTACATATCAGGGTTCTGTGCAATTATAGAGTCAGTTAGTGAAAGGAATATTTGACCACTGAAAATGTTTTGAAGTGAGAGAATCTTACACATTAAGAAACAGACTCTCTTCAGACAAAATGGAGAAACACATATATTTTAGGAACAATAAAATCTGTGGTACAGGTAGGAGTTTCCTACACATTGTTATCCTATGAGAATTGAGTTAGCTTTGGAAAGTGATGCAGTTAATCTTTCAGAGATGTCAAACATAAGGAACATCACTTTTGTGCAAAAGAGCTCCATTCAAGTGAAGGGAAGAAGCACTCTTTGTCTTGTACAAAATCCATCAATGTTGAAGTAGGAATGTCTTGCACATTTTTTCCTTTGATAATTCAGGCACCTTTTGATAGGGATATTGACGAACTCTCAGACGTTTCAAGATTGATGAACATCAACTTTCGTCAAAATAGCTCCACTAAAGGAAAGGGAAGAAGGACGTTTTGTCTAGTAAGAAAACAATCAAATTTAGAGGCAGGGGTGTGTTGCAAAATGTTCCCTATGAGATTTGAGTTATGTATTCAAAGGAATACGGCCTACCTCTCAAGGTTTTGAAGTGTGAGAAACTTAAAATTTCTACAAAATAGAAACATATACTGAACTTTATTACCTTGAGAATGTTGTCAGCTTGTGAAAGGAATACTTGTAATCTGAAAGTGTTTTGAAGTGTTAGAATAATTCAGTTTAGGAAAAACACTCTCTTCAGTTGTAATGTAGAAATACACATCTGATTTAACAGTAGCATGTGGTAGGAACAGGAATGTCTTGCACATCGTTTCTGTATGACAACTGAGTTACATTTTGATAGGAACACTGGCCACCTCTCAGCGTTTTCAACTGTGAGAAACATCACCTTCGAGCAAAACAGCTCCATTGAAGTGAAAGAAGGTATTACAATTTTTTTGTAAGAAAACCATCAATGTTCAAAACAAGAAGGTCTAGCACCATGTTTCCCATTGCGAACTGAGTCACCTCTTGAAAGGAATACTACCTACCTCTCAGCGTATTCAAGTGTAAGGAACATCAACATTGTGAAAAAGAGCTCCATTCAAGTGAGGCAAAGAAGTAGGTTTTCTCTTGTAAGAAAATCATCAATGTTAGAAGCAGGAGAGTCTAGCATATTGTTTCCCATGGAGAATTGAGTTAATTTATGAAGAGAATAGTGCCTACCTCTCAAGGTTTAAAGAGGTGAGTAAGATCAATTTTGTGCCAAAGAGCTCCTTTCAAGTGAAGGGAAGGATGACTGTTTCTCTGTGAGAAAACCATCAATATTAGAAGCAGAAGAGCTCAGCACAATATTTCCCTGTGAGAACTGAATATATTTTGAAGGAATTACTGCCTACTTCTCCTGTTGTTCACGTGTGCGAATATACACTTTTGCGCCAAATAGTTCCATTCAAGGGAAAGGAAGAAGCATTGTATCGCTTGAAGAACACCATCAATTTTAGAAGCAGGAGTGTCTAGCAAATTTTTTGTCTGTGAAAATGGAGTTAGGATGTGAAAGGATTTCTTGCTATCTGAAAGCTTCTTGAAGCGGGCAAATCATCCTCTGTATTAAAAATACCCACTTGAGACAGAATGTAGAAACAGAGGTATCTTATGAAACAGTACAATGTTAGAGACAGGTGTGTCTTCCACATTGTTTCCCTTTGTGAATTGAGTGAATTCAGGAAAAGAATACTTGCACTCCACAGGGTTTTCAAGTGTGAGAGACTTCCACTTTCTTTAAACTAACTCCCTTCCGGTGAATAGAAGAAGCTGTGTTTCTCTTGTAAGACACCAATCAATGTTTAAAGCACAAAGGTCTAGCACCTTTTTTCCCTGTGAGAATTGAGGTAACTTAGGAGAGGAATACTGCCTACATCTCAGAGTTTAAAAGTGTGAGGTACATCATCTTTAGTCGAATTATTTCCATTCAAGTGAATGGAAGAAGCACTGATCCTCTAGTAGAAAACTGTCACTGCTGGAAACAGGAAGGTCTAGCACATTGTTTCCCAAAGAGAACTGAGTTACCTTTGATAGATATACTGTCTACTTCTCACATTTTCTAATCTGAGGAGCATCAACTTTATGCATAATAGCTCCATTCAGGTGAAAGGAAGAAGCACTGTATCTCTTGTAAGAATACCAGCAATTTTAGGATCAGCAGGGCCTAGCACATTGTTTCCTTGGGTGAATTGAGTTCACTTGTCAAAGGAATACTTGTGATCTGAAAGAGCTTTCAAGTGGGATAAACAACCTCTTTAGGAAAAATACCCTCTTCAGACGAAATGGAAAAGCACATGTATCTTATAGAAAAGTACAATGTAAGAGGCAGTAATGTCTTGCTCTTTGTATCCCTATGAGAACTGAGGTACCGTTCGAAAGGTACCTACCTGTGATGGTTTTTATGTGCGATGAACATTCCCTTTGCTGCAAATAGCTCCAATAAGTGTTTGAAGGAATGACTTTTTGTCTTGTAAGAAAACCATCAATCTTAGATGCAGGAGTGTGTTGCGCATTGTTTCCCTATGAGAATTGAGTTACCTATTAAAAGGAATACTACCAACCTCTCATGGTTTCCAAGTGTGAGGAACATAAACTTTCTGCAAAATAGCTCCTTTCAAGTGCATGGAAGGAGCACTGTTTCTCTTGTAAAAATCCGTGAATGTGGAAGATAGAGGGTCAATCACTTTTTTTTTCTTGTGAGCATTGAGCTACCTCTTGAAGGCAATACTGTCTACCTCTCAGGGTTTTCAAGTGTGAGGAACATCAACACTGGGCAAAATAGCTGCATTCAAGTGAATGGATGAAGCTCTATATGTCTTGTAAGGTATCCATCAATGTTAGAAGCAGGAGGCCTAGCACATTGTTTCTATTGAGAATTGAGTTTATTTATGAAGTGAATACTGGCAATCTCTCAGGGTTTTCGTTTACAAAGCATCATTTTTGTGCAAAATAGCCCCAATCTTGTGAATAGAAGAAGCATTCTGTCTCTTGGAAGTAAACCATGATGTCAGAAACTGGAGGGTCCTGCACATTGTTTCCCTGTGAGAATTTAGGTACCTTTTGAAAGTTAATCTTCCTATGTCTCTGCATTGTAAACTGTTGGAACATAACGTTTGTGCAAAATAGCTCCATTCTAGTGAAGGGAAGAAGCACAGTATCACTTGTAATAAAACCATCAATGTTAGAAGCCATATGGTCTAGTACATTGTTTACTGTGTGAACTGAGTTAGCTTGTGAATGAAATACTCACGATCTGAGAGCATTTTGAAGTGGGAGAATCATTCACGTTAGGAAAAATATACACTTCAAAAGAAATGGAAACACATGTATCTTATGGAACAATACAATCTGTGTTTGAGGAAGTAGTGTCTTGCACATTGTTTCCCTATGAGAACTGAATTACATTTTGATAGATGTACTGCCTATATCTCAGGGTTTACAAGTGGGAGGAATATCACCTTTGTGCATAAGAGCTCCATTCAAGTGAATGGAAGAAGCACAGTAGCTTTTGGATGAAAAGCATCCATGTTAGAAGCACAATGGTATAGCACACTGTTTTCCTGTGAGAATTGAATATTCATGTGGAAGGATTATTGCCTACATGTCAGGGTTTTAAAATGTTAGAAACATCAACTTTGTGCAAAATAGTTTCTTCAAGTGAATTGTAGAAGCACTGCTTCTCTTGTATGAAAATGATACCTATTAGAAGCAGCAGAGTCTCACAGTGTTTCTGTGCTAGTATAGAGTTAGTTTGTGAAAGGAATACTTGACCTCTGAAAGTGTTTTGAAGTGAGAGAATCTTCCACTTTAAGAAACATACTCTCTTCGGACAAAATGGAGAAACACATATGTTTGAAGGAACAATACAATCTCTGGTACAGGTAGGAGTTTCCTGCACATTGTTATCCTCTGGGAATTGAGTTACCTTTTGAAAGTAATGCAGTTAACCTCTCAGGGATGTCAAACGTGAGGAACATCACTTTTGCGCAAAAGAGCTCCATTCCAGTGAATGGAAGAAGCACTGTTTGTCTTCTACAAAATCCATCAATGTTAAAGTAGGAGTGTCTTGCCCTTTGTTTCCCTTTGAGAATTCAGGTACCTTTTGATAGGAATACTGACTAACTCTCAGACGTTTCAAGCTTGATGAACATCACCTTTCTTCAAAATTGCTCCATTAAAGTGAGTGGGAAAAGGACGTTTTGCCTGGTAAGAAAACAATCAATTTTAGACGTAGGAGTGTGTTGCAAATTGTTCCCCATGAGATTTGAGTTACCTATTCATAGGAATACTGCCTACCTCTCAAGGTTTTGAAGTGTGAGAAACGTAAATTTTCTACAAAATAGAAACATATACTGAACGGGAGAAACACTGTATCTCATGTAAGAAAGCCATCAATGTTAGAAGCAGGAGCGTCTAGCACTTTATTACCTTGAGAATGTTGTCAACTTGTGAAAGGAATACTTGTAATCTGAAAGTGTTTTGAAGTGTTAGAATAATTCAGTTTAGGAAAAACACTCTCTTCAGTTGAAATGTAGAAATACACATCTGATGGAACAGTAGCATGTGGTAGGAACAGGAATGTCTTGCACATCGTTTCTGTATGACAACTGAGTTACATTTTGATAGGAACACTGGCCACCTCTCAGCGTTTTCAACTGTGAGAAACATCACCATCGAGCAAAACAGCTCCATTGAAGTGAAAGAAGGTATTACAATTTTTTTGTAAGAAAACCATCAATGTTCAAAACAAGAAGGTCTAGCACCATGTTTCCCATTGCGAACTGAGTCACCTCTTGAAAGGAATACTACCTACCTCTCAGCGTATTCAAGTGTAAGGAACATCAACATTGTGAAAAAGAGCTCCATTCAAGTGAGGCAAAGAAGTAGGTTTTCTCTTGTAAGAAAATCATCAATGTTAGAAGCAGGAGAGTCTAGCATATTGTTTCCCATGGAGAATTGAGTTAATTTATGAAAAGAATAGTGCCTACCTCTCAAGGTTTAAAGAGGTGAGTAAGATCAATTTTGTGCCAAAGAGCTCCTTTCAAGTGAAGGGAAGGACGACTGTTTCTCTGTGAGAAAACCATCAATATTAGAAGCAGAAGAGCTCAGCACAATATTTCCCTGTGAGAACTGAATATATTTTGAAGGAATTACTGCCTACTTCTCCTGTTGTTCACGTGTGAGAATATACACTTTTGCGCCAAATAGTTCCATTCAAGGGAAAGGAAGAAGCATTGTATCGCTTGAAGAACACCATCAATTTTAGAAGCAGGAGTGTCTAGCAAATTTTTTGTCTGTGAAAATGGAGTTAGGATGTGAAAGGATTTCTTGCTATCTGAAAGCTTCTTGAAGCGGGCAAATCATCCTCTGTATTAAAAATACCCACTTGAGACAGAATGTAGAAACAGAGGTATCTTATGAAACAGTACAATGTTAGAGACAGGTGTGTCTTCCACATTGTTTCCCTTTGTGAATTGAGTGAATTCAGGAAAAGAATACTTGCACTCCACAGGGTTTTCAAGTGTGAGAGACTTCCACTTTCTTTAAACTAACTCCCTTCCGGTGAATAGAAGAAGCTGTGTTTCTCTTGTAAGACACCAATCAATGTTTAAAGCACAAAGGTCTAGCACCTTTTTTCCCTGTGAGAATTGAGGTAACTTAGGAGAGGAATACTGCTTACATCTCAGAGTTTAAAAGTGTGAGGTACATCATCTTTAGTCGAATTATTTCCATTCAAGTGAATGGAAGAAGCACTGATCCTCTAGTAGAAAACTGTCACTGCTGGAAACAGGAAGGTCTAGCACATTGTTTCCCAATGAGAACTGAGTTAACTTTGATAGATATACTGTCTACTTCTCACATTTTCTAATCTGAGGAGCATCAACTTTATGCATAATAGCTCCATTCAGGTGAAAGGAAGAAGCACTGTATCTCTTGTAAGAATACCAGCAATTTTAGGATCAGCAGGGCCTAGCACATTGTTTCCTTGGGTGAATTGAGTTCACTTGTCAAAGGAATACTTGTGATCTGAAAGAGCTTTCAAGTGGGATAAACAACCTCTTTAGGAAAAATACCCTCTTCAGACGAAATGGAAAAGCACATGTATCTTATAGAAAAGTACAATGTAAGAGGCAGTAATGTCTTGCTCTTTGTATCCCTATGAGAACTGAGGTACCGTTCGAAAGGTACCTACCTGTGATGGTTTTTATGTGCGATGAACATTCCCTTTGCTGCAAATAGCTCCAATAAGTGTTTGAAGGAATGACTTTTTGTCTTGTAAGAAAACCATCAATCTTAGATGCAGGAGTGTGTTGCGCATTGTTTCCCTATGAGAATTGAGTTACCTAGTAAAAGGAATACTACCAACCTCTCATGGTTTCCAAGTGTGAGGAACATAAACTTTCTGCAAAATAGCTCCTTTCAAGTGCATGGAAGGAGCACTGTTTCTCTTGTAAAAATCCGTGAATGTGGAAGATAGAGGGTCAATCACTTTTTTTTTTCTTGTGAGCATTGAGCTACCTCTTGAAGGCAATACTGTCTACCTCTCAGGGTTTTCAAGTGTGAGGAACATCAACACTGGGCAAAATAGCTGCATTCAAGTGAATGGATGAAGCTCTATATGTCTTGTAAGGTATCCATCAATGTTAGAAGCAGGAGGCCTAGCACATTGTTTCTATTGAGAATTGAGTTTATTTATGAAGTGAATACTGGCAATCTCTCAGGGTTTTCGTTTACAAAGCATCATTTTTGTGCAAAATAGCCCCAATCTTGTGAATAGAAGAAGCATTCTGTCTCTTGGAAGTAAACCATGATGTCAGAAACTGGAGGGTCCTGCACATTGTTTCCCTGTGAGAATTTAGGTACCTTTTGAAAGTTAATCTTCCTATGTCTCTGCATTGTAAACTGTTGGAACATAACGTTTGTGCAAAATAGCTCCATTCTAGTGAAGGGAAGAAGCACAGTATCACTTGTAATAAAACCATCAATGTTAGAAGCCATATGGTCTAGTACATTGTTTACTGTGTGAACTGAGTTAGCTTGTGAATGAAATACTCACGATCTGAGAGCATTTTGAAGTGGGAGAATCATTCACGTTAGGAAAAATATACACTTCAAAAGAAATGGAAACACATGTATCTTATGGAACAATACAATCTGTGTTTGAGGAAGTAGTGTCTTGCACATTGTTTCCCTATGAGAACTGAATTACATTTTGATAGATGTACTGCCTATATCTCAGGGTTTACAAGTGGGAGGAATATCACCTTTGTGCATAAGAGCTCCATTCAAGTGAATGGAAGAAGCACAGTAGCTTTTGGATGAAAAGCATCCATGTTAGAAGCACAATGGTATAGCACACTGTTTTCCTGTGAGAATTGAATATTCATGTGGAAGGATTATTGCCTACATGTCAGGGTTTTAAAATGTTAGAAACATCAACTTTGTGCAAAATAGTTTCTTCAAGTGAATTGTAGAAGCACTGCTTCTCTTGTATGAAAATGATACCTATTAGAAGCAGCAGAGTCTCACAGTGTTTCTGTGCTAGTATAGAGTTAGTTTGTGAAAGGAATACTTGACCTCTGAAAGTGTTTTGAAGTGAGAGAATCTTCCACTTTAAGAAACATACTCTCTTCGGACAAAATGGAGAAACACATATGTTTGAAGGAACAATACAATCTCTGGTACAGGTAGGAGTTTCCTGCACATTGTTATCCTCTGGGAATTGAGTTACCTTTTGAAAGTAATGCAGTTAACCTCTCAGGGATGTCAAACGTGAGGAACATCACTTTTGCGCAAAAGAGCTCCATTCCAGTGAATGGAAGAAGCACTGTTTGTCTTCTACAAAATCCATCAATGTTAAAGTAGGAGTGTCTTGCCCTTTGTTTCCCTTTGAGAATTCAGGTACCTTTTGATAGGAATACTGACTAACTCTCAGACGTTTCAAGCTTGATGAACATCACCTTTCTTCAAAATTGCTCCATTAAAGTGAGTGGGAAAAGGACGTTTTGCCTGGTAAGAAAACAATCAATTTTAGACGTAGGAGTGTGTTGCAAATTGTTCCCCATGAGATTTGAGTTACCTATTCATAGGAATACTGCCTACCTCTCAAGGTTTTGAAGTGTGAGAAACGTAAATTTTCTACAAAATAGAAACATATACTGAACGGGAGAAACACTGTATCTCATGTAAGAAAGCCATCAATGTTAGAAGCAGGAGCGTCTAGCACTTTATTACCTTGAGAATGTTGTCAACTTGTGAAAGGAATACTTGTAATCTGAAAGTGTTTTGAAGTGTTAGAATAATTCAGTTTAGGAAAAACACTCTCTTCAGTTGAAATGTAGAAATACACATCTGATGGAACAGTAGCATGTGGTAGGAACAGGAATGTCTTGCACATCGTTTCTGTATGACAACTGAGTTACATTTTGATAGGAACACTGGCCACCTCTCAGCGTTTTCAACTGTGAGAAACATCACCATCGAGCAAAACAGCTCCATTGAAGTGAAAGAAGGTATTACAATTTTTTTGTAAGAAAACCATCAATGTTCAAAACAAGAAGGTCTAGCACCATGTTTCCCATTGCGAACTGAGTCACCTCTTGAAAGGAATACTACCTACCTCTCAGCGTATTCAAGTGTAAGGAACATCAACATTGTGAAAAAGAGCTCCATTCAAGTGAGGCAAAGAAGTAGGTTTTCTCTTGTAAGAAAATCATCAATGTTAGAAGCAGGAGAGTCTAGCATATTGTTTCCCATGGAGAATTGAGTTAATTTATGAAAAGAATAGTGCCTACCTCTCAAGGTTTAAAGAGGTGAGTAAGATCAATTTTGTGCCAAAGAGCTCCTTTCAAGTGAAGGGAAGGACGACTGTTTCTCTGTGAGAAAACCATCAATATTAGAAGCAGAAGAGCTCAGCACAATATTTCCCTGTGAGAACTGAATATATTTTGAAGGAATTACTGCCTACTTCTCCTGTTGTTCACGTGTGAGAATATACACTTTTGCGCCAAATAGTTCCATTCAAGGGAAAGGAAGAAGCATTGTATCGCTTGAAGAACACCATCAATTTTAGAAGCAGGAGTGTCTAGCAAATTTTTTGTCTGTGAAAATGGAGTTAGGATGTGAAAGGATTTCTTGCTATCTGAAAGCTTCTTGAAGCGGGCAAATCATCCTCTGTATTAAAAATACCCACTTGAGACAGAATGTAGAAACAGAGGTATCTTATGAAACAGTACAATGTTAGAGACAGGTGTGTCTTCCACATTGTTTCCCTTTGTGAATTGAGTGAATTCAGGAAAAGAATACTTGCACTCCACAGGGTTTTCAAGTGTGAGAGACTTCCACTTTCTTTAAACTAACTCCCTTCCGGTGAATAGAAGAAGCTGTGTTTCTCTTGTAAGACACCAATCAATGTTTAAAGCACAAAGGTCTAGCACCTTTTTTCCCTGTGAGAATTGAGGTAACTTAGGAGAGGAATACTGCTTACATCTCAGAGTTTAAAAGTGTGAGGTACATCATCTTTAGTCGAATTATTTCCATTCAAGTGAATGGAAGAAGCACTGATCCTCTAGTAGAAAACTGTCACTGCTGGAAACAGGAAGGTCTAGCACATTGTTTCCCAATGAGAACTGAGTTAACTTTGATAGATATACTGTCTACTTCTCACATTTTCTAATCTGAGGAGCATCAACTTTATGCATAATAGCTCCATTCAGGTGAAAGGAAGAAGCACTGTATCTCTTGTAAGAATACCAGCAATTTTAGGATCAGCAGGGCCTAGCACATTGTTTCCTTGAGTGAATTGAGTTCACTTGTCAAAGGAATACTTGTGATCTGAAAGAGCTTTCAAGTGGGATAAACAACCTCTTTAGGAAAAATACCCTCTTCAGACGAAATGGAAAAGCACATGTATCTTATAGAAAAGTACAATGTAAGAGGCAGTAATGTCTTGCTCTTTGTATCCCTATGAGAACTGAGGTACCGTTCGAAAGGTACCTACCTGTGATGGTTTTTATGTGCGATGAACATTCCCTTTGCTGCAAATAGCTCCAATAAGTGTTTGAAGGAATGACTTTTTGTCTTGTAAGAAAACCATCAATCTTAGATGCAGGAGTGTGTTGCGCATTGTTTCCCTATGAGAATTGAGTTACCTATTAAAAGGAATACTACCAACCTCTCATGGTTTCCAAGTGTGAGGAACATAAACTTTCTGCAAAATAGCTCCTTTCAAGTGCATGGAAGGAGCACTGTTTCTCTTGTAAAAATCCGTGAATGTGGAAGATAGAGGGTCAATCACTTTTTTTTTCTTGTGAGCATTGAGCTACCTTTTGAAGGCAATACTGTCTACCTCTCAGGGTTTTCAAGTGTGAGGAACATCAACACTGTGCAAAATAGCTCCATTCAAGTGAATGGATGAAGCACTATATGTCTTGTAAGGTATCCATCAATGTTAGAAGCAGGAGGCCTAGCACATTGTTTCTATTGAGAATTGAGTTTATTTATGAAGTCAATACTGGCAATCTCTCAGGGTCTTCGTTTACAAAGCATCATTTTTGTGCAAAATAGCCCCAATCTTGTGAATAGAAGAAGCATTCTGTCTCTTGGAAGTAAACCATGATGTCAGAAACTGGAGGGTCCTGCACATTGTTTCCCTGTGAGAATTTAGGTACCTTTTGAAAGTTAATCTTCCTATGTCTCTGCATTGTAAACTGTTGGAACATAACGTTTGTGCAAAATAGCTCCATTCTAGTGAAGGGAAGAAGCACAGTATCACTTGTAATAAAACCATCAATGTTAGAAGCCATATGGTCTAGTACATTGTTTACTGTGTGAACTGAGTTAGCTTGTGAATGAAATACTCACGATCTGAGAGCATTTTGAAGTGGGAGAATCATTCACGTTAGGAAAAATATACACTTCAAAAGAAATGGAAACACATGTATCTTATGGAACAATACAATCTGTGTTTGAGGAAGTAGTGTCTTGCACATTGTTTCCCTATGAGAACTGAATTACATTTTGATAGATGTACTGCCTATATCTCAGGGTTTACAAGTGGGAGGAATATCACCTTTGTGCATAAGAGCTCCATTCAAGTGAATGGAAGAAGCACAGTAGCTTTTGGATGAAAAGCATCCATGTTAGAAGCACAATGGTATAGCACACTGTTTTCCTGTGAGAATTGAATATTCATGTGGAAGGATTATTGCCTACATGTCAGGGTTTTAAAATGTTAGAAACATCAACTTTGTGCAAAATAGTTTCTTCAAGTGAATTGTAGAAGCACTGCTTCTCTTGTATGAAAATGATACCTATTAGAAGCAGCAGAGTCTCACAGTGTTTCTGTGCTAGTATAGAGTTAGTTTGTGAAAGGAATACTTGACCTCTGAAAGTGTTTTGAAGTGAGAGAATCTTCCACTTTAAGAAACATACTCTCTTCGGACAAAATGGAGAAACACATATGTTTGAAGGAACAATACAATCTCTGGTACAGGTAGGAGTTTCCTGCACATTGTTATCCTCTGGGAATTGAGTTACCTTTTGAAAGTAATGCAGTTAACCTCTCAGGGATGTCAAACGTGAGGAACATCACTTTTGCGCAAAAGAGCTCCATTCCAGTGAATGGAAGAAGCACTGTTTGTCTTCTACAAAATCCATCAATGTTAAAGTAGGAGTGTCTTGCCCTTTGTTTCCCTTTGAGAATTCAGGTACCTTTTGATAGGAATACTGACTAACTCTCAGACGTTTCAAGCTTGATGAACATCACCTTTCTTCAAAATTGCTCCATTAAAGTGAGTGGGAAAAGGACGTTTTGCCTGGTAAGAAAACAATCAATTTTAGACGTAGGAGTGTGTTGCAAATTGTTCCCCATGAGATTTGAGTTACCTATTCATAGGAATACTGCCTACCTCTCAAGGTTTTGAAGTGTGAGAAACGTAAATTTTCTACAAAATAGAAACATATACTGAACGGGAGAAACACTGTATCTCATGTAAGAAAGCCATCAATGTTAGAAGCAGGAGCGTCTAGCACTTTATTACCTTGAGAATGTTGTCAACTTGTGAAAGGAATACTTGTAATCTGAAAGTGTTTTGAAGTGTTAGAATAATTCAGTTTAGGAAAAACACTCTCTTCAGTTGAAATGTAGAAATACACATCTGATGGAACAGTAGCATGTGGTAGGAACAGGAATGTCTTGCACATCGTTTCTGTATGACAACTGAGTTACATTTTGATAGGAACACTGGCCACCTCTCAGCGTTTTCAACTGTGAGAAACATCACCATCGAGCAAAACAGCTCCATTGAAGTGAAAGAAGGTATTACAATTTTTTTGTAAGAAAACCATCAATGTTCAAAACAAGAAGGTCTAGCACCATGTTTCCCATTGCGAACTGAGTCACCTCTTGAAAGGAATACTACCTACCTCTCAGCGTATTCAAGTGTAAGGAACATCAACATTGTGAAAAAGAGCTCCATTCAAGTGAGGCAAAGAAGTAGGTTTTCTCTTGTAAGAAAATCATCAATGTTAGAAGCAGGAGAGTCTAGCATATTGTTTCCCATGGAGAATTGAGTTAATTTATGAAAAGAATAGTGCCTACCTCTCAAGGTTTAAAGAGGTGAGTAAGATCAATTTTGTGCCAAAGAGCTCCTTTCAAGTGAAGGGAAGGACGACTGTTTCTCTGTGAGAAAACCATCAATATTAGAAGCAGAAGAGCTCAGCACAATATTTCCCTGTGAGAACTGAATATATTTTGAAGGAATTACTGCCTACTTCTCCTGTTGTTCACGTGTGAGAATATACACTTTTGCGCCAAATAGTTCCATTCAAGGGAAAGGAAGAAGCATTGTATCGCTTGAAGAACACCATCAATTTTAGAAGCAGGAGTGTCTAGCAAATTTTTTGTCTGTGAAAATGGAGTTAGGATGTGAAAGGATTTCTTGCTATCTGAAAGCTTCTTGAAGCGGGCAAATCATCCTCTGTATTAAAAATACCCACTTGAGACAGAATGTAGAAACAGAGGTATCTTATGAAACAGTACAATGTTAGAGACAGGTGTGTCTTCCACATTGTTTCCCTTTGTGAATTGAGTGAATTCAGGAAAAGAATACTTGCACTCCACAGGGTTTTCAAGTGTGAGAGACTTCCACTTTCTTTAAACTAACTCCCTTCCGGTGAATAGAAGAAGCTGTGTTTCTCTTGTAAGACACCAATCAATGTTTAAAGCACAAAGGTCTAGCACCTTTTTTCCCTGTGAGAATTGAGGTAACTTAGGAGAGGAATACTGCTTACATCTCAGAGTTTAAAAGTGTGAGGTACATCATCTTTAGTCGAATTATTTCCATTCAAGTGAATGGAAGAAGCACTGATCCTCTAGTAGAAAACTGTCACTGCTGGAAACAGGAAGGTCTAGCACATTGTTTCCCAATGAGAACTGAGTTAACTTTGATAGATATACTGTCTACTTCTCACATTTTCTAATCTGAGGAGCATCAACTTTATGCATAATAGCTCCATTCAGGTGAAAGGAAGAAGCACTGTATCTCTTGTAAGAATACCAGCAATTTTAGGATCAGCAGGGCCTAGCACATTGTTTCCTTGAGTGAATTGAGTTCACTTGTCAAAGGAATACTTGTGATCTGAAAGAGCTTTCAAGTGGGATAAACAACCTCTTTAGGAAAAATACCCTCTTCAGACGAAATGGAAAAGCACATGTATCTTATAGAAAAGTACAATGTAAGAGGCAGTAATGTCTTGCTCTTTGTATCCCTATGAGAACTGAGGTACCGTTCGAAAGGTACCTACCTGTGATGGTTTTTATGTGCGATGAACATTCCCTTTGCTGCAAATAGCTCCAATAAGTGTTTGAAGGAATGACTTTTTGTCTTGTAAGAAAACCATCAATCTTAGATGCAGGAGTGTGTTGCGCATTGTTTCCCTATGAGAATTGAGTTACCTATTAAAAGGAATACTACCAACCTCTCATGGTTTCCAAGTGTGAGGAACATAAACTTTCTGCAAAATAGCTCCTTTCAAGTGCATGGAAGGAGCACTGTTTCTCTTGTAAAAATCCGTGAATGTGGAAGATAGAGGGTCAATCACTTTTTTTTTCTTGTGAGCATTGAGCTACCTTTTGAAGGCAATACTGTCTACCTCTCAGGGTTTTCAAGTGTGAGGAACATCAACACTGTGCAAAATAGCTCCATTCAAGTGAATGGATGAAGCACTATATGTCTTGTAAGGTATCCATCAATGTTAGAAGCAGGAGGCCTAGCACATTGTTTCTATTGAGAATTGAGTTTATTTATGAAGTCAATACTGGCAATCTCTCAGGGTCTTCGTTTACAAAGCATCATTTTTGTGCAAAATAGCCCCAATCTTGTGAATAGAAGAAGCATTCTGTCTCTTGGAAGTAAACCATGATGTCAGAAACTGGAGGGTCCTGCACATTGTTTCCCTGTGAGAATTTAGGTACCTTTTGAAAGTTAATCTTCCTATGTCTCTGCATTGTAAACTGTTGGAACATAACGTTTGTGCAAAATAGCTCCATTCTAGTGAAGGGAAGAAGCACAGTATCACTTGTAATAAAACCATCAATGTTAGAAGCCATATGGTCTAGTACATTGTTTACTGTGTGAACTGAGTTAGCTTGTGAATGAAATACTCACGATCTGAGAGCATTTTGAAGTGGGAGAATCATTCACGTTAGGAAAAATATACACTTCAAAAGAAATGGAAACACATGTATCTTATGGAACAATACAATCTGTGTTTGAGGAAGTAGTGTCTTGCACATTGTTTCCCTATGAGAACTGAATTACATTTTGATAGATGTACTGCCTATATCTCAGGGTTTACAAGTGGGAGGAATATCACCTTTGTGCATAAGAGCTCCATTCAAGTGAATGGAAGAAGCACAGTAGCTTTTGGATGAAAAGCATCCATGTTAGAAGCACAATGGTATAGCACACTGTTTTCCTGTGAGAATTGAATATTCATGTGGAAGGATTATTGCCTACATGTCAGGGTTTTAAAATGTTAGAAACATCAACTTTGTGCAAAATAGTTTCTTCAAGTGAATTGTAGAAGCACTGCTTCTCTTGTATGAAAATGATACCTATTAGAAGCAGCAGAGTCTCACAGTGTTTCTGTGCTAGTATAGAGTTAGTTTGTGAAAGGAATACTTGACCTCTGAAAGTGTTTTGAAGTGAGAGAATCTTCCACTTTAAGAAACATACTCTCTTCGGACAAAATGGAGAAACACATATGTTTGAAGGAACAATACAATCTCTGGTACAGGTAGGAGTTTCCTGCACATTGTTATCCTCTGGGAATTGAGTTACCTTTTGAAAGTAATGCAGTTAACCTCTCAGGGATGTCAAACGTGAGGAACATCACTTTTGCGCAAAAGAGCTCCATTCCAGTGAATGGAAGAAGCACTGTTTGTCTTCTACAAAATCCATCAATGTTAAAGTAGGAGTGTCTTGCCCTTTGTTTCCCTTTGAGAATTCAGGTACCTTTTGATAGGAATACTGACTAACTCTCAGACGTTTCAAGCTTGATGAACATCACCTTTCTTCAAAATTGCTCCATTAAAGTGAGTGGGAAAAGGACGTTTTGCCTGGTAAGAAAACAATCAATTTTAGACGTAGGAGTGTGTTGCAAATTGTTCCCCATGAGATTTGAGTTACCTATTCATAGGAATACTGCCTACCTCTCAAGGTTTTGAAGTGTGAGAAACGTAAATTTTCTACAAAATAGAAACATGTACTGAACGGGAGAAACACTGTATCTCATGTAAGAAAGCCATCAATGTTAGAAGCAGGAGCGTCTAGCACTTTATTACCTTGAGAATGTTGTCAACTTGTGAAAGGAATACTTGTAATCTGAAAGTGTTTTGAAGTGTTAGAATAATTCAGTTTAGGAAAAACACTCTCTTCAGTTGAAATGTAGAAATACACATCTGATGGAACAGTAGCATGTGGTAGGAACAGGAATGTCTTGCACATCGTTTCTGTATGACAACTGAGTTACATTTTGATAGGAACACTGGCCACCTCTCAGCGTTTTCAACTGTGAGAAACATCACCATCGAGCAAAACAGCTCCATTGAAGTGAAAGAAGGTATTACAATTTTTTTGTAAGAAAACCATCAATGTTCAAAACAAGAAGGTCTAGCACCATGTTTCCCATTGCGAACTGAGTCACCTCTTGAAAGGAATACTACCTACCTCTCAGCGTATTCAAGTGTAAGGAACATCAACATTGTGAAAAAGAGCTCCATTCAAGTGAGGCAAAGAAGTAGGTTTTCTCTTGTAAGAAAATCATCAATGTTAGAAGCAGGAGAGTCTAGCATATTGTTTCCCATGGAGAATTGAGTTAATTTATGAAAAGAATAGTGCCTACCTCTCAAGGTTTAAAGAGGTGAGTAAGATCAATTTTGTGCCAAAGAGCTCCTTTCAAGTGAAGGGAAGGACGACTGTTTCTCTGTGAGAAAACCATCAATATTAGAAGCAGAAGAGCTCAGCACAATATTTCCCTGTGAGAACTGAATATATTTTGAAGGAATTACTGCCTACTTCTCCTGTTGTTCACGTGTGAGAATATACACTTTTGCGCCAAATAGTTCCATTCAAGGGAAAGGAAGAAGCATTGTATCGCTTGAAGAACACCATCAATTTTAGAAGCAGGAGTGTCTAGCAAATTTTTTGTCTGTGAAAATGGAGTTAGGATGTGAAAGGATTTCTTGCTATCTGAAAGCTTCTTGAAGCGGGCAAATCATCCTCTGTATTAAAAATACCCACTTGAGACAGAATGTAGAAACAGAGGTATCTTATGAAACAGTACAATGTTAGAGACAGGTGTGTCTTCCACATTGTTTCCCTTTGTGAATTGAGTGAATTCAGGAAAAGAATACTTGCACTCCACAGGGTTTTCAAGTGTGAGAGACTTCCACTTTCTTTAAACTAACTCCCTTCCGGTGAATAGAAGAAGCTGTGTTTCTCTTGTAAGACACCAATCAATGTTTAAAGCACAAAGGTCTAGCACCTTTTTTCCCTGTGAGAATTGAGGTAACTTAGGAGAGGAATACTGCTTACATCTCAGAGTTTAAAAGTGTGAGGTACATCATCTTTAGTCGAATTATTTCCATTCAAGTGAATGGAAGAAGCACTGATCCTCTAGTAGAAAACTGTCACTGCTGGAAACAGGAAGGTCTAGCACATTGTTTCCCAATGAGAACTGAGTTAACTTTGATAGATATACTGTCTACTTCTCACATTTTCTAATCTGAGGAGCATCAACTTTATGCATAATAGCTCCATTCAGGTGAAAGGAAGAAGCACTGTATCTCTTGTAAGAATACCAGCAATTTTAGGATCAGCAGGGCCTAGCACATTGTTTCCTTGAGTGAATTGAGTTCACTTGTCAAAGGAATACTTGTGATCTGAAAGAGCTTTCAAGTGGGATAAACAACCTCTTTAGGAAAAATACCCTCTTCAGACGAAATGGAAAAGCACATGTATCTTATAGAAAAGTACAATGTAAGAGGCAGTAATGTCTTGCTCTTTGTATCCCTATGAGAACTGAGGTACCGTTCGAAAGGTACCTACCTGTGATGGTTTTTATGTGCGATGAACATTCCCTTTGCTGCAAATAGCTCCAATAAGTGTTTGAAGGAATGACTTTTTGTCTTGTAAGAAAACCATCAATCTTAGATGCAGGAGTGTGTTGCGCATTGTTTCCCTATGAGAATTGAGTTACCTATTAAAAGGAATACTACCAACCTCTCATGGTTTCCAAGTGTGAGGAACATAAACTTTCTGCAAAATAGCTCCTTTCAAGTGCATGGAAGGAGCACTGTTTCTCTTGTAAAAATCCGTGAATGTGGAAGATAGAGGGTCAATCACTTTTTTTTTCTTGTGAGCATTGAGCTACCTTTTGAAGGCAATACTGTCTACCTCTCAGGGTTTTCAAGTGTGAGGAACATCAACACTGTGCAAAATAGCTCCATTCAAGTGAATGGATGAAGCACTATATGTCTTGTAAGGTATCCATCAATGTTAGAAGCAGGAGGCCTAGCACATTGTTTCTATTGAGAATTGAGTTTATTTATGAAGTCAATACTGGCAATCTCTCAGGGTCTTCGTTTACAAAGCATCATTTTTGTGCAAAATAGCCCCAATCTTGTGAATAGAAGAAGCATTCTGTCTCTTGGAAGTAAACCATGATGTCAGAAACTGGAGGGTCCTGCACATTGTTTCCCTGTGAGAATTTAGGTACCTTTTGAAAGTTAATCTTCCTATGTCTCTGCATTGTAAACTGTTGGAACATAACGTTTGTGCAAAATAGCTCCATTCTAGTGAAGGGAAGAAGCACAGTATCACTTGTAATAAAACCATCAATGTTAGAAGCCATATGGTCTAGTACATTGTTTACTGTGTGAACTGAGTTAGCTTGTGAATGAAATACTCACGATCTGAGAGCATTTTGAAGTGGGAGAATCATTCACGTTAGGAAAAATATACACTTCAAAAGAAATGGAAACACATGTATCTTATGGAACAATACAATCTGTGTTTGAGGAAGTAGTGTCTTGCACATTGTTTCCCTATGAGAACTGAATTACATTTTGATAGATGTACTGCCTATATCTCAGGGTTTACAAGTGGGAGGAATATCACCTTTGTGCATAAGAGCTCCATTCAAGTGATGGAAGAAGCACAGTAGCTTTTGGATGAAAAGCATCCATGTTAGAAGCACAATGGTATAGCACACTGTTTTCCTGTGAGAATTGAATATTCATGTGGAAGGATTATTGCCTACATGTCAGGGTTTTAAAATGTTAGAAACATCAACTTTGTGCAAAATAGTTTCTTCAAGTGAATTGTAGAAGCACTGCTTCTCTTGTATGAAAATGATACCTATTAGAAGCAGCAGAGTCTCACAGTGTTTCTGTGCTAGTATAGAGTTAGTTTGTGAAAGGAATACTTGACCTCTGAAAGTGTTTTGAAGTGAGAGAATCTTCCACTTTAAGAAACATACTCTCTTCGGACAAAATGGAGAAACACATATGTTTGAAGGAACAATACAATCTCTGGTACAGGTAGGAGTTTCCTGCACATTGTTATCCTCTGGGAATTGAGTTACCTTTTGAAAGTAATGCAGTTAACCTCTCAGGGATGTCAAACGTGAGGAACATCACTTTTGCGCAAAAGAGCTCCATTCCAGTGAATGGAAGAAGCACTGTTTGTCTTCTACAAAATCCATCAATGTTAAAGTAGGAGTGTCTTGCCCTTTGTTTCCCTTTGAGAATTCAGGTACCTTTTGATAGGAATACTGACTAACTCTCAGACGTTTCAAGCTTGATGAACATCACCTTTCTTCAAAATTGCTCCATTAAAGTGAGTGGGAAAAGGATGTTTTGCCTGGTAAGAAAACAATCAATTTTAGACGTAGGAGTGTGTTGCAAATTGTTCCCCATGAGATTTGAGTTACCTATTCATAGGAATACTGCCTACCTCTCAAGGTTTTGAAGTGTGAGAAACGTAAATTTTCTACAAAATAGAAACATGTACTGAACGGGAGAAACACTGTATCTCATGTAAGAAAGCCATCAATGTTAGAAGCAGGAGCGTCTAGCACTTTATTACCTTGAGAATGTTGTCAACTTGTGAAAGGAATACTTGTAATCTGAAAGTGTTTTGAAGTGTTAGAATAATTCAGTTTAGGAAAAACACTCTCTTCAGTTGAAATGTAGAAATACACATCTGATGGAACAGTAGCATGTGGTAGGAACAGGAATGTCTTGCACATCGTTTCTGTATGACAACTGAGTTACATTTTGATAGGAACACTGGCCACCTCTCAGCGTTTTCAACTGTGAGAAACATCACCATCGAGCAAAACAGCTCCATTGAAGTGAAAGAAGGTATTACAATTTTTTTGTAAGAAAACCATCAATGTTCAAAACAAGAAGGTCTAGCACCATGTTTCCCATTGCGAACTGAGTCACCTCTTGAAAGGAATACTACCTACCTCTCAGCGTATTCAAGTGTAAGGAACATCAACATTGTGAAAAAGAGCTCCATTCAAGTGAGGCAAAGAAGTAGGTTTTCTCTTGTAAGAAAATCATCAATGTTAGAAGCAGGAGAGTCTAGCATATTGTTTCCCATGGAGAATTGAGTTAATTTATGAAAAGAATAGTGCCTACCTCTCAAGGTTTAAAGAGGTGAGTAAGATCAATTTTGTGCCAAAGAGCTCCTTTCAAGTGAAGGGAAGGACGACTGTTTCTCTGTGAGAAAACCATCAATATTAGAAGCAGAAGAGCTCAGCACAATATTTCCCTGTGAGAACTGAATATATTTTGAAGGAATTACTGCCTACTTCTCCTGTTGTTCACGTGTGAGAATATACACTTTTGCGCCAAATAGTTCCATTCAAGGGAAAGGAAGAAGCATTGTATCGCTTGAAGAACACCATCAATTTTAGAAGCAGGAGTGTCTAGCAAATTTTTTGTCTGTGAAAATGGAGTTAGGATGTGAAAGGATTTCTTGCTATCTGAAAGCTTCTTGAAGCGGGCAAATCATCCTCTGTATTAAAAATACCCACTTGAGACAGAATGTAGAAACAGAGGTATCTTATGAAACAGTACAATGTTAGAGACAGGTGTGTCTTCCACATTGTTTCCCTTTGTGAATTGAGTGAATTCAGGAAAAGAATACTTGCACTCCACAGGGTTTTCAAGTGTGAGAGACTTCCACTTTCTTTAAACTAACTCCCTTCCGGTGAATAGAAGAAGCTGTGTTTCTCTTGTAAGACACCAATCAATGTTTAAAGCACAAAGGTCTAGCACCTTTTTTCCCTGTGAGAATTGAGGTAACTTAGGAGAGGAATACTGCTTACATCTCAGAGTTTAAAAGTGTGAGGTACATCATCTTTAGTCGAATTATTTCCATTCAAGTGAATGGAAGAAGCACTGATCCTCTAGTAGAAAACTGTCACTGCTGGAAACAGGAAGGTCTAGCACATTGTTTCCCAATGAGAACTGAGTTAACTTTGATAGATATACTGTCTACTTCTCACATTTTCTAATCTGAGGAGCATCAACTTTATGCATAATAGCTCCATTCAGGTGAAAGGAAGAAGCACTGTATCTCTTGTAAGAATACCAGCAATTTTAGGATCAGCAGGGCCTAGCACATTGTTTCCTTGAGTGAATTGAGTTCACTTGTCAAAGGAATACTTGTGATCTGAAAGAGCTTTCAAGTGGGATAAACAACCTCTTTAGGAAAAATACCCTCTTCAGACGAAATGGAAAAGCACATGTATCTTATAGAAAAGTACAATGTAAGAGGCAGTAATGTCTTGCTCTTTGTATCCCTATGAGAACTGAGGTACCGTTCGAAAGGTACCTACCTGTGATGGTTTTTATGTGCGATGAACATTCCCTTTGCTGCAAATAGCTCCAATAAGTGTTTGAAGGAATGACTTTTTGTCTTGTAAGAAAACCATCAATCTTAGATGCAGGAGTGTGTTGCGCATTGTTTCCCTATGAGAATTGAGTTACCTATTAAAAGGAATACTACCAACCTCTCATGGTTTCCAAGTGTGAGGAACATAAACTTTCTGCAAAATAGCTCCTTTCAAGTGCATGGAAGGAGCACTGTTTCTCTTGTAAAAATCCGTGAATGTGGAAGATAGAGGGTCAATCACTTTTTTTTTCTTGTGAGCATTGAGCTACCTTTTGAAGGCAATACTGTCTACCTCTCAGGGTTTTCAAGTGTGAGGAACATCAACACTGGGCAAAATAGCTGCATTCAAGTGAATGGATGAAGCTCTATATGTCTTGTAAGGTATCCATCAATGTTAGAAGCAGGAGGCCTAGCACATTGTTTCTATTGAGAATTGAGTTTATTTATGAAGTGAATACTGGCAATCTCTCAGGGTTTTCGTTTACAAAGCATCATTTTTGTGCAAAATAGCCCCAATCTTGTGAATAGAAGAAGCATTCTGTCTCTTGGAAGTAAACCATGATGTCAGAAACTGGAGGGTCCTGCACATTGTTTCCCTGTGAGAATTTAGGTACCTTTTGAAAGTTAATCTTCCTATGTCTCTGCATTGTAAACTGTTGGAACATAACGTTTGTGCAAAATAGCTCCATTCTAGTGAAGGGAAGAAGCACAGTATCACTTGTAATAAAACCATCAATGTTAGAAGCCATATGGTCTAGTACATTGTTTACTGTGTGAACTGAGTTAGCTTGTGAATGAAATACTCACGATCTGAGAGCATTTTGAAGTGGGAGAATCATTCACGTTAGGAAAAATATACACTTCAAAAGAAATGGAAACACATGTATCTTATGGAACAATACAATCTGTGTTTGAGGAAGTAGTGTCTTGCACATTGTTTCCCTATGAGAACTGAATTACATTTTGATAGATGTACTGCCTATATCTCAGGGTTTACAAGTGGGAGGAATATCACCTTTGTGCATAAGAGCTCCATTCAAGTGAATGGAAGAAGCACAGTAGCTTTTGGATGAAAAGCATCCATGTTAGAAGCACAATGGTATAGCACACTGTTTTCCTGTGAGAATTGAATATTCATGTGGAAGGATTATTGCCTACATGTCAGGGTTTTAAAATGTTAGAAACATCAACTTTGTGCAAAATAGTTTCTTCAAGTGAATTGTAGAAGCACTGCTTCTCTTGTATGAAAATGATACCTATTAGAAGCAGCAGAGTCTCACAGTGTTTCTGTGCTAGTATAGAGTTAGTTTGTGAAAGGAATACTTGACCTCTGAAAGTGTTTTGAAGTGAGAGAATCTTCCACTTTAAGAAACATACTCTCTTCGGACAAAATGGAGAAACACATATGTTTGAAGGAACAATACAATCTCTGGTACAGGTAGGAGTTTCCTGCACATTGTTATCCTCTGGGAATTGAGTTACCTTTTGAAAGTAATGCAGTTAACCTCTCAGGGATGTCAAACGTGAGGAACATCACTTTTGCGCAAAAGAGCTCCATTCCAGTGAATGGAAGAAGCACTGTTTGTCTTCTACAAAATCCATCAATGTTAAAGTAGGAGTGTCTTGCCCTTTGTTTCCCTTTGAGAATTCAGGTACCTTTTGATAGGAATACTGACTAACTCTCAGACGTTTCAAGCTTGATGAACATCACCTTTCTTCAAAATTGCTCCATTAAAGTGAGTGGGAAAAGGACGTTTTGCCTGGTAAGAAAACAATCAATTTTAGACGTAGGAGTGTGTTGCAAATTGTTCCCCATGAGATTTGAGTTACCTATTCATAGGAATACTGCCTACCTCTCAAGGTTTTGAAGTGTGAGAAACGTAAATTTTCTACAAAATAGAAACATATACTGAACGGGAGAAACACTGTATCTCATGTAAGAAAGCCATCAATGTTAGAAGCAGGAGCGTCTAGCACTTTATTACCTTGAGAATGTTGTCAACTTGTGAAAGGAATACTTGTAATCTGAAAGTGTTTTGAAGTGTTAGAATAATTCAGTTTAGGAAAAACACTCTCTTCAGTTGAAATGTAGAAATACACATCTGATGGAACAGTAGCATGTGGTAGGAACAGGAATGTCTTGCACATCGTTTCTGTATGACAACTGAGTTACATTTTGATAGGAACACTGGCCACCTCTCAGCGTTTTCAACTGTGAGAAACATCACCATCGAGCAAAACAGCTCCATTGAAGTGAAAGAAGGTATTACAATTTTTTTGTAAGAAAACCATCAATGTTCAAAACAAGAAGGTCTAGCACCATGTTTCCCATTGCGAACTGAGTCACCTCTTGAAAGGAATACTACCTACCTCTCAGCGTATTCAAGTGTAAGGAACATCAACATTGTGAAAAAGAGCTCCATTCAAGTGAGGCAAAGAAGTAGGTTTTCTCTTGTAAGAAAATCATCAATGTTAGAAGCAGGAGAGTCTAGCATATTGTTTCCCATGGACAATTGAGTTAATTTATGAAAAGAATAGTGCCTACCTCTCAAGGTTTAAAGAGGTGAGTAAGATCAATTTTGTGCCAAAGAGCTCCTTTCAAGTGAAGGGAAGGACGACTGTTTCTCTGTGAGAAAACCATCAATATTAGAAGCAGAAGAGCTCAGCACAATATTTCCCTGTGAGAACTGAATATATTTTGAAGGAATTACTGCCTACTTCTCCTGTTGTTCACGTGTGAGAATATACACTTTTGCGCCAAATAGTTCCATTCAAGGGAAAGGAAGAAGCATTGTATCGCTTGAAGAACACCATCAATTTTAGAAGCAGGAGTGTCTAGCAAATTTTTTGTCTGTGAAAATGGAGTTAGGATGTGAAAGGATTTCTTGCTATCTGAAAGCTTCTTGAAGCGGGCAAATCATCCTCTGTATTAAAAATACCCACTTGAGACAGAATGTAGAAACAGAGGTATCTTATGAAACAGTACAATGTTAGAGACAGGTGTGTCTTCCACATTGTTTCCCTTTGTGAATTGAGTGAATTCAGGAAAAGAATACTTGCACTCCACAGGGTTTTCAAGTGTGAGAGACTTCCACTTTCTTTAAACTAACTCCCTTCCGGTGAATAGAAGAAGCTGTGTTTCTCTTGTAAGACACCAATCAATGTTTAAAGCACAAAGGTCTAGCACCTTTTTTCCCTGTGAGAATTGAGGTAACTTAGGAGAGGAATACTGCTTACATCTCAGAGTTTAAAAGTGTGAGGTACATCATCTTTAGTCGAATTATTTCCATTCAAGTGAATGGAAGAAGCACTGATCCTCTAGTAGAAAACTGTCACTGCTGGAAACAGGAAGGTCTAGCACATTGCTTCCCAATGAGAACTGAGTTAACTTTGATAGATATACTGTCTACTTCTCACATTTTCTAATCTGAGGAGCATCAACTTTATGCATAATAGCTCCATTCAGGTGAAAGGAAGAAGCACTGTATCTCTTGTAAGAATACCAGCAATTTTAGGATCAGCAGGGCCTAGCACATTGTTTCCTTGAGTGAATTGAGTTCACTTGTCAAAGGAATACTTGTGATCTGAAAGAGCTTTCAAGTGGGATAAACAACCTCTTTAGGAAAAATACCCTCTTCAGACGAAATGGAAAAGCACATGTATCTTATAGAAAAGTACAATGTAAGAGGCAGTAATGTCTTGCTCTTTGTATCCCTATGAGAACTGAGGTACCGTTCGAAAGGTACCTACCTGTGATGGTTTTTATGTGCGATGAACACTCCCTTTGCTGCAAATAGCTCCAATAAGTGTTTGAAGGAATGACTTTTTGTCTTGTAAGAAAACCATCAATCTTAGATGCAGGAGTGTGTTGCGCATTGTTTCCCTATGAGAATTGAGTTACCTATTAAAAGGAATACTACCAACCTCTCATGGTTTCCAAGTGTGAGGAACATAAACTTTCTGCAAAATAGCTCCTTTCAAGTGCATGGAAGGAGCACTGTTTCTCTTGTAAAAATCCGTGAATGTGGAAGATAGAGGGTCAATCACTTTTTTTTTCTTGTGAGCATTGAGCTACCTTTTGAAGGCAATACTGTCTACCTCTCAGGGTTTTCAAGTGTGAGGAACATCAACACTGTGCAAAATAGCTCCATTCAAGTGAATGGATGAAGCACTATATGTCTTGTAAGGTATCCATCAATGTTAGAAGCAGGAGGCCTAGCACATTGTTTCTATTGAGAATTGAGTTTATTTATGAAGTCAATACTGGCAATCTCTCAGGGTCTTCGTTTACAAAGCATCATTTTTGTGCAAAATAGCCCCAATCTTGTGAATAGAAGAAGCATTCTGTCTCTTGGAAGTAAACCATGATGTCAGAAACTGGAGGGTCCTGCACATTGTTTCCCTGTGAGAATTTAGGTACCTTTTGAAAGTTAATCTTCCTATGTCTCTGCATTGTAAACTGTTGGAACATAACGTTTGTGCAAAATAGCTCCATTCTAGTGAAGGGAAGAAGCACAGTATCACTTGTAATAAAACCATCAATGTTAGAAGCCATATGGTCTAGTACATTGTTTACTGTGTGAACTGAGTTAGCTTGTGAATGAAATACTCACGATCTGAGAGCATTTTGAAGTGGGAGAATCATTCACGTTAGGAAAAATATACACTTCAAAAGAAATGGAAACACATGTATCTTATGGAACAATACAATCTGTGTTTGAGGAAGTAGTGTCTTGCACATTGTTTCCCTATGAGAACTGAATTACATTTTGATAGATGTACTGCCTATATCTCAGGGTTTACAAGTGGGAGGAATATCACCTTTGTGCATAAGAGCTCCATTCAAGTGAATGGAAGAAGCACAGTAGCTTTTGGATGAAAAGCATCCATGTTAGAAGCACAATGGTATAGCACACTGTTTTCCTGTGAGAATTGAATATTCATGTGGAAGGATTATTGCCTACATGTCAGGGTTTTAAAATGTTAGAAACATCAACTTTGTGCAAAATAGTTTCTTCAAGTGAATTGTAGAAGCACTGCTTCTCTTGTATGAAAATGATACCTATTAGAAGCAGCAGAGTCTCACAGTGTTTCTGTGCTAGTATAGAGTTAGTTTGTGAAAGGAATACTTGACCTCTGAAAGTGTTTTGAAGTGAGAGAATCTTCCACTTTAAGAAACATACTCTCTTCGGACAAAATGGAGAAACACATATGTTTGAAGGAACAATACAATCTCTGGTACAGGTAGGAGTTTCCTGCACATTGTTATCCTCTGGGAATTGAGTTACCTTTTGAAAGTAATGCAGTTAACCTCTCAGGGATGTCAAACGTGAGGAACATCACTTTTGCGCAAAAGAGCTCCATTCCAGTGAATGGAAGAAGCACTGTTTGTCTTCTACAAAATCCATCAATGTTAAAGTAGGAGTGTCTTGCCCTTTGTTTCCCTTTGAGAATTCAGGTACCTTTTGATAGGAATACTGACTAACTCTCAGACGTTTCAAGCTTGATGAACATCACCTTTCTTCAAAATTGCTCCATTAAAGTGAGTGGGAAAAGGACGTTTTGCCTGGTAAGAAAACAATCAATTTTAGACGTAGGAGTGTGTTGCAAATTGTTCCCCATGAGATTTGAGTTACCTATTCATAGGAATACTGCCTACCTCTCAAGGTTTTGAAGTGTGAGAAACGTAAATTTTCTACAAAATAGAAACATATACTGAACGGGAGAAACACTGTATCTCATGTAAGAAAGCCATCAATGTTAGAAGCAGGAGCGTCTAGCACTTTATTACCTTGAGAATGTTGTCAACTTGTGAAAGGAATACTTGTAATCTGAAAGTGTTTTGAAGTGTTAGAATAATTCAGTTTAGGAAAAACACTCTCTTCAGTTGAAATGTAGAAATACACATCTGATGGAACAGTAGCATGTGGTAGGAACAGGAATGTCTTGCACATCGTTTCTGTATGACAACTGAGTTACATTTTGATAGGAACACTGGCCACCTCTCAGCGTTTTCAACTGTGAGAAACATCACCATCGAGCAAAACAGCTCCATTGAAGTGAAAGAAGGTATTACAATTTTTTTGTAAGAAAACCATCAATGTTCAAAACAAGAAGGTCTAGCACCATGTTTCCCATTGCGAACTGAGTCACCTCTTGAAAGGAATACTACCTACCTCTCAGCGTATTCAAGTGTAAGGAACATCAACATTGTGAAAAAGAGCTCCATTCAAGTGAGGCAAAGAAGTAGGTTTTCTCTTGTAAGAAAATCATCAATGTTAGAAGCAGGAGAGTCTAGCATATTGTTTCCCATGGAGAATTGAGTTAATTTATGAAAAGAATAGTGCCTACCTCTCAAGGTTTAAAGAGGTGAGTAAGATCAATTTTGTGCCAAAGAGCTCCTTTCAAGTGAAGGGAAGGACGACTATTTCTCTGTGAGAAAACCATCAATATTAGAAGCAGAAGAGCTCAGCACAATATTTCCCTGTGAGAACTGAATATATTTTGAAGGAATTACTGCCTACTTCTCCTGTTGTTCACGTGTGAGAATATACACTTTTGCGCCAAATAGTTCCATTCAAGGGAAAGGAAGAAGCATTGTATCGCTTGAAGAACACCATCAATTTTAGAAGCAGGAGTGTCTAGCAAATTTTTTGTCTGTGAAAATGGAGTTAGGATGTGAAAGGATTTCTTGCTATCTGAAAGCTTCTTGAAGCGGGCAAATCATCCTCTGTATTAAAAATACCCACTTGAGACAGAATGTAGAAACAGAGGTATCTTATGAAACAGTACAATGTTAGAGACAGGTGTGTCTTCCACATTGTTTCCCTTTGTGAATTGAGTGAATTCAGGAAAAGAATACTTGCACTCCACAGGGTTTTCAAGTGTGAGAGACTTCCACTTTCTTTAAACTAACTCCCTTCCGGTGAATAGAAGAAGCTGTGTTTCTCTTGTAAGACACCAATCAATGTTTAAAGCACAAAGGTCTAGCACCTTTTTTCCCTGTGAGAATTGAGGTAACTTAGGAGAGGAATACTGCTTACATCTCAGAGTTTAAAAGTGTGAGGTACATCATCTTTAGTCGAATTATTTCCATTCAAGTGAATGGAAGAAGCACTGATCCTCTAGTAGAAAACTGTCACTGCTGGAAACAGGAAGGTCTAGCACATTGCTTCCCAATGAGAACTGAGTTAACTTTGATAGATATACTGTCTACTTCTCACATTTTCTAATCTGAGGAGCATCAACTTTATGCATAATAGCTCCATTCAGGTGAAAGGAAGAAGCACTGTATCTCTTGTAAGAATACCAGCAATTTTAGGATCAGCAGGGCCTAGCACATTGTTTCCTTGAGTGAATTGAGTTCACTTGTCAAAGGAATACTTGTGATCTGAAAGAGCTTTCAAGTGGGATAAACAACCTCTTTAGGAAAAATACCCTCTTCAGACGAAATGGAAAAGCACATGTATCTTATAGAAAAGTACAATGTAAGAGGCAGTAATGTCTTGCTCTTTGTATCCCTATGAGAACTGAGGTACCGTTCGAAAGGTACCTACCTGTGATGGTTTTTATGTGCGATGAACATTCCCTTTGCTGCAAATAGCTCCAATAAGTGTTTGAAGGAATGACTTTTTGTCTTGTAAGAAAACCATCAATCTTAGATGCAGGAGTGTGTTGCGCATTGTTTCCCTATGAGAATTGAGTTACCTATTAAAAGGAATACTACCAACCTCTCATGGTTTCCAAGTGTGAGGAACATAAACTTTCTGCAAAATAGCTCCTTTCAAGTGCATGGAAGGAGCACTGTTTCTCTTGTAAAAATCCGTGAATGTGGAAGATAGAGGGTCAATCACTTTTTTTTTCTTGTGAGCATTGAGCTACCTTTTGAAGGCAATACTGTCTACCTCTCAGGGTTTTCAAGTGTGAGGAACATCAACACTGTGCAAAATAGCTCCATTCAAGTGAATGGATGAAGCACTATATGTCTTGTAAGGTATCCATCAATGTTAGAAGCAGGAGGCCTAGCACATTGTTTCTATTGAGAATTGAGTTTATTTATGAAGTCAATACTGGCAATCTCTCAGGGTCTTCGTTTACAAAGCATCATTTTTGTGCAAAATAGCCCCAATCTTGTGAATAGAAGAAGCATTCTGTCTCTTGGAAGTAAACCATGATGTCAGAAACTGGAGGGTCCTGCACATTGTTTCCCTGTGAGAATTTAGGTACCTTTTGAAAGTTAATCTTCCTATGTCTCTGCATTGTAAACTGTTGGAACATAACGTTTGTGCAAAATAGCTCCATTCTAGTGAAGGGAAGAAGCACAGTATCACTTGTAATAAAACCATCAATGTTAGAAGCCATATGGTCTAGTACATTGTTTACTGTGTGAACTGAGTTAGCTTGTGAATGAAATACTCACGATCTGAGAGCATTTTGAAGTGGGAGAATCATTCACGTTAGGAAAAATATACACTTCAAAAGAAATGGAAACACATGTATCTTATGGAACAATACAATCTGTGTTTGAGGAAGTAGTGTCTTGCACATTGTTTCCCTATGAGAACTGAATTACATTTTGATAGATGTACTGCCTATATCTCAGGGTTTACAAGTGGGGGGAATATCACCTTTGTGCATAAGAGCTCCATTCAAGTGAATGGAAGAAGCACAGTAGCTTTTGGATGAAAAGCATCCATGTTAGAAGCACAATGGTATAGCACACTGTTTTCCTGTGAGAATTGAATATTCATGTGGAAGGATTATTGCCTACATGTCAGGGTTTTAAAATGTTAGAAACATCAACTTTGTGCAAAATAGTTTCTTCAAGTGAATTGTAGAAGCACTGCTTCTCTTGTATGAAAATGATACCTATTAGAAGCAGCAGAGTCTCACAGTGTTTCTGTGCTAGTATAGAGTTAGTTTGTGAAAGGAATACTTGACCTCTGAAAGTGTTTTGAAGTGAGAGAATCTTCCACTTTAAGAAACATACTCTCTTCGGACAAAATGGAGAAACACATATGTTTGAAGGAACAATACAATCTCTGGTACAGGTAGGAGTTTCCTGCACATTGTTATCCTCTGGGAATTGAGTTACCTTTTGAAAGTAATGCAGTTAACCTCTCAGGGATGTCAAACGTGAGGAACATCACTTTTGCGCAAAAGAGCTCCATTCCAGTGAATGGAAGAAGCACTGTTTGTCTTCTACAAAATCCATCAATGTTAAAGTAGGAGTGTCTTGCCCTTTGTTTCCCTTTGAGAATTCAGGTACCTTTTGATAGGAATACTGACTAACTCTCAGACGTTTCAAGCTTGATGAACATCACCTTTCTTCAAAATTGCTCCATTAAAGTGAGTGGGAAAAGGACGTTTTGCCTGGTAAGAAAACAATCAATTTTAGACGTAGGAGTGTGTTGCAAATTGTTCCCCATGAGATTTGAGTTACCTATTCATAGGAATACTGCCTACCTCTCAAGGTTTTGAAGTGTGAGAAACGTAAATTTTCTACAAAATAGAAACATATACTGAACGGGAGAAACACTGTATCTCATGTAAGAAAGCCATCAATGTTAGAAGCAGGAGCGTCTAGCACTTTATTACCTTGAGAATGTTGTCAACTTGTGAAAGGAATACTTGTAATCTGAAAGTGTTTTGAAGTGTTAGAATAATTCAGTTTAGGAAAAACACTCTCTTCAGTTGAAATGTAGAAATACACATCTGATGGAACAGTAGCATGTGGTAGGAACAGGAATGTCTTGCACATCGTTTCTGTATGACAACTGAGTTACATTTTGATAGGAACACTGGCCACCTCTCAGCGTTTTCAACTGTGAGAAACATCACCATCGAGCAAAACAGCTCCATTGAAGTGAAAGAAGGTATTACAATTTTTTTGTAAGAAAACCATCAATGTTCAAAACAAGAAGGTCTAGCACCATGTTTCCCATTGCGAACTGAGTCACCTCTTGAAAGGAATACTACCTACCTCTCAGCGTATTCAAGTGTAAGGAACATCAACATTGTGAAAAAGAGCTCCATTCAAGTGAGGCAAAGAAGTAGGTTTTCTCTTGTAAGAAAATCATCAATGTTAGAAGCAGGAGAGTCTAGCATATTGTTTCCCATGGAGAATTGAGTTAATTTATGAAAAGAATAGTGCCTACCTCTCAAGGTTTAAAGAGGTGAGTAAGATCAATTTTGTGCCAAAGAGCTCCTTTCAAGTGAAGGGAAGGACGACTGTTTCTCTGTGAGAAAACCATCAATATTAGAAGCAGAAGAGCTCAGCACAATATTTCCCTGTGAGAACTGAATATATTTTGAAGGAATTACTGCCTACTTCTCCTGTTGTTCACGTGTGAGAATATACACTTTTGCGCCAAATAGTTCCATTCAAGGGAAAGGAAGAAGCATTGTATCGCTTGAAGAACACCATCAATTTTAGAAGCAGGAGTGTCTAGCAAATTTTTTGTCTGTGAAAATGGAGTTAGGATGTGAAAGGATTTCTTGCTATCTGAAAGCTTCTTGAAGCGGGCAAATCATCCTCTGTATTAAAAATACCCACTTGAGACAGAATGTAGAAACAGAGGTATCTTATGAAACAGTACAATGTTAGAGACAGGTGTGTCTTCCACATTGTTTCCCTTTGTGAATTGAGTGAATTCAGGAAAAGAATACTTGCACTCCACAGGGTTTTCAAGTGTGAGAGACTTCCACTTTCTTTAAACTAACTCCCTTCCGGTGAATAGAAGAAGCTGTGTTTCTCTTGTAAGACACCAATCAATGTTTAAAGCACAAAGGTCTAGCACCTTTTTTCCCTGTGAGAATTGAGGTAACTTAGGAGAGGAATACTGCTTACATCTCAGAGTTTAAAAGTGTGAGGTACATCATCTTTAGTCGAATTATTTCCATTCAAGTGAATGGAAGAAGCACTGATCCTCTAGTAGAAAACTGTCACTGCTGGAAACAGGAAGGTCTAGCACATTGTTTCCCAATGAGAACTGAGTTAACTTTGATAGATATACTGTCTACTTCTCACATTTTCTAATCTGAGGAGCATCAACTTTATGCATAATAGCTCCATTCAGGTGAAAGGAAGAAGCACTGTATCTCTTGTAAGAATACCAGCAATTTTAGGATCAGCAGGGCCTAGCACATTGTTTCCTTGAGTGAATTGAGTTCACTTGTCAAAGGAATACTTGTGATCTGAAAGAGCTTTCAAGTGGGATAAACAACCTCTTTAGGAAAAATACCCTCTTCAGACGAAATGGAAAAGCACATGTATCTTATAGAAAAGTACAATGTAAGAGGCAGTAATGTCTTGCTCTTTGTATCCCTATGAGAACTGAGGTACCGTTCGAAAGGTACCTACCTGTGATGGTTTTTATGTGCGATGAACATTCCCTTTGCTGCAAATAGCTCCAATAAGTGTTTGAAGGAATGACTTTTTGTCTTGTAAGAAAACCATCAATCTTAGATGCAGGAGTGTGTTGCGCATTGTTTCCCTATGAGAATTGAGTTACCTATTAAAAGGAATACTACCAACCTCTCATGGTTTCCAAGTGTGAGGAACATAAACTTTCTGCAAAATAGCTCCTTTCAAGTGCATGGAAGGAGCACTGTTTCTCTTGTAAAAATCCGTGAATGTGGAAGATAGAGGGTCAATCACTTTTTTTTTCTTGTGAGCATTGAGCTACCTTTTGAAGGCAATACTGTCTACCTCTCAGGGTTTTCAAGTGTGAGGAACATCAACACTGTGCAAAATAGCTCCATTCAAGTGAATGGATGAAGCACTATATGTCTTGTAAGGTATCCATCAATGTTAGAAGCAGGAGGCCTAGCACATTGTTTCTATTGAGAATTGAGTTTATTTATGAAGTCAATACTGGCAATCTCTCAGGGTCTTCGTTTACAAAGCATCATTTTTGTGCAAAATAGCCCCAATCTTGTGAATAGAAGAAGCATTCTGTCTCTTGGAAGTAAACCATGATGTCAGAAACTGGAGGGTCCTGCACATTGTTTCCCTGTGAGAATTTAGGTACCTTTTGAAAGTTAATCTTCCTATGTCTCTGCATTGTAAACTGTTGGAACATAACGTTTGTGCAAAATAGCTCCATTCTAGTGAAGGGAAGAAGCACAGTATCACTTGTAATAAAACCATCAATGTTAGAAGCCATATGGTCTAGTACATTGTTTACTGTGTGAACTGAGTTAGCTTGTGAATGAAATACTCACGATCTGAGAGCATTTTGAAGTGGGAGAATCATTCACGTTAGGAAAAATATACACTTCAAAAGAAATGGAAACACATGTATCTTATGGAACAATACAATCTGTGTTTGAGGAAGTAGTGTCTTGCACATTGTTTCCCTATGAGAACTGAATTACATTTTGATAGATGTACTGCCTATATCTCAGGGTTTACAAGTGGGAGGAATATCACCTTTGTGCATAAGAGCTCCATTCAAGTGAATGGAAGAAGCACAGTAGCTTTTGGATGAAAAGCATCCATGTTAGAAGCACAATGGTATAGCACACTGTTTTCCTGTGAGAATTGAATATTCATGTGGAAGGATTATTGCCTACATGTCAGGGTTTTAAAATGTTAGAAACATCAACTTTGTGCAAAATAGTTTCTTCAAGTGAATTGTAGAAGCACTGCTTCTCTTGTATGAAAATGATACCTATTAGAAGCAGCAGAGTCTCACAGTGTTTCTGTGCTAGTATAGAGTTAGTTTGTGAAAGGAATACTTGACCTCTGAAAGTGTTTTGAAGTGAGAGAATCTTCCACTTTAAGAAACATACTCTCTTCGGACAAAATGGAGAAACACATATGTTTGAAGGAACAATACAATCTCTGGTACAGGTAGGAGTTTCCTGCACATTGTTATCCTCTGGGAATTGAGTTACCTTTTGAAAGTAATGCAGTTAACCTCTCAGGGATGTCAAACGTGAGGAACATCACTTTTGCGCAAAAGAGCTCCATTCCAGTGAATGGAAGAAGCACTGTTTGTCTTCTACAAAATCCATCAATGTTAAAGTAGGAGTGTCTTGCCCTTTGTTTCCCTTTGAGAATTCAGGTACCTTTTGATAGGAATACTGACTAACTCTCAGACGTTTCAAGCTTGATGAACATCACCTTTCTTCAAAATTGCTCCATTAAAGTGAGTGGGAAAAGGACGTTTTGCCTGGTAAGAAAACAATCAATTTTAGACGTAGGAGTGTGTTGCAAATTGTTCCCCATGAGATTTGAGTTACCTATTCATAGGAATACTGCCTACCTCTCAAGGTTTTGAAGTGTGAGAAACGTAAATTTTCTACAAAATAGAAACATATACTGAACGGGAGAAACACTGTATCTCATGTAAGAAAGCCATCAATGTTAGAAGCAGGAGCGTCTAGCACTTTATTACCTTGAGAATGTTGTCAACTTGTGAAAGGAATACTTGTAATCTGAAAGTGTTTTGAAGTGTTAGAATAATTCAGTTTAGGAAAAACACTCTCTTCAGTTGAAATGTAGAAATACACATCTGATGGAACAGTAGCATGTGGTAGGAACAGGAATGTCTTGCACATCGTTTCTGTATGACAACTGAGTTACATTTTGATAGGAACACTGGCCACCTCTCAGCGTTTTCAACTGTGAGAAACATCACCATCGAGCAAAACAGCTCCATTGAAGTGAAAGAAGGTATTACAATTTTTTTGTAAGAAAACCATCAATGTTCAAAACAAGAAGGTCTAGCACCATGTTTCCCATTGCGAACTGAGTCACCTCTTGAAAGGAATACTACCTACCTCTCAGCGTATTCAAGTGTAAGGAACATCAACATTGTGAAAAAGAGCTCCATTCAAGTGAGGCAAAGAAGTAGGTTTTCTCTTGTAAGAAAATCATCAATGTTAGAAGCAGGAGAGTCTAGCATATTGTTTCCCATGGAGAATTGAGTTAATTTATGAAAAGAATAGTGCCTACCTCTCAAGGTTTAAAGAGGTGAGTAAGATCAATTTTGTGCCAAAGAGCTCCTTTCAAGTGAAGGGAAGGACGACTGTTTCTCTGTGAGAAAACCATCAATATTAGAAGCAGAAGAGCTCAGCACAATATTTCCCTGTGAGAACTGAATATATTTTGAAGGAATTACTGCCTACTTCTGCTGTTGTTCACGTGTGAGAATATACACTTTTGCGCCAAATAGTTCCATTCAAGGGAAAGGAAGAAGCATTGTATCGCTTGAAGAACACCATCAATTTTAGAAGCAGGAGTGTCTAGCAAATTTTTTGTCTGTGAAAATGGAGTTAGGATGTGAAAGGATTTCTTGCTATCTGAAAGCTTCTTGAAGCGGGCAAATCATCCTCTGTATTAAAAATACCCACTTGAGACAGAATGTAGAAACAGAGGTATCTTATGAAACAGTACAATGTTAGAGACAGGTGTGTCTTCCACATTGTTTCCCTTTGTGAATTGAGTGAATTCAGGAAAAGAATACTTGCACTCCACAGGGTTTTCAAGTGTGAGAGACTTCCACTTTCTTTAAACTAACTCCCTTCCGGTGAATAGAAGAAGCTGTGTTTCTCTTGTAAGACACCAATCAACGTTTAAAGCACAAAGGTCTAGCACCTTTTTTCCCTGTGAGAATTGAGGTAACTTAGGAGAGGAATACTGCCTACATCTCAGAGTTTAAAAGTGTGAGGTACATCATCTTTAGTCGAATTATTTCCATTCAAGTGAATGGAAGAAGCACTGATCCTCTAGTAGAAAACTGTCACTGCTGGAAACAGGAAGGTCTAGCACATTGCTTCCCAATGAGAACTGAGTTAACTTTGATAGATATACTGTCTACTTCTCACATTTTCTAATCTGAGGAGCATCAACTTTATGCATAATAGCTCCATTCAGGTGAAAGGAAGAAGCACTGTATCTCTTGTAAGAATACCAGCAATTTTAGGATCAGCAGGGCCTAGCACATTGTTTCCTTGAGTGAATTGAGTTCACTTGTCAAAGGAATACTTGTGATCTGAAAGAGCTTTCAAGTGGGATAAACAACCTCTTTAGGAAAAATACCCTCTTCAGACGAAATGGAAAAGCACATGTATCTTATAGAAAAGTACAATGTAAGAGGCAGTAATGTCTTGCTCTTTGTATCCCTATGAGAACTGAGGTACCGTTTGAAAGGTACCTACCTGTGATGGTTTTTATGTGCGATGAACATTCCCTTTGCTGCAAATAGCTCCAATAAGTGTTTGAAGGAATGACTTTTTGTCTTGTAAGAAAACCATCAATCTTAGATGCAGGAGTGTGTTGCGCATTGTTTCCCTATGAGAATTGAGTTACCTATTAAAAGGAATACTACCAACCTCTCATGGTTTCCAAGTGTGAGGAACATAAACTTTCTGCAAAATAGCTCCTTTCAAGTGCATGGAAGGAGCACTGTTTCTCTTGTAAAAATCCGTGAATGTGGAAGATAGAGGGCCAATCACTTTTTTTTTCTTGTGAGCATTGAGCTACCTTTTGAAGGCAATACTGTCTACCTCTCAGGGTTTTCAAGTGTGAGGAACATCAACACTGGGCAAAATAGCTGCATTCAAGTGAATGGATGAAGCTCTATATGTCTTGTAAGGTATCCATCAATGTTAGAAGCAGGAGGCCTAGCACATTGTTTCTATTGAGAATTGAGTTTATTTATGAAGTGAATACTGGCAATCTCTCAGGGTTTTCGTTTACAAAGCATCATTTTTGTGCAAAATAGCCCCAATCTTGTGAATAGAAGAAGCATTCTGTCTCTTGGAAGTAAACCATGATGTCAGAAACTGGAGGGTCCTGCACATTGTTTCCCTGTGAGAATTTAGGTACCTTTTGAAAGTTAATCTTCCTATGTCTCTGCATTGTAAACTGTTGGAACATAACGTTTGTGCAAAATAGCTCCATTCTAGTGAAGGGAAGAAGCACAGTATCACTTGTAATAAAACCATCAATGTTAGAAGCCATATGGTCTAGTACATTGTTTACTGTGTGAACTGAGTTAGCTTGTGAATGAAATACTCACGATCTGAGAGCATTTTGAAGTGGGAGAATCATTCACGTTAGGAAAAATATACACTTCAAAAGAAATGGAAACACATGTATCTTATGGAACAATACAATCTGTGTTTGAGGAAGTAGTGTCTTGCACATTGTTTCCCTATGAGAACTGAATTACATTTTGATAGATGTACTGCCTATATCTCAGGGTTTACAAGTGGGAGGAATATCACCTTTGTGCATAAGAGCTCCATTCAAGTGAATGGAAGAAGCACAGTAGCTTTTGGATGAAAAGCATCCATGTTAGAAGCACAATGGTATAGCACACTGTTTTCCTGTGAGAATTGAATATTCATGTGGAAGGATTATTGCCTACATGTCAGGGTTTTAAAATGTTAGAAACATCAACTTTGTGCAAAATAGTTTCTTCAAGTGAATTGTAGAAGCACTGCTTCTCTTGTATGAAAATGATACCTATTAGAAGCAGCAGAGTCTCACAGTGTTTCTGTGCTAGTATAGAGTTAGTTTGTGAAAGGAATACTTGACCTCTGAAAGTGTTTTGAAGTGAGAGAATCTTCCACTTTAAGAAACATACTCTCTTCGGACAAAATGGAGAAACACATATGTTTGAAGGAACAATACAATCTCTGGTACAGGTAGGAGTTTCCTGCACATTGTTATCCTCTGGGAATTGAGTTACCTTTTGAAAGTAATGCAGTTAACCTCTCAGGGATGTCAAACGTGAGGAACATCACTTTTGCGCAAAAGAGCTCCATTCCAGTGAATGGAAGAAGCACTGTTTGTCTTCTACAAAATCCATCAATGTTAAAGTAGGAGTGTCTTGCCCTTTGTTTCCCTTTGAGAATTCAGGTACCTTTTGATAGGAATACTGACTAACTCTCAGACGTTTCAAGCTTGATGAACATCACCTTTCTTCAAAATTGCTCCATTAAAGTGAGTGGGAAAAGGACGTTTTGCCTGGTAAGAAAACAATCAATTTTAGACGTAGGAGTGTGTTGCAAATTGTTCCCCATGAGATTTGAGTTACCTATTCATAGGAATACTGCCTACCTCTCAAGGTTTTGAAGTGTGAGAAACGTAAATTTTCTACAAAATAGAAACATATACTGAACGGGAGAAACACTGTATCTCATGTAAGAAAGCCATCAATGTTAGAAGCAGGAGCGTCTAGCACTTTATTACCTTGAGAATGTTGTCAACTTGTGAAAGGAATACTTGTAATCTGAAAGTGTTTTGAAGTGTTAGAATAATTCAGTTTAGGAAAAACACTCTCTTCAGTTGAAATGTAGAAATACACATCTGATGGAACAGTAGCATGTGGTAGGAACAGGAATGTCTTGCACATCGTTTCTGTATGACAACTGAGTTACATTTTGATAGGAACACTGGCCACCTCTCAGCGTTTTCAACTGTGAGAAACATCACCATCGAGCAAAACAGCTCCATTGAAGTGAAAGAAGGTATTACAATTTTTTTGTAAGAAAACCATCAATGTTCAAAACAAGAAGGTCTAGCACCATGTTTCCCATTGCGAACTGAGTCACCTCTTGAAAGGAATACTACCTACCTCTCAGCGTATTCAAGTGTAAGGAACATCAACATTGTGAAAAAGAGCTCCATTCAAGTGAGGCAAAGAAGTAGGTTTTCTCTTGTAAGAAAATCATCAATGTTAGAAGCAGGAGAGTCTAGCATATTGTTTCCCATGGAGAATTGAGTTAATTTATGAAAAGAATAGTGCCTACCTCTCAAGGTTTAAAGAGGTGAGTAAGATCAATTTTGTGCCAAAGAGCTCCTTTCAAGTGAAGGGAAGGACGACTGTTTCTCTGTGAGAAAACCATCAATATTAGAAGCAGAAGAGCTCAGCACAATATTTCCCTGTGAGAACTGAATATATTTTGAAGGAATTACTGCCTACTTCTCCTGTTGTTCACGTGTGAGAATATACACTTTTGCGCCAAATAGTTCCATTCAAGGGAAAGGAAGAAGCATTGTATCGCTTGAAGAACACCATCAATTTTAGAAGCAGGAGTGTCTAGCAAATTTTTTGTCTGTGAAAATGGAGTTAGGATGTGAAAGGATTTCTTGCTATCTGAAAGCTTCTTGAAGCGGGCAAATCATCCTCTGTATTAAAAATACCCACTTGAGACAGAATGTAGAAACAGAGGTATCTTATGAAACAGTACAATGTTAGAGACAGGTGTGTCTTCCACATTGTTTCCCTTTGTGAATTGAGTGAATTCAGGAAAAGAATACTTGCACTCCACAGGGTTTTCAAGTGTGAGAGACTTCCACTTTCTTTAAACTAACTCCCTTCCGGTGAATAGAAGAAGCTGTGTTTCTCTTGTAAGACACCAATCAATGTTTAAAGCACAAAGGTCTAGCACCTTTTTTCCCTGTGAGAATTGAGGTAACTTAGGAGAGGAATACTGCTTACATCTCAGAGTTTAAAAGTGTGAGGTACATCATCTTTAGTCGAATTATTTCCATTCAAGTGAATGGAAGAAGCACTGATCCTCTAGTAGAAAACTGTCACTGCTGGAAACAGGAAGGTCTAGCACATTGCTTCCCAATGAGAACTGAGTTAACTTTGATAGATATACTGTCTACTTCTCACATTTTCTAATCTGAGGAGCATCAACTTTATGCATAATAGCTCCATTCAGGTGAAAGGAAGAAGCACTGTATCTCTTGTAAGAATACCAGCAATTTTAGGATCAGCAGGGCCTAGCACATTGTTTCCTTGAGTGAATTGAGTTCACTTGTCAAAGGAATACTTGTGATCTGAAAGAGCTTTCAAGTGGGATAAACAACCTCTTTAGGAAAAATACCCTCTTCAGACGAAATGGAAAAGCACATGTATCTTATAGAAAAGTACAATGTAAGAGGCAGTAATGTCTTGCTCTTTGTATCCCTATGAGAACTGAGGTACCGTTCGAAAGGTACCTACCTGTGATGGTTTTTATGTGCGATGAACATTCCCTTTGCTGCAAATAGCTCCAATAAGTGTTTGAAGGAATGACTTTTTGTCTTGTAAAAAAACCATCAATCTTAGATGCAGGAGTGTGTTGCGCATTGTTTCCCTATGAGAATTGAGTTACCTATTAAAAGGAATACTACCAACCTCTCATGGTTTCCAAGTGTGAGGAACATAAACTTTCTGCAAAATAGCTCCTTTCAAGTGCATGGAAGGAGCACTGTTTCTCTTGTAAAAATCCGTGAATGTGGAAGATAGAGGGCCAATCACTTTTTTTTTCTTGTGAGCATTGAGCTACCTTTTGAAGGCAATACTGTCTACCTCTCAGGGTTTTCAAGTGTGAGGAACATCAACACTGGGCAAAATAGCTGCATTCAAGTGAATGGATGAAGCTCTATATGTCTTGTAAGGTATCCATCAATGTTAGAAGCAGGAGGCCTAGCACATTGTTTCTATTGAGAATTGAGTTTATTTATGAAGTGAATACTGGCAATCTCTCAGGGTTTTCGTTTACAAAGCATCATTTTTGTGCAAAATAGCCCCAATCTTGTGAATAGAAGAAGCATTCTGTCTCTTGGAAGTAAACCATGATGTCAGAAACTGGAGGGTCCTGCACATTGTTTCCCTGTGAGAATTTAGGTACCTTTTGAAAGTTAATCTTCCTATGTCTCTGCATTGTAAACTGTTGGAACATAACGTTTGTGCAAAATAGCTCCATTCTAGTGAAGGGAAGAAGCACAGTATCACTTGTAATAAAACCATCAATGTTAGAAGCCATATGGTCTAGTACATTGTTTACTGTGTGAACTGAGTTAGCTTGTGAATGAAATACTCACGATCTGAGAGCATTTTGAAGTGGGAGAATCATTCACGTTAGGAAAAATATACACTTCAAAAGAAATGGAAACACATGTATCTTATGGAACAATACAATCTGTGTTTGAGGAAGTAGTGTCTTGCACATTGTTTCCCTATGAGAACTGAATTACATTTTGATAGATGTACTGCCTATATCTCAGGGTTTACAAGTGGGAGGAATATCACCTTTGTGCATAAGAGCTCCATTCAAGTGAATGGAAGAAGCACAGTAGCTTTTGGATGAAAAGCATCCATGTTAGAAGCACAATGGTATAGCACACTGTTTTCCTGTGAGAATTGAATATTCATGTGGAAGGATTATTGCCTACATGTCAGGGTTTTAAAATGTTAGAAACATCAACTTTGTGCAAAATAGTTTCTTCAAGTGAATTGTAGAAGCACTGCTTCTCTTGTATGAAAATGATACCTATTAGAAGCAGCAGAGTCTCACAGTGTTTCTGTGCTAGTATAGAGTTAGTTTGTGAAAGGAATACTTGACCTCTGAAAGTGTTTTGAAGTGAGAGAATCTTCCACTTTAAGAAACATACTCTCTTCGGACAAAATGGAGAAACACATATGTTTGAAGGAACAATACAATCTCTGGTACAGGTAGGAGTTTCCTGCACATTGTTATCCTCTGGGAATTGAGTTACCTTTTGAAAGTAATGCAGTTAACCTCTCAGGGATGTCAAACGTGAGGAACATCACTTTTGCGCAAAAGAGCTCCATTCCAGTGAATGGAAGAAGCACTGTTTGTCTTCTACAAAATCCATCAATGTTAAAGTAGGAGTGTCTTGCCCTTTGTTTCCCTTTGAGAATTCAGGTACCTTTTGATAGGAATACTGACTAACTCTCAGACGTTTCAAGCTTGATGAACATCACCTTTCTTCAAAATTGCTCCATTAAAGTGAGTGGGAAAAGGATGTTTTGCCTGGTAAGAAAACAATCAATTTTAGACGTAGGAGTGTGTTGCAAATTGTTCCCCATGAGATTTGAGTTACCTATTCATAGGAATACTGCCTACCTCTCAAGGTTTTGAAGTGTGAGAAACGTAAATTTTCTACAAAATAGAAACATATACTGAACGGGAGAAACACTGTATCTCATGTAAGAAAGCCATCAATGTTAGAAGCAGGAGCGTCTAGCACTTTATTACCTTGAGAATGTTGTCAACTTGTGAAAGGAATACTTGTAATCTGAAAGTGTTTTGAAGTGTTAGAATAATTCAGTTTAGGAAAAACACTCTCTTCAGTTGAAATGTAGAAATACACATCTGATGGAACAGTAGCATGTGGTAGGAACAGGAATGTCTTGCACATCGTTTCTGTATGACAACTGAGTTACATTTTGATAGGAACACTGGCCACCTCTCAGCGTTTTCAACTGTGAGAAACATCACCATCGAGCAAAACAGCTCCATTGAAGTGAAAGAAGGTATTACAATTTTTTTGTAAGAAAACCATCAATGTTCAAAACAAGAAGGTCTAGCACCATGTTTCCCATTGCGAACTGAGTCACCTCTTGAAAGGAATACTACCTACCTCTCAGCGTATTCAAGTGTAAGGAACATCAACATTGTGAAAAAGAGCTCCATTCAAGTGAGGCAAAGAAGTAGGTTTTCTCTTGTAAGAAAATCATCAATGTTAGAAGCAGGAGAGTCTAGCATATTGTTTCCCATGGAGAATTGAGTTAATTTATGAAAAGAATAGTGCCTACCTCTCAAGGTTTAAAGAGGTGAGTAAGATCAATTTTGTGCCAAAGAGCTCCTTTCAAGTGAAGGGAAGGACGACGGTTTCTCTGTGAGAAAACCATCAATATTAGAAGCAGAAGAGCTCAGCACAATATTTCCCTGTGAGAACTGAATATATTTTGAAGGAATTACTGCCTACTTCTCCTGTTGTTCACGTGTGAGAATATACACTTTTGTGCCAAATAGTTCCATTCAAGGGAAAGGAAGAAGCATTGTATCGCTTGAAGAACACCATCAATTTTAGAAGCAGGAGTGTCTCGCAAATTTTTTGTCTGTGAAAATGGAGTTAGGATGTGAAAGGATTTCTTGCTATCTGAAAGCTTCTTGAAGCGGGCAAATCATCCTCTTTATTAAAAATACCCACTTGAGACAGAATGTAGAAACAGAGGTATCTTATGAAACAGTACAATGTTAGAGACAGGTGTGTCTTCCACATTGTTTCCCTTTGTGAATTGACTGAATTCAGGAAAAGAATACTTGCACTCCACAGGGTTTTCAAGTGTGAGAGACTTCCACTTTCTTTAAACTAACTCCCTTCCGGTGAATAGAAGAAGCTGTGTTTCTCTTGTAAGACACCAATCAACGTTTAAAGCACAAAGGTCTAGCACCTTTTTTCCCTGTGAGAATTGAGGTAACTTAGGAGAGGAATACTGCCTACATCTCAGAGTTTAAAAGTGTGAGGTACATCATCTTTAGTCGAATTATTTCCATTCAAGTGAATGGAAGAAGCACTGATCCTCTAGTAGAAAACTGTCACTGCTGGAAACAGGAAGGTCTAGCACATTGCTTCCCAATGAGAACTGAGTTAACTTTGATAGATATACTGTCTACTTCTCACATTTTCTAATCTGAGGAGCATCAACTTTATGCATAATAGCTCCATTCAGGTGAAAGGAAGAAGCACTGTATCTCTTGTAAGAATACCAGCAATTTTAGGATCAGCAGGGCCTAGCACATTGTTTCCTTGAGTGAATTGAGTTCACTTGTCAAAGGAATACTTGTGATCTGAAAGAGCTTTCAAGTGGGATAAACAACCTCTTTAGGAAAAATACCCTCTTCAGACGAAATGGAAAAGCACATGTATCTTATAGAAAAGTACAATGTAAGAGGCAGTAATGTCTTGCTCTTTGTATCCCTATGAGAACTGAGGTACCGTTCGAAAGGTACCTACCTGTGATGGTTTTTATGTGCGATGAACATTCCCTTTGCTGCAAATAGCTCCAATAAGTGTTTGAAGGAATGACTTTTTGTCTTGTAAGAAAACCATCAATCTTAGATGCAGGAGTGTGTTGCACATTGTTTCCCTATGAGAATTGAGTTACCTAGTAAAAGGAATACTACCAACCTCTCATGGTTTCCAAGTGTGAGGAACATAAACTTTCTGCAAAATAGCTCCTTTCAAGTGCATGGAAGGAGCACTGTTTCTCTTGTAAAAATCCGTGAATGTGGAAGATAGAGGGCCAATCACTTTTTTTTTCTTGTGAGCATTGAGCTACCTTTTGAAGGCAATACTGTCTACCTCTCAGGGTTTTCAAGTGTGAGGAACATCAACACTGGGCAAAATAGCTGCATTCAAGTGAATGGATGAAGCTCTATATGTCTTGTAAGGTATCCATCAATGTTAGAAGCAGGAGGCCTAGCACATTGTTTCTATTGAGAATTGAGTTTATTTATGAAGTGAATACTGGCAATCTCTCAGGGTTTTCGTTTACAAAGCATCATTTTTGTGCAAAATAGCCCCAATCTTGTGAATAGAAGAAGCATTCTGTCTCTTGGAAGTAAACCATGATGTCAGAAACTGGAGGGTCCTGCACATTGTTTCCCTGTGAGAATTTAGGTACCTTTTGAAAGTTAATCTTCCTATGTCTCTGCATTGTAAACTGTTGGAACATAACGTTTGTGCAAAATAGCTCCATTCTAGTGAAGGGAAGAAGCACAGTATCACTTGTAATAAAACCATCAATGTTAGAAGCCATATGGTCTAGTACATTGTTTACTGTGTGAACTGAGTTAGCTTGTGAATGAAATACTCACGATCTGAGAGCATTTTGAAGTGGGAGAATCATTCACGTTAGGAAAAATATACACTTCAAAAGAAATGGAAACACATGTATCTTATGGAACAATACAATCTGTGTTTGAGGAAGTAGTGTCTTGCACATTGTTTCCCTATGAGAACTGAATTACATTTTGATAGATGTACTGCCTATATCTCAGGGTTTACAAGTGGGAGGAATATCACCTTTGTGCATAAGAGCTCCATTCAAGTGAATGGAAGAAGCACAGTAGCTTTTGGATGAAAAGCATCCATGTTAGAAGCACAATGGTATAGCACACTGTTTTCCTGTGAGAATTGAATATTCATGTGGAAGGATTATTGCCTACATGTCAGGGTTTTAAAATGTTAGAAACATCAACTTTGTGCAAAATAGTTTCTTCAAGTGAATTGTAGAAGCACTGCTTCTCTTGTATGAAAATGATACCTATTAGAAGCAGCAGAGTCTCACAGTGTTTCTGTGCTAGTATAGAGTTAGTTTGTGAAAGGAATACTTGACCTCTGAAAGTGTTTTGAAGTGAGAGAATCTTCCACTTTAAGAAACATACTCTCTTCGGACAAAATGGAGAAACACATATGTTTGAAGGAACAATACAATCTCTGGTACAGGTAGGAGTTTCCTGCACATTGTTATCCTCTGGGAATTGAGTTACCTTTTGAAAGTAATGCAGTTAACCTCTCAGGGATGTCAAACGTGAGGAACATCACTTTTGCGCAAAAGAGCTCCATTCCAGTGAATGGAAGAAGCACTGTTTGTCTTCTACAAAATCCATCAATGTTAAAGTAGGAGTGTCTTGCCCTTTGTTTCCCTTTGAGAATTCAGGTACCTTTTGATAGGAATACTGACTAACTCTCAGACGTTTCAAGCTTGATGAACATCACCTTTCTTCAAAATTGCTCCATTAAAGTGAGTGGGAAAAGGACGTTTTGCCTGGTAAGAAAACAATCAATTTTAGACGTAGGAGTGTGTTGCAAATTGTTCCCCATGAGATTTGAGTTACCTATTCATAGGAATACTGCCTACCTCTCAAGGTTTTGAAGTGTGAGAAACGTAAATTTTCTACAAAATAGAAACATATACTGAACGGGAGAAACACTGTATCTCATGTAAGAAAGCCATCAATGTTAGAAGCAGGAGCGTCTAGCACTTTATTACCTTGAGAATGTTGTCAACTTGTGAAAGGAATACTTGTAATCTGAAAGTGTTTTGAAGTGTTAGAATAATTCAGTTTAGGAAAAACACTCTCTTCAGTTGAAATGTAGAAATACACATCTGATGGAACAGTAGCATGTGGTAGGAACAGGAATGTCTTGCACATCGTTTCTGTATGACAACTGAGTTACATTTTGATAGGAACACTGGCCACCTCTCAGCGTTTTCAACTGTGAGAAACATCACCTTCGAGCAAAACAGCTCCATTGAAGTGAAAGAAGGTATTACAATTTTTTTGTAAGAAAACCATCAATGTTCAAAACAAGAAGGTCTAGCACCATGTTTCCCATTGCGAACTGAGTCACCTCTTGAAAGGAATACTACCTACCTCTCAGCGTATTCAAGTGTAAGGAACATCAACATTGTGAAAAAGAGCTCCATTCAAGTGAGGCAAAGAAGTAGGTTTTCTCTTGTAAGAAAATCATCAATGTTAGAAGCAGGAGAGTCTAGCATATTGTTTCCCATGGAGAATTGAGTTAATTTATGAAAAGAATAGTGCCTACCTCTCAAGGTTTAAAGAGGTGAGTAAGATCAATTTTGTGCCAAAGAGCTCCTTTCAAGTGAAGGGAAGGACGACGGTTTCTCTGTGAGAAAACCATCAATATTAGAAGCAGAAGAGCTCAGCACAATATTTCCCTGTGAGAACTGAATATATTTTGAAGGAATTACTGCCTACTTCTCCTGTTGTTCACGTGTGAGAATATACACTTTTGTGCCAAATAGTTCCATTCAAGGGAAAGGAAGAAGCATTGTATCGCTTGAAGAACACCATCAATTTTAGAAGCAGGAGTGTCTAGCAAATTTTTTGTCTGTGAAAATGGAGTTAGGATGTGAAAGGATTTCTTGCTATCTGAAAGCTTCTTGAAGCGGGCAAATCATCCTCTGTATTAAAAATACCCACTTGAGACAGAATGTAGAAACAGAGGTATCTTATGAAACAGTACAATGTTAGAGACAGGTGTGTCTTCCACATTGTTTCCCTTTGTGAATTGAGTGAATTCAGGAAAAGAATACTTGCACTCCACAGGGTTTTCAAGTGTGAGAGACTTCCACTTTCTTTAAACTAACTCCCTTCCGGTGAATAGAAGAAGCTGTGTTTCTCTTGTAAGACACCAATCAACGTTTAAAGCACAAAGGTCTAGCACCTTTTTTCCCTGTGAGAATTGAGGTAACTTAGGAGAGGAATACTGCCTACATCTCAGAGTTTAAAAGTGTGAGGTACATCATCTTTAGTCGAATTATTTCCATTCAAGTGAATGGAAGAAGCACTGATCCTCTAGTAGAAAACTGTCACTGCTGGAAACAGGAAGGTCTAGCACATTGCTTCCCAATGAGAACTGAGTTAACTTTGATAGATATACTGTCTACTTCTCACATTTTCTAATCTGAGGAGCATCAACTTTATGCATAATAGCTCCATTCAGGTGAAAGGAAGAAGCACTGTATCTCTTGTAAGAATACCAGCAATTTTAGGATCAGCAGGGCCTAGCACATTGTTTCCTTGAGTGAATTGAGTTCACTTGTCAAAGGAATACTTGTGATCTGAAAGAGCTTTCAAGTGGGATAAACAACCTCTTTAGGAAAAATACCCTCTTCAGACGAAATGGAAAAGCACATGTATCTTATAGAAAAGTACAATGTAAGAGGCAGTAATGTCTTGCTCTTTGTATCCCTATGAGAACTGAGGTACCGTTCGAAAGGTACCTACCTGTGATGGTTTTTATGTGCGATGAACATTCCCTTTGCTGCAAATAGCTCCAATAAGTGTTTGAAGGAATGACTTTTTGTCTTGTAAGAAAACCATCAATCTTAGATGCAGGAGTGTGTTGCACATTGTTTCCCTATGAGAATTGAGTTACCTAGTAAAAGGAATACTACCAACCTCTCATGGTTTCCAAGTGTGAGGAACATAAACTTTCTGCAAAATAGCTCCTTTCAAGTGCATGGAAGGAGCACTGTTTCTCTTGTAAAAATCCGTGAATGTGGAAGATAGAGGGCCAATCACTTTTTTTTTCTTGTGAGCATTGAGCTACCTTTTGAAGGCAATACTGTCTACCTCTCAGGGTTTTCAAGTGTGAGGAACATCAACACTGGGCAAAATAGCTGCATTCAAGTGAATGGATGAAGCTCTATATGTCTTGTAAGGTATCCATCAATGTTAGAAGCAGGAGGCCTAGCACATTGTTTCTATTGAGAATTGAGTTTATTTGTGAAGTGAATACTGGCAATCTCTCAGGGTTTTCGTTTACAAAGCATCATTTTTGTGCAAAATAGCCCCAATCTTGTGAATAGAAGAAGCATTCTGTCTCTTGGAAGTAAACCATGATGTCAGAAACTGGAGGGTCCTGCACATTGTTTCCCTGTGAGAATTTAGGTACCTTTTGAAAGTTAATCTTCCTATGTCTCTGCATTGTAAACTGTTGGAACATAACGTTTGTGCAAAATAGCTCCATTCTAGTGAAGGGAAGAAGCACAGTATCACTTGTAATAAAACCATCAATGTTAGAAGCCATATGGTCTAGTACATTGTTTACTGTGTGAACTGAGTTAGCTTGTGAATGAAATACTCACGATCTGAGAGCATTTTGAAGTGGGAGAATCATTCACGTTAGGAAAAATATACACTTCAAAAGAAATGGAAACACATGTATCTTATGGAACAATACAATCTGTGTTTGAGGAAGTAGTGTCTTGCACATTGTTTCCCTATGAGAACTGAATTACATTTTGATAGATGTACTGCCTATATCTCAGGGTTTACAAGTGGGAGGAATATCACCTTTGTGCATAAGAGCTCCATTCAAGTGAATGGAAGAAGCACAGTAGCTTTTGGATGAAAAGCATCCATGTTAGAAGCACAATGGTATAGCACACTGTTTTCCTGTGAGAATTGAATATTCATGTGGAAGGATTATTGCCTACATGTCAGGGTTTTAAAATGTTAGAAACATCAACTTTGTGCAAAATAGTTTCTTCAAGTGAATTGTAGAAGCACTGCTTCTCTTGTATGAAAATGATACCTATTAGAAGCAGCAGAGTCTCACAGTGTTTCTGTGCTAGTATAGAGTTAGTTTGTGAAAGGAATACTTGACCTCTGAAAGTGTTTTGAAGTGAGAGAATCTTCCACTTTAAGAAACATACTCTCTTCGGACAAAATGGAGAAACACATATGTTTGAAGGAACAATACAATCTCTGGTACAGGTAGGAGTTTCCTGCACATTGTTATCCTCTGGGAATTGAGTTACCTTTTGAAAGTAATGCAGTTAACCTCTCAGGGATGTCAAACGTGAGGAACATCACTTTTGCGCAAAAGAGCTCCATTCCAGTGAATGGAAGAAGCACTGTTTGTCTTCTACAAAATCCATCAATGTTAAAGTAGGAGTGTCTTGCCCTTTGTTTCCCTTTGAGAATTCAGGTACCTTTTGATAGGAATACTGACTAACTCTCAGACGTTTCAAGCTTGATGAACATCACCTTTCTTCAAAATTGCTCCATTAAAGTGAGTGGGAAAAGGACGTTTTGCCTGGTAAGAAAACAATCAATTTTAGACGTAGGAGTGTGTTGCAAATTGTTCCCCATGAGATTTGAGTTACCTATTCATAGGAATACTGCCTACCTCTCAAGGTTTTGAAGTGTGAGAAACGTAAATTTTCTACAAAATAGAAACATATACTGAACGGGAGAAACACTGTATCTCATGTAAGAAAGCCATCAATGTTAGAAGCAGGAGCGTCTAGCACTTTATTACCTTGAGAATGTTGTCAACTTGTGAAAGGAATACTTGTAATCTGAAAGTGTTTTGAAGTGTTAGAATAATTCAGTTTAGGAAAAACACTCTCTTCAGTTGAAATGTAGAAATACACATCTGATGGAACAGTAGCATGTGGTAGGAACAGGAATGTCTTGCACATCGTTTCTGTATGACAACTGAGTTACATTTTGATAGGAACACTGGCCACCTCTCAGCGTTTTCAACTGTGAGAAACATCACCATCGAGCAAAACAGCTCCATTGAAGTGAAAGAAGGTATTACAATTTTTTTGTAAGAAAACCATCAATGTTCAAAACAAGAAGGTCTAGCACCATGTTTCCCATTGCGAACTGAGTCACCTCTTGAAAGGAATACTACCTACCTCTCAGCGTATTCAAGTGTAAGGAACATCAACATTGTGAAAAAGAGCTCCATTCAAGTGAGGCAAAGAAGTAGGTTTTCTCTTGTAAGAAAATCATCAATGTTAGAAGCAGGAGAGTCTAGCATATTGTTTCCCATGGAGAATTGAGTTAATTTATGAAAAGAATAGTGCCTACCTCTCAAGGTTTAAAGAGGTGAGTAAGATCAATTTTGTGCCAAAGAGCTCCTTTCAAGTGAAGGGAAGGACGACGGTTTCTCTGTGAGAAAACCATCAATATTAGAAGCAGAAGAGCTCAGCACAATATTTCCCTGTGAGAACTGAATATATTTTGAAGGAATTACTGCCTACTTCTCCTGTTGTTCACGTGTGAGAATATACACTTTTGTGCCAAATAGTTCCATTCAAGGGAAAGGAAGAAGCATTGTATCGCTTGAAGAACACCATCAATTTTAGAAGCAGGAGTGTCTAGCAAATTTTTTGTCTGTGAAAATGGAGTTAGGATGTGAAAGGATTTCTTGCTATCTGAAAGCTTCTTGAAGCGGGCAAATCATCCTCTGTATTAAAAATACCCACTTGAGACAGAATGTAGAAACAGAGGTATCTTATGAAACAGTACAATGTTAGAGACAGGTGTGTCTTCCACATTGTTTCCCTTTGTGAATTGAGTGAATTCAGGAAAAGAATACTTGCACTCCACAGGGTTTTCAAGTGTGAGAGACTTCCACTTTCTTTAAACTAACTCCCTTCCGGTGAATAGAAGAAGCTGTGTTTCTCTTGTAAGACACCAATCAACGTTTAAAGCACAAAGGTCTAGCACCTTTTTTCCCTGTGAGAATTGAGGTAACTTAGGAGAGGAATACTGCCTACATCTCAGAGTTTAAAAGTGTGAGGTACATCATCTTTAGTCGAATTATTTCCATTCAAGTGAATGGAAGAAGCACTGATCCTCTAGTAGAAAACTGTCACTGCTGGAAACAGGAAGGTCTAGCACATTGCTTCCCAATGAGAACTGAGTTAACTTTGATAGATATACTGTCTACTTCTCACATTTTCTAATCTGAGGAGCATCAACTTTATGCATAATAGCTCCATTCAGGTGAAAGGAAGAAGCACTGTATCTCTTGTAAGAATACCAGCAATTTTAGGATCAGCAGGGCCTAGCACATTGTTTCCTTGAGTGAATTGAGTTCACTTGTCAAAGGAATACTTGTGATCTGAAAGAGCTTTCAAGTGGGATAAACAACCTCTTTAGGAAAAATACCCTCTTCAGACGAAATGGAAAAGCACATGTATCTTATAGAAAAGTACAATGTAAGAGGCAGTAATGTCTTGCTCTTTGTATCCCTATGAGAACTGAGGTACCGTTCGAAAGGTACCTACCTGTGATGGTTTTTATGTGCGATGAACATTCCCTTTGCTGCAAATAGCTCCAATAAGTGTTTGAAGGAATGACTTTTTGTCTTGTAAGAAAACCATCAATCTTAGATGCAGGAGTGTGTTGCACATTGTTTCCCTATGAGAATTGAGTTACCTAGTAAAAGGAATACTACCAACCTCTCATGGTTTCCAAGTGTGAGGAACATAAACTTTCTGCAAAATAGCTCCTTTCAAGTGCATGGAAGGAGCACTGTTTCTCTTGTAAAAATCCGTGAATGTGGAAGATAGAGGGCCAATCACTTTTTTTTTCTTGTGAGCATTGAGCTACCTTTTGAAGGCAATACTGTCTACCTCTCAGGGTTTTCAAGTGTGAGGAACATCAACACTGGGCAAAATAGCTGCATTCAAGTGAATGGATGAAGCTCTATATGTCTTGTAAGGTATCCATCAATGTTAGAAGCAGGAGGCCTAGCACATTGTTTCTATTGAGAATTGAGTTTATTTATGAAGTGAATACTGGCAATCTCTCAGGGTTTTCGTTTACAAAGCATCATTTTTGTGCAAAATAGCCCCAATCTTGTGAATAGAAGAAGCATTCTGTCTCTTGGAAGTAAACCATGATGTCAGAAACTGGAGGGTCCTGCACATTGTTTCCCTGTGAGAATTTAGGTACCTTTTGAAAGTTAATCTTCCTATGTCTCTGCATTGTAAACTGTTGGAACATAACGTTTGTGCAAAATAGCTCCATTCTAGTGAAGGGAAGAAGCACAGTATCACTTGTAATAAAACCATCAATGTTAGAAGCCATATGGTCTAGTACATTGTTTACTGTGTGAACTGAGTTAGCTTGTGAATGAAATACTCACGATCTGAGAGCATTTTGAAGTGGGAGAATCATTCACGTTAGGAAAAATATACACTTCAAAAGAAATGGAAACACATGTATCTTATGGAACAATACAATCTGTGTTTGAGGAAGTAGTGTCTTGCACATTGTTTCCCTATGAGAACTGAATTACATTTTGATAGATGTACTGCCTATATCTCAGGGTTTACAAGTGGGAGGAATATCACCTTTGTGCATAAGAGCTCCATTCAAGTGAATGGAAGAAGCACAGTAGCTTTTGGATGAAAAGCATCCATGTTAGAAGCACAATGGTATAGCACACTGTTTTCCTGTGAGAATTGAATATTCATGTGGAAGGATTATTGCCTACATGTCAGGGTTTTAAAATGTTAGAAACATCAACTTTGTGCAAAATAGTTTCTTCAAGTGAATTGTAGAAGCACTGCTTCTCTTGTATGAAAATGATACCTATTAGAAGCAGCAGAGTCTCACAGTGTTTCTGTGCTAGTATAGAGTTAGTTTGTGAAAGGAATACTTGACCTCTGAAAGTGTTTTGAAGTGAGAGAATCTTCCACTTTAAGAAACATACTCTCTTCGGACAAAATGGAGAAACACATATGTTTGAAGGAACAATACAATCTCTGGTACAGGTAGGAGTTTCCTGCACATTGTTATCCTCTGGGAATTGAGTTACCTTTTGAAAGTAATGCAGTTAACCTCTCAGGGATGTCAAACGTGAGGAACATCACTTTTGCGCAAAAGAGCTCCATTCCAGTGAATGGAAGAAGCACTGTTTGTCTTCTACAAAATCCATCAATGTTAAAGTAGGAGTGTCTTGCCCTTTGTTTCCCTTTGAGAATTCAGGTACCTTTTGATAGGAATACTGACTAACTCTCAGACGTTTCAAGCTTGATGAACATCACCTTTCTTCAAAATTGCTCCATTAAAGTGAGTGGGAAAAGGACGTTTTGCCTGGTAAGAAAACAATCAATTTTAGACGTAGGAGTGTGTTGCAAATTGTTCCCCATGAGATTTGAGTTACCTATTCATAGGAATACTGCCTACCTCTCAAGGTTTTGAAGTGTGAGAAACGTAAATTTTCTACAAAATAGAAACATATACTGAACGGGAGAAACACTGTATCTCATGTAAGAAAGCCATCAATGTTAGAAGCAGGAGCGTCTAGCACTTTATTACCTTGAGAATGTTGTCAACTTGTGAAAGGAATACTTGTAATCTGAAAGTGTTTTGAAGTGTTAGAATAATTCAGTTTAGGAAAAACACTCTCTTCAGTTGAAATGTAGAAATACACATCTGATGGAACAGTAGCATGTGGTAGGAACAGGAATGTCTTGCACATCGTTTCTGTATGACAACTGAGTTACATTTTGATAGGAACACTGGCCACCTCTCAGCGTTTTCAACTGTGAGAAACATCACCATCGAGCAAAACAGCTCCATTGAAGTGAAAGAAGGTATTACAATTTTTTTGTAAGAAAACCATCAATGTTCAAAACAAGAAGGTCTAGCACCATGTTTCCCATTGCGAACTGAGTCACCTCTTGAAAGGAATACTACCTACCTCTCAGCGTATTCAAGTGTAAGGAACATCAACATTGTGAAAAAGAGCTCCATTCAAGTGAGGCAAAGAAGTAGGTTTTCTCTTGTAAGAAAATCATCAATGTTAGAAGCAGGAGAGTCTAGCATATTGTTTCCCATGGAGAATTGAGTTAATTTATGAAAAGAATAGTGCCTACCTCTCAAGGTTTAAAGAGGTGAGTAAGATCAATTTTGTGCCAAAGAGCTCCTTTCAAGTGAAGGGAAGGACGACGGTTTCTCTGTGAGAAAACCATCAATATTAGAAGCAGAAGAGCTCAGCACAATATTTCCCTGTGAGAACTGAATATATTTTGAAGGAATTACTGCCTACTTCTCCTGTTGTTCACGTGTGAGAATATACACTTTTGTGCCAAATAGTTCCATTCAAGGGAAAGGAAGAAGCATTGTATCGCTTGAAGAACACCATCAATTTTAGAAGCAGGAGTGTCTAGCAAATTTTTTGTCTGTGAAAATGGAGTTAGGATGTGAAAGGATTTCTTGCTATCTGAAAGCTTCTTGAAGCGGGCAAATCATCCTCTGTATTAAAAATACCCACTTGAGACAGAATGTAGAAACAGAGGTATCTTATGAAACAGTACAATGTTAGAGACAGGTGTGTCTTCCACATTGTTTCCCTTTGTGAATTGAGTGAATTCAGGAAAAGAATACTTGCACTCCACAGGGTTTTCAAGTGTGAGAGACTTCCACTTTCTTTAAACTAACTCCCTTCCGGTGAATAGAAGAAGCTGTGTTTCTCTTGTAAGACACCAATCAACGTTTAAAGCACAAAGGTCTAGCACCTTTTTTCCCTGTGAGAATTGAGGTAACTTAGGAGAGGAATACTGCCTACATCTCAGAGTTTAAAAGTGTGAGGTACATCATCTTTAGTCGAATTATTTCCATTCAAGTGAATGGAAGAAGCACTGATCCTCTAGTAGAAAACTGTCACTGCTGGAAACAGGAAGGTCTAGCACATTGCTTCCCAATGAGAACTGAGTTAACTTTGATAGATATACTGTCTACTTCTCACATTTTCTAATCTGAGGAGCATCAACTTTATGCATAATAGCTCCATTCAGGTGAAAGGAAGAAGCACTGTATCTCTTGTAAGAATACCAGCAATTTTAGGATCAGCAGGGCCTAGCACATTGTTTCCTTGAGTGAATTGAGTTCACTTGTCAAAGGAATACTTGTGATCTGAAAGAGCTTTCAAGTGGGATAAACAACCTCTTTAGGAAAAATACCCTCTTCAGACGAAATGGAAAAGCACATGTATCTTATAGAAAAGTACAATGTAAGAGGCAGTAATGTCTTGCTCTTTGTATCCCTATGAGAACTGAGGTACCGTTCGAAAGGTACCTACCTGTGATGGTTTTTATGTGCGATGAACATTCCCTTTGCTGCAAATAGCTCCAATAAGTGTTTGAAGGAATGACTTTTTGTCTTGTAAGAAAACCATCAATCTTAGATGCAGGAGTGTGTTGCACATTGTTTCCCTATGAGAATTGAGTTACCTAGTAAAAGGAATACTACCAACCTCTCATGGTTTCCAAGTGTGAGGAACATAAACTTTCTGCAAAATAGCTCCTTTCAAGTGCATGGAAGGAGCACTGTTTCTCTTGTAAAAATCCGTGAATGTGGAAGATAGAGGGCCAATCACTTTTTTTTTCTTGTGAGCATTGAGCTACCTTTTGAAGGCAATACTGTCTACCTCTCAGGGTTTTCAAGTGTGAGGAACATCAACACTGGGCAAAATAGCTGCATTCAAGTGAATGGATGAAGCTCTATATGTCTTGTAAGGTATCCATCAATGTTAGAAGCAGGAGGCCTAGCACATTGTTTCTATTGAGAATTGAGTTTATTTATGAAGTGAATACTGGCAATCTCTCAGGGTTTTCGTTTACAAAGCATCATTTTTGTGCAAAATAGCCCCAATCTTGTGAATAGAAGAAGCATTCTGTCTCTTGGAAGTAAACCATGATGTCAGAAACTGGAGGGTCCTGCACATTGTTTCCCTGTGAGAATTTAGGTACCTTTTGAAAGTTAATCTTCCTATGTCTCTGCATTGTAAACTGTTGGAACATAACGTTTGTGCAAAATAGCTCCATTCTAGTGAAGGGAAGAAGCACAGTATCACTTGTAATAAAACCATCAATGTTAGAAGCCATATGGTCTAGTACATTGTTTACTGTGTGAACTGAGTTAGCTTGTGAATGAAATACTCACGATCTGAGAGCATTTTGAAGTGGGAGAATCATTCACGTTAGGAAAAATATACACTTCAAAAGAAATGGAAACACATGTATCTTATGGAACAATACAATCTGTGTTTGAGGAAGTAGTGTCTTGCACATTGTTTCCCTATGAGAACTGAATTACATTTTGATAGATGTACTGCCTATATCTCAGGGTTTACAAGTGGGAGGAATATCACCTTTGTGCATAAGAGCTCCATTCAAGTGAATGGAAGAAGCACAGTAGCTTTTGGATGAAAAGCATCCATGTTAGAAGCACAATGGTATAGCACACTGTTTTCCTGTGAGAATTGAATATTCATGTGGAAGGATTATTGCCTACATGTCAGGGTTTTAAAATGTTAGAAACATCAACTTTGTGCAAAATAGTTTCTTCAAGTGAATTGTAGAAGCACTGCTTCTCTTGTATGAAAATGATACCTATTAGAAGCAGCAGAGTCTCACAGTGTTTCTGTGCTAGTATAGAGTTAGTTTGTGAAAGGAATACTTGACCTCTGAAAGTGTTTTGAAGTGAGAGAATCTTCCACTTTAAGAAACATACTCTCTTCGGACAAAATGGAGAAACACATATGTTTGAAGGAACAATACAATCTCTGGTACAGGTAGGAGTTTCCTGCACATTGTTATCCTCTGGGAATTGAGTTACCTTTTGAAAGTAATGCAGTTAACCTCTCAGGGATGTCAAACGTGAGGAACATCACTTTTGCGCAAAAGAGCTCCATTCCAGTGAATGGAAGAAGCACTGTTTGTCTTCTACAAAATCCATCAATGTTAAAGTAGGAGTGTCTTGCCCTTTGTTTCCCTTTGAGAATTCAGGTACCTTTTGATAGGAATACTGACTAACTCTCAGACGTTTCAAGCTTGATGAACATCACCTTTCTTCAAAATTGCTCCATTAAAGTGAGTGGGAAAAGGACGTTTTGCCTGGTAAGAAAACAATCAATTTTAGACGTAGGAGTGTGTTGCAAATTGTTCCCCATGAGATTTGAGTTACCTATTCATAGGAATACTGCCTACCTCTCAAGGTTTTGAAGTGTGAGAAACGTAAATTTTCTACAAAATAGAAACATATACTGAACGGGAGAAACACTGTATCTCATGTAAGAAAGCCATCAATGTTAGAAGCAGGAGCGTCTAGCACTTTATTACCTTGAGAATGTTGTCAACTTGTGAAAGGAATACTTGTAATCTGAAAGTGTTTTGAAGTGTTAGAATAATTCAGTTTAGGAAAAACACTCTCTTCAGTTGAAATGTAGAAATACACATCTGATGGAACAGTAGCATGTGGTAGGAACAGGAATGTCTTGCACATCGTTTCTGTATGACAACTGAGTTACATTTTGATAGGAACACTGGCCACCTCTCAGCGTTTTCAACTGTGAGAAACATCACCATCGAGCAAAACAGCTCCATTGAAGTGAAAGAAGGTATTACAATTTTTTTGTAAGAAAACCATCAATGTTCAAAACAAGAAGGTCTAGCACCATGTTTCCCATTGCGAACTGAGTCACCTCTTGAAAGGAATACTACCTACCTCTCAGCGTATTCAAGTGTAAGGAACATCAACATTGTGAAAAAGAGCTCCATTCAAGTGAGGCAAAGAAGTAGGTTTTCTCTTGTAAGAAAATCATCAATGTTAGAAGCAGGAGAGTCTAGCATATTGTTTCCCATGGAGAATTGAGTTAATTTATGAAAAGAATAGTGCCTACCTCTCAAGGTTTAAAGAGGTGAGTAAGATCAATTTTGTGCCAAAGAGCTCCTTTCAAGTGAAGGGAAGGACGACGGTTTCTCTGTGAGAAAACCATCAATATTAGAAGCAGAAGAGCTCAGCACAATATTTCCCTGTGAGAACTGAATATATTTTGAAGGAATTACTGCCTACTTCTCCTGTTGTTCACGTGTGAGAATATACACTTTTGTGCCAAATAGTTCCATTCAAGGGAAAGGAAGAAGCATTGTATCGCTTGAAGAACACCATCAATTTTAGAAGCAGGAGTGTCTAGCAAATTTTTTGTCTGTGAAAATGGAGTTAGGATGTGAAAGGATTTCTTGCTATCTGAAAGCTTCTTGAAGCGGGCAAATCATCCTCTGTATTAAAAATACCCACTTGAGACAGAATGTAGAAACAGAGGTATCTTATGAAACAGTACAATGTTAGAGACAGGTGTGTCTTCCACATTGTTTCCCTTTGTGAATTGAGTGAATTCAGGAAAAGAATACTTGCACTCCACAGGGTTTTCAAGTGTGAGAGACTTCCACTTTCTTTAAACTAACTCCCTTCCGGTGAATAGAAGAAGCTGTGTTTCTCTTGTAAGACACCAATCAACGTTTAAAGCACAAAGGTCTAGCACCTTTTTTCCCTGTGAGAATTGAGGTAACTTAGGAGAGGAATACTGCCTACATCTCAGAGTTTAAAAGTGTGAGGTACATCATCTTTAGTCGAATTATTTCCATTCAAGTGAATGGAAGAAGCACTGATCCTCTAGTAGAAAACTGTCACTGCTGGAAACAGGAAGGTCTAGCACATTGCTTCCCAATGAGAACTGAGTTAACTTTGATAGATATACTGTCTACTTCTCACATTTTCTAATCTGAGGAGCATCAACTTTATGCATAATAGCTCCATTCAGGTGAAAGGAAGAAGCACTGTATCTCTTGTAAGAATACCAGCAATTTTAGGATCAGCAGGGCCTAGCACATTGTTTCCTTGAGTGAATTGAGTTCACTTGTCAAAGGAATACTTGTGATCTGAAAGAGCTTTCAAGTGGGATAAACAACCTCTTTAGGAAAAATACCCTCTTCAGACGAAATGGAAAAGCACATGTATCTTATAGAAAAGTACAATGTAAGAGGCAGTAATGTCTTGCTCTTTGTATCCCTATGAGAACTGAGGTACCGTTCGAAAGGTACCTACCTGTGATGGTTTTTATCTGCGATGAACATTCCCTTTGCTGCAAATAGCTCCAATAAGTGTTTGAAGGAATGACTTTTTGTCTTGTAAGAAAACCATCAATCTTAGATGCAGGAGTGTGTTGCACATTGTTTCCCTATGAGAATTGAGTTACCTAGTAAAAGGAATACTACCAACCTCTCATGGTTTCCAAGTGTGAGGAACATAAACTTTCTGCAAAATAGCTCCTTTCAAGTGCATGGAAGGAGCACTGTTTCTCTTGTAAAAATCCGTGAATGTGGAAGATAGAGGGCCAATCACTTTTTTTTTCTTGTGAGCATTGAGCTACCTTTTGAAGGCAATACTGTCTACCTCTCAGGGTTTTCAAGTGTGAGGAACATCAACACTGGGCAAAATAGCTGCATTCAAGTGAATGGATGAAGCTCTATATGTCTTGTAAGGTATCCATCAATGTTAGAAGCAGGAGGCCTAGCACATTGTTTCTATTGAGAATTGAGTTTATTTATGAAGTGAATACTGGCAATCTCTCAGGGTTTTCGTTTACAAAGCATCATTTTTGTGCAAAATAGCCCCAATCTTGTGAATAGAAGAAGCATTCTGTCTCTTGGAAGTAAACCATGATGTCAGAAACTGGAGGGTCCTGCACATTGTTTCCCTGTGAGAATTTAGGTACCTTTTGAAAGTTAATCTTCCTATGTCTCTGCATTGTAAACTGTTGGAACATAACGTTTGTGCAAAATAGCTCCATTCTAGTGAAGGGAAGAAGCACAGTATCACTTGTAATAAAACCATCAATGTTAGAAGCCATATGGTCTAGTACATTGTTTACTGTGTGAACTGAGTTAGCTTGTGAATGAAATACTCACGATCTGAGAGCATTTTGAAGTGGGAGAATCATTCACGTTAGGAAAAATATACACTTCAAAAGAAATGGAAACACATGTATCTTATGGAACAATACAATCTGTGTTTGAGGAAGTAGTGTCTTGCACATTGTTTCCCTATGAGAACTGAATTACATTTTGATAGATGTACTGCCTATATCTCAGGGTTTACAAGTGGGAGGAATATCACCTTTGTGCATAAGAGCTCCATTCAAGTGAATGGAAGAAGCACAGTAGCTTTTGGATGAAAAGCATCCATGTTAGAAGCACAATGGTATAGCACACTGTTTTCCTGTGAGAATTGAATATTCATGTGGAAGGATTATTGCCTACATGTCAGGGTTTTAAAATGTTAGAAACATCAACTTTGTGCAAAATAGTTTCTTCAAGTGAATTGTAGAAGCACTGCTTCTCTTGTATGAAAATGATACCTATTAGAAGCAGCAGAGTCTCACAGTGTTTCTGTGCTAGTATAGAGTTAGTTTGTGAAAGGAATACTTGACCTCTGAAAGTGTTTTGAAGTGAGAGAATCTTCCACTTTAAGAAACATACTCTCTTCGGACAAAATGGAGAAACACATATGTTTGAAGGAACAATACAATCTCTGGTACAGGTAGGAGTTTCCTGCACATTGTTATCCTCTGGGAATTGAGTTACCTTTTGAAAGTAATGCAGTTAACCTCTCAGGGATGTCAAACGTGAGGAACATCACTTTTGCGCAAAAGAGCTCCATTCCAGTGAATGGAAGAAGCACTGTTTGTCTTCTACAAAATCCATCAATGTTAAAGTAGGAGTGTCTTGCCCTTTGTTTCCCTTTGAGAATTCAGGTACCTTTTGATAGGAATACTGACTAACTCTCAGACGTTTCAAGCTTGATGAACATCACCTTTCTTCAAAATTGCTCCATTAAAGTGAGTGGGAAAAGGACGTTTTGCCTGGTAAGAAAACAATCAATTTTAGACGTAGGAGTGTGTTGCAAATTGTTCCCCATGAGATTTGAGTTACCTATTCATAGGAATACTGCCTACCTCTCAAGGTTTTGAAGTGTGAGAAACGTAAATTTTCTACAAAATAGAAACATATACTGAACGGGAGAAACACTGTATCTCATGTAAGAAAGCCATCAATGTTAGAAGCAGGAGCGTCTAGCACTTTATTACCTTGAGAATGTTGTCAACTTGTGAAAGGAATACTTGTAATCTGAAAGTGTTTTGAAGTGTTAGAATAATTCAGTTTAGGAAAAACACTCTCTTCAGTTGAAATGTAGAAATACACATCTGATGGAACAGTAGCATGTGGTAGGAACAGGAATGTCTTGCACATCGTTTCTGTATGACAACTGAGTTACATTTTGATAGGAACACTGGCCACCTCTCAGCGTTTTCAACTGTGAGAAACATCACCATCGAGCAAAACAGCTCCATTGAAGTGAAAGAAGGTATTACAATTTTTTTGTAAGAAAACCATCAATGTTCAAAACAAGAAGGTCTAGCACCATGTTTCCCATTGCGAACTGAGTCACCTCTTGAAAGGAATACTACCTACCTCTCAGCGTATTCAAGTGTAAGGAACATCAACATTGTGAAAAAGAGCTCCATTCAAGTGAGGCAAAGAAGTAGGTTTTCTCTTGTAAGAAAATCATCAATGTTAGAAGCAGGAGAGTCTAGCATATTGTTTCCCATGGAGAATTGAGTTAATTTATGAAAAGAATAGTGCCTACTTCTCAAGGTTTAAATAGGTGAGTAAGATCAATTTTGTGCCAAAGAGCTCCTTTCAAGTGAAGGGAAGGACGACGGTTTCTCTGTGAGAAAACCATCAATATTAGAAGCAGAAGAGCTCAGCACAATATTTCCCTGTGAGAACTGAATATATTTTGAAGGAATTACTGCCTACTTCTCCTGTTGTTCACGTGTGAGAATATACACTTTTGTGCCAAATAGTTCCATTCAAGGGAAAGGAAGAAGCATTGTATCGCTTGAAGAACACCATCAATTTTAGAAGCAGGAGTGTCTCGCAAATTTTTTGTCTGTGAAAATGGAGTTAGGATGTGAAAGGATTTCTTGCTATCTGAAAGCTTCTTGAAGCGGGCAAATCATCCTCTTTATTAAAAATACCCACTTGAGACAGAATGTAGAAACAGAGGTATCTTATGAAACAGTACAATGTTAGAGACAGGTGTGTCTTCCACATTGTTTCCCTTTGTGAATTGACTGAATTCAGGAAAAGAATACTTGCACTCCACAGGGTTTTCAAGTGTGAGAGACTTCCACTTTCTTTAAACTAACTCCCTTCCGGTGAATAGAAGAAGCTGTGTTTCTCTTGTAAGACACCAATCAACGTTTAAAGCACAAAGGTCTAGCACCTTTTTTCCCTGTGAGAATTGAGGTAACTTAGGAGAGGAATACTGCCTACATCTCAGAGTTTAAAAGTGTGAGGTACATCATCTTTAGTCGAATTATTTCCATTCAAGTGAATGGAAGAAGCACTGATCCTCTAGTAGAAAACTGTCACTGCTGGAAACAGGAAGGTCTAGCACATTGCTTCCCAATGAGAACTGAGTTAACTTTGATAGATATACTGTCTACTTCTCACATTTTCTAATCTGAGGAGCATCAACTTTATGCATAATAGCTCCATTCAGGTGAAAGGAAGAAGCACTGTATCTCTTGTAAGAATACCAGCAATTTTAGGATCAGCAGGGCCTAGCACATTGTTTCCTTGAGTGAATTGAGTTCACTTGTCAAAGGAATACTTGTGATCTGAAAGAGCTTTCAAGTGGGATAAACAACCTCTTTAGGAAAAATACCCTCTTCAGACGAAATGGAAAAGCACATGTATCTTATAGAAAAGTACAATGTAAGTGGCAGTAATGTCTTGCTCTTTGTATCCCTATGAGAACTGAGGTACCGTTCGAAAGGTACCTACCTGTGATGGTTTTTATGTGCGATGAACATTCCCTTTGCTGCAAATAGCTCCAATAAGTGTTTGAAGGAATGACTTTTTGTCTTGTAAGAAAACCATCAATCTTAGATGCAGGAGTGTGTTGCACATTGTTTCCCTATGAGAATTGAGTTACCTAGTAAAAGGAATACTACCAACCTCTCATGGTTTCCAAGTGTGAGGAACATAAACTTTCTGCAAAATAGCTCCTTTCAAGTGCATGGAAGGAGCACTGTTTCTCTTGTAAAAATCCGTGAATGTGGAAGATAGAGGGCCAATCACTTTTTTTTTCTTGTGAGCATTGAGCTACCTTTTGAAGGCAATACTGTCTACCTCTCAGGGTTTTCAAGTGTGAGGAACATCAACACTGGGCAAAATAGCTGCATTCAAGTGAATGGATGAAGCTCTATATGTCTTGTAAGGTATCCATCAATGTTAGAAGCAGGAGGCCTAGCACATTGTTTCTATTGAGAATTGAGTTTATTTATGAAGTGAATACTGGCAATCTCTCAGGGTTTTCGTTTACAAAGCATCATTTTTGTGCAAAATAGCCCCAATCTTGTGAATAGAAGAAGCATTCTGTCTCTTGGAAGTAAACCATGATGTCAGAAACTGGAGGGTCCTGCACATTGTTTCCCTGTGAGAATTTAGGTACCTTTTGAAAGTTAATCTTCCTATGTCTCTGCATTGTAAACTGTTGGAACATAACGTTTGTGCAAAATAGCTCCATTCTAGTGAAGGGAAGAAGCACAGTATCACTTGTAATAAAACCATCAATGTTAGAAGCCATATGGTCTAGTACATTGTTTACTGTGTGAACTGAGTTAGCTTGTGAATGAAATACTCACGATCTGAGAGCATTTTGAAGTGGGAGAATCATTCACGTTAGGAAAAATATACACTTCAAAAGAAATGGAAACACATGTATCTTATGGAACAATACAATCTGTGTTTGAGGAAGTAGTGTCTTGCACATTGTTTCCCTATGAGAACTGAATTACATTTTGATAGATGTACTGCCTATATCTCAGGGTTTACAAGTGGGAGGAATATCACCTTTGTGCATAAGAGCTCCATTCAAGTGAATGGAAGAAGCACAGTAGCTTTTGGATGAAAAGCATCCATGTTAGAAGCACAATGGTATAGCACACTGTTTTCCTGTGAGAATTGAATATTCATGTGGAAGGATTATTGCCTACATGTCAGGGTTTTAAAATGTTAGAAACATCAACTTTGTGCAAAATAGTTTCTTCAAGTGAATTGTAGAAGCACTGCTTCTCTTGTATGAAAATGATACCTATTAGAAGCAGCAGAGTCTCACAGTGTTTCTGTGCTAGTATAGAGTTAGTTTGTGAAAGGAATACTTGACCTCTGAAAGTGTTTTGAAGTGAGAGAATCTTCCACTTTAAGAAACATACTCTCTTCGGACAAAATGGAGAAACACATATGTTTGAAGGAACAATACAATCTCTGGTACAGGTAGGAGTTTCCTGCACATTGTTATCCTCTGGGAATTGAGTTACCTTTTGAAAGTAATGCAGTTAACCTCTCAGGGATGTCAAACGTGAGGAACATCACTTTTGCGCAAAAGAGCTCCATTCCAGTGAATGGAAGAAGCACTGTTTGTCTTCTACAAAATCCATCAATGTTAAAGTAGGAGTGTCTTGCCCTTTGTTTCCCTTTGAGAATTCAGGTACCTTTTGATAGGAATACTGACTAACTCTCAGACGTTTCAAGCTTGATGAACATCACCTTTCTTCAAAATTGCTCCATTAAAGTGAGTGGGAAAAGGACGTTTTGCCTGGTAAGAAAACAATCAATTTTAGACGTAGGAGTGTGTTGCAAATTGTTCCCCATGAGATTTGAGTTACCTATTCATAGGAATACTGCCTACCTCTCAAGGTTTTGAAGTGTGAGAAACGTAAATTTTCTACAAAATAGAAACATATACTGAACGGGAGAAACACTGTATCTCATGTAAGAAAGCCATCAATGTTAGAAGCAGGAGCGTCTAGCACTTTATTACCTTGAGAATGTTGTCAACTTGTGAAAGGAATACTTGTAATCTGAAAGTGTTTTGAAGTGTTAGAATAATTCAGTTTAGGAAAAACACTCTCTTCAGTTGAAATGTAGAAATACACATCTGATGGAACAGTAGCATGTGGTAGGAACAGGAATGTCTTGCACATCGTTTCTGTATGACAACTGAGTTACATTTTGATAGGAACACTGGCCACCTCTCAGCGTTTTCAACTGTGAGAAACATCACCATCGAGCAAAACAGCTCCATTGAAGTGAAAGAAGGTATTACAATTTTTTTGTAAGAAAACCATCAATGTTCAAAACAAGAAGGTCTAGCACCATGTTTCCCATTGCGAACTGAGTCACCTCTTGAAAGGAATACTACCTACCTCTCAGCGTATTCAAGTGTAAGGAACATCAACATTGTGAAAAAGAGCTCCATTCAAGTGAGGCAAAGAAGTAGGTTTTCTCTTGTAAGAAAATCATCAATGTTAGAAGCAGGAGAGTCTAGCATATTGTTTCCCATGGAGAATTGAGTTAATTTATGAAAAGAATAGTGCCTACCTCTCAAGGTTTAAAGAGGTGAGTAAGATCAATTTTGTGCCAAAGAGCTCCTTTCAAGTGAAGGGAAGGACGACTGTTTCTCTGTGAGAAAACCATCAATATTAGAAGCAGAAGAGCTCAGCACAATATTTCCCTGTGAGAACTGAATATATTTTGAAGGAATTACTGCCTACTTCTCCTGTTGTTCACGTGTGAGAATATACACTTTTGCGCCAAATAGTTCCATTCAAGGGAAAGGAAGAAGCATTGTATCGCTTGAAGAACACCATCAATTTTAGAAGCAGGAGTGTCTAGCAAATTTTTTGTCTGTGAAAATGGAGTTAGGATGTGAAAGGATTTCTTGCTATCTGAAAGCTTCTTGAAGCGGGCAAATCATCCTCTGTATTAAAAATACCCACTTGAGACAGAATGTAGAAACAGAGGTATCTTATGAAACAGTACAATGTTAGAGACAGGTGTGTCTTCCACATTGTTTCCCTTTGTGAATTGAGTGAATTCAGGAAAAGAATACTTGCACTCCACAGGGTTTTCAAGTGTGAGAGACTTCCACTTTCTTTAAACTAACTCCCTTCCGGTGAATAGAAGAAGCTGTGTTTCTCTTGTAAGACACCAATCAACGTTTAAAGCACAAAGGTCTAGCACCTTTTTTCCCTGTGAGAATTGAGGTAACTTAGGAGAGGAATACTGCTTACATCTCAGAGTTTAAAAGTGTGAGGTACATCATCTTTAGTCGAATTATTTCCATTCAAGTGAATGGAAGAAGCACTGATCCTCTAGTAGAAAACTGTCACTGCTGGAAACAGGAAGGTCTAGCACATTGCTTCCCAATGAGAACTGAGTTAACTTTGATAGATATACTGTCTACTTCTCACATTTTCTAATCTGAGGAGCATCAACTTTATGCATAATAGCTCCATTCAGGTGAAAGGAAGAAGCACTGTATCTCTTGTAAGAATACCAGCAATTTTAGGATCAGCAGGGCCTAGCACATTGTTTCCTTGAGTGAATTGAGTTCACTTGTCAAAGGAATACTTGTGATCTGAAAGAGCTTTCAAGTGGGATAAACAACCTCTTTAGGAAAAATACCCTCTTCAGACGAAATGGAAAAGCACATGTATCTTATAGAAAAGTACAATGTAAGAGGCAGTAATGTCTTGCTCTTTGTATCCCTATGAGAACTGAGGTACCGTTCGAAAGGTACCTACCTGTGATGGTTTTTATGTGCGATGAACATTCCCTTTGCTGCAAATAGCTCCAATAAGTGTTTGAAGGAATGACTTTTTGTCTTGTAAGAAAACCATCAATCTTAGATGCAGGAGTGTGTTGCGCATTGTTTCCCTATGAGAATTGAGTTACCTTTTAAAAGGAATACTACCAACCTCTCATGGTTTCCAAGTGTGAGGAACATAAACTTTCTGCAAAATAGCTCCTTTCAAGTGCATGGAAGGAGCACTGTTTCTCTTGTAAAAATCCGTGAATGTGGAAGATAGAGGGCCAATCACTTTTTTTTTCTTGTGAGCATTGAGCTACCTTTTGAAGGCAATACTGTCTACCTCTCAGGGTTTTCAAGTGTGAGGAACATCAACACTGGGCAAAATAGCTGCATTCAAGTGAATGGATGAAGCTCTATATGTCTTGTAAGGTATCCATCAATGTTAGAAGCAGGAGGCCTAGCACATTGTTTCTATTGAGAATTGAGTTTATTTATGAAGTGAATACTGGCAATCTCTCAGGGTTTTCGTTTACAAAGCATCATTTTTGTGCAAAATAGCCCCAATCTTGTGAATAGAAGAAGCATTCTGTCTCTTGGAAGTAAACCATGATGTCAGAAACTGGAGGGTCCTGCACATTGTTTCCCTGTGAGAATTTAGGTACCTTTTGAAAGTTAATCTTCCTATGTCTCTGCATTGTAAACTGTTGGAACATAACGTTTGTGCAAAATAGCTCCATTCTAGTGAAGGGAAGAAGCACAGTATCACTTGTAATAAAACCATCAATGTTAGAAGCCATATGGTCTAGTACATTGTTTACTGTGTGAACTGAGTTAGCTTGTGAATGAAATACTCACGATCTGAGAGCATTTTGAAGTGGGAGAATCATTCACGTTAGGAAAAATATACACTTCAAAAGAAATGGAAACACATGTATCTTATGGAACAATACAATCTGTGTTTGAGGAAGTAGTGTCTTGCACATTGTTTCCCTATGAGAACTGAATTACATTTTGATAGATGTACTGCCTATATCTCAGGGTTTACAAGTGGGAGGAATATCACCTTTGTGCATAAGAGCTCCATTCAAGTGAATGGAAGAAGCACAGTAGCTTTTGGATGAAAAGCATCCATGTTAGAAGCACAATGGTATAGCACACTGTTTTCCTGTGAGAATTGAATATTCATGTGGAAGGATTATTGCCTACATGTCAGGGTTTTAAAATGTTAGAAACATCAACTTTGTGCAAAATAGTTTCTTCAAGTGAATTGTAGAAGCACTGCTTCTCTTGTATGAAAATGATACCTATTAGAAGCAGCAGAGTCTCACAGTGTTTCTGTGCTAGTATAGAGTTAGTTTGTGAAAGGAATACTTGACCTCTGAAAGTGTTTTGAAGTGAGAGAATCTTCCACTTTAAGAAACATACTCTCTTCGGACAAAATGGAGAAACACATATGTTTGAAGGAACAATACAATCTCTGGTACAGGTAGGAGTTTCCTGCACATTGTTATCCTCTGGGAATTGAGTTACCTTTTGAAAGTAATGCAGTTAACCTCTCAGGGATGTCAAACGTGAGGAACATCACTTTTGCGCAAAAGAGCTCCATTCCAGTGAATGGAAGAAGCACTGTTTGTCTTCTACAAAATCCATCAATGTTAAAGTAGGAGTGTCTTGCCCTTTGTTTCCCTTTGAGAATTCAGGTACCTTTTGATAGGAATACTGACTAACTCTCAGACGTTTCAAGCTTGATGAACATCACCTTTCTTCAAAATTGCTCCATTAAAGTGAGTGGGAAAAGGACGTTTTGCCTGGTAAGAAAACAATCAATTTTAGACGTAGGAGTGTGTTGGAAATTGTTCCCCATGAGATTTGAGTTACCTATTCATAGGAATACTGCCTACCTCTCAAGGTTTTGAAGTGTGAGAAACGTAAATTTTCTACAAAATAGAAACATATACTGAACGGGAGAAACACTGTATCTCATGTAAGAAAGCCATCAATGTTAGAAGCAGGAGCGTCTAGCACTTTATTACCTTGAGAATGTTGTCAACTTGTGAAAGGAATACTTGTAATCTGAAAGTGTTTTGAAGTGTTAGAATAATTCAGTTTAGGAAAAACACTCTCTTCAGTTGAAATGTAGAAATACACATCTGATGGAACAGTAGCATGTGGTAGGAACAGGAATGTCTTGCACATCGTTTCTGTATGACAACTGAGTTACATTTTGATAGGAACACTGGCCACCTCTCAGCGTTTTCAACTGTGAGAAACATCACCATCGAGCAAAACAGCTCCATTGAAGTGAAAGAAGGTATTACAATTTTTTTGTAAGAAAACCATCAATGTTCAAAACAAGAAGGTCTAGCACCATGTTTCCCATTGCGAACTGAGTCACCTCTTGAAAGGAATACTACCTACCTCTCAGCGTATTCAAGTGTAAGGAACATCAACATTGTGAAAAAGAGCTCCATTCAAGTGAGGCAAAGAAGTAGGTTTTCTCTTGTAAGAAAATCATCAATGTTAGAAGCAGGAGAGTCTAGCATATTGTTTCCCATGGAGAATTGAGTTAATTTATGAAAAGAATAGTGCCTACTTCTCAAGGTTTAAATAGGTGAGTAAGATCAATTTTGTGCCAAAGAGCTCCTTTCAAGTGAAGGGAAGGACGACGGTTTCTCTGTGAGAAAACCATCAATATTAGAAGCAGAAGAGCTCAGCACAATATTTCCCTGTGAGAACTGAATATATTTTGAAGGAATTACTGCCTACTTCTCCTGTTGTTCACGTGTGAGAATATACACTTTTGTGCCAAATAGTTCCATTCAAGGGAAAGGAAGAAGCATTGTATCGCTTGAAGAACACCATCAATTTTAGAAGCAGGAGTGTCTCGCAAATTTTTTGTCTGTGAAAATGGAGTTAGGATGTGAAAGGATTTCTTGCTATCTGAAAGCTTCTTGAAGCGGGCAAATCATCCTCTTTATTAAAAATACCCACTTGAGACAGAATGTAGAAACAGAGGTATCTTATGAAACAGTACAATGTTAGAGACAGGTGTGTCTTCCACATTGTTTCCCTTTGTGAATTGACTGAATTCAGGAAAAGAATACTTGCACTCCACAGGGTTTTCAAGTGTGAGAGACTTCCACTTTCTTTAAACTAACTCCCTTCCGGTGAATAGAAGAAGCTGTGTTTCTCTTGTAAGACACCAATCAACGTTTAAAGCACAAAGGTCTAGCACCTTTTTTCCCTGTGAGAATTGAGGTAACTTAGGAGAGGAATACTGCCTACATCTCAGAGTTTAAAAGTGTGAGGTACATCATCTTTAGTCGAATTATTTCCATTCAAGTGAATGGAAGAAGCACTGATCCTCTAGTAGAAAACTGTCACTGCTGGAAACAGGAAGGTCTAGCACATTGCTTCCCAATGAGAACTGAGTTAACTTTGATAGATATACTGTCTACTTCTCACATTTTCTAATCTGAGGAGCATCAACTTTATGCATAATAGCTCCATTCAGGTGAAAGGAAGAAGCACTGTATCTCTTGTAAGAATACCAGCAATTTTAGGATCAGCAGGGCCTAGCACATTGTTTCCTTGAGTGAATTGAGTTCACTTGTCAAAGGAATACTTGTGATCTGAAAGAGCTTTCAAGTGGGATAAACAACCTCTTTAGGAAAAATACCCTCTTCAGACGAAATGGAAAAGCACATGTATCTTATAGAAAAGTACAATGTAAGAGGCAGTAATGTCTTGCTCTTTGTATCCCTATGAGAACTGAGGTACCGTTCGAAAGGTACCTACCTGTGATGGTTTTTATGTGCGATGAACATTCCCTTTGCTGCAAATAGCTCCAATAAGTGTTTGAAGGAATGACTTTTTGTCTTGTAAGAAAACCATCAATCTTAGATGCAGGAGTGTGTTGCACATTGTTTCCCTATGAGAATTGAGTTACCTAGTAAAAGGAATACTACCAACCTCTCATGGTTTCCAAGTGTGAGGAACATAAACTTTCTGCAAAATAGCTCCTTTCAAGTGCATGGAAGGAGCACTGTTTCTCTTGTAAAAATCCGTGAATGTGGAAGATAGAGGGCCAATCACTTTTTTTTTCTTGTGAGCATTGAGCTACCTTTTGAAGGCAATACTGTCTACCTCTCAGGGTTTTCAAGTGTGAGGAACATCAACACTGGGCAAAATAGCTGCATTCAAGTGAATGGATGAAGCTCTATATGTCTTGTAAGGTATCCATCAATGTTAGAAGCAGGAGGCCTAGCACATTGTTTCTATTGAGAATTGAGTTTATTTATGAAGTGAATACTGGCAATCTCTCAGGGTTTTCGTTTACAAAGCATCATTTTTGTGCAAAATAGCCCCAATCTTGTGAATAGAAGAAGCATTCTGTCTCTTGGAAGTAAACCATGATGTCAGAAACTGGAGGGTCCTGCACATTGTTTCCCTGTGAGAATTTAGGTACCTTTTGAAAGTTAATCTTCCTATGTCTCTGCATTGTAAACTGTTGGAACATAACGTTTGTGCAAAATAGCTCCATTCTAGTGAAGGGAAGAAGCACAGTATCACTTGTAATAAAACCATCAATGTTAGAAGCCATATGGTCTAGTACATTGTTTACTGTGTGAACTGAGTTAGCTTGTGAATGAAATACTCACGATCTGAGAGCATTTTGAAGTGGGAGAATCATTCACGTTAGGAAAAATATACACTTCAAAAGAAATGGAAACACATGTATCTTATGGAACAATACAATCTGTGTTTGAGGAAGTAGTGTCTTGCACATTGTTTCCCTATGAGAACTGAATTACATTTTGATAGATGTACTGCCTATATCTCAGGGTTTACAAGTGGGAGGAATATCACCTTTGTGCATAAGAGCTCCATTCAAGTGAATGGAAGAAGCACAGTAGCTTTTGGATGAAAAGCATCCATGTTAGAAGCACAATGGTATAGCACACTGTTTTCCTGTGAGAATTGAATATTCATGTGGAAGGATTATTGCCTACATGTCAGGGTTTTAAAATGTTAGAAACATCAACTTTGTGCAAAATAGTTTCTTCAAGTGAATTGTAGAAGCACTGCTTCTCTTGTATGAAAATGATACCTATTAGAAGCAGCAGAGTCTCACAGTGTTTCTGTGCTAGTATAGAGTTAGTTTGTGAAAGGAATACTTGACCTCTGAAAGTGTTTTGAAGTGAGAGAATCTTCCACTTTAAGAAACATACTCTCTTCGGACAAAATGGAGAAACACATATGTTTGAAGGAACAATACAATCTCTGGTACAGGTAGGAGTTTCCTGCACATTGTTATCCTCTGGGAATTGAGTTACCTTTTGAAAGTAATGCAGTTAACCTCTCAGGGATGTCAAACGTGAGGAACATCACTTTTGCGCAAAAGAGCTCCATTCCAGTGAATGGAAGAAGCACTGTTTGTCTTCTACAAAATCCATCAATGTTAAAGTAGGAGTGTCTTGCCCTTTGTTTCCCTTTGAGAATTCAGGTACCTTTTGATAGGAATACTGACTAACTCTCAGACGTTTCAAGCTTGATGAACATCACCTTTCTTCAAAATTGCTCCATTAAAGTGAGTGGGAAAAGGACGTTTTGCCTGGTAAGAAAACAATCAATTTTAGACGTAGGAGTGTGTTGCAAATTGTTCCCCATGAGATTTGAGTTACCTATTCATAGGAATACTGCCTACCTCTCAAGGTTTTGAAGTGTGAGAAACGTAAATTTTCTACAAAATAGAAACATATACTGAACGGGAGAAACACTGTATCTCATGTAAGAAAGCCATCAATGTTAGAAGCAGGAGCGTCTAGCACTTTATTACCTTGAGAATGTTGTCAACTTGTGAAAGGAATACTTGTAATCTGAAAGTGTTTTGAAGTGTTAGAATAATTCAGTTTAGGAAAAACACTCTCTTCAGTTGAAATGTAGAAATACACATCTGATGGAACAGTAGCATGTGGTAGGAACAGGAATGTCTTGCACATCGTTTCTGTATGACAACTGAGTTACATTTTGATAGGAACACTGGCCACCTCTCAGCGTTTTCAACTGTGAGAAACATCACCATCGAGCAAAACAGCTCCATTGAAGTGAAAGAAGGTATTACAATTTTTTTGTAAGAAAACCATCAATGTTCAAAACAAGAAGGTCTAGCACCATGTTTCCCATTGCGAACTGAGTCACCTCTTGAAAGGAATACTACCTACCTCTCAGCGTATTCAAGTGTAAGGAACATCAACATTGTGAAAAAGAGCTCCATTCAAGTGAGGCAAAGAAGTAGGTTTTCTCTTGTAAGAAAATCATCAATGTTAGAAGCAGGAGAGTCTAGCATATTGTTTCCCATGGAGAATTGAGTTAATTTATGAAAAGAATAGTGCCTACCTCTCAAGGTTTAAAGAGGTGAGTAAGATCAATTTTGTGCCAAAGAGCTCCTTTCAAGTGAAGGGAAGGACGACTGTTTCTCTGTGAGAAAACCATCAATATTAGAAGCAGAAGAGCTCAGCACAATATTTCCCTGTGAGAACTGAATATATTTTGAAGGAATTACTGCCTACTTCTCCTGTTGTTCACGTGTGAGAATATACACTTTTGCGCCAAATAGTTCCATTCAAGGGAAAGGAAGAAGCATTGTATCGCTTGAAGAACACCATCAATTTTAGAAGCAGGAGTGTCTAGCAAATTTTTTGTCTGTGAAAATGGAGTTAGGATGTGAAAGGATTTCTTGCTATCTGAAAGCTTCTTGAAGCGGGCAAATCATCCTCTGTATTAAAAATACCCACTTGAGACAGAATGTAGAAACAGAGGTATCTTATGAAACAGTACAATGTTAGAGACAGGTGTGTCTTCCACATTGTTTCCCTTTGTGAATTGAGTGAATTCAGGAAAAGAATACTTGCACTCCACAGGGTTTTCAAGTGTGAGAGACTTCCACTTTCTTTAAACTAACTCCCTTCCGGTGAATAGAAGAAGCTGTGTTTCTCTTGTAAGACACCAATCAACGTTTAAAGCACAAAGGTCTAGCACCTTTTTTCCCTGTGAGAATTGAGGTAACTTAGGAGAGGAATACTGCCTACATCTCAGAGTTTAAAAGTGTGAGGTACATCATCTTTAGTCGAATTATTTCCATTCAAGTGAATGGAAGAAGCACTGATCCTCTAGTAGAAAACTGTCACTGCTGGAAACAGGAAGGTCTAGCACATTGCTTCCCAATGAGAACTGAGTTAACTTTGATAGATATACTGTCTACTTCTCACATTTTCTAATCTGAGGAGCATCAACTTTATGCATAATAGCTCCATTCAGGTGAAAGGAAGAAGCACTGTATCTCTTGTAAGAATACCAGCAATTTTAGGATCAGCAGGGCCTAGCACATTGTTTCCTTGAGTGAATTGAGTTCACTTGTCAAAGGAATACTTGTGATCTGAAAGAGCTTTCAAGTGGGATAAACAACCTCTTTAGGAAAAATACCCTCTTCAGACGAAATGGAAAAGCACATGTATCTTATAGAAAAGTACAATGTAAGAGGCAGTAATGTCTTGCTCTTTGTATCCCTATGAGAACTGAGGTACCGTTCGAAAGGTACCTACCTGTGATGGTTTTTATGTGCGATGAACATTCCCTTTGCTGCAAATAGCTCCAATAAGTGTTTGAAGGAATGACTTTTTGTCTTGTAAGAAAACCATCAATCTTAGATGCAGGAGTGTGTTGCGCATTGTTTCCCTATGAGAATTGAGTTACCTTTTAAAAGGAATACTACCAACCTCTCATGGTTTCCAAGTGTGAGGAACATAAACTTTCTGCAAAATAGCTCCTTTCAAGTGCATGGAAGGAGCACTGTTTCTCTTGTAAAAATCCGTGAATGTGGAAGATAGAGGGCCAATCACTTTTTTTTTCTTGTGAGCATTGAGCTACCTTTTGAAGGCAATACTGTCTACCTCTCAGGGTTTTCAAGTGTGAGGAACATCAACACTGGGCAAAATAGCTGCATTCAAGTGAATGGATGAAGCTCTATATGTCTTGTAAGGTATCCATCAATGTTAGAAGCAGGAGGCCTAGCACATTGTTTCTATTGAGAATTGAGTTTATTTATGAAGTGAATACTGGCAATCTCTCAGGGTTTTCGTTTACAAAGCATCATTTTTGTGCAAAATAGCCCCAATCTTGTGAATAGAAGAAGCATTCTGTCTCTTGGAAGTAAACCATGATGTCAGAAACTGGAGGGTCCTGCACATTGTTTCCCTGTGAGAATTTAGGTACCTTTTGAAAGTTAATCTTCCTATGTCTCTGCATTGTAAACTGTTGGAACATAACGTTTGTGCAAAATAGCTCCATTCTAGTGAAGGGAAGAAGCACAGTATCACTTGTAATAAAACCATCAATGTTAGAAGCCATATGGTCTAGTACATTGTTTACTGTGTGAACTGAGTTAGCTTGTGAATGAAATACTCACGATCTGAGAGCATTTTGAAGTGGGAGAATCATTCACGTTAGGAAAAATATACACTTCAAAAGAAATGGAAACACATGTATCTTATGGAACAATACAATCTGTGTTTGAGGAAGTAGTGTCTTGCACATTGTTTCCCTATGAGAACTGAATTACATTTTGATAGATGTACTGCCTATATCTCAGGGTTTACAAGTGGGAGGAATATCACCTTTGTGCATAAGAGCTCCATTCAAGTGAATGGAAGAAGCACAGTAGCTTTTGGATGAAAAGCATCCATGTTAGAAGCACAATGGTATAGCACACTGTTTTCCTGTGAGAATTGAATATTCATGTGGAAGGATTATTGCCTACATGTCAGGGTTTTAAAATGTTAGAAACATCAACTTTGTGCAAAATAGTTTCTTCAAGTGAATTGTAGAAGCACTGCTTCTCTTGTATGAAAATGATACCTATTAGAAGCAGCAGAGTCTCACAGTGTTTCTGTGCTAGTATAGAGTTAGTTTGTGAAAGGAATACTTGACCTCTGAAAGTGTTTTGAAGTGAGAGAATCTTCCACTTTAAGAAACATACTCTCTTCGGACAAAATGGAGAAACACATATGTTTGAAGGAACAATACAATCTCTGGTACAGGTAGGAGTTTCCTGCACATTGTTATCCTCTGGGAATTGAGTTACCTTTTGAAAGTAATGCAGTTAACCTCTCAGGGATGTCAAACGTGAGGAACATCACTTTTGCGCAAAAGAGCTCCATTCCAGTGAATGGAAGAAGCACTGTTTGTCTTCTACAAAATCCATCAATGTTAAAGTAGGAGTGTCTTGCCCTTTGTTTCCCTTTGAGAATTCAGGTACCTTTTGATAGGAATACTGACTAACTCTCAGACGTTTCAAGCTTGATGAACATCACCTTTCTTCAAAATTGCTCCATTAAAGTGAGTGGGAAAAGGACGTTTTGCCTGGTAAGAAAACAATCAATTTTAGACGTAGGAGTGTGTTGCAAATTGTTCCCCATGAGATTTGAGTTACCTATTCATAGGAATACTGCCTACCTCTCAAGGTTTTGAAGTGTGAGAAACGTAAATTTTCTACAAAATAGAAACATATACTGAACGGGAGAAACACTGTATCTCATGTAAGAAAGCCATCAATGTTAGAAGCAGGAGCGTCTAGCACTTTATTACCTTGAGAATGTTGTCAACTTGTGAAAGGAATACTTGTAATCTGAAAGTGTTTTGAAGTGTTAGAATAATTCAGTTTAGGAAAAACACTCTCTTCAGTTGAAATGTAGAAATACACATCTGATGGAACAGTAGCATGTGGTAGGAACAGGAATGTCTTGCACATCGTTTCTGTATGACAACTGAGTTACATTTTGATAGGAACACTGGCCACCTCTCAGCATTTTCAACTGTGAGAAACATCACCATCGAGCAAAACAGCTCCATTGAAGTGAAAGAAGGTATTACAATTTTTTTGTAAGAAAACCATCAATGTTCAAAACAAGAAGGTCTAGCACCATGTTTCCCATTGCGAACTGAGTCACCTCTTGAAAGGAATACTACCTACCTCTCAGCGTATTCAAGTGTAAGGAACATCAACATTGTGAAAAAGAGCTCCATTCAAGTGAGGCAAAGAAGTAGGTTTTCTCTTGTAAGAAAATCATCAATGTTAGAAGCAGGAGAGTCTAGCATATTGTTTCCCATGGAGAATTGAGTTAATTTATGAAAAGAATAGTGCCTACCTCTCAAGGTTTAAAGAGGTGAGTAAGATCAATTTTGTGCCAAAGAGCTCCTTTCAAGTGAAGGGAAGGACGACGGTTTCTCTGTGAGAAAACCATCAATATTAGAAGCAGAAGAGCTCAGCACAATATTTCCCTGTGAGAACTGAATATATTTTGAAGGAATTACTGCCTACTTCTCCTGTTGTTCACGTGTGAGAATATACACTTTTGTGCCAAATAGTTCCATTCAAGGGAAAGGAAGAAGCATTGTATCGCTTGAAGAACACCATCAATTTTAGAAGCAGGAGTGTCTCGCAAATTTTTTGTCTGTGAAAATGGAGTTAGGATGTGAAAGGATTTCTTGCTATCTGAAAGCTTCTTGAAGCGGGCAAATCATCCTCTTTATTAAAAATACCCACTTGAGACAGAATGTAGAAACAGAGGTATCTTATGAAACAGTACAATGTTAGAGACAGGTGTGTCTTCCACATTGTTTCCCTTTGTGAATTGACTGAATTCAGGAAAAGAATACTTGCACTCCACAGGGTTTTCAAGTGTGAGAGACTTCCACTTTCTTTAAACTAACTCCCTTCCGGTGAATAGAAGAAGCTGTGTTTCTCTTGTAAGACACCAATCAACGTTTAAAGCACAAAGGTCTAGCACCTTTTTTCCCTGTGAGAATTGAGGTAACTTAGGATAGGAATACTGCCTACATCTCAGAGTTTAAAAGTGTGAGGTACATCATCTTTAGTCGAATTATTTCCATTCAAGTGAATGGAAGAAGCACTGATCCTCTAGTAGAAAACTGTCACTGCTGGAAACAGGAAGGTCTAGCACATTGCTTCCCAATGAGAACTGAGTTAACTTTGATAGATATACTGTCTACTTCTCACATTTTCTAATCTGAGGAGCATCAACTTTATGCATAATAGCTCCATTCAGGTGAAAGGAAGAAGCACTGTATCTCTTGTAAGAATACCAGCAATTTTAGGATCAGCAGGGCCTAGCACATTGTTTCCTTGAGTGAATTGAGTTCACTTGTCAAAGGAATACTTGTGATCTGAAAGAGCTTTCAAGTGGGATAAACAACCTCTTTAGGAAAAATACCCTCTTCAGACGAAATGGAAAAGCACATGTATCTTATAGAAAAGTACAATGTAAGAGGCAGTAATGTCTTGCTCTTTGTATCCCTATGAGAACTGAGGTACCGTTCGAAAGGTACCTACCTGTGATGGTTTTTATGTGCGATGAACATTCCCTTTGCTGCAAATAGCTCCAATAAGTGTTTGAAGGAATGACTTTTTGTCTTGTAAGAAAACCATCAATCTTAGATGCAGGAGTGTGTTGCACATTGTTTCCCTATGAGAATTGAGTTACCTAGTAAAAGGAATACTACCAACCTCTCATGGTTTCCAAGTGTGAGGAACATAAACTTTCTGCAAAATAGCTCCTTTCAAGTGCATGGAAGGAGCACTGTTTCTCTTGTAAAAATCCGTGAATGTGGAAGATAGAGGGCCAATCACTTTTTTTTTCTTGTGAGCATTGAGCTACCTTTTGAAGGCAATACTGTCTACCTCTCAGGGTTTTCAAGTGTGAGGAACATCAACACTGGGCAAAATAGCTGCATTCAAGTGAATGGATGAAGCTCTATATGTCTTGTAAGGTATCCATCAATGTTAGAAGCAGGAGGCCTAGCACATTGTTTCTATTGAGAATTGAGTTTATTTATGAAGTGAATACTGGCAATCTCTCAGGGTTTTCGTTTACAAAGCATCATTTTTGTGCAAAATAGCCCCAATCTTGTGAATAGAAGAAGCATTCTGTCTCTTGGAAGTAAACCATGATGTCAGAAACTGGAGGGTCCTGCACATTGTTTCCCTGTGAGAATTTAGGTACCTTTTGAAAGTTAATCTTCCTATGTCTCTGCATTGTAAACTGTTGGAACATAACGTTTGTGCAAAATAGCTCCATTCTAGTGAAGGGAAGAAGCACAGTATCACTTGTAATAAAACCATCAATGTTAGAAGCCATATGGTCTAGTACATTGTTTACTGTGTGAACTGAGTTAGCTTGTGAATGAAATACTCACGATCTGAGAGCATTTTGAAGTGGGAGAATCATTCACGTTAGGAAAAATATACACTTCAAAAGAAATGGAAACACATGTATCTTATGGAACAATACAATCTGTGTTTGAGGAAGTAGTGTCTTGCACATTGTTTCCCTATGAGAACTGAATTACATTTTGATAGATGTACTGCCTATATCTCAGGGTTTACAAGTGGGAGGAATATCACCTTTGTGCATAAGAGCTCCATTCAAGTGAATGGAAGAAGCACAGTAGCTTTTGGATGAAAAGCATCCATGTTAGAAGCACAATGGTATAGCACACTGTTTTCCTGTGAGAATTGAATATTCATGTGGAAGGATTATTGCCTACATGTCAGGGTTTTAAAATGTTAGAAACATCAACTTTGTGCAAAATAGTTTCTTCAAGTGAATTGTAGAAGCACTGCTTCTCTTGTATGAAAATGATACCTATTAGAAGCAGCAGAGTCTCACAGTGTTTCTGTGCTAGTATAGAGTTAGTTTGTGAAAGGAATACTTGACCTCTGAAAGTGTTTTGAAGTGAGAGAATCTTCCACTTTAAGAAACATACTCTCTTCGGACAAAATGGAGAAACACATATGTTTGAAGGAACAATACAATCTCTGGTACAGGTAGGAGTTTCCTGCACATTGTTATCCTCTGGGAATTGAGTTACCTTTTGAAAGTAATGCAGTTAACCTCTCAGGGATGTCAAACGTGAGGAACATCACTTTTGCGCAAAAGAGCTCCATTCCAGTGAATGGAAGAAGCACTGTTTGTCTTCTACAAAATCCATCAATGTTAAAGTAGGAGTGTCTTGCCCTTTGTTTCCCTTTGAGAATTCAGGTACCTTTTGATAGGAATACTGACTAACTCTCAGACGTTTCAAGCTTGATGAACATCACCTTTCTTCAAAATTGCTCCATTAAAGTGAGTGGGAAAAGGACGTTTTGCCTGGTAAGAAAACAATCAATTTTAGACGTAGGAGTGTGTTGCAAATTGTTCCCCATGAGATTTGAGTTACCTATTCATAGGAATACTGCCTACCTCTCAAGGTTTTGAAGTGTGAGAAACGTAAATTTTCTACAAAATAGAAACATATACTGAACGGGAGAAACACTGTATCTCATGTAAGAAAGCCATCAATGTTAGAAGCAGGAGCGTCTAGCACTTTATTACCTTGAGAATGTTGTCAACTTGTGAAAGGAATACTTGTAATCTGAAAGTGTTTTGAAGTGTTAGAATAATTCAGTTTAGGAAAAACACTCTCTTCAGTTGAAATGTAGAAATACACATCTGATGGAACAGTAGCATGTGGTAGGAACAGGAATGTCTTGCACATCGTTTCTGTATGACAACTGAGTTACATTTTGATAGGAACACTGGCCACCTCTCAGCGTTTTCAACTGTGAGAAACATCACCATCGAGCAAAACAGCTCCATTGAAGTGAAAGAAGGTATTACAATTTTTTTGTAAGAAAACCATCAATGTTCAAAACAAGAAGGTCTAGCACCATGTTTCCCATTGCGAACTGAGTCACCTCTTGAAAGGAATACTACCTACCTCTCAGCGTATTCAAGTGTAAGGAACATCAACATTGTGAAAAAGAGCTCCATTCAAGTGAGGCAAAGAAGTAGGTTTTCTCTTGTAAGAAAATCATCAATGTTAGAAGCAGGAGAGTCTAGCATATTGTTTCCCATGGAGAATTGAGTTAATTTATGAAAAGAATAGTGCCTACCTCTCAAGGTTTAAAGAGGTGAGTAAGATCAATTTTGTGCCAAAGAGCTCCTTTCAAGTGAAGGGAAGGACGACGGTTTCTCTGTGAGAAAACCATCAATATTAGAAGCAGAAGAGCTCAGCACAATATTTCCCTGTGAGAACTGAATATATTTTGAAGGAATTACTGCCTACTTCTCCTGTTGTTCACGTGTGAGAATATACACTTTTGTGCCAAATAGTTCCATTCAAGGGAAAGGAAGAAGCATTGTATCGCTTGAAGAACACCATCAATTTTAGAAGCAGGAGTGTCTCGCAAATTTTTTGTCTGTGAAAATGGAGTTAGGATGTGAAAGGATTTCTTGCTATCTGAAAGCTTCTTGAAGCGGGCAAATCATCCTCTGTATTAAAAATACCCACTTGAGACAGAATGTAGAAACAGAGGTATCTTATGAAACAGTACAATGTTAGAGACAGGTGTGTCTTCCACATTGTTTCCCTTTGTGAATTGAGTGAATTCAGGAAAAGAATACTTGCACTCCACAGGGTTTTCAAGTGTGAGAGACTTCCACTTTCTTTAAACTAACTCCCTTCCGGTGAATAGAAGAAGCTGTGTTTCTCTTGTAAGACACCAATCAACGTTTAAAGCACAAAGGTCTAGCACCTTTTTTCCCTGTGAGAATTGAGGTAACTTAGGAGAGGAATACTGCCTACATCTCAGAGTTTAAAAGTGTGAGGTACATCATCTTTAGTCGAATTATTTCCATTCAAGTGAATGGAAGAAGCACTGATCCTCTAGTAGAAAACTGTCACTGCTGGAAACAGGAAGGTCTAGCACATTGCTTCCCAATGAGAACTGAGTTAACTTTGATAGATATACTGTCTACTTCTCACATTTTCTAATCTGAGGAGCATCAACTTTATGCATAATAGCTCCATTCAGGTGAAAGGAAGAAGCACTGTATCTCTTGTAAGAATACCAGCAATTTTAGGATCAGCAGGGCCTAGCACATTGTTTCCTTGAGTGAATTGAGTTCACTTGTCAAAGGAATACTTGTGATCTGAAAGAGCTTTCAAGTGGGATAAACAACCTCTTTAGGAAAAATACCCTCTTCAGACGAAATGGAAAAGCACATGTATCTTATAGAAAAGTACAATGTAAGAGGCAGTAATGTCTTGCTCTTTGTATCCCTATGAGAACTGAGGTACCGTTCGAAAGGTACCTACCTGTGATGGTTTTTATGTGCGATGAACATTCCCTTTGCTGCAAATAGCTCCAATAAGTGTTTGAAGGAATGACTTTTTGTCTTGTAAGAAAACCATCAATCTTAGATGCAGGAGTGTGTTGCACATTGTTTCCCTATGAGAATTGAGTTACCTAGTAAAAGGAATACTACCAACCTCTCATGGTTTCCAAGTGTGAGGAACATAAACTTTCTGCAAAATAGCTCCTTTCAAGTGCATGGAAGGAGCACTGTTTCTCTTGTAAAAATCCGTGAATGTGGAAGATAGAGGGCCAATCACTTTTTTTTTCTTGTGAGCATTGAGCTACCTTTTGAAGGCAATACTGTCTACCTCTCAGGGTTTTCAAGTGTGAGGAACATCAACACTGGGCAAAATAGCTGCATTCAAGTGAATGGATGAAGCTCTATATGTCTTGTAAGGTATCCATCAATGTTAGAAGCAGGAGGCCTAGCACATTGTTTCTATTGAGAATTGAGTTTATTTATGAAGTGAATACTGGCAATCTCTCAGGGTTTTCGTTTACAAAGCATCATTTTTGTGCAAAATAGCCCCAATCTTGTGAATAGAAGAAGCATTCTGTCTCTTGGAAGTAAACCATGATGTCAGAAACTGGAGGGTCCTGCACATTGTTTCCCTGTGAGAATTTAGGTACCTTTTGAAAGTTAATCTTCCTATGTCTCTGCATTGTAAACTGTTGGAACATAACGTTTGTGCAAAATAGCTCCATTCTAGTGAAGGGAAGAAGCACAGTATCACTTGTAATAAAACCATCAATGTTAGAAGCCATATGGTCTAGTACATTGTTTACTGTGTGAACTGAGTTAGCTTGTGAATGAAATACTCACGATCTGAGAGCATTTTGAAGTGGGAGAATCATTCACGTTAGGAAAAATATACACTTCAAAAGAAATGGAAACACATGTATCTTATGGAACAATACAATCTGTGTTTGAGGAAGTAGTGTCTTGCACATTGTTTCCCTATGAGAACTGAATTACATTTTGATAGATGTACTGCCTATATCTCAGGGTTTACAAGTGGGAGGAATATCACCTTTGTGCATAAGAGCTCCATTCAAGTGAATGGAAGAAGCACAGTAGCTTTTGGATGAAAAGCATCCATGTTAGAAGCACAATGGTATAGCACACTGTTTTCCTGTGAGAATTGAATATTCATGTGGAAGGATTATTGCCTACATGTCAGGGTTTTAAAATGTTAGAAACATCAACTTTGTGCAAAATAGTTTCTTCAAGTGAATTGTAGAAGCACTGCTTCTCTTGTATGAAAATGATACCTATTAGAAGCAGCAGAGTCTCACAGTGTTTCTGTGCTAGTATAGAGTTAGTTTGTGAAAGGAATACTTGACCTCTGAAAGTGTTTTGAAGTGAGAGAATCTTCCACTTTAAGAAACATACTCTCTTCGGACAAAATGGAGAAACACATATGTTTGAAGGAACAATACAATCTCTGGTACAGGTAGGAGTTTCCTGCACATTGTTATCCTCTGGGAATTGAGTTACCTTTTGAAAGTAATGCAGTTAACCTCTCAGGGATGTCAAACGTGAGGAACATCACTTTTGCGCAAAAGAGCTCCATTCCAGTGAATGGAAGAAGCACTGTTTGTCTTCTACAAAATCCATCAATGTTAAAGTAGGAGTGTCTTGCCCTTTGTTTCCCTTTGAGAATTCAGGTACCTTTTGATAGGAATACTGACTAACTCTCAGACGTTTCAAGCTTGATGAACATCACCTTTCTTCAAAATTGCTCCATTAAAGTGAGTGGGAAAAGGACGTTTTGCCTGGTAAGAAAACAATCAATTTTAGACGTAGGAGTGTGTTGCAAATTGTTCCCCATGAGATTTGAGTTACCTATTCATAGGAATACTGCCTACCTCTCAAGGTTTTGAAGTGTGAGAAACGTAAATTTTCTACAAAATAGAAACATATACTGAACGGGAGAAACACTGTATCTCATGTAAGAAAGCCATCAATGTTAGAAGCAGGAGCGTCTAGCACTTTATTACCTTGAGAATGTTGTCAACTTGTGAAAGGAATACTTGTAATCTGAAAGTGTTTTGAAGTGTTAGAATAATTCAGTTTAGGAAAAACACTCTCTTCAGTTGAAATGTAGAAATACACATCTGATGGAACAGTAGCATGTGGTAGGAACAGGAATGTCTTGCACATCGTTTCTGTATGACAACTGAGTTACATTTTGATAGGAACACTGGCCACCTCTCAGCGTTTTCAACTGTGAGAAACATCACCATCGAGCAAAACAGCTCCATTGAAGTGAAAGAAGGTATTACAATTTTTTTGTAAGAAAACCATCAATGTTCAAAACAAGAAGGTCTAGCACCATGTTTCCCATTGCGAACTGAGTCACCTCTTGAAAGGAATACTACCTACCTCTCAGCGTATTCAAGTGTAAGGAACATCAACATTGTGAAAAAGAGCTCCATTCAAGTGAGGCAAAGAAGTAGGTTTTCTCTTGTAAGAAAATCATCAATGTTAGAAGCAGGAGAGTCTAGCATATTGTTTCCCATGGAGAATTGAGTTAATTTATGAAAAGAATAGTGCCTACCTCTCAAGGTTTAAAGAGGTGAGTAAGATCAATTTTGTGCCAAAGAGCTCCTTTCAAGTGAAGGGAAGGACGACGGTTTCTCTGTGAGAAAACCATCAATATTAGAAGCAGAAGAGCTCAGCACAATATTTCCCTGTGAGAACTGAATATATTTTGAAGGAATTACTGCCTACTTCTCCTGTTGTTCACGTGTGAGAATATACACTTTTGTGCCAAATAGTTCCATTCAAGGGAAAGGAAGAAGCATTGTATCGCTTGAAGAACACCATCAATTTTAGAAGCAGGAGTGTCTCGCAAATTTTTTGTCTGTGAAAATGGAGTTAGGATGTGAAAGGATTTCTTGCTATCTGAAAGCTTCTTGAAGCGGGCAAATCATCCTCTGTATTAAAAATACCCACTTGAGACAGAATGTAGAAACAGAGGTATCTTATGAAACAGTACAATGTTAGAGACAGGTGTGTCTTCCACATTGTTTCCCTTTGTGAATTGAGTGAATTCAGGAAAAGAATACTTGCACTCCACAGGGTTTTCAAGTGTGAGAGACTTCCACTTTCTTTAAACTAACTCCCTTCCGGTGAATAGAAGAAGCTGTGTTTCTCTTGTAAGACACCAATCAACGTTTAAAGCACAAAGGTCTAGCACCTTTTTTCCCTGTGAGAATTGAGGTAACTTAGGAGAGGAATACTGCCTACATCTCAGAGTTTAAAAGTGTGAGGTACATCATCTTTAGTCGAATTATTTCCATTCAAGTGAATGGAAGAAGCACTGATCCTCTAGTAGAAAACTGTCACTGCTGGAAACAGGAAGGTCTAGCACATTGCTTCCCAATGAGAACTGAGTTAACTTTGATAGATATACTGTCTACTTCTCACATTTTCTAATCTGAGGAGCATCAACTTTATGCATAATAGCTCCATTCAGGTGAAAGGAAGAAGCACTGTATCTCTTGTAAGAATACCAGCAATTTTAGGATCAGCAGGGCCTAGCACATTGTTTCCTTGAGTGAATTGAGTTCACTTGTCAAAGGAATACTTGTGATCTGAAAGAGCTTTCAAGTGGGATAAACAACCTCTTTAGGAAAAATACCCTCTTCAGACGAAATGGAAAAGCACATGTATCTTATAGAAAAGTACAATGTAAGAGGCAGTAATGTCTTGCTCTTTGTATCCCTATGAGAACTGAGGTACCGTTCGAAAGGTACCTACCTGTGATGGTTTTTATGTGCGATGAACATTCCCTTTGCTGCAAATAGCTCCAATAAGTGTTTGAAGGAATGACTTTTTGTCTTGTAAGAAAACCATCAATCTTAGATGCAGGAGTGTGTTGCACATTGTTTCCCTATGAGAATTGAGTTACCTAGTAAAAGGAATACTACCAACCTCTCATGGTTTCCAAGTGTGAGGAACATAAACTTTCTGCAAAATAGCTCCTTTCAAGTGCATGGAAGGAGCACTGTTTCTCTTGTAAAAATCCGTGAATGTGGAAGATAGAGGGCCAATCACTTTTTTTTTCTTGTGAGCATTGAGCTACCTTTTGAAGGCAATACTGTCTACCTCTCAGGGTTTTCAAGTGTGAGGAACATCAACACTGGGCAAAATAGCTGCATTCAAGTGAATGGATGAAGCTCTATATGTCTTGTAAGGTATCCATCAATGTTAGAAGCAGGAGGCCTAGCACATTGTTTCTATTGAGAATTGAGTTTATTTATGAAGTGAATACTGGCAATCTCTCAGGGTTTTCGTTTACAAAGCATCATTTTTGTGCAAAATAGCCCCAATCTTGTGAATAGAAGAAGCATTCTGTCTCTTGGAAGTAAACCATGATGTCAGAAACTGGAGGGTCCTGCACATTGTTTCCCTGTGAGAATTTAGGTACCTTTTGAAAGTTAATCTTCCTATGTCTCTGCATTGTAAACTGTTGGAACATAACGTTTGTGCAAAATAGCTCCATTCTAGTGAAGGGAAGAAGCACAGTATCACTTGTAATAAAACCATCAATGTTAGAAGCCATATGGTCTAGTACATTGTTTACTGTGTGAACTGAGTTAGCTTGTGAATGAAATACTCACGATCTGAGAGCATTTTGAAGTGGGAGAATCATTCACGTTAGGAAAAATATACACTTCAAAAGAAATGGAAACACATGTATCTTATGGAACAATACAATCTGTGTTTGAGGAAGTAGTGTCTTGCACATTGTTTCCCTATGAGAACTGAATTACATTTTGATAGATGTACTGCCTATATCTCAGGGTTTACAAGTGGGAGGAATATCACCTTTGTGCATAAGAGCTCCATTCAAGTGAATGGAAGAAGCACAGTAGCTTTTGGATGAAAAGCATCCATGTTAGAAGCACAATGGTATAGCACACTGTTTTCCTGTGAGAATTGAATATTCATGTGGAAGGATTATTGCCTACATGTCAGGGTTTTAAAATGTTAGAAACATCAACTTTGTGCAAAATAGTTTCTTCAAGTGAATTGTAGAAGCACTGCTTCTCTTGTATGAAAATGATACCTATTAGAAGCAGCAGAGTCTCACAGTGTTTCTGTGCTAGTATAGAGTTAGTTTGTGAAAGGAATACTTGACCTCTGAAAGTGTTTTGAAGTGAGAGAATCTTCCACTTTAAGAAACATACTCTCTTCGGACAAAATGGAGAAACACATATGTTTGAAGGAACAATACAATCTCTGGTACAGGTAGGAGTTTCCTGCACATTGTTATCCTCTGGGAATTGAGTTACCTTTTGAAAGTAATGCAGTTAACCTCTCAGGGATGTCAAACGTGAGGAACATCACTTTTGCGCAAAAGAGCTCCATTCCAGTGAATGGAAGAAGCACTGTTTGTCTTCTACAAAATCCATCAATGTTAAAGTAGGAGTGTCTTGCCCTTTGTTTCCCTTTGAGAATTCAGGTACCTTTTGATAGGAATACTGACTAACTCTCAGACGTTTCAAGCTTGATGAACATCACCTTTCTTCAAAATTGCTCCATTAAAGTGAGTGGGAAAAGGACGTTTTGCCTGGTAAGAAAACAATCAATTTTAGACGTAGGAGTGTGTTGCAAATTGTTCCCCATGAGATTTGAGTTACCTATTCATAGGAATACTGCCTACCTCTCAAGGTTTTGAAGTGTGAGAAACGTAAATTTTCTACAAAATAGAAACATATACTGAACGGGAGAAACACTGTATCTCATGTAAGAAAGCCATCAATGTTAGAAGCAGGAGCGTCTAGCACTTTATTACCTTGAGAATGTTGTCAACTTGTGAAAGGAATACTTGTAATCTGAAAGTGTTTTGAAGTGTTAGAATAATTCAGTTTAGGAAAAACACTCTCTTCAGTTGAAATGTAGAAATACACATCTGATGGAACAGTAGCATGTGGTAGGAACAGGAATGTCTTGCACATCGTTTCTGTATGACAACTGAGTTACATTTTGATAGGAACACTGGCCACCTCTCAGCGTTTTCAACTGTGAGAAACATCACCATCGAGCAAAACAGCTCCATTGAAGTGAAAGAAGGTATTACAATTTTTTTGTAAGAAAACCATCAATGTTCAAAACAAGAAGGTCTAGCACCATGTTTCCCATTGCGAACTGAGTCACCTCTTGAAAGGAATACTACCTACCTCTCAGCGTATTCAAGTGTAAGGAACATCAACATTGTGAAAAAGAGCTCCATTCAAGTGAGGCAAAGAAGTAGGTTTTCTCTTGTAAGAAAATCATCAATGTTAGAAGCAGGAGAGTCTAGCATATTGTTTCCCATGGAGAATTGAGTTAATTTATGAAAAGAATAGTGCCTACCTCTCAAGGTTTAAAGAGGTGAGTAAGATCAATTTTGTGCCAAAGAGCTCCTTTCAAGTGAAGGGAAGGACGACGGTTTCTCTGTGAGAAAACCATCAATATTAGAAGCAGAAGAGCTCAGCACAATATTTCCCTGTGAGAACTGAATATATTTTGAAGGAATTACTGCCTACTTCTCCTGTTGTTCACGTGTGAGAATATACACTTTTGTGCCAAATAGTTCCATTCAAGGGAAAGGAAGAAGCATTGTATTGCTTGAAGAACACCATCAATTTTAGAAGCAGGAGTGTCTAGCAAATTTTTTGTCTGTGAAAATGGAGTTAGGATGTGAAAGGATTTCTTGCTATCTGAAAGCTTCTTCAAGCGGGCAAATCATCCTCTGTATTAAAAATACCCACTTGAGACAGAATGTAGAAACAGAGGTATCTTATGAAACAGTACAATGTTAGAGACAGGTGTGTCTTCCACATTGTTTCCCTTTGTGAATTGAGTGAATTCAGGAAAAGAATACTTGCACTCCACAGGGTTTTCAAGTGTGAGAGACTTCCACTTTCTTTAAACTAACTCCCTTCCGGTGAATAGAAGAAGCTGTGTTTCTCTTGTAAGACACCAATCAACGTTTAAAGCACAAAGGTCTAGCACCTTTTTTCCCTGTGAGAATTGAGGTAACTTAGGAGAGGAATACTGCCTACATCTCAGAGTTTAAAAGTGTGAGGTACATCATCTTTAGTCGAATTATTTCCATTCAAGTGAATGGAAGAAGCACTGATCCTCTAGTAGAAAACTGTCACTGCTGGAAACAGGAAGGTCTAGCACATTGCTTCCCAATGAGAACTGAGTTAACTTTGATAGATATACTGTCTACTTCTCACATTTTCTAATCTGAGGAGCATCAACTTTATGCATAATAGCTCCATTCAGGTGAAAGGAAGAAGCACTGTATCTCTTGTAAGAATACCAGCAATTTTAGGATCAGCAGGGCCTAGCACATTGTTTCCTTGAGTGAATTGAGTTCACTTGTCAAAGGAATACTTGTGATCTGAAAGAGCTTTCAAGTGGGATAAACAACCTCTTTAGGAAAAATACCCTCTTCAGACGAAATGGAAAAGCACATGTATCTTATAGAAAAGTACAATGTAAGAGGCAGTAATGTCTTGCTCTTTGTATCCCTATGAGAACTGAGGTACCGTTCGAAAGGTACCTACCTGTGATGGTTTTTATGTGCGATGAACATTCCCTTTGCTGCAAATAGCTCCAATAAGTGTTTGAAGGAATGACTTTTTGTCTTGTAAGAAAACCATCAATCTTAGATGCAGGAGTGTGTTGCACATTGTTTCCCTATGAGAATTGAGTTACCTAGTAAAAGGAATACTACCAACCTCTCATGGTTTCCAAGTGTGAGGAACATAAACTTTCTGCAAAATAGCTCCTTTCAAGTGCATGGAAGGAGCACTGTTTGTCTTGTAAAAATCCGTGAATGTGGAAGATAGAGGGCCAATCACTTTTTTTTTCTTGTGAGCATTGAGCTACCTTTTGAAGGCAATACTGTCTACCTCTCAGGGTTTTCAAGTGTGAGGAACATCAACACTGGGCAAAATAGCTGCATTCAAGTGAATGGATGAAGCTCTATATGTCTTGTAAGGTATCCATCAATGTTAGAAGCAGGAGGCCTAGCACATTGTTTCTATTGAGAATTGAGTTTATTTATGAAGTGAATACTGGCAATCTCTCAGGGTTTTCGTTTACAAAGCATCATTTTTGTGCAAAATAGCCCCAATCTTGTGAATAGAAGAAGCATTCTGTCTCTTGGAAGTAAACCATGATGTCAGAAACTGGAGGGTCCTGCACATTGTTTCCCTGTGAGAATTTAGGTACCTTTTGAAAGTTAATCTTCCTATGTCTCTGCATTGTAAACTGTTGGAACATAACGTTTGTGCAAAATAGCTCCATTCTAGTGAAGGGAAGAAGCACAGTATCACTTGTAATAAAACCATCAATGTTAGAAGCCATATGGTCTAGTACATTGTTTACTGTGTGAACTGAGTTAGCTTGTGAATGAAATACTCACGATCTGAGAGCATTTTGAAGTGGGAGAATCATTCACGTTAGGAAAAATATACACTTCAAAAGAAATGGAAACACATGTATCTTATGGAACAATACAATCTGTGTTTGAGGAAGTAGTGTCTTGCACATTGTTTCCCTATGAGAACTGAATTACATTTTGATAGATGTACTGCCTATATCTCAGGGTTTACAAGTGGGAGGAATATCACCTTTGTGCATAAGAGCTCCATTCAAGTGAATGGAAGAAGCACAGTAGCTTTTGGATGAAAAGCATCCATGTTAGAAGCACAATGGTATAGCACACTGTTTTCCTGTGAGAATTGAATATTCATGTGGAAGGATTATTGCCTACATGTCAGGGTTTTAAAATGTTAGAAACATCAACTTTGTGCAAAATAGTTTCTTCAAGTGAATTGTAGAAGCACTGCTTCTCTTGTATGAAAATGATACCTATTAGAAGCAGCAGAGTCTCACAGTGTTTCTGTGCTAGTATAGAGTTAGTTTGTGAAAGGAATACTTGACCTCTGAAAGTGTTTTGAAGTGAGAGAATCTTCCACTTTAAGAAACATACTCTCTTCGGACAAAATGGAGAAACACATATGTTTGAAGGAACAATACAATCTCTGGTACAGGTAGGAGTTTCCTGCACATTGTTATCCTCTGGGAATTGAGTTACCTTTTGAAAGTAATGCAGTTAACCTCTCAGGGATGTCAAACGTGAGGAACATCACTTTTGCGCAAAAGAGCTCCATTCCAGTGAATGGAAGAAGCACTGTTTGTCTTCTACAAAATCCATCAATGTTAAAGTAGGAGTGTCTTGCCCTTTGTTTCCCTTTGAGAATTCAGGTACCTTTTGATAGGAATACTGACTAACTCTCAGACGTTTCAAGCTTGATGAACATCACCTTTCTTCAAAATTGCTCCATTAAAGTGAGTGGGAAAAGGACGTTTTGCCTGGTAAGAAAACAATCAATTTTAGACGTAGGAGTGTGTTGCAAATTGTTCCCCATGAGATTTGAGTTACCTATTCATAGGAATACTGCCTACCTCTCAAGGTTTTGAAGTGTGAGAAACGTAAATTTTCTACAAAATAGAAACATATACTGAACGGGAGAAACACTGTATCTCATGTAAGAAAGCCATCAATGTTAGAAGCAGGAGCGTCTAGCACTTTATTACCTTGAGAATGTTGTCAACTTGTGAAAGGAATACTTGTAATCTGAAAGTGTTTTGAAGTGTTAGAATAATTCAGTTTAGGAAAAACACTCTCTTCAGTTGAAATGTAGAAATACACATCTGATGGAACAGTAGCATGTGGTAGGAACAGGAATGTCTTGCACATCGTTTCTGTATGACAACTGAGTTACATTTTGATAGGAACACTGGCCACCTCTCAGCGTTTTCAACTGTGAGAAACATCACCATCGAGCAAAACAGCTCCATTGAAGTGAAAGAAGGTATTACAATTTTTTTGTAAGAAAACCATCAATGTTCAAAACAAGAAGGTCTAGCACCATGTTTCCCATTGCGAACTGAGTCACCTCTTGAAAGGAATACTACCTACCTCTCAGCGTATTCAAGTGTAAGGAACATCAACATTGTGAAAAAGAGCTCCATTCAAGTGAGGCAAAGAAGTAGGTTTTCTCTTGTAAGAAAATCATCAATGTTAGAAGCAGGAGAGTCTAGCATATTGTTTCCCATGGAGAATTGAGTTAATTTATGAAAAGAATAGTGCCTACCTCTCAAGGTTTAAAGAGGTGAGTAAGATCAATTTTGTGCCAAAGAGCTCCTTTCAAGTGAAGGGAAGGACGACGGTTTCTCTGTGAGAAAACCATCAATATTAGAAGCAGAAGAGCTCAGCACAATATTTCCCTGTGAGAAATGAATATATTTTGAAGGAATTACTGCCTACTTCTCCTGTTGTTCACGTGTGAGAATATACACTTTTGTGCCAAATAGTTCCATTCAAGGGAAAGGAAGAAGCATTGTATCGCTTGAAGAACACCATCAATTTTAGAAGCAGGAGTGTCTCGCAAATTTTTTGTCTGTGAAAATGGAGTTAGGATGTGAAAGGATTTCTTGCTATCTGAAAGCTTCTTGAAGCGGGCAAATCATCCTCTGTATTAAAAATACCCACTTGAGACAGAATGTAGAAACAGAGGTATCTTATGAAACAGTACAATGTTAGAGACAGGTGTGTCTTCCACATTGTTTCCCTTTGTGAATTGAGTGAATTCAGGAAAAGAATACTTGCACTCCACAGGGTTTTCAAGTGTGAGAGACTTCCACTTTCTTTAAACTAACTCCCTTCCGGTGAATAGAAGAAGCTGTGTTTCTCTTGTAAGACACCAATCAACGTTTAAAGCACAAAGGTCTAGCACCTTTTTTCCCTGTGAGAATTGAGGTAACTTAGGAGAGGAATACTGCCTACATCTCAGAGTTTAAAAGTGTGAGGTACATCATCTTTAGTCGAATTATTTCCATTCAAGTGAATGGAAGAAGCACTGATCCTCTAGTAGAAAACTGTCACTGCTGGAAACAGGAAGGTCTAGCACATTGCTTCCCAATGAGAACTGAGTTAACTTTGATAGATATACTGTCTACTTCTCACATTTTCTAATCTGAGGAGCATCAACTTTATGCATAATAGCTCCATTCAGGTGAAAGGAAGAAGCACTGTATCTCTTGTAAGAATACCAGCAATTTTAGGATCAGCAGGGCCTAGCACATTGTTTCCTTGAGTGAATTGAGTTCACTTGTCAAAGGAATACTTGTGATCTGAAAGAGCTTTCAAGTGGGATAAACAACCTCTTTAGGAAAAATACCCTCTTCAGACGAAATGGAAAAGCACATGTATCTTATAGAAAAGTACAATGTAAGAGGCAGTAATGTCTTGCTCTTTGTATCCCTATGAGAACTGAGGTACCGTTCGAAAGGTACCTACCTGTGATGGTTTTTATGTGCGATGAACATTCCCTTTGCTGCAAATAGCTCCAATAAGTGTTTGAAGGAATGACTTTTTGTCTTGTAAGAAAACCATCAATCTTAGATGCAGGAGTGTGTTGCACATTGTTTCCCTATGAGAATTGAGTTACCTAGTAAAAGGAATACTACCAACCTCTCATGGTTTCCAAGTGTGAGGAACATAAACTTTCTGCAAAATAGCTCCTTTCAAGTGCATGGAAGGAGCACTGTTTGTCTTGTAAAAATCCGTGAATGTGGAAGATAGAGGGCCAATCACTTTTTTTTTCTTGTGAGCATTGAGCTACCTTTTGAAGGCAATACTGTCTACCTCTCAGGGTTTTCAAGTGTGAGGAACATCAACACTGGGCAAAATAGCTGCATTCAAGTGAATGGATGAAGCTCTATATGTCTTGTAAGGTATCCATCAATGTTAGAAGCAGGAGGCCTAGCACATTGTTTCTATTGAGAATTGAGTTTATTTATGAAGTGAATACTGGCAATCTCTCAGGGTTTTCGTTTACAAAGCATCATTTTTGTGCAAAATAGCCCCAATCTTGTGAATAGAAGAAGCATTCTGTCTCTTGGAAGTAAACCATGATGTCAGAAACTGGAGGGTCCTGCACATTGTTTCCCTGTGAGAATTTAGGTACCTTTTGAAAGTTAATCTTCCTATGTCTCTGCATTGTAAACTGTTGGAACATAACGTTTGTGCAAAATAGCTCCATTCTAGTGAAGGGAAGAAGCACAGTATCACTTGTAATAAAACCATCAATGTTAGAAGCCATATGGTCTAGTACATTGTTTACTGTGTGAACTGAGTTAGCTTGTGAATGAAATACTCACGATCTGAGAGCATTTTGAAGTGGGAGAATCATTCACGTTAGGAAAAATATACACTTCAAAAGAAATGGAAACACATGTATCTTATGGAACAATACAATCTGTGTTTGAGGAAGTAGTGTCTTGCACATTGTTTCCCTATGAGAACTGAATTACATTTTGATAGATGTACTGCCTATATCTCAGGGTTTACAAGTGGGAGGAATATCACCTTTGTGCATAAGAGCTCCATTCAAGTGAATGGAAGAAGCACAGTAGCTTTTGGATGAAAAGCATCCATGTTAGAAGCACAATGGTATAGCACACTGTTTTCCTGTGAGAATTGAATATTCATGTGGAAGGATTATTGCCTACATGTCAGGGTTTTAAAATGTTAGAAACATCAACTTTGTGCAAAATAGTTTCTTCAAGTGAATTGTAGAAGCACTGCTTCTCTTGTATGAAAATGATACCTATTAGAAGCAGCAGAGTCTCACAGTGTTTCTGTGCTAGTATAGAGTTAGTTTGTGAAAGGAATACTTGACCTCTGAAAGTGTTTTGAAGTGAGAGAATCTTCCACTTTAAGAAACATACTCTCTTCGGACAAAATGGAGAAACACATATGTTTGAAGGAACAATACAATCTCTGGTACAGGTAGGAGTTTCCTGCACATTGTTATCCTCTGGGAATTGAGTTACCTTTTGAAAGTAATGCAGTTAACCTCTCAGGGATGTCAAACGTGAGGAACATCACTTTTGCGCAAAAGAGCTCCATTCCAGTGAATGGAAGAAGCACTGTTTGTCTTCTACAAAATCCATCAATGTTAAAGTAGGAGTGTCTTGCCCTTTGTTTCCCTTTGAGAATTCAGGTACCTTTTGATAGGAATACTGACTAACTCTCAGACGTTTCAAGCTTGATGAACATCACCTTTCTTCAAAATTGCTCCATTAAAGTGAGTGGGAAAAGGACGTTTTGCCTGGTAAGAAAACAATCAATTTTAGACGTAGGAGTGTGTTGCAAATTGTTCCCCATGAGATTTGAGTTACCTATTCATAGGAATACTGCCTACCTCTCAAGGTTTTGAAGTGTGAGAAACGTAAATTTTCTACAAAATAGAAACATATACTGAACGGGAGAAACACTGTATCTCATGTAAGAAAGCCATCAATGTTAGAAGCAGGAGCGTCTAGCACTTTATTACCTTGAGAATGTTGTCAACTTGTGAAAGGAATACTTGTAATCTGAAAGTGTTTTGAAGTGTTAGAATAATTCAGTTTAGGAAAAACACTCTCTTCAGTTGAAATGTAGAAATACACATCTGATGGAACAGTAGCATGTGGTAGGAACAGGAATGTCTTGCACATCGTTTCTGTATGACAACTGAGTTACATTTTGATAGGAACACTGGCCACCTCTCAGCGTTTTCAACTGTGAGAAACATCACCATCGAGCAAAACAGCTCCATTGAAGTGAAAGAAGGTATTACAATTTTTTTGTAAGAAAACCATCAATGTTCAAAACAAGAAGGTCTAGCACCATGTTTCCCATTGCGAACTGAGTCACCTCTTGAAAGGAATACTACCTACCTCTCAGCGTATTCAAGTGTAAGGAACATCAACATTGTGAAAAAGAGCTCCATTCAAGTGAGGCAAAGAAGTAGGTTTTCTCTTGTAAGAAAATCATCAATGTTAGAAGCAGGAGAGTCTAGCATATTGTTTCCCATGGAGAATTGAGTTAATTTATGAAAAGAATAGTGCCTACCTCTCAAGGTTTAAAGAGGTGAGTAAGATCAATTTTGTGCCAAAGAGCTCCTTTCAAGTGAAGGGAAGGACGACGGTTTCTCTGTGAGAAAACCATCAATATTAGAAGCAGAAGAGCTCAGCACAATATTTCCCTGTGAGAACTGAATATATTTTGAAGGAATTACTGCCTACTTCTCCTGTTGTTCACGTGTGAGAATATACACTTTTGTGCCAAATAGTTCCATTCAAGGGAAAGGAAGAAGCATTGTATCGCTTGAAGAACACCATCAATTTTAGAAGCAGGAGTGTCTCGCAAATTTTTTGTCTGTGAAAATGGAGTTAGGATGTGAAAGGATTTCTTGCTATCTGAAAGCTTCTTGAAGCGGGCAAATCATCCTCTGTATTAAAAATACCCACTTGAGACAGAATGTAGAAACAGAGGTATCTTATGAAACAGTACAATGTTAGAGACAGGTGTGTCTTCCACATTGTTTCCCTTTGTGAATTGAGTGAATTCAGGAAAAGAATACTTGCACTCCACAGGGTTTTCAAGTGTGAGAGACTTCCACTTTCTTTAAACTAACTCCCTTCCGGTGAATAGAAGAAGCTGTGTTTCTCTTGTAAGACACCAATCAACGTTTAAAGCACAAAGGTCTAGCACCTTTTTTCCCTGTGAGAATTGAGGTAACTTAGGAGAGGAATACTGCCTACATCTCAGAGTTTAAAAGTGTGAGGTACATCATCTTTAGTCGAATTATTTCCATTCAAGTGAATGGAAGAAGCACTGATCCTCTAGTAGAAAACTGTCACTGCTGGAAACAGGAAGGTCTAGCACATTGCTTCCCAATGAGAACTGAGTTAACTTTGATAGATATACTGTCTACTTCTCACATTTTCTAATCTGAGGAGCATCAACTTTATGCATAATAGCTCCATTCAGGTGAAAGGAAGAAGCACTGTATCTCTTGTAAGAATACCAGCAATTTTAGGATCAGCAGGGCCTAGCACATTGTTTCCTTGAGTGAATTGAGTTCACTTGTCAAAGGAATACTTGTGATCTGAAAGAGCTTTCAAGTGGGATAAACAACCTCTTTAGGAAAAATACCCTCTTCAGACGAAATGGAAAAGCACATGTATCTTATAGAAAAGTACAATGTAAGAGGCAGTAATGTCTTGCTCTTTGTATCCCTATGAGAACTGAGGTACCGTTCGAAAGGTACCTACCTGTGATGGTTTTTATGTGCGATGAACATTCCCTTTGCTGCAAATAGCTCCAATAAGTGTTTGAAGGAATGACTTTTTGTCTTGTAAGAAAACCATCAATCTTAGATGCAGGAGTGTGTTGCACATTGTTTCCCTATGAGAATTGAGTTACCTAGTAAAAGGAATACTACCAACCTCTCATGGTTTCCAAGTGTGAGGAACATAAACTTTCTGCAAAATAGCTCCTTTCAAGTGCATGGAAGGAGCACTGTTTGTCTTGTAAAAATCCGTGAATGTGGAAGATAGAGGGCCAATCACTTTTTTTTTCTTGTGAGCATTGAGCTACCTTTTGAAGGCAATACTGTCTACCTCTCAGGGTTTTCAAGTGTGAGGAACATCAACACTGGGCAAAATAGCTGCATTCAAGTGAATGGATGAAGCTCTATATGTCTTGTAAGGTATCCATCAATGTTAGAAGCAGGAGGCCTAGCACATTGTTTCTATTGAGAATTGAGTTTATTTATGAAGTGAATACTGGCAATCTCTCAGGGTTTTCGTTTACAAAGCATCATTTTTGTGCAAAATAGCCCCAATCTTGTGAATAGAAGAAGCATTCTGTCTCTTGGAAGTAAACCATGATGTCAGAAACTGGAGGGTCCTGCACATTGTTTCCCTGTGAGAATTTAGGTACCTTTTGAAAGTTAATCTTCCTATGTCTCTGCATTGTAAACTGTTGGAACATAACGTTTGTGCAAAATAGCTCCATTCTAGTGAAGGGAAGAAGCACAGTATCACTTGTAATAAAACCATCAATGTTAGAAGCCATATGGTCTAGTACATTGTTTACTGTGTGAACTGAGTTAGCTTGTGAATGAAATACTCACGATCTGAGAGCATTTTGAAGTGGGAGAATCATTCACGTTAGGAAAAATATACACTTCAAAAGAAATGGAAACACATGTATCTTATGGAACAATACAATCTGTGTTTGAGGAAGTAGTGTCTTGCACATTGTTTCCCTATGAGAACTGAATTACATTTTGATAGATGTACTGCCTATATCTCAGGGTTTACAAGTGGGAGGAATATCACCTTTGTGCATAAGAGCTCCATTCAAGTGAATGGAAGAAGCACAGTAGCTTTTGGATGAAAAGCATCCATGTTAGAAGCACAATGGTATAGCACACTGTTTTCCTGTGAGAATTGAATATTCATGTGGAAGGATTATTGCCTACATGTCAGGGTTTTAAAATGTTAGAAACATCAACTTTGTGCAAAATAGTTTCTTCAAGTGAATTGTAGAAGCACTGCTTCTCTTGTATGAAAATGATACCTATTAGAAGCAGCAGAGTCTCACAGTGTTTCTGTGCTAGTATAGAGTTAGTTTGTGAAAGGAATACTTGACCTCTGAAAGTGTTTTGAAGTGAGAGAATCTTCCACTTTAAGAAACATACTCTCTTCGGACAAAATGGAGAAACACATATGTTTGAAGGAACAATACAATCTCTGGTACAGGTAGGAGTTTCCTGCACATTGTTATCCTCTGGGAATTGAGTTACCTTTTGAAAGTAATGCAGTTAACCTCTCAGGGATGTCAAACGTGAGGAACATCACTTTTGCGCAAAAGAGCTCCATTCCAGTGAATGGAAGAAGCACTGTTTGTCTTCTACAAAATCCATCAATGTTAAAGTAGGAGTGTCTTGCCCTTTGTTTCCCTTTGAGAATTCAGGTACCTTTTGATAGGAATACTGACTAACTCTCAGACGTTTCAAGCTTGATGAACATCACCTTTCTTCAAAATTGCTCCATTAAAGTGAGTGGGAAAAGGACGTTTTGCCTGGTAAGAAAACAATCAATTTTAGACGTAGGAGTGTGTTGCAAATTGTTCCCCATGAGATTTGAGTTACCTATTCATAGGAATACTGCCTACCTCTCAAGGTTTTGAAGTGTGAGAAACGTAAATTTTCTACAAAATAGAAACATATACTGAACGGGAGAAACACTGTATCTCATGTAAGAAAGCCATCAATGTTAGAAGCAGGAGCGTCTAGCACTTTATTACCTTGAGAATGTTGTCAACTTGTGAAAGGAATACTTGTAATCTGAAAGTGTTTTGAAGTGTTAGAATAATTCAGTTTAGGAAAAACACTCTCTTCAGTTGAAATGTAGAAATACACATCTGATGGAACAGTAGCATGTGGTAGGAACAGGAATGTCTTGCACATCGTTTCTGTATGACAACTGAGTTACATTTTGATAGGAACACTGGCCACCTCTCAGCGTTTTCAACTGTGAGAAACATCACCATCGAGCAAAACAGCTCCATTGAAGTGAAAGAAGGTATTACAATTTTTTTGTAAGAAAACCATCAATGTTCAAAACAAGAAGGTCTAGCACCATGTTTCCCATTGCGAACTGAGTCACCTCTTGAAAGGAATACTACCTACCTCTCAGCGTATTCAAGTGTAAGGAACATCAACATTGTGAAAAAGAGCTCCATTCAAGTGAGGCAAAGAAGTAGGTTTTCTCTTGTAAGAAAATCATCAATGTTAGAAGCAGGAGAGTCTAGCATATTGTTTCCCATGGAGAATTGAGTTAATTTATGAAAAGAATAGTGCCTACCTCTCAAGGTTTAAAGAGGTGAGTAAGATCAATTTTGTGCCAAAGAGCTCCTTTCAAGTGAAGGGAAGGACGACGGTTTCTCTGTGAGAAAACCATCAATATTAGAAGCAGAAGAGCTCAGCACAATATTTCCCTGTGAGAACTGAATATATTTTGAAGGAATTACTGCCTACTTCTCCTGTTGTTCACGTGTGAGAATATACACTTTTGTGCCAAATAGTTCCATTCAAGGGAAAGGAAGAAGCATTGTATCGCTTGAAGAACACCATCAATTTTAGAAGCAGGAGTGTCTAGCAAATTTTTTGTCTGTGAAAATGGAGTTAGGATGTGAAAGGATTTCTTGCTATCTGAAAGCTTCTTGAAGCGGGCAAATCATCCTCTGTATTAAAAATACCCACTTGAGACAGAATGTAGAAACAGAGGTATCTTATGAAACAGTACAATGTTAGAGACAGGTGTGTCTTCCACATTGTTTCCCTTTGTGAATTGAGTGAATTCAGGAAAAGAATACTTGCACTCCACAGGGTTTTCAAGTGTGAGAGACTTCCACTTTCTTTAAACTAACTCCCTTCCGGTGAATAGAAGAAGCTGTGTTTCTCTTGTAAGACACCAATCAACGTTTAAAGCACAAAGGTCTAGCACCTTTTTTCCCTGTGAGAATTGAGGTAACTTAGGAGAGGAATACTGCCTACATCTCAGAGTTTAAAAGTGTGAGGTACATCATCTTTAGTCGAATTATTTCCATTCAAGTGAATGGAAGAAGCACTGATCCTCTAGTAGAAAACTGTCACTGCTGGAAACAGGAAGGTCTAGCACATTGCTTCCCAATGAGAACTGAGTTAACTTTGATAGATATACTGTCTACTTCTCACATTTTCTAATCTGAGGAGCATCAACTTTATGCATAATAGCTCCATTCAGGTGAAAGGAAGAAGCACTGTATCTCTTGTAAGAATACCAGCAATTTTAGGATCAGCAGGGCCTAGCACATTGTTTCCTTGAGTGAATTGAGTTCACTTGTCAAAGGAATACTTGTGATCTGAAAGAGCTTTCAAGTGGGATAAACAACCTCTTTAGGAAAAATACCCTCTTCAGACGAAATGGAAAAGCACATGTATCTTATAGAAAAGTACAATGTAAGAGGCAGTAATGTCTTGCTCTTTGTATCCCTATGAGAACTGAGGTACCGTTCGAAAGGTACCTACCTGTGATGGTTTTTATGTGCGATGAACATTCCCTTTGCTGCAAATAGCTCCAATAAGTGTTTGAAGGAATGACTTTTTGTCTTGTAAGAAAACCATCAATCTTAGATGCAGGAGTGTGTTGCACATTGTTTCCCTATGAGAATTGAGTTACCTAGTAAAAGGAATACTACCAACCTCTCATGGTTTCCAAGTGTGAGGAACATAAACTTTCTGCAAAATAGCTCCTTTCAAGTGCATGGAAGGAGCACTGTTTCTCTTGTAAAAATCCGTGAATGTGGAAGATAGAGGGCCAATCACTTTTTTTTTCTTGTGAGCATTGAGCTACCTTTTGAAGGCAATACTGTCTACCTCTCAGGGTTTTCAAGTGTGAGGAACATCAACACTGGGCAAAATAGCTGCATTCAAGTGAATGGATGAAGCTCTATATGTCTTGTAAGGTATCCATCAATGTTAGAAGCAGGAGGCCTAGCACATTGTTTCTATTGAGAATTGAGTTTATTTATGAAGTGAATACTGGCAATCTCTCAGGGTTTTCGTTTACAAAGCATCATTTTTGTGCAAAATAGCCCCAATCTTGTGAATAGAAGAAGCATTCTGTCTCTTGGAAGTAAACCATGATGTCAGAAACTGGAGGGTCCTGCACATTGTTTCCCTGTGAGAATTTAGGTACCTTTTGAAAGTTAATCTTCCTATGTCTCTGCATTGTAAACTGTTGGAACATAACGTTTGTGCAAAATAGCTCCATTCTAGTGAAGGGAAGAAGCACAGTATCACTTGTAATAAAACCATCAATGTTAGAAGCCATATGGTCTAGTACATTGTTTACTGTGTGAACTGAGTTAGCTTGTGAATGAAATACTCACGATCTGAGAGCATTTTGAAGTGGGAGAATCATTCACGTTAGGAAAAATATACACTTCAAAAGAAATGGAAACACATGTATCTTATGGAACAATACAATCTGTGTTTGAGGAAGTAGTGTCTTGCACATTGTTTCCCTATGAGAACTGAATTACATTTTGATAGATGTACTGCCTATATCTCAGGGTTTACAAGTGGGAGGAATATCACCTTTGTGCATAAGAGCTCCATTCAAGTGAATGGAAGAAGCACAGTAGCTTTTGGATGAAAAGCATCCATGTTAGAAGCACAATGGTATAGCACACTGTTTTCCTGTGAGAATTGAATATTCATGTGGAAGGATTATTGCCTACATGTCAGGGTTTTAAAATGTTAGAAACATCAACTTTGTGCAAAATAGTTTCTTCAAGTGAATTGTAGAAGCACTGCTTCTCTTGTATGAAAATGATACCTATTAGAAGCAGCAGAGTCTCACAGTGTTTCTGTGCTAGTATAGAGTTAGTTTGTGAAAGGAATACTTGACCTCTGAAAGTGTTTTGAAGTGAGAGAATCTTCCACTTTAAGAAACATACTCTCTTCGGACAAAATGGAGAAACACATATGTTTGAAGGAACAATACAATCTCTGGTACAGGTAGGAGTTTCCTGCACATTGTTATCCTCTGGGAATTGAGTTACCTTTTGAAAGTAATGCAGTTAACCTCTCAGGGATGTCAAACGTGAGGAACATCACTTTTGCGCAAAAGAGCTCCATTCCAGTGAATGGAAGAAGCACTGTTTGTCTTCTACAAAATCCATCAATGTTAAAGTAGGAGTGTCTTGCCCTTTGTTTCCCTTTGAGAATTCAGGTACCTTTTGATAGGAATACTGACTAACTCTCAGACGTTTCAAGCTTGATGAACATCACCTTTCTTCAAAATTGCTCCATTAAAGTGAGTGGGAAAAGGACGTTTTGCCTGGTAAGAAAACAATCAATTTTAGACGTAGGAGTGTGTTGCAAATTGTTCCCCATGAGATTTGAGTTACCTATTCATAGGAATACTGCCTACCTCTCAAGGTTTTGAAGTGTGAGAAACGTAAATTTTCTACAAAATAGAAACATATACTGAACGGGAGAAACACTGTATCTCATGTAAGAAAGCCATCAATGTTAGAAGCAGGAGCGTCTAGCACTTTATTACCTTGAGAATGTTGTCAACTTGTGAAAGGAATACTTGTAATCTGAAAGTGTTTTGAAGTGTTAGAATAATTCAGTTTAGGAAAAACACTCTCTTCAGTTGAAATGTAGAAATACACATCTGATGGAACAGTAGCATGTGGTAGGAACAGGAATGTCTTGCACATCGTTTCTGTATGACAACTGAGTTACATTTTGATAGGAACACTGGCCACCTCTCAGCGTTTTCAACTGTGAGAAACATCACCATCGAGCAAAACAGCTCCATTGAAGTGAAAGAAGGTATTACAATTTTTTTGTAAGAAAACCATCAATGTTCAAAACAAGAAGGTCTAGCACCATGTTTCCCATTGCGAACTGAGTCACCTCTTGAAAGGAATACTACCTACCTCTCAGCGTATTCAAGTGTAAGGAACATCAACATTGTGAAAAAGAGCTCCATTCAAGTGAGGCAAAGAAGTAGGTTTTCTCTTGTAAGAAAATCATCAATGTTAGAAGCAGGAGAGTCTAGCATATTGTTTCCCATGGAGAATTGAGTTAATTTATGAAAAGAATAGTGCCTACCTCTCAAGGTTTAAAGAGGTGAGTAAGATCAATTTTGTGCCAAAGAGCTCCTTTCAAGTGAAGGGAAGGACGACGGTTTCTCTGTGAGAAAACCATCAATATTAGAAGCAGAAGAGCTCAGCACAATATTTCCCTGTGAGAACTGAATATATTTTGAAGGAATTACTGCCTACTTCTCCTGTTGTTCACGTGTGAGAATATACACTTTTGTGCCAAATAGTTCCATTCAAGGGAAAGGAAGAAGCATTGTATCGCTTGAAGAACACCATCAATTTTAGAAGCAGGAGTGTCTAGCAAATTTTTTGTCTGTGAAAATGGAGTTAGGATGTGAAAGGATTTCTTGCTATCTGAAAGCTTCTTGAAGCGGGCAAATCATCCTCTGTATTAAAAATACCCACTTGAGACAGAATGTAGAAACAGAGGTATCTTATGAAACAGTACAATGTTAGAGACAGGTGTGTCTTCCACATTGTTTCCCTTTGTGAATTGAGTGAATTCAGGAAAAGAATACTTGCACTCCACAGGGTTTTCAAGTGTGAGAGACTTCCACTTTCTTTAAACTAACTCCCTTCCGGTGAATAGAAGAAGCTGTGTTTCTCTTGTAAGACACCAATCAACGTTTAAAGCACAAAGGTCTAGCACCTTTTTTCCCTGTGAGAATTGAGGTAACTTAGGAGAGGAATACTGCCTACATCTCAGAGTTTAAAAGTGTGAGGTACATCATCTTTAGTCGAATTATTTCCATTCAAGTGAATGGAAGAAGCACTGATCCTCTAGTAGAAAACTGTCACTGCTGGAAACAGGAAGGTCTAGCACATTGCTTCCCAATGAGAACTGAGTTAACTTTGATAGATATACTGTCTACTTCTCACATTTTCTAATCTGAGGAGCATCAACTTTATGCATAATAGCTCCATTCAGGTGAAAGGAAGAAGCACTGTATCTCTTGTAAGAATACCAGCAATTTTAGGATCAGCAGGGCCTAGCACATTGTTTCCTTGAGTGAATTGAGTTCACTTGTCAAAGGAATACTTGTGATCTGAAAGAGCTTTCAAGTGGGATAAACAACCTCTTTAGGAAAAATACCCTCTTCAGACGAAATGGAAAAGCACATGTATCTTATAGAAAAGTACAATGTAAGAGGCAGTAATGTCTTGCTCTTTGTATCCCTATGAGAACTGAGGTACCGTTCGAAAGGTACCTACCTGTGATGGTTTTTATGTGCGATGAACATTCCCTTTGCTGCAAATAGCTCCAATAAGTGTTTGAAGGAATGACTTTTTGTCTTGTAAGAAAACCATCAATCTTAGATGCAGGAGTGTGTTGCACATTGTTTCCCTATGAGAATTGAGTTACCTAGTAAAAGGAATACTACCAACCTCTCATGGTTTCCAAGTGTGAGGAACATAAACTTTCTGCAAAATAGCTCCTTTCAAGTGCATGGAAGGAGCACTGTTTCTCTTGTAAAAATCCGTGAATGTGGAAGATAGAGGGCCAATCACTTTTTTTTTCTTGTGAGCATTGAGCTACCTTTTGAAGGCAATACTGTCTACCTCTCAGGGTTTTCAAGTGTGAGGAACATCAACACTGGGCAAAATAGCTGCATTCAAGTGAATGGATGAAGCTCTATATGTCTTGTAAGGTATCCATCAATGTTAGAAGCAGGAGGCCTAGCACATTGTTTCTATTGAGAATTGAGTTTATTTATGAAGTGAATACTGGCAATCTCTCAGGGTTTTCGTTTACAAAGCATCATTTTTGTGCAAAATAGCCCCAATCTTGTGAATAGAAGAAGCATTCTGTCTCTTGGAAGTAAACCATGATGTCAGAAACTGGAGGGTCCTGCACATTGTTTCCCTGTGAGAATTTAGGTACCTTTTGAAAGTTAATCTTCCTATGTCTCTGCATTGTAAACTGTTGGAACATAACGTTTGTGCAAAATAGCTCCATTCTAGTGAAGGGAAGAAGCACAGTATCACTTGTAATAAAACCATCAATGTTAGAAGCCATATGGTCTAGTACATTGTTTACTGTGTGAACTGAGTTAGCTTGTGAATGAAATACTCACGATCTGAGAGCATTTTGAAGTGGGAGAATCATTCACGTTAGGAAAAATATACACTTCAAAAGAAATGGAAACACATGTATCTTATGGAACAATACAATCTGTGTTTGAGGAAGTAGTGTCTTGCACATTGTTTCCCTATGAGAACTGAATTACATTTTGATAGATGTACTGCCTATATCTCAGGGTTTACAAGTGGGAGGAATATCACCTTTGTGCATAAGAGCTCCATTCAAGTGAATGGAAGAAGCACAGTAGCTTTTGGATGAAAAGCATCCATGTTAGAAGCACAATGGTATAGCACACTGTTTTCCTGTGAGAATTGAATATTCATGTGGAAGGATTATTGCCTACATGTCAGGGTTTTAAAATGTTAGAAACATCAACTTTGTGCAAAATAGTTTCTTCAAGTGAATTGTAGAAGCACTGCTTCTCTTGTATGAAAATGATACCTATTAGAAGCAGCAGAGTCTCACAGTGTTTCTGTGCTAGTATAGAGTTAGTTTGTGAAAGGAATACTTGACCTCTGAAAGTGTTTTGAAGTGAGAGAATCTTCCACTTTAAGAAACATACTCTCTTCGGACAAAATGGAGAAACACATATGTTTGAAGGAACAATACAATCTCTGGTACAGGTAGGAGTTTCCTGCACATTGTTATCCTCTGGGAATTGAGTTACCTTTTGAAAGTAATGCAGTTAACCTCTCAGGGATGTCAAACGTGAGGAACATCACTTTTGCGCAAAAGAGCTCCATTCCAGTGAATGGAAGAAGCACTGTTTGTCTTCTACAAAATCCATCAATGTTAAAGTAGGAGTGTCTTGCCCTTTGTTTCCCTTTGAGAATTCAGGTACCTTTTGATAGGAATACTGACTAACTCTCAGACGTTTCAAGCTTGATGAACATCACCTTTCTTCAAAATTGCTCCATTAAAGTGAGTGGGAAAAGGACGTTTTGCCTGGTAAGAAAACAATCAATTTTAGACGTAGGAGTGTGTTGCAAATTGTTCCCCATGAGATTTGAGTTACCTATTCATAGGAATACTGCCTACCTCTCAAGGTTTTGAAGTGTGAGAAACGTAAATTTTCTACAAAATAGAAACATATACTGAACGGGAGAAACACTGTATCTCATGTAAGAAAGCCATCAATGTTAGAAGCAGGAGCGTCTAGCACTTTATTACCTTGAGAATGTTGTCAACTTGTGAAAGGAATACTTGTAATCTGAAAGTGTTTTGAAGTGTTAGAATAATTCAGTTTAGGAAAAACACTCTCTTCAGTTGAAATGTAGAAATACACATCTGATGGAACAGTAGCATGTGGTAGGAACAGGAATGTCTTGCACATCGTTTCTGTATGACAACTGAGTTACATTTTGATAGGAACACTGGCCACCTCTCAGCGTTTTCAACTGTGAGAAACATCACCATCGAGCAAAACAGCTCCATTGAAGTGAAAGAAGGTATTACAATTTTTTTGTAAGAAAACCATCAATGTTCAAAACAAGAAGGTCTAGCACCATGTTTCCCATTGCGAACTGAGTCACCTCTTGAAAGGAATACTACCTACCTCTCAGCGTATTCAAGTGTAAGGAACATCAACATTGTGAAAAAGAGCTCCATTCAAGTGAGGCAAAGAAGTAGGTTTTCTCTTGTAAGAAAATCATCAATGTTAGAAGCAGGAGAGTCTAGCATATTGTTTCCCATGGACAATTGAGTTAATTTATGAAAAGAATAGTGCCTACCTCTCAAGGTTTAAAGAGGTGAGTAAGATCAATTTTGTGCCAAAGAGCTCCTTTCAAGTGAAGGGAAGGACGACTGTTTCTCTGTGAGAAAACCATCAATATTAGAAGCAGAAGAGCTCAGCACAATATTTCCCTGTGAGAACTGAATATATTTTGAAGGAATTACTGCCTACTTCTCCTGTTGTTCACGTGTGAGAATATACACTTTTGCGCCAAATAGTTCCATTCAAGGGAAAGGAAGAAGCATTGTATCGCTTGAAGAACACCATCAATTTTAGAAGCAGGAGTGTCTAGCAAATTTTTTGTCTGTGAAAATGGAGTTAGGATGTGAAAGGATTTCTTGCTATCTGAAAGCTTCTTGAAGCGGGCAAATCATCCTCTGTATTAAAAATACCCACTTGAGACAGAATGTAGAAACAGAGGTATCTTATGAAACAGTACAATGTTAGAGACAGGTGTGTCTTCCACATTGTTTCCCTTTGTGAATTGAGTGAATTCAGGAAAAGAATACTTGCACTCCACAGGGTTTTCAAGTGTGAGAGACTTCCACTTTCTTTAAACTAACTCCCTTCCGGTGAATAGAAGAAGCTGTGTTTCTCTTGTAAGACACCAATCAATGTTTAAAGCACAAAGGTCTAGCACCTTTTTTCCCTGTGAGAATTGAGGTAACTTAGGAGAGGAATACTGCTTACATCTCAGAGTTTAAAAGTGTGAGGTACATCATCTTTAGTCGAATTATTTCCATTCAAGTGAATGGAAGAAGCACTGATCCTCTAGTAGAAAACTGTCACTGCTGGAAACAGGAAGGTCTAGCACATTGCTTCCCAATGAGAACTGAGTTAACTTTGATAGATATACTGTCTACTTCTCACATTTTCTAATCTGAGGAGCATCAACTTTATGCATAATAGCTCCATTCAGGTGAAAGGAAGAAGCACTGTATCTCTTGTAAGAATACCAGCAATTTTAGGATCAGCAGGGCCTAGCACATTGTTTCCTTGAGTGAATTGAGTTCACTTGTCAAAGGAATACTTGTGATCTGAAAGAGCTTTCAAGTGGGATAAACAACCTCTTTAGGAAAAATACCCTCTTCAGACGAAATGGAAAAGCACATGTATCTTATAGAAAAGTACAATGTAAGAGGCAGTAATGTCTTGCTCTTTGTATCCCTATGAGAACTGAGGTACCGTTCGAAAGGTACCTACCTGTGATGGTTTTTATGTGCGATGAACACTCCCTTTGCTGCAAATAGCTCCAATAAGTGTTTGAAGGAATGACTTTTTGTCTTGTAAGAAAACCATCAATCTTAGATGCAGGAGTGTGTTGCGCATTGTTTCCCTATGAGAATTGAGTTACCTATTAAAAGGAATACTACCAACCTCTCATGGTTTCCAAGTGTGAGGAACATAAACTTTCTGCAAAATAGCTCCTTTCAAGTGCATGGAAGGAGCACTGTTTCTCTTGTAAAAATCCGTGAATGTGGAAGATAGAGGGTCAATCACTTTTTTTTTCTTGTGAGCATTGAGCTACCTTTTGAAGGCAATACTGTCTACCTCTCAGGGTTTTCAAGTGTGAGGAACATCAACACTGTGCAAAATAGCTCCATTCAAGTGAATGGATGAAGCACTATATGTCTTGTAAGGTATCCATCAATGTTAGAAGCAGGAGGCCTAGCACATTGTTTCTATTGAGAATTGAGTTTATTTATGAAGTCAATACTGGCAATCTCTCAGGGTCTTCGTTTACAAAGCATCATTTTTGTGCAAAATAGCCCCAATCTTGTGAATAGAAGAAGCATTCTGTCTCTTGGAAGTAAACCATGATGTCAGAAACTGGAGGGTCCTGCACATTGTTTCCCTGTGAGAATTTAGGTACCTTTTGAAAGTTAATCTTCCTATGTCTCTGCATTGTAAACTGTTGGAACATAACGTTTGTGCAAAATAGCTCCATTCTAGTGAAGGGAAGAAGCACAGTATCACTTGTAATAAAACCATCAATGTTAGAAGCCATATGGTCTAGTACATTGTTTACTGTGTGAACTGAGTTAGCTTGTGAATGAAATACTCACGATCTGAGAGCATTTTGAAGTGGGAGAATCATTCACGTTAGGAAAAATATACACTTCAAAAGAAATGGAAACACATGTATCTTATGGAACAATACAATCTGTGTTTGAGGAAGTAGTGTCTTGCACATTGTTTCCCTATGAGAACTGAATTACATTTTGATAGATGTACTGCCTATATCTCAGGGTTTACAAGTGGGAGGAATATCACCTTTGTGCATAAGAGCTCCATTCAAGTGAATGGAAGAAGCACAGTAGCTTTTGGATGAAAAGCATCCATGTTAGAAGCACAATGGTATAGCACACTGTTTTCCTGTGAGAATTGAATATTCATGTGGAAGGATTATTGCCTACATGTCAGGGTTTTAAAATGTTAGAAACATCAACTTTGTGCAAAATAGTTTCTTCAAGTGAATTGTAGAAGCACTGCTTCTCTTGTATGAAAATGATACCTATTAGAAGCAGCAGAGTCTCACAGTGTTTCTGTGCTAGTATAGAGTTAGTTTGTGAAAGGAATACTTGACCTCTGAAAGTGTTTTGAAGTGAGAGAATCTTCCACTTTAAGAAACATACTCTCTTCGGACAAAATGGAGAAACACATATGTTTGAAGGAACAATACAATCTCTGGTACAGGTAGGAGTTTCCTGCACATTGTTATCCTCTGGGAATTGAGTTACCTTTTGAAAGTAATGCAGTTAACCTCTCAGGGATGTCAAACGTGAGGAACATCACTTTTGCGCAAAAGAGCTCCATTCCAGTGAATGGAAGAAGCACTGTTTGTCTTCTACAAAATCCATCAATGTTAAAGTAGGAGTGTCTTGCCCTTTGTTTCCCTTTGAGAATTCAGGTACCTTTTGATAGGAATACTGACTAACTCTCAGACGTTTCAAGCTTGATGAACATCACCTTTCTTCAAAATTGCTCCATTAAAGTGAGTGGGAAAAGGACGTTTTGCCTGGTAAGAAAACAATCAATTTTAGACGTAGGAGTGTGTTGCAAATTGTTCCCCATGAGATTTGAGTTACCTATTCATAGGAATACTGCCTACCTCTCAAGGTTTTGAAGTGTGAGAAACGTAAATTTTCTACAAAATAGAAACATATACTGAACGGGAGAAACACTGTATCTCATGTAAGAAAGCCATCAATGTTAGAAGCAGGAGCGTCTAGCACTTTATTACCTTGAGAATGTTGTCAACTTGTGAAAGGAATACTTGTAATCTGAAAGTGTTTTGAAGTGTTAGAATAATTCAGTTTAGGAAAAACACTCTCTTCAGTTGAAATGTAGAAATACACATCTGATGGAACAGTAGCATGTGGTAGGAACAGGAATGTCTTGCACATCGTTTCTGTATGACAACTGAGTTACATTTTGATAGGAACACTGGCCACCTCTCAGCGTTTTCAACTGTGAGAAACATCACCATCGAGCAAAACAGCTCCATTGAAGTGAAAGAAGGTATTACAATTTTTTTGTAAGAAAACCATCAATGTTCAAAACAAGAAGGTCTAGCACCATGTTTCCCATTGCGAACTGAGTCACCTCTTGAAAGGAATACTACCTACCTCTCAGCGTATTCAAGTGTAAGGAACATCAACATTGTGAAAAAGAGCTCCATTCAAGTGAGGCAAAGAAGTAGGTTTTCTCTTGTAAGAAAATCATCAATGTTAGAAGCAGGAGAGTCTAGCATATTGTTTCCCATGGAGAATTGAGTTAATTTATGAAAAGAATAGTGCCTACCTCTCAAGGTTTAAAGAGGTGAGTAAGATCAATTTTGTGCCAAAGAGCTCCTTTCAAGTGAAGGGAAGGACGACTATTTCTCTGTGAGAAAACCATCAATATTAGAAGCAGAAGAGCTCAGCACAATATTTCCCTGTGAGAACTGAATATATTTTGAAGGAATTACTGCCTACTTCTCCTGTTGTTCACGTGTGAGAATATACACTTTTGCGCCAAATAGTTCCATTCAAGGGAAAGGAAGAAGCATTGTATCGCTTGAAGAACACCATCAATTTTAGAAGCAGGAGTGTCTAGCAAATTTTTTGTCTGTGAAAATGGAGTTAGGATGTGAAAGGATTTCTTGCTATCTGAAAGCTTCTTGAAGCGGGCAAATCATCCTCTGTATTAAAAATACCCACTTGAGACAGAATGTAGAAACAGAGGTATCTTATGAAACAGTACAATGTTAGAGACAGGTGTGTCTTCCACATTGTTTCCCTTTGTGAATTGAGTGAATTCAGGAAAAGAATACTTGCACTCCACAGGGTTTTCAAGTGTGAGAGACTTCCACTTTCTTTAAACTAACTCCCTTCCGGTGAATAGAAGAAGCTGTGTTTCTCTTGTAAGACACCAATCAATGTTTAAAGCACAAAGGTCTAGCACCTTTTTTCCCTGTGAGAATTGAGGTAACTTAGGAGAGGAATACTGCTTACATCTCAGAGTTTAAAAGTGTGAGGTACATCATCTTTAGTCGAATTATTTCCATTCAAGTGAATGGAAGAAGCACTGATCCTCTAGTAGAAAACTGTCACTGCTGGAAACAGGAAGGTCTAGCACATTGCTTCCCAATGAGAACTGAGTTAACTTTGATAGATATACTGTCTACTTCTCACATTTTCTAATCTGAGGAGCATCAACTTTATGCATAATAGCTCCATTCAGGTGAAAGGAAGAAGCACTGTATCTCTTGTAAGAATACCAGCAATTTTAGGATCAGCAGGGCCTAGCACATTGTTTCCTTGAGTGAATTGAGTTCACTTGTCAAAGGAATACTTGTGATCTGAAAGAGCTTTCAAGTGGGATAAACAACCTCTTTAGGAAAAATACCCTCTTCAGACGAAATGGAAAAGCACATGTATCTTATAGAAAAGTACAATGTAAGAGGCAGTAATGTCTTGCTCTTTGTATCCCTATGAGAACTGAGGTACCGTTCGAAAGGTACCTACCTGTGATGGTTTTTATGTGCGATGAACATTCCCTTTGCTGCAAATAGCTCCAATAAGTGTTTGAAGGAATGACTTTTTGTCTTGTAAGAAAACCATCAATCTTAGATGCAGGAGTGTGTTGCGCATTGTTTCCCTATGAGAATTGAGTTACCTATTAAAAGGAATACTACCAACCTCTCATGGTTTCCAAGTGTGAGGAACATAAACTTTCTGCAAAATAGCTCCTTTCAAGTGCATGGAAGGAGCACTGTTTCTCTTGTAAAAATCCGTGAATGTGGAAGATAGAGGGTCAATCACTTTTTTTTTCTTGTGAGCATTGAGCTACCTTTTGAAGGCAATACTGTCTACCTCTCAGGGTTTTCAAGTGTGAGGAACATCAACACTGTGCAAAATAGCTCCATTCAAGTGAATGGATGAAGCACTATATGTCTTGTAAGGTATCCATCAATGTTAGAAGCAGGAGGCCTAGCACATTGTTTCTATTGAGAATTGAGTTTATTTATGAAGTCAATACTGGCAATCTCTCAGGGTCTTCGTTTACAAAGCATCATTTTTGTGCAAAATAGCCCCAATCTTGTGAATAGAAGAAGCATTCTGTCTCTTGGAAGTAAACCATGATGTCAGAAACTGGAGGGTCCTGCACATTGTTTCCCTGTGAGAATTTAGGTACCTTTTGAAAGTTAATCTTCCTATGTCTCTGCATTGTAAACTGTTGGAACATAACGTTTGTGCAAAATAGCTCCATTCTAGTGAAGGGAAGAAGCACAGTATCACTTGTAATAAAACCATCAATGTTAGAAGCCATATGGTCTAGTACATTGTTTACTGTGTGAACTGAGTTAGCTTGTGAATGAAATACTCACGATCTGAGAGCATTTTGAAGTGGGAGAATCATTCACGTTAGGAAAAATATACACTTCAAAAGAAATGGAAACACATGTATCTTATGGAACAATACAATCTGTGTTTGAGGAAGTAGTGTCTTGCACATTGTTTCCCTATGAGAACTGAATTACATTTTGATAGATGTACTGCCTATATCTCAGGGTTTACAAGTGGGGGGAATATCACCTTTGTGCATAAGAGCTCCATTCAAGTGAATGGAAGAAGCACAGTAGCTTTTGGATGAAAAGCATCCATGTTAGAAGCACAATGGTATAGCACACTGTTTTCCTGTGAGAATTGAATATTCATGTGGAAGGATTATTGCCTACATGTCAGGGTTTTAAAATGTTAGAAACATCAACTTTGTGCAAAATAGTTTCTTCAAGTGAATTGTAGAAGCACTGCTTCTCTTGTATGAAAATGATACCTATTAGAAGCAGCAGAGTCTCACAGTGTTTCTGTGCTAGTATAGAGTTAGTTTGTGAAAGGAATACTTGACCTCTGAAAGTGTTTTGAAGTGAGAGAATCTTCCACTTTAAGAAACATACTCTCTTCGGACAAAATGGAGAAACACATATGTTTGAAGGAACAATACAATCTCTGGTACAGGTAGGAGTTTCCTGCACATTGTTATCCTCTGGGAATTGAGTTACCTTTTGAAAGTAATGCAGTTAACCTCTCAGGGATGTCAAACGTGAGGAACATCACTTTTGCGCAAAAGAGCTCCATTCCAGTGAATGGAAGAAGCACTGTTTGTCTTCTACAAAATCCATCAATGTTAAAGTAGGAGTGTCTTGCCCTTTGTTTCCCTTTGAGAATTCAGGTACCTTTTGATAGGAATACTGACTAACTCTCAGACGTTTCAAGCTTGATGAACATCACCTTTCTTCAAAATTGCTCCATTAAAGTGAGTGGGAAAAGGACGTTTTGCCTGGTAAGAAAACAATCAATTTTAGACGTAGGAGTGTGTTGCAAATTGTTCCCCATGAGATTTGAGTTACCTATTCATAGGAATACTGCCTACCTCTCAAGGTTTTGAAGTGTGAGAAACGTAAATTTTCTACAAAATAGAAACATATACTGAACGGGAGAAACACTGTATCTCATGTAAGAAAGCCATCAATGTTAGAAGCAGGAGCGTCTAGCACTTTATTACCTTGAGAATGTTGTCAACTTGTGAAAGGAATACTTGTAATCTGAAAGTGTTTTGAAGTGTTAGAATAATTCAGTTTAGGAAAAACACTCTCTTCAGTTGAAATGTAGAAATACACATCTGATGGAACAGTAGCATGTGGTAGGAACAGGAATGTCTTGCACATCGTTTCTGTATGACAACTGAGTTACATTTTGATAGGAACACTGGCCACCTCTCAGCGTTTTCAACTGTGAGAAACATCACCATCGAGCAAAACAGCTCCATTGAAGTGAAAGAAGGTATTACAATTTTTTTGTAAGAAAACCATCAATGTTCAAAACAAGAAGGTCTAGCACCATGTTTCCCATTGCGAACTGAGTCACCTCTTGAAAGGAATACTACCTACCTCTCAGCGTATTCAAGTGTAAGGAACATCAACATTGTGAAAAAGAGCTCCATTCAAGTGAGGCAAAGAAGTAGGTTTTCTCTTGTAAGAAAATCATCAATGTTAGAAGCAGGAGAGTCTAGCATATTGTTTCCCATGGAGAATTGAGTTAATTTATGAAAAGAATAGTGCCTACCTCTCAAGGTTTAAAGAGGTGAGTAAGATCAATTTTGTGCCAAAGAGCTCCTTTCAAGTGAAGGGAAGGACGACTGTTTCTCTGTGAGAAAACCATCAATATTAGAAGCAGAAGAGCTCAGCACAATATTTCCCTGTGAGAACTGAATATATTTTGAAGGAATTACTGCCTACTTCTCCTGTTGTTCACGTGTGAGAATATACACTTTTGCGCCAAATAGTTCCATTCAAGGGAAAGGAAGAAGCATTGTATCGCTTGAAGAACACCATCAATTTTAGAAGCAGGAGTGTCTAGCAAATTTTTTGTCTGTGAAAATGGAGTTAGGATGTGAAAGGATTTCTTGCTATCTGAAAGCTTCTTGAAGCGGGCAAATCATCCTCTGTATTAAAAATACCCACTTGAGACAGAATGTAGAAACAGAGGTATCTTATGAAACAGTACAATGTTAGAGACAGGTGTGTCTTCCACATTGTTTCCCTTTGTGAATTGAGTGAATTCAGGAAAAGAATACTTGCACTCCACAGGGTTTTCAAGTGTGAGAGACTTCCACTTTCTTTAAACTAACTCCCTTCCGGTGAATAGAAGAAGCTGTGTTTCTCTTGTAAGACACCAATCAATGTTTAAAGCACAAAGGTCTAGCACCTTTTTTCCCTGTGAGAATTGAGGTAACTTAGGAGAGGAATACTGCTTACATCTCAGAGTTTAAAAGTGTGAGGTACATCATCTTTAGTCGAATTATTTCCATTCAAGTGAATGGAAGAAGCACTGATCCTCTAGTAGAAAACTGTCACTGCTGGAAACAGGAAGGTCTAGCACATTGTTTCCCAATGAGAACTGAGTTAACTTTGATAGATATACTGTCTACTTCTCACATTTTCTAATCTGAGGAGCATCAACTTTATGCATAATAGCTCCATTCAGGTGAAAGGAAGAAGCACTGTATCTCTTGTAAGAATACCAGCAATTTTAGGATCAGCAGGGCCTAGCACATTGTTTCCTTGAGTGAATTGAGTTCACTTGTCAAAGGAATACTTGTGATCTGAAAGAGCTTTCAAGTGGGATAAACAACCTCTTTAGGAAAAATACCCTCTTCAGACGAAATGGAAAAGCACATGTATCTTATAGAAAAGTACAATGTAAGAGGCAGTAATGTCTTGCTCTTTGTATCCCTATGAGAACTGAGGTACCGTTCGAAAGGTACCTACCTGTGATGGTTTTTATGTGCGATGAACATTCCCTTTGCTGCAAATAGCTCCAATAAGTGTTTGAAGGAATGACTTTTTGTCTTGTAAGAAAACCATCAATCTTAGATGCAGGAGTGTGTTGCGCATTGTTTCCCTATGAGAATTGAGTTACCTATTAAAAGGAATACTACCAACCTCTCATGGTTTCCAAGTGTGAGGAACATAAACTTTCTGCAAAATAGCTCCTTTCAAGTGCATGGAAGGAGCACTGTTTCTCTTGTAAAAATCCGTGAATGTGGAAGATAGAGGGTCAATCACTTTTTTTTTCTTGTGAGCATTGAGCTACCTTTTGAAGGCAATACTGTCTACCTCTCAGGGTTTTCAAGTGTGAGGAACATCAACACTGTGCAAAATAGCTCCATTCAAGTGAATGGATGAAGCACTATATGTCTTGTAAGGTATCCATCAATGTTAGAAGCAGGAGGCCTAGCACATTGTTTCTATTGAGAATTGAGTTTATTTATGAAGTCAATACTGGCAATCTCTCAGGGTCTTCGTTTACAAAGCATCATTTTTGTGCAAAATAGCCCCAATCTTGTGAATAGAAGAAGCATTCTGTCTCTTGGAAGTAAACCATGATGTCAGAAACTGGAGGGTCCTGCACATTGTTTCCCTGTGAGAATTTAGGTACCTTTTGAAAGTTAATCTTCCTATGTCTCTGCATTGTAAACTGTTGGAACATAACGTTTGTGCAAAATAGCTCCATTCTAGTGAAGGGAAGAAGCACAGTATCACTTGTAATAAAACCATCAATGTTAGAAGCCATATGGTCTAGTACATTGTTTACTGTGTGAACTGAGTTAGCTTGTGAATGAAATACTCACGATCTGAGAGCATTTTGAAGTGGGAGAATCATTCACGTTAGGAAAAATATACACTTCAAAAGAAATGGAAACACATGTATCTTATGGAACAATACAATCTGTGTTTGAGGAAGTAGTGTCTTGCACATTGTTTCCCTATGAGAACTGAATTACATTTTGATAGATGTACTGCCTATATCTCAGGGTTTACAAGTGGGAGGAATATCACCTTTGTGCATAAGAGCTCCATTCAAGTGAATGGAAGAAGCACAGTAGCTTTTGGATGAAAAGCATCCATGTTAGAAGCACAATGGTATAGCACACTGTTTTCCTGTGAGAATTGAATATTCATGTGGAAGGATTATTGCCTACATGTCAGGGTTTTAAAATGTTAGAAACATCAACTTTGTGCAAAATAGTTTCTTCAAGTGAATTGTAGAAGCACTGCTTCTCTTGTATGAAAATGATACCTATTAGAAGCAGCAGAGTCTCACAGTGTTTCTGTGCTAGTATAGAGTTAGTTTGTGAAAGGAATACTTGACCTCTGAAAGTGTTTTGAAGTGAGAGAATCTTCCACTTTAAGAAACATACTCTCTTCGGACAAAATGGAGAAACACATATGTTTGAAGGAACAATACAATCTCTGGTACAGGTAGGAGTTTCCTGCACATTGTTATCCTCTGGGAATTGAGTTACCTTTTGAAAGTAATGCAGTTAACCTCTCAGGGATGTCAAACGTGAGGAACATCACTTTTGCGCAAAAGAGCTCCATTCCAGTGAATGGAAGAAGCACTGTTTGTCTTCTACAAAATCCATCAATGTTAAAGTAGGAGTGTCTTGCCCTTTGTTTCCCTTTGAGAATTCAGGTACCTTTTGATAGGAATACTGACTAACTCTCAGACGTTTCAAGCTTGATGAACATCACCTTTCTTCAAAATTGCTCCATTAAAGTGAGTGGGAAAAGGACGTTTTGCCTGGTAAGAAAACAATCAATTTTAGACGTAGGAGTGTGTTGCAAATTGTTCCCCATGAGATTTGAGTTACCTATTCATAGGAATACTGCCTACCTCTCAAGGTTTTGAAGTGTGAGAAACGTAAATTTTCTACAAAATAGAAACATATACTGAACGGGAGAAACACTGTATCTCATGTAAGAAAGCCATCAATGTTAGAAGCAGGAGCGTCTAGCACTTTATTACCTTGAGAATGTTGTCAACTTGTGAAAGGAATACTTGTAATCTGAAAGTGTTTTGAAGTGTTAGAATAATTCAGTTTAGGAAAAACACTCTCTTCAGTTGAAATGTAGAAATACACATCTGATGGAACAGTAGCATGTGGTAGGAACAGGAATGTCTTGCACATCGTTTCTGTATGACAACTGAGTTACATTTTGATAGGAACACTGGCCACCTCTCAGCGTTTTCAACTGTGAGAAACATCACCATCGAGCAAAACAGCTCCATTGAAGTGAAAGAAGGTATTACAATTTTTTTGTAAGAAAACCATCAATGTTCAAAACAAGAAGGTCTAGCACCATGTTTCCCATTGCGAACTGAGTCACCTCTTGAAAGGAATACTACCTACCTCTCAGCGTATTCAAGTGTAAGGAACATCAACATTGTGAAAAAGAGCTCCATTCAAGTGAGGCAAAGAAGTAGGTTTTCTCTTGTAAGAAAATCATCAATGTTAGAAGCAGGAGAGTCTAGCATATTGTTTCCCATGGAGAATTGAGTTAATTTATGAAAAGAATAGTGCCTACCTCTCAAGGTTTAAAGAGGTGAGTAAGATCAATTTTGTGCCAAAGAGCTCCTTTCAAGTGAAGGGAAGGACGACTGTTTCTCTGTGAGAAAACCATCAATATTAGAAGCAGAAGAGCTCAGCACAATATTTCCCTGTGAGAACTGAATATATTTTGAAGGAATTACTGCCTACTTCTGCTGTTGTTCACGTGTGAGAATATACACTTTTGCGCCAAATAGTTCCATTCAAGGGAAAGGAAGAAGCATTGTATCGCTTGAAGAACACCATCAATTTTAGAAGCAGGAGTGTCTAGCAAATTTTTTGTCTGTGAAAATGGAGTTAGGATGTGAAAGGATTTCTTGCTATCTGAAAGCTTCTTGAAGCGGGCAAATCATCCTCTGTATTAAAAATACCCACTTGAGACAGAATGTAGAAACAGAGGTATCTTATGAAACAGTACAATGTTAGAGACAGGTGTGTCTTCCACATTGTTTCCCTTTGTGAATTGAGTGAATTCAGGAAAAGAATACTTGCACTCCACAGGGTTTTCAAGTGTGAGAGACTTCCACTTTCTTTAAACTAACTCCCTTCCGGTGAATAGAAGAAGCTGTGTTTCTCTTGTAAGACACCAATCAACGTTTAAAGCACAAAGGTCTAGCACCTTTTTTCCCTGTGAGAATTGAGGTAACTTAGGAGAGGAATACTGCCTACATCTCAGAGTTTAAAAGTGTGAGGTACATCATCTTTAGTCGAATTATTTCCATTCAAGTGAATGGAAGAAGCACTGATCCTCTAGTAGAAAACTGTCACTGCTGGAAACAGGAAGGTCTAGCACATTGCTTCCCAATGAGAACTGAGTTAACTTTGATAGATATACTGTCTACTTCTCACATTTTCTAATCTGAGGAGCATCAACTTTATGCATAATAGCTCCATTCAGGTGAAAGGAAGAAGCACTGTATCTCTTGTAAGAATACCAGCAATTTTAGGATCAGCAGGGCCTAGCACATTGTTTCCTTGAGTGAATTGAGTTCACTTGTCAAAGGAATACTTGTGATCTGAAAGAGCTTTCAAGTGGGATAAACAACCTCTTTAGGAAAAATACCCTCTTCAGACGAAATGGAAAAGCACATGTATCTTATAGAAAAGTACAATGTAAGAGGCAGTAATGTCTTGCTCTTTGTATCCCTATGAGAACTGAGGTACCGTTTGAAAGGTACCTACCTGTGATGGTTTTTATGTGCGATGAACATTCCCTTTGCTGCAAATAGCTCCAATAAGTGTTTGAAGGAATGACTTTTTGTCTTGTAAGAAAACCATCAATCTTAGATGCAGGAGTGTGTTGCGCATTGTTTCCCTATGAGAATTGAGTTACCTATTAAAAGGAATACTACCAACCTCTCATGGTTTCCAAGTGTGAGGAACATAAACTTTCTGCAAAATAGCTCCTTTCAAGTGCATGGAAGGAGCACTGTTTCTCTTGTAAAAATCCGTGAATGTGGAAGATAGAGGGCCAATCACTTTTTTTTTCTTGTGAGCATTGAGCTACCTTTTGAAGGCAATACTGTCTACCTCTCAGGGTTTTCAAGTGTGAGGAACATCAACACTGGGCAAAATAGCTGCATTCAAGTGAATGGATGAAGCTCTATATGTCTTGTAAGGTATCCATCAATGTTAGAAGCAGGAGGCCTAGCACATTGTTTCTATTGAGAATTGAGTTTATTTATGAAGTGAATACTGGCAATCTCTCAGGGTTTTCGTTTACAAAGCATCATTTTTGTGCAAAATAGCCCCAATCTTGTGAATAGAAGAAGCATTCTGTCTCTTGGAAGTAAACCATGATGTCAGAAACTGGAGGGTCCTGCACATTGTTTCCCTGTGAGAATTTAGGTACCTTTTGAAAGTTAATCTTCCTATGTCTCTGCATTGTAAACTGTTGGAACATAACGTTTGTGCAAAATAGCTCCATTCTAGTGAAGGGAAGAAGCACAGTATCACTTGTAATAAAACCATCAATGTTAGAAGCCATATGGTCTAGTACATTGTTTACTGTGTGAACTGAGTTAGCTTGTGAATGAAATACTCACGATCTGAGAGCATTTTGAAGTGGGAGAATCATTCACGTTAGGAAAAATATACACTTCAAAAGAAATGGAAACACATGTATCTTATGGAACAATACAATCTGTGTTTGAGGAAGTAGTGTCTTGCACATTGTTTCCCTATGAGAACTGAATTACATTTTGATAGATGTACTGCCTATATCTCAGGGTTTACAAGTGGGAGGAATATCACCTTTGTGCATAAGAGCTCCATTCAAGTGAATGGAAGAAGCACAGTAGCTTTTGGATGAAAAGCATCCATGTTAGAAGCACAATGGTATAGCACACTGTTTTCCTGTGAGAATTGAATATTCATGTGGAAGGATTATTGCCTACATGTCAGGGTTTTAAAATGTTAGAAACATCAACTTTGTGCAAAATAGTTTCTTCAAGTGAATTGTAGAAGCACTGCTTCTCTTGTATGAAAATGATACCTATTAGAAGCAGCAGAGTCTCACAGTGTTTCTGTGCTAGTATAGAGTTAGTTTGTGAAAGGAATACTTGACCTCTGAAAGTGTTTTGAAGTGAGAGAATCTTCCACTTTAAGAAACATACTCTCTTCGGACAAAATGGAGAAACACATATGTTTGAAGGAACAATACAATCTCTGGTACAGGTAGGAGTTTCCTGCACATTGTTATCCTCTGGGAATTGAGTTACCTTTTGAAAGTAATGCAGTTAACCTCTCAGGGATGTCAAACGTGAGGAACATCACTTTTGCGCAAAAGAGCTCCATTCCAGTGAATGGAAGAAGCACTGTTTGTCTTCTACAAAATCCATCAATGTTAAAGTAGGAGTGTCTTGCCCTTTGTTTCCCTTTGAGAATTCAGGTACCTTTTGATAGGAATACTGACTAACTCTCAGACGTTTCAAGCTTGATGAACATCACCTTTCTTCAAAATTGCTCCATTAAAGTGAGTGGGAAAAGGACGTTTTGCCTGGTAAGAAAACAATCAATTTTAGACGTAGGAGTGTGTTGCAAATTGTTCCCCATGAGATTTGAGTTACCTATTCATAGGAATACTGCCTACCTCTCAAGGTTTTGAAGTGTGAGAAACGTAAATTTTCTACAAAATAGAAACATATACTGAACGGGAGAAACACTGTATCTCATGTAAGAAAGCCATCAATGTTAGAAGCAGGAGCGTCTAGCACTTTATTACCTTGAGAATGTTGTCAACTTGTGAAAGGAATACTTGTAATCTGAAAGTGTTTTGAAGTGTTAGAATAATTCAGTTTAGGAAAAACACTCTCTTCAGTTGAAATGTAGAAATACACATCTGATGGAACAGTAGCATGTGGTAGGAACAGGAATGTCTTGCACATCGTTTCTGTATGACAACTGAGTTACATTTTGATAGGAACACTGGCCACCTCTCAGCGTTTTCAACTGTGAGAAACATCACCATCGAGCAAAACAGCTCCATTGAAGTGAAAGAAGGTATTACAATTTTTTTGTAAGAAAACCATCAATGTTCAAAACAAGAAGGTCTAGCACCATGTTTCCCATTGCGAACTGAGTCACCTCTTGAAAGGAATACTACCTACCTCTCAGCGTATTCAAGTGTAAGGAACATCAACATTGTGAAAAAGAGCTCCATTCAAGTGAGGCAAAGAAGTAGGTTTTCTCTTGTAAGAAAATCATCAATGTTAGAAGCAGGAGAGTCTAGCATATTGTTTCCCATGGAGAATTGAGTTAATTTATGAAAAGAATAGTGCCTACCTCTCAAGGTTTAAAGAGGTGAGTAAGATCAATTTTGTGCCAAAGAGCTCCTTTCAAGTGAAGGGAAGGACGACTGTTTCTCTGTGAGAAAACCATCAATATTAGAAGCAGAAGAGCTCAGCACAATATTTCCCTGTGAGAACTGAATATATTTTGAAGGAATTACTGCCTACTTCTCCTGTTGTTCACGTGTGAGAATATACACTTTTGCGCCAAATAGTTCCATTCAAGGGAAAGGAAGAAGCATTGTATCGCTTGAAGAACACCATCAATTTTAGAAGCAGGAGTGTCTAGCAAATTTTTTGTCTGTGAAAATGGAGTTAGGATGTGAAAGGATTTCTTGCTATCTGAAAGCTTCTTGAAGCGGGCAAATCATCCTCTGTATTAAAAATACCCACTTGAGACAGAATGTAGAAACAGAGGTATCTTATGAAACAGTACAATGTTAGAGACAGGTGTGTCTTCCACATTGTTTCCCTTTGTGAATTGAGTGAATTCAGGAAAAGAATACTTGCACTCCACAGGGTTTTCAAGTGTGAGAGACTTCCACTTTCTTTAAACTAACTCCCTTCCGGTGAATAGAAGAAGCTGTGTTTCTCTTGTAAGACACCAATCAATGTTTAAAGCACAAAGGTCTAGCACCTTTTTTCCCTGTGAGAATTGAGGTAACTTAGGAGAGGAATACTGCTTACATCTCAGAGTTTAAAAGTGTGAGGTACATCATCTTTAGTCGAATTATTTCCATTCAAGTGAATGGAAGAAGCACTGATCCTCTAGTAGAAAACTGTCACTGCTGGAAACAGGAAGGTCTAGCACATTGCTTCCCAATGAGAACTGAGTTAACTTTGATAGATATACTGTCTACTTCTCACATTTTCTAATCTGAGGAGCATCAACTTTATGCATAATAGCTCCATTCAGGTGAAAGGAAGAAGCACTGTATCTCTTGTAAGAATACCAGCAATTTTAGGATCAGCAGGGCCTAGCACATTGTTTCCTTGAGTGAATTGAGTTCACTTGTCAAAGGAATACTTGTGATCTGAAAGAGCTTTCAAGTGGGATAAACAACCTCTTTAGGAAAAATACCCTCTTCAGACGAAATGGAAAAGCACATGTATCTTATAGAAAAGTACAATGTAAGAGGCAGTAATGTCTTGCTCTTTGTATCCCTATGAGAACTGAGGTACCGTTCGAAAGGTACCTACCTGTGATGGTTTTTATGTGCGATGAACATTCCCTTTGCTGCAAATAGCTCCAATAAGTGTTTGAAGGAATGACTTTTTGTCTTGTAAAAAAACCATCAATCTTAGATGCAGGAGTGTGTTGCGCATTGTTTCCCTATGAGAATTGAGTTACCTATTAAAAGGAATACTACCAACCTCTCATGGTTTCCAAGTGTGAGGAACATAAACTTTCTGCAAAATAGCTCCTTTCAAGTGCATGGAAGGAGCACTGTTTCTCTTGTAAAAATCCGTGAATGTGGAAGATAGAGGGCCAATCACTTTTTTTTTCTTGTGAGCATTGAGCTACCTTTTGAAGGCAATACTGTCTACCTCTCAGGGTTTTCAAGTGTGAGGAACATCAACACTGGGCAAAATAGCTGCATTCAAGTGAATGGATGAAGCTCTATATGTCTTGTAAGGTATCCATCAATGTTAGAAGCAGGAGGCCTAGCACATTGTTTCTATTGAGAATTGAGTTTATTTATGAAGTGAATACTGGCAATCTCTCAGGGTTTTCGTTTACAAAGCATCATTTTTGTGCAAAATAGCCCCAATCTTGTGAATAGAAGAAGCATTCTGTCTCTTGGAAGTAAACCATGATGTCAGAAACTGGAGGGTCCTGCACATTGTTTCCCTGTGAGAATTTAGGTACCTTTTGAAAGTTAATCTTCCTATGTCTCTGCATTGTAAACTGTTGGAACATAACGTTTGTGCAAAATAGCTCCATTCTAGTGAAGGGAAGAAGCACAGTATCACTTGTAATAAAACCATCAATGTTAGAAGCCATATGGTCTAGTACATTGTTTACTGTGTGAACTGAGTTAGCTTGTGAATGAAATACTCACGATCTGAGAGCATTTTGAAGTGGGAGAATCATTCACGTTAGGAAAAATATACACTTCAAAAGAAATGGAAACACATGTATCTTATGGAACAATACAATCTGTGTTTGAGGAAGTAGTGTCTTGCACATTGTTTCCCTATGAGAACTGAATTACATTTTGATAGATGTACTGCCTATATCTCAGGGTTTACAAGTGGGAGGAATATCACCTTTGTGCATAAGAGCTCCATTCAAGTGAATGGAAGAAGCACAGTAGCTTTTGGATGAAAAGCATCCATGTTAGAAGCACAATGGTATAGCACACTGTTTTCCTGTGAGAATTGAATATTCATGTGGAAGGATTATTGCCTACATGTCAGGGTTTTAAAATGTTAGAAACATCAACTTTGTGCAAAATAGTTTCTTCAAGTGAATTGTAGAAGCACTGCTTCTCTTGTATGAAAATGATACCTATTAGAAGCAGCAGAGTCTCACAGTGTTTCTGTGCTAGTATAGAGTTAGTTTGTGAAAGGAATACTTGACCTCTGAAAGTGTTTTGAAGTGAGAGAATCTTCCACTTTAAGAAACATACTCTCTTCGGACAAAATGGAGAAACACATATGTTTGAAGGAACAATACAATCTCTGGTACAGGTAGGAGTTTCCTGCACATTGTTATCCTCTGGGAATTGAGTTACCTTTTGAAAGTAATGCAGTTAACCTCTCAGGGATGTCAAACGTGAGGAACATCACTTTTGCGCAAAAGAGCTCCATTCCAGTGAATGGAAGAAGCACTGTTTGTCTTCTACAAAATCCATCAATGTTAAAGTAGGAGTGTCTTGCCCTTTGTTTCCCTTTGAGAATTCAGGTACCTTTTGATAGGAATACTGACTAACTCTCAGACGTTTCAAGCTTGATGAACATCACCTTTCTTCAAAATTGCTCCATTAAAGTGAGTGGGAAAAGGATGTTTTGCCTGGTAAGAAAACAATCAATTTTAGACGTAGGAGTGTGTTGCAAATTGTTCCCCATGAGATTTGAGTTACCTATTCATAGGAATACTGCCTACCTCTCAAGGTTTTGAAGTGTGAGAAACGTAAATTTTCTACAAAATAGAAACATATACTGAACGGGAGAAACACTGTATCTCATGTAAGAAAGCCATCAATGTTAGAAGCAGGAGCGTCTAGCACTTTATTACCTTGAGAATGTTGTCAACTTGTGAAAGGAATACTTGTAATCTGAAAGTGTTTTGAAGTGTTAGAATAATTCAGTTTAGGAAAAACACTCTCTTCAGTTGAAATGTAGAAATACACATCTGATGGAACAGTAGCATGTGGTAGGAACAGGAATGTCTTGCACATCGTTTCTGTATGACAACTGAGTTACATTTTGATAGGAACACTGGCCACCTCTCAGCGTTTTCAACTGTGAGAAACATCACCATCGAGCAAAACAGCTCCATTGAAGTGAAAGAAGGTATTACAATTTTTTTGTAAGAAAACCATCAATGTTCAAAACAAGAAGGTCTAGCACCATGTTTCCCATTGCGAACTGAGTCACCTCTTGAAAGGAATACTACCTACCTCTCAGCGTATTCAAGTGTAAGGAACATCAACATTGTGAAAAAGAGCTCCATTCAAGTGAGGCAAAGAAGTAGGTTTTCTCTTGTAAGAAAATCATCAATGTTAGAAGCAGGAGAGTCTAGCATATTGTTTCCCATGGAGAATTGAGTTAATTTATGAAAAGAATAGTGCCTACCTCTCAAGGTTTAAAGAGGTGAGTAAGATCAATTTTGTGCCAAAGAGCTCCTTTCAAGTGAAGGGAAGGACGACGGTTTCTCTGTGAGAAAACCATCAATATTAGAAGCAGAAGAGCTCAGCACAATATTTCCCTGTGAGAACTGAATATATTTTGAAGGAATTACTGCCTACTTCTCCTGTTGTTCACGTGTGAGAATATACACTTTTGTGCCAAATAGTTCCATTCAAGGGAAAGGAAGAAGCATTGTATCGCTTGAAGAACACCATCAATTTTAGAAGCAGGAGTGTCTCGCAAATTTTTTGTCTGTGAAAATGGAGTTAGGATGTGAAAGGATTTCTTGCTATCTGAAAGCTTCTTGAAGCGGGCAAATCATCCTCTTTATTAAAAATACCCACTTGAGACAGAATGTAGAAACAGAGGTATCTTATGAAACAGTACAATGTTAGAGACAGGTGTGTCTTCCACATTGTTTCCCTTTGTGAATTGACTGAATTCAGGAAAAGAATACTTGCACTCCACAGGGTTTTCAAGTGTGAGAGACTTCCACTTTCTTTAAACTAACTCCCTTCCGGTGAATAGAAGAAGCTGTGTTTCTCTTGTAAGACACCAATCAACGTTTAAAGCACAAAGGTCTAGCACCTTTTTTCCCTGTGAGAATTGAGGTAACTTAGGAGAGGAATACTGCCTACATCTCAGAGTTTAAAAGTGTGAGGTACATCATCTTTAGTCGAATTATTTCCATTCAAGTGAATGGAAGAAGCACTGATCCTCTAGTAGAAAACTGTCACTGCTGGAAACAGGAAGGTCTAGCACATTGCTTCCCAATGAGAACTGAGTTAACTTTGATAGATATACTGTCTACTTCTCACATTTTCTAATCTGAGGAGCATCAACTTTATGCATAATAGCTCCATTCAGGTGAAAGGAAGAAGCACTGTATCTCTTGTAAGAATACCAGCAATTTTAGGATCAGCAGGGCCTAGCACATTGTTTCCTTGAGTGAATTGAGTTCACTTGTCAAAGGAATACTTGTGATCTGAAAGAGCTTTCAAGTGGGATAAACAACCTCTTTAGGAAAAATACCCTCTTCAGACGAAATGGAAAAGCACATGTATCTTATAGAAAAGTACAATGTAAGAGGCAGTAATGTCTTGCTCTTTGTATCCCTATGAGAACTGAGGTACCGTTCGAAAGGTACCTACCTGTGATGGTTTTTATGTGCGATGAACATTCCCTTTGCTGCAAATAGCTCCAATAAGTGTTTGAAGGAATGACTTTTTGTCTTGTAAGAAAACCATCAATCTTAGATGCAGGAGTGTGTTGCACATTGTTTCCCTATGAGAATTGAGTTACCTAGTAAAAGGAATACTACCAACCTCTCATGGTTTCCAAGTGTGAGGAACATAAACTTTCTGCAAAATAGCTCCTTTCAAGTGCATGGAAGGAGCACTGTTTCTCTTGTAAAAATCCGTGAATGTGGAAGATAGAGGGCCAATCACTTTTTTTTTCTTGTGAGCATTGAGCTACCTTTTGAAGGCAATACTGTCTACCTCTCAGGGTTTTCAAGTGTGAGGAACATCAACACTGGGCAAAATAGCTGCATTCAAGTGAATGGATGAAGCTCTATATGTCTTGTAAGGTATCCATCAATGTTAGAAGCAGGAGGCCTAGCACATTGTTTCTATTGAGAATTGAGTTTATTTATGAAGTGAATACTGGCAATCTCTCAGGGTTTTCGTTTACAAAGCATCATTTTTGTGCAAAATAGCCCCAATCTTGTGAATAGAAGAAGCATTCTGTCTCTTGGAAGTAAACCATGATGTCAGAAACTGGAGGGTCCTGCACATTGTTTCCCTGTGAGAATTTAGGTACCTTTTGAAAGTTAATCTTCCTATGTCTCTGCATTGTAAACTGTTGGAACATAACGTTTGTGCAAAATAGCTCCATTCTAGTGAAGGGAAGAAGCACAGTATCACTTGTAATAAAACCATCAATGTTAGAAGCCATATGGTCTAGTACATTGTTTACTGTGTGAACTGAGTTAGCTTGTGAATGAAATACTCACGATCTGAGAGCATTTTGAAGTGGGAGAATCATTCACGTTAGGAAAAATATACACTTCAAAAGAAATGGAAACACATGTATCTTATGGAACAATACAATCTGTGTTTGAGGAAGTAGTGTCTTGCACATTGTTTCCCTATGAGAACTGAATTACATTTTGATAGATGTACTGCCTATATCTCAGGGTTTACAAGTGGGAGGAATATCACCTTTGTGCATAAGAGCTCCATTCAAGTGAATGGAAGAAGCACAGTAGCTTTTGGATGAAAAGCATCCATGTTAGAAGCACAATGGTATAGCACACTGTTTTCCTGTGAGAATTGAATATTCATGTGGAAGGATTATTGCCTACATGTCAGGGTTTTAAAATGTTAGAAACATCAACTTTGTGCAAAATAGTTTCTTCAAGTGAATTGTAGAAGCACTGCTTCTCTTGTATGAAAATGATACCTATTAGAAGCAGCAGAGTCTCACAGTGTTTCTGTGCTAGTATAGAGTTAGTTTGTGAAAGGAATACTTGACCTCTGAAAGTGTTTTGAAGTGAGAGAATCTTCCACTTTAAGAAACATACTCTCTTCGGACAAAATGGAGAAACACATATGTTTGAAGGAACAATACAATCTCTGGTACAGGTAGGAGTTTCCTGCACATTGTTATCCTCTGGGAATTGAGTTACCTTTTGAAAGTAATGCAGTTAACCTCTCAGGGATGTCAAACGTGAGGAACATCACTTTTGCGCAAAAGAGCTCCATTCCAGTGAATGGAAGAAGCACTGTTTGTCTTCTACAAAATCCATCAATGTTAAAGTAGGAGTGTCTTGCCCTTTGTTTCCCTTTGAGAATTCAGGTACCTTTTGATAGGAATACTGACTAACTCTCAGACGTTTCAAGCTTGATGAACATCACCTTTCTTCAAAATTGCTCCATTAAAGTGAGTGGGAAAAGGACGTTTTGCCTGGTAAGAAAACAATCAATTTTAGACGTAGGAGTGTGTTGCAAATTGTTCCCCATGAGATTTGAGTTACCTATTCATAGGAATACTGCCTACCTCTCAAGGTTTTGAAGTGTGAGAAACGTAAATTTTCTACAAAATAGAAACATATACTGAACGGGAGAAACACTGTATCTCATGTAAGAAAGCCATCAATGTTAGAAGCAGGAGCGTCTAGCACTTTATTACCTTGAGAATGTTGTCAACTTGTGAAAGGAATACTTGTAATCTGAAAGTGTTTTGAAGTGTTAGAATAATTCAGTTTAGGAAAAACACTCTCTTCAGTTGAAATGTAGAAATACACATCTGATGGAACAGTAGCATGTGGTAGGAACAGGAATGTCTTGCACATCGTTTCTGTATGACAACTGAGTTACATTTTGATAGGAACACTGGCCACCTCTCAGCGTTTTCAACTGTGAGAAACATCACCTTCGAGCAAAACAGCTCCATTGAAGTGAAAGAAGGTATTACAATTTTTTTGTAAGAAAACCATCAATGTTCAAAACAAGAAGGTCTAGCACCATGTTTCCCATTGCGAACTGAGTCACCTCTTGAAAGGAATACTACCTACCTCTCAGCGTATTCAAGTGTAAGGAACATCAACATTGTGAAAAAGAGCTCCATTCAAGTGAGGCAAAGAAGTAGGTTTTCTCTTGTAAGAAAATCATCAATGTTAGAAGCAGGAGAGTCTAGCATATTGTTTCCCATGGAGAATTGAGTTAATTTATGAAAAGAATAGTGCCTACCTCTCAAGGTTTAAAGAGGTGAGTAAGATCAATTTTGTGCCAAAGAGCTCCTTTCAAGTGAAGGGAAGGACGACGGTTTCTCTGTGAGAAAACCATCAATATTAGAAGCAGAAGAGCTCAGCACAATATTTCCCTGTGAGAACTGAATATATTTTGAAGGAATTACTGCCTACTTCTCCTGTTGTTCACGTGTGAGAATATACACTTTTGTGCCAAATAGTTCCATTCAAGGGAAAGGAAGAAGCATTGTATCGCTTGAAGAACACCATCAATTTTAGAAGCAGGAGTGTCTAGCAAATTTTTTGTCTGTGAAAATGGAGTTAGGATGTGAAAGGATTTCTTGCTATCTGAAAGCTTCTTGAAGCGGGCAAATCATCCTCTGTATTAAAAATACCCACTTGAGACAGAATGTAGAAACAGAGGTATCTTATGAAACAGTACAATGTTAGAGACAGGTGTGTCTTCCACATTGTTTCCCTTTGTGAATTGAGTGAATTCAGGAAAAGAATACTTGCACTCCACAGGGTTTTCAAGTGTGAGAGACTTCCACTTTCTTTAAACTAACTCCCTTCCGGTGAATAGAAGAAGCTGTGTTTCTCTTGTAAGACACCAATCAACGTTTAAAGCACAAAGGTCTAGCACCTTTTTTCCCTGTGAGAATTGAGGTAACTTAGGAGAGGAATACTGCCTACATCTCAGAGTTTAAAAGTGTGAGGTACATCATCTTTAGTCGAATTATTTCCATTCAAGTGAATGGAAGAAGCACTGATCCTCTAGTAGAAAACTGTCACTGCTGGAAACAGGAAGGTCTAGCACATTGCTTCCCAATGAGAACTGAGTTAACTTTGATAGATATACTGTCTACTTCTCACATTTTCTAATCTGAGGAGCATCAACTTTATGCATAATAGCTCCATTCAGGTGAAAGGAAGAAGCACTGTATCTCTTGTAAGAATACCAGCAATTTTAGGATCAGCAGGGCCTAGCACATTGTTTCCTTGAGTGAATTGAGTTCACTTGTCAAAGGAATACTTGTGATCTGAAAGAGCTTTCAAGTGGGATAAACAACCTCTTTAGGAAAAATACCCTCTTCAGACGAAATGGAAAAGCACATGTATCTTATAGAAAAGTACAATGTAAGAGGCAGTAATGTCTTGCTCTTTGTATCCCTATGAGAACTGAGGTACCGTTCGAAAGGTACCTACCTGTGATGGTTTTTATGTGCGATGAACATTCCCTTTGCTGCAAATAGCTCCAATAAGTGTTTGAAGGAATGACTTTTTGTCTTGTAAGAAAACCATCAATCTTAGATGCAGGAGTGTGTTGCACATTGTTTCCCTATGAGAATTGAGTTACCTAGTAAAAGGAATACTACCAACCTCTCATGGTTTCCAAGTGTGAGGAACATAAACTTTCTGCAAAATAGCTCCTTTCAAGTGCATGGAAGGAGCACTGTTTCTCTTGTAAAAATCCGTGAATGTGGAAGATAGAGGGCCAATCACTTTTTTTTTCTTGTGAGCATTGAGCTACCTTTTGAAGGCAATACTGTCTACCTCTCAGGGTTTTCAAGTGTGAGGAACATCAACACTGGGCAAAATAGCTGCATTCAAGTGAATGGATGAAGCTCTATATGTCTTGTAAGGTATCCATCAATGTTAGAAGCAGGAGGCCTAGCACATTGTTTCTATTGAGAATTGAGTTTATTTGTGAAGTGAATACTGGCAATCTCTCAGGGTTTTCGTTTACAAAGCATCATTTTTGTGCAAAATAGCCCCAATCTTGTGAATAGAAGAAGCATTCTGTCTCTTGGAAGTAAACCATGATGTCAGAAACTGGAGGGTCCTGCACATTGTTTCCCTGTGAGAATTTAGGTACCTTTTGAAAGTTAATCTTCCTATGTCTCTGCATTGTAAACTGTTGGAACATAACGTTTGTGCAAAATAGCTCCATTCTAGTGAAGGGAAGAAGCACAGTATCACTTGTAATAAAACCATCAATGTTAGAAGCCATATGGTCTAGTACATTGTTTACTGTGTGAACTGAGTTAGCTTGTGAATGAAATACTCACGATCTGAGAGCATTTTGAAGTGGGAGAATCATTCACGTTAGGAAAAATATACACTTCAAAAGAAATGGAAACACATGTATCTTATGGAACAATACAATCTGTGTTTGAGGAAGTAGTGTCTTGCACATTGTTTCCCTATGAGAACTGAATTACATTTTGATAGATGTACTGCCTATATCTCAGGGTTTACAAGTGGGAGGAATATCACCTTTGTGCATAAGAGCTCCATTCAAGTGAATGGAAGAAGCACAGTAGCTTTTGGATGAAAAGCATCCATGTTAGAAGCACAATGGTATAGCACACTGTTTTCCTGTGAGAATTGAATATTCATGTGGAAGGATTATTGCCTACATGTCAGGGTTTTAAAATGTTAGAAACATCAACTTTGTGCAAAATAGTTTCTTCAAGTGAATTGTAGAAGCACTGCTTCTCTTGTATGAAAATGATACCTATTAGAAGCAGCAGAGTCTCACAGTGTTTCTGTGCTAGTATAGAGTTAGTTTGTGAAAGGAATACTTGACCTCTGAAAGTGTTTTGAAGTGAGAGAATCTTCCACTTTAAGAAACATACTCTCTTCGGACAAAATGGAGAAACACATATGTTTGAAGGAACAATACAATCTCTGGTACAGGTAGGAGTTTCCTGCACATTGTTATCCTCTGGGAATTGAGTTACCTTTTGAAAGTAATGCAGTTAACCTCTCAGGGATGTCAAACGTGAGGAACATCACTTTTGCGCAAAAGAGCTCCATTCCAGTGAATGGAAGAAGCACTGTTTGTCTTCTACAAAATCCATCAATGTTAAAGTAGGAGTGTCTTGCCCTTTGTTTCCCTTTGAGAATTCAGGTACCTTTTGATAGGAATACTGACTAACTCTCAGACGTTTCAAGCTTGATGAACATCACCTTTCTTCAAAATTGCTCCATTAAAGTGAGTGGGAAAAGGACGTTTTGCCTGGTAAGAAAACAATCAATTTTAGACGTAGGAGTGTGTTGCAAATTGTTCCCCATGAGATTTGAGTTACCTATTCATAGGAATACTGCCTACCTCTCAAGGTTTTGAAGTGTGAGAAACGTAAATTTTCTACAAAATAGAAACATATACTGAACGGGAGAAACACTGTATCTCATGTAAGAAAGCCATCAATGTTAGAAGCAGGAGCGTCTAGCACTTTATTACCTTGAGAATGTTGTCAACTTGTGAAAGGAATACTTGTAATCTGAAAGTGTTTTGAAGTGTTAGAATAATTCAGTTTAGGAAAAACACTCTCTTCAGTTGAAATGTAGAAATACACATCTGATGGAACAGTAGCATGTGGTAGGAACAGGAATGTCTTGCACATCGTTTCTGTATGACAACTGAGTTACATTTTGATAGGAACACTGGCCACCTCTCAGCGTTTTCAACTGTGAGAAACATCACCATCGAGCAAAACAGCTCCATTGAAGTGAAAGAAGGTATTACAATTTTTTTGTAAGAAAACCATCAATGTTCAAAACAAGAAGGTCTAGCACCATGTTTCCCATTGCGAACTGAGTCACCTCTTGAAAGGAATACTACCTACCTCTCAGCGTATTCAAGTGTAAGGAACATCAACATTGTGAAAAAGAGCTCCATTCAAGTGAGGCAAAGAAGTAGGTTTTCTCTTGTAAGAAAATCATCAATGTTAGAAGCAGGAGAGTCTAGCATATTGTTTCCCATGGAGAATTGAGTTAATTTATGAAAAGAATAGTGCCTACCTCTCAAGGTTTAAAGAGGTGAGTAAGATCAATTTTGTGCCAAAGAGCTCCTTTCAAGTGAAGGGAAGGACGACGGTTTCTCTGTGAGAAAACCATCAATATTAGAAGCAGAAGAGCTCAGCACAATATTTCCCTGTGAGAACTGAATATATTTTGAAGGAATTACTGCCTACTTCTCCTGTTGTTCACGTGTGAGAATATACACTTTTGTGCCAAATAGTTCCATTCAAGGGAAAGGAAGAAGCATTGTATCGCTTGAAGAACACCATCAATTTTAGAAGCAGGAGTGTCTAGCAAATTTTTTGTCTGTGAAAATGGAGTTAGGATGTGAAAGGATTTCTTGCTATCTGAAAGCTTCTTGAAGCGGGCAAATCATCCTCTGTATTAAAAATACCCACTTGAGACAGAATGTAGAAACAGAGGTATCTTATGAAACAGTACAATGTTAGAGACAGGTGTGTCTTCCACATTGTTTCCCTTTGTGAATTGAGTGAATTCAGGAAAAGAATACTTGCACTCCACAGGGTTTTCAAGTGTGAGAGACTTCCACTTTCTTTAAACTAACTCCCTTCCGGTGAATAGAAGAAGCTGTGTTTCTCTTGTAAGACACCAATCAACGTTTAAAGCACAAAGGTCTAGCACCTTTTTTCCCTGTGAGAATTGAGGTAACTTAGGAGAGGAATACTGCCTACATCTCAGAGTTTAAAAGTGTGAGGTACATCATCTTTAGTCGAATTATTTCCATTCAAGTGAATGGAAGAAGCACTGATCCTCTAGTAGAAAACTGTCACTGCTGGAAACAGGAAGGTCTAGCACATTGCTTCCCAATGAGAACTGAGTTAACTTTGATAGATATACTGTCTACTTCTCACATTTTCTAATCTGAGGAGCATCAACTTTATGCATAATAGCTCCATTCAGGTGAAAGGAAGAAGCACTGTATCTCTTGTAAGAATACCAGCAATTTTAGGATCAGCAGGGCCTAGCACATTGTTTCCTTGAGTGAATTGAGTTCACTTGTCAAAGGAATACTTGTGATCTGAAAGAGCTTTCAAGTGGGATAAACAACCTCTTTAGGAAAAATACCCTCTTCAGACGAAATGGAAAAGCACATGTATCTTATAGAAAAGTACAATGTAAGAGGCAGTAATGTCTTGCTCTTTGTATCCCTATGAGAACTGAGGTACCGTTCGAAAGGTACCTACCTGTGATGGTTTTTATGTGCGATGAACATTCCCTTTGCTGCAAATAGCTCCAATAAGTGTTTGAAGGAATGACTTTTTGTCTTGTAAGAAAACCATCAATCTTAGATGCAGGAGTGTGTTGCACATTGTTTCCCTATGAGAATTGAGTTACCTAGTAAAAGGAATACTACCAACCTCTCATGGTTTCCAAGTGTGAGGAACATAAACTTTCTGCAAAATAGCTCCTTTCAAGTGCATGGAAGGAGCACTGTTTCTCTTGTAAAAATCCGTGAATGTGGAAGATAGAGGGCCAATCACTTTTTTTTTCTTGTGAGCATTGAGCTACCTTTTGAAGGCAATACTGTCTACCTCTCAGGGTTTTCAAGTGTGAGGAACATCAACACTGGGCAAAATAGCTGCATTCAAGTGAATGGATGAAGCTCTATATGTCTTGTAAGGTATCCATCAATGTTAGAAGCAGGAGGCCTAGCACATTGTTTCTATTGAGAATTGAGTTTATTTATGAAGTGAATACTGGCAATCTCTCAGGGTTTTCGTTTACAAAGCATCATTTTTGTGCAAAATAGCCCCAATCTTGTGAATAGAAGAAGCATTCTGTCTCTTGGAAGTAAACCATGATGTCAGAAACTGGAGGGTCCTGCACATTGTTTCCCTGTGAGAATTTAGGTACCTTTTGAAAGTTAATCTTCCTATGTCTCTGCATTGTAAACTGTTGGAACATAACGTTTGTGCAAAATAGCTCCATTCTAGTGAAGGGAAGAAGCACAGTATCACTTGTAATAAAACCATCAATGTTAGAAGCCATATGGTCTAGTACATTGTTTACTGTGTGAACTGAGTTAGCTTGTGAATGAAATACTCACGATCTGAGAGCATTTTGAAGTGGGAGAATCATTCACGTTAGGAAAAATATACACTTCAAAAGAAATGGAAACACATGTATCTTATGGAACAATACAATCTGTGTTTGAGGAAGTAGTGTCTTGCACATTGTTTCCCTATGAGAACTGAATTACATTTTGATAGATGTACTGCCTATATCTCAGGGTTTACAAGTGGGAGGAATATCACCTTTGTGCATAAGAGCTCCATTCAAGTGAATGGAAGAAGCACAGTAGCTTTTGGATGAAAAGCATCCATGTTAGAAGCACAATGGTATAGCACACTGTTTTCCTGTGAGAATTGAATATTCATGTGGAAGGATTATTGCCTACATGTCAGGGTTTTAAAATGTTAGAAACATCAACTTTGTGCAAAATAGTTTCTTCAAGTGAATTGTAGAAGCACTGCTTCTCTTGTATGAAAATGATACCTATTAGAAGCAGCAGAGTCTCACAGTGTTTCTGTGCTAGTATAGAGTTAGTTTGTGAAAGGAATACTTGACCTCTGAAAGTGTTTTGAAGTGAGAGAATCTTCCACTTTAAGAAACATACTCTCTTCGGACAAAATGGAGAAACACATATGTTTGAAGGAACAATACAATCTCTGGTACAGGTAGGAGTTTCCTGCACATTGTTATCCTCTGGGAATTGAGTTACCTTTTGAAAGTAATGCAGTTAACCTCTCAGGGATGTCAAACGTGAGGAACATCACTTTTGCGCAAAAGAGCTCCATTCCAGTGAATGGAAGAAGCACTGTTTGTCTTCTACAAAATCCATCAATGTTAAAGTAGGAGTGTCTTGCCCTTTGTTTCCCTTTGAGAATTCAGGTACCTTTTGATAGGAATACTGACTAACTCTCAGACGTTTCAAGCTTGATGAACATCACCTTTCTTCAAAATTGCTCCATTAAAGTGAGTGGGAAAAGGACGTTTTGCCTGGTAAGAAAACAATCAATTTTAGACGTAGGAGTGTGTTGCAAATTGTTCCCCATGAGATTTGAGTTACCTATTCATAGGAATACTGCCTACCTCTCAAGGTTTTGAAGTGTGAGAAACGTAAATTTTCTACAAAATAGAAACATATACTGAACGGGAGAAACACTGTATCTCATGTAAGAAAGCCATCAATGTTAGAAGCAGGAGCGTCTAGCACTTTATTACCTTGAGAATGTTGTCAACTTGTGAAAGGAATACTTGTAATCTGAAAGTGTTTTGAAGTGTTAGAATAATTCAGTTTAGGAAAAACACTCTCTTCAGTTGAAATGTAGAAATACACATCTGATGGAACAGTAGCATGTGGTAGGAACAGGAATGTCTTGCACATCGTTTCTGTATGACAACTGAGTTACATTTTGATAGGAACACTGGCCACCTCTCAGCGTTTTCAACTGTGAGAAACATCACCATCGAGCAAAACAGCTCCATTGAAGTGAAAGAAGGTATTACAATTTTTTTGTAAGAAAACCATCAATGTTCAAAACAAGAAGGTCTAGCACCATGTTTCCCATTGCGAACTGAGTCACCTCTTGAAAGGAATACTACCTACCTCTCAGCGTATTCAAGTGTAAGGAACATCAACATTGTGAAAAAGAGCTCCATTCAAGTGAGGCAAAGAAGTAGGTTTTCTCTTGTAAGAAAATCATCAATGTTAGAAGCAGGAGAGTCTAGCATATTGTTTCCCATGGAGAATTGAGTTAATTTATGAAAAGAATAGTGCCTACCTCTCAAGGTTTAAAGAGGTGAGTAAGATCAATTTTGTGCCAAAGAGCTCCTTTCAAGTGAAGGGAAGGACGACGGTTTCTCTGTGAGAAAACCATCAATATTAGAAGCAGAAGAGCTCAGCACAATATTTCCCTGTGAGAACTGAATATATTTTGAAGGAATTACTGCCTACTTCTCCTGTTGTTCACGTGTGAGAATATACACTTTTGTGCCAAATAGTTCCATTCAAGGGAAAGGAAGAAGCATTGTATCGCTTGAAGAACACCATCAATTTTAGAAGCAGGAGTGTCTAGCAAATTTTTTGTCTGTGAAAATGGAGTTAGGATGTGAAAGGATTTCTTGCTATCTGAAAGCTTCTTGAAGCGGGCAAATCATCCTCTGTATTAAAAATACCCACTTGAGACAGAATGTAGAAACAGAGGTATCTTATGAAACAGTACAATGTTAGAGACAGGTGTGTCTTCCACATTGTTTCCCTTTGTGAATTGAGTGAATTCAGGAAAAGAATACTTGCACTCCACAGGGTTTTCAAGTGTGAGAGACTTCCACTTTCTTTAAACTAACTCCCTTCCGGTGAATAGAAGAAGCTGTGTTTCTCTTGTAAGACACCAATCAACGTTTAAAGCACAAAGGTCTAGCACCTTTTTTCCCTGTGAGAATTGAGGTAACTTAGGAGAGGAATACTGCCTACATCTCAGAGTTTAAAAGTGTGAGGTACATCATCTTTAGTCGAATTATTTCCATTCAAGTGAATGGAAGAAGCACTGATCCTCTAGTAGAAAACTGTCACTGCTGGAAACAGGAAGGTCTAGCACATTGCTTCCCAATGAGAACTGAGTTAACTTTGATAGATATACTGTCTACTTCTCACATTTTCTAATCTGAGGAGCATCAACTTTATGCATAATAGCTCCATTCAGGTGAAAGGAAGAAGCACTGTATCTCTTGTAAGAATACCAGCAATTTTAGGATCAGCAGGGCCTAGCACATTGTTTCCTTGAGTGAATTGAGTTCACTTGTCAAAGGAATACTTGTGATCTGAAAGAGCTTTCAAGTGGGATAAACAACCTCTTTAGGAAAAATACCCTCTTCAGACGAAATGGAAAAGCACATGTATCTTATAGAAAAGTACAATGTAAGAGGCAGTAATGTCTTGCTCTTTGTATCCCTATGAGAACTGAGGTACCGTTCGAAAGGTACCTACCTGTGATGGTTTTTATGTGCGATGAACATTCCCTTTGCTGCAAATAGCTCCAATAAGTGTTTGAAGGAATGACTTTTTGTCTTGTAAGAAAACCATCAATCTTAGATGCAGGAGTGTGTTGCACATTGTTTCCCTATGAGAATTGAGTTACCTAGTAAAAGGAATACTACCAACCTCTCATGGTTTCCAAGTGTGAGGAACATAAACTTTCTGCAAAATAGCTCCTTTCAAGTGCATGGAAGGAGCACTGTTTCTCTTGTAAAAATCCGTGAATGTGGAAGATAGAGGGCCAATCACTTTTTTTTTCTTGTGAGCATTGAGCTACCTTTTGAAGGCAATACTGTCTACCTCTCAGGGTTTTCAAGTGTGAGGAACATCAACACTGGGCAAAATAGCTGCATTCAAGTGAATGGATGAAGCTCTATATGTCTTGTAAGGTATCCATCAATGTTAGAAGCAGGAGGCCTAGCACATTGTTTCTATTGAGAATTGAGTTTATTTATGAAGTGAATACTGGCAATCTCTCAGGGTTTTCGTTTACAAAGCATCATTTTTGTGCAAAATAGCCCCAATCTTGTGAATAGAAGAAGCATTCTGTCTCTTGGAAGTAAACCATGATGTCAGAAACTGGAGGGTCCTGCACATTGTTTCCCTGTGAGAATTTAGGTACCTTTTGAAAGTTAATCTTCCTATGTCTCTGCATTGTAAACTGTTGGAACATAACGTTTGTGCAAAATAGCTCCATTCTAGTGAAGGGAAGAAGCACAGTATCACTTGTAATAAAACCATCAATGTTAGAAGCCATATGGTCTAGTACATTGTTTACTGTGTGAACTGAGTTAGCTTGTGAATGAAATACTCACGATCTGAGAGCATTTTGAAGTGGGAGAATCATTCACGTTAGGAAAAATATACACTTCAAAAGAAATGGAAACACATGTATCTTATGGAACAATACAATCTGTGTTTGAGGAAGTAGTGTCTTGCACATTGTTTCCCTATGAGAACTGAATTACATTTTGATAGATGTACTGCCTATATCTCAGGGTTTACAAGTGGGAGGAATATCACCTTTGTGCATAAGAGCTCCATTCAAGTGAATGGAAGAAGCACAGTAGCTTTTGGATGAAAAGCATCCATGTTAGAAGCACAATGGTATAGCACACTGTTTTCCTGTGAGAATTGAATATTCATGTGGAAGGATTATTGCCTACATGTCAGGGTTTTAAAATGTTAGAAACATCAACTTTGTGCAAAATAGTTTCTTCAAGTGAATTGTAGAAGCACTGCTTCTCTTGTATGAAAATGATACCTATTAGAAGCAGCAGAGTCTCACAGTGTTTCTGTGCTAGTATAGAGTTAGTTTGTGAAAGGAATACTTGACCTCTGAAAGTGTTTTGAAGTGAGAGAATCTTCCACTTTAAGAAACATACTCTCTTCGGACAAAATGGAGAAACACATATGTTTGAAGGAACAATACAATCTCTGGTACAGGTAGGAGTTTCCTGCACATTGTTATCCTCTGGGAATTGAGTTACCTTTTGAAAGTAATGCAGTTAACCTCTCAGGGATGTCAAACGTGAGGAACATCACTTTTGCGCAAAAGAGCTCCATTCCAGTGAATGGAAGAAGCACTGTTTGTCTTCTACAAAATCCATCAATGTTAAAGTAGGAGTGTCTTGCCCTTTGTTTCCCTTTGAGAATTCAGGTACCTTTTGATAGGAATACTGACTAACTCTCAGACGTTTCAAGCTTGATGAACATCACCTTTCTTCAAAATTGCTCCATTAAAGTGAGTGGGAAAAGGACGTTTTGCCTGGTAAGAAAACAATCAATTTTAGACGTAGGAGTGTGTTGCAAATTGTTCCCCATGAGATTTGAGTTACCTATTCATAGGAATACTGCCTACCTCTCAAGGTTTTGAAGTGTGAGAAACGTAAATTTTCTACAAAATAGAAACATATACTGAACGGGAGAAACACTGTATCTCATGTAAGAAAGCCATCAATGTTAGAAGCAGGAGCGTCTAGCACTTTATTACCTTGAGAATGTTGTCAACTTGTGAAAGGAATACTTGTAATCTGAAAGTGTTTTGAAGTGTTAGAATAATTCAGTTTAGGAAAAACACTCTCTTCAGTTGAAATGTAGAAATACACATCTGATGGAACAGTAGCATGTGGTAGGAACAGGAATGTCTTGCACATCGTTTCTGTATGACAACTGAGTTACATTTTGATAGGAACACTGGCCACCTCTCAGCGTTTTCAACTGTGAGAAACATCACCATCGAGCAAAACAGCTCCATTGAAGTGAAAGAAGGTATTACAATTTTTTTGTAAGAAAACCATCAATGTTCAAAACAAGAAGGTCTAGCACCATGTTTCCCATTGCGAACTGAGTCACCTCTTGAAAGGAATACTACCTACCTCTCAGCGTATTCAAGTGTAAGGAACATCAACATTGTGAAAAAGAGCTCCATTCAAGTGAGGCAAAGAAGTAGGTTTTCTCTTGTAAGAAAATCATCAATGTTAGAAGCAGGAGAGTCTAGCATATTGTTTCCCATGGAGAATTGAGTTAATTTATGAAAAGAATAGTGCCTACCTCTCAAGGTTTAAAGAGGTGAGTAAGATCAATTTTGTGCCAAAGAGCTCCTTTCAAGTGAAGGGAAGGACGACGGTTTCTCTGTGAGAAAACCATCAATATTAGAAGCAGAAGAGCTCAGCACAATATTTCCCTGTGAGAACTGAATATATTTTGAAGGAATTACTGCCTACTTCTCCTGTTGTTCACGTGTGAGAATATACACTTTTGTGCCAAATAGTTCCATTCAAGGGAAAGGAAGAAGCATTGTATCGCTTGAAGAACACCATCAATTTTAGAAGCAGGAGTGTCTAGCAAATTTTTTGTCTGTGAAAATGGAGTTAGGATGTGAAAGGATTTCTTGCTATCTGAAAGCTTCTTGAAGCGGGCAAATCATCCTCTGTATTAAAAATACCCACTTGAGACAGAATGTAGAAACAGAGGTATCTTATGAAACAGTACAATGTTAGAGACAGGTGTGTCTTCCACATTGTTTCCCTTTGTGAATTGAGTGAATTCAGGAAAAGAATACTTGCACTCCACAGGGTTTTCAAGTGTGAGAGACTTCCACTTTCTTTAAACTAACTCCCTTCCGGTGAATAGAAGAAGCTGTGTTTCTCTTGTAAGACACCAATCAACGTTTAAAGCACAAAGGTCTAGCACCTTTTTTCCCTGTGAGAATTGAGGTAACTTAGGAGAGGAATACTGCCTACATCTCAGAGTTTAAAAGTGTGAGGTACATCATCTTTAGTCGAATTATTTCCATTCAAGTGAATGGAAGAAGCACTGATCCTCTAGTAGAAAACTGTCACTGCTGGAAACAGGAAGGTCTAGCACATTGCTTCCCAATGAGAACTGAGTTAACTTTGATAGATATACTGTCTACTTCTCACATTTTCTAATCTGAGGAGCATCAACTTTATGCATAATAGCTCCATTCAGGTGAAAGGAAGAAGCACTGTATCTCTTGTAAGAATACCAGCAATTTTAGGATCAGCAGGGCCTAGCACATTGTTTCCTTGAGTGAATTGAGTTCACTTGTCAAAGGAATACTTGTGATCTGAAAGAGCTTTCAAGTGGGATAAACAACCTCTTTAGGAAAAATACCCTCTTCAGACGAAATGGAAAAGCACATGTATCTTATAGAAAAGTACAATGTAAGAGGCAGTAATGTCTTGCTCTTTGTATCCCTATGAGAACTGAGGTACCGTTCGAAAGGTACCTACCTGTGATGGTTTTTATCTGCGATGAACATTCCCTTTGCTGCAAATAGCTCCAATAAGTGTTTGAAGGAATGACTTTTTGTCTTGTAAGAAAACCATCAATCTTAGATGCAGGAGTGTGTTGCACATTGTTTCCCTATGAGAATTGAGTTACCTAGTAAAAGGAATACTACCAACCTCTCATGGTTTCCAAGTGTGAGGAACATAAACTTTCTGCAAAATAGCTCCTTTCAAGTGCATGGAAGGAGCACTGTTTCTCTTGTAAAAATCCGTGAATGTGGAAGATAGAGGGCCAATCACTTTTTTTTTCTTGTGAGCATTGAGCTACCTTTTGAAGGCAATACTGTCTACCTCTCAGGGTTTTCAAGTGTGAGGAACATCAACACTGGGCAAAATAGCTGCATTCAAGTGAATGGATGAAGCTCTATATGTCTTGTAAGGTATCCATCAATGTTAGAAGCAGGAGGCCTAGCACATTGTTTCTATTGAGAATTGAGTTTATTTATGAAGTGAATACTGGCAATCTCTCAGGGTTTTCGTTTACAAAGCATCATTTTTGTGCAAAATAGCCCCAATCTTGTGAATAGAAGAAGCATTCTGTCTCTTGGAAGTAAACCATGATGTCAGAAACTGGAGGGTCCTGCACATTGTTTCCCTGTGAGAATTTAGGTACCTTTTGAAAGTTAATCTTCCTATGTCTCTGCATTGTAAACTGTTGGAACATAACGTTTGTGCAAAATAGCTCCATTCTAGTGAAGGGAAGAAGCACAGTATCACTTGTAATAAAACCATCAATGTTAGAAGCCATATGGTCTAGTACATTGTTTACTGTGTGAACTGAGTTAGCTTGTGAATGAAATACTCACGATCTGAGAGCATTTTGAAGTGGGAGAATCATTCACGTTAGGAAAAATATACACTTCAAAAGAAATGGAAACACATGTATCTTATGGAACAATACAATCTGTGTTTGAGGAAGTAGTGTCTTGCACATTGTTTCCCTATGAGAACTGAATTACATTTTGATAGATGTACTGCCTATATCTCAGGGTTTACAAGTGGGAGGAATATCACCTTTGTGCATAAGAGCTCCATTCAAGTGAATGGAAGAAGCACAGTAGCTTTTGGATGAAAAGCATCCATGTTAGAAGCACAATGGTATAGCACACTGTTTTCCTGTGAGAATTGAATATTCATGTGGAAGGATTATTGCCTACATGTCAGGGTTTTAAAATGTTAGAAACATCAACTTTGTGCAAAATAGTTTCTTCAAGTGAATTGTAGAAGCACTGCTTCTCTTGTATGAAAATGATACCTATTAGAAGCAGCAGAGTCTCACAGTGTTTCTGTGCTAGTATAGAGTTAGTTTGTGAAAGGAATACTTGACCTCTGAAAGTGTTTTGAAGTGAGAGAATCTTCCACTTTAAGAAACATACTCTCTTCGGACAAAATGGAGAAACACATATGTTTGAAGGAACAATACAATCTCTGGTACAGGTAGGAGTTTCCTGCACATTGTTATCCTCTGGGAATTGAGTTACCTTTTGAAAGTAATGCAGTTAACCTCTCAGGGATGTCAAACGTGAGGAACATCACTTTTGCGCAAAAGAGCTCCATTCCAGTGAATGGAAGAAGCACTGTTTGTCTTCTACAAAATCCATCAATGTTAAAGTAGGAGTGTCTTGCCCTTTGTTTCCCTTTGAGAATTCAGGTACCTTTTGATAGGAATACTGACTAACTCTCAGACGTTTCAAGCTTGATGAACATCACCTTTCTTCAAAATTGCTCCATTAAAGTGAGTGGGAAAAGGACGTTTTGCCTGGTAAGAAAACAATCAATTTTAGACGTAGGAGTGTGTTGCAAATTGTTCCCCATGAGATTTGAGTTACCTATTCATAGGAATACTGCCTACCTCTCAAGGTTTTGAAGTGTGAGAAACGTAAATTTTCTACAAAATAGAAACATATACTGAACGGGAGAAACACTGTATCTCATGTAAGAAAGCCATCAATGTTAGAAGCAGGAGCGTCTAGCACTTTATTACCTTGAGAATGTTGTCAACTTGTGAAAGGAATACTTGTAATCTGAAAGTGTTTTGAAGTGTTAGAATAATTCAGTTTAGGAAAAACACTCTCTTCAGTTGAAATGTAGAAATACACATCTGATGGAACAGTAGCATGTGGTAGGAACAGGAATGTCTTGCACATCGTTTCTGTATGACAACTGAGTTACATTTTGATAGGAACACTGGCCACCTCTCAGCGTTTTCAACTGTGAGAAACATCACCATCGAGCAAAACAGCTCCATTGAAGTGAAAGAAGGTATTACAATTTTTTTGTAAGAAAACCATCAATGTTCAAAACAAGAAGGTCTAGCACCATGTTTCCCATTGCGAACTGAGTCACCTCTTGAAAGGAATACTACCTACCTCTCAGCGTATTCAAGTGTAAGGAACATCAACATTGTGAAAAAGAGCTCCATTCAAGTGAGGCAAAGAAGTAGGTTTTCTCTTGTAAGAAAATCATCAATGTTAGAAGCAGGAGAGTCTAGCATATTGTTTCCCATGGAGAATTGAGTTAATTTATGAAAAGAATAGTGCCTACTTCTCAAGGTTTAAATAGGTGAGTAAGATCAATTTTGTGCCAAAGAGCTCCTTTCAAGTGAAGGGAAGGACGACGGTTTCTCTGTGAGAAAACCATCAATATTAGAAGCAGAAGAGCTCAGCACAATATTTCCCTGTGAGAACTGAATATATTTTGAAGGAATTACTGCCTACTTCTCCTGTTGTTCACGTGTGAGAATATACACTTTTGTGCCAAATAGTTCCATTCAAGGGAAAGGAAGAAGCATTGTATCGCTTGAAGAACACCATCAATTTTAGAAGCAGGAGTGTCTCGCAAATTTTTTGTCTGTGAAAATGGAGTTAGGATGTGAAAGGATTTCTTGCTATCTGAAAGCTTCTTGAAGCGGGCAAATCATCCTCTTTATTAAAAATACCCACTTGAGACAGAATGTAGAAACAGAGGTATCTTATGAAACAGTACAATGTTAGAGACAGGTGTGTCTTCCACATTGTTTCCCTTTGTGAATTGACTGAATTCAGGAAAAGAATACTTGCACTCCACAGGGTTTTCAAGTGTGAGAGACTTCCACTTTCTTTAAACTAACTCCCTTCCGGTGAATAGAAGAAGCTGTGTTTCTCTTGTAAGACACCAATCAACGTTTAAAGCACAAAGGTCTAGCACCTTTTTTCCCTGTGAGAATTGAGGTAACTTAGGAGAGGAATACTGCCTACATCTCAGAGTTTAAAAGTGTGAGGTACATCATCTTTAGTCGAATTATTTCCATTCAAGTGAATGGAAGAAGCACTGATCCTCTAGTAGAAAACTGTCACTGCTGGAAACAGGAAGGTCTAGCACATTGCTTCCCAATGAGAACTGAGTTAACTTTGATAGATATACTGTCTACTTCTCACATTTTCTAATCTGAGGAGCATCAACTTTATGCATAATAGCTCCATTCAGGTGAAAGGAAGAAGCACTGTATCTCTTGTAAGAATACCAGCAATTTTAGGATCAGCAGGGCCTAGCACATTGTTTCCTTGAGTGAATTGAGTTCACTTGTCAAAGGAATACTTGTGATCTGAAAGAGCTTTCAAGTGGGATAAACAACCTCTTTAGGAAAAATACCCTCTTCAGACGAAATGGAAAAGCACATGTATCTTATAGAAAAGTACAATGTAAGTGGCAGTAATGTCTTGCTCTTTGTATCCCTATGAGAACTGAGGTACCGTTCGAAAGGTACCTACCTGTGATGGTTTTTATGTGCGATGAACATTCCCTTTGCTGCAAATAGCTCCAATAAGTGTTTGAAGGAATGACTTTTTGTCTTGTAAGAAAACCATCAATCTTAGATGCAGGAGTGTGTTGCACATTGTTTCCCTATGAGAATTGAGTTACCTAGTAAAAGGAATACTACCAACCTCTCATGGTTTCCAAGTGTGAGGAACATAAACTTTCTGCAAAATAGCTCCTTTCAAGTGCATGGAAGGAGCACTGTTTCTCTTGTAAAAATCCGTGAATGTGGAAGATAGAGGGCCAATCACTTTTTTTTTCTTGTGAGCATTGAGCTACCTTTTGAAGGCAATACTGTCTACCTCTCAGGGTTTTCAAGTGTGAGGAACATCAACACTGGGCAAAATAGCTGCATTCAAGTGAATGGATGAAGCTCTATATGTCTTGTAAGGTATCCATCAATGTTAGAAGCAGGAGGCCTAGCACATTGTTTCTATTGAGAATTGAGTTTATTTATGAAGTGAATACTGGCAATCTCTCAGGGTTTTCGTTTACAAAGCATCATTTTTGTGCAAAATAGCCCCAATCTTGTGAATAGAAGAAGCATTCTGTCTCTTGGAAGTAAACCATGATGTCAGAAACTGGAGGGTCCTGCACATTGTTTCCCTGTGAGAATTTAGGTACCTTTTGAAAGTTAATCTTCCTATGTCTCTGCATTGTAAACTGTTGGAACATAACGTTTGTGCAAAATAGCTCCATTCTAGTGAAGGGAAGAAGCACAGTATCACTTGTAATAAAACCATCAATGTTAGAAGCCATATGGTCTAGTACATTGTTTACTGTGTGAACTGAGTTAGCTTGTGAATGAAATACTCACGATCTGAGAGCATTTTGAAGTGGGAGAATCATTCACGTTAGGAAAAATATACACTTCAAAAGAAATGGAAACACATGTATCTTATGGAACAATACAATCTGTGTTTGAGGAAGTAGTGTCTTGCACATTGTTTCCCTATGAGAACTGAATTACATTTTGATAGATGTACTGCCTATATCTCAGGGTTTACAAGTGGGAGGAATATCACCTTTGTGCATAAGAGCTCCATTCAAGTGAATGGAAGAAGCACAGTAGCTTTTGGATGAAAAGCATCCATGTTAGAAGCACAATGGTATAGCACACTGTTTTCCTGTGAGAATTGAATATTCATGTGGAAGGATTATTGCCTACATGTCAGGGTTTTAAAATGTTAGAAACATCAACTTTGTGCAAAATAGTTTCTTCAAGTGAATTGTAGAAGCACTGCTTCTCTTGTATGAAAATGATACCTATTAGAAGCAGCAGAGTCTCACAGTGTTTCTGTGCTAGTATAGAGTTAGTTTGTGAAAGGAATACTTGACCTCTGAAAGTGTTTTGAAGTGAGAGAATCTTCCACTTTAAGAAACATACTCTCTTCGGACAAAATGGAGAAACACATATGTTTGAAGGAACAATACAATCTCTGGTACAGGTAGGAGTTTCCTGCACATTGTTATCCTCTGGGAATTGAGTTACCTTTTGAAAGTAATGCAGTTAACCTCTCAGGGATGTCAAACGTGAGGAACATCACTTTTGCGCAAAAGAGCTCCATTCCAGTGAATGGAAGAAGCACTGTTTGTCTTCTACAAAATCCATCAATGTTAAAGTAGGAGTGTCTTGCCCTTTGTTTCCCTTTGAGAATTCAGGTACCTTTTGATAGGAATACTGACTAACTCTCAGACGTTTCAAGCTTGATGAACATCACCTTTCTTCAAAATTGCTCCATTAAAGTGAGTGGGAAAAGGACGTTTTGCCTGGTAAGAAAACAATCAATTTTAGACGTAGGAGTGTGTTGCAAATTGTTCCCCATGAGATTTGAGTTACCTATTCATAGGAATACTGCCTACCTCTCAAGGTTTTGAAGTGTGAGAAACGTAAATTTTCTACAAAATAGAAACATATACTGAACGGGAGAAACACTGTATCTCATGTAAGAAAGCCATCAATGTTAGAAGCAGGAGCGTCTAGCACTTTATTACCTTGAGAATGTTGTCAACTTGTGAAAGGAATACTTGTAATCTGAAAGTGTTTTGAAGTGTTAGAATAATTCAGTTTAGGAAAAACACTCTCTTCAGTTGAAATGTAGAAATACACATCTGATGGAACAGTAGCATGTGGTAGGAACAGGAATGTCTTGCACATCGTTTCTGTATGACAACTGAGTTACATTTTGATAGGAACACTGGCCACCTCTCAGCGTTTTCAACTGTGAGAAACATCACCATCGAGCAAAACAGCTCCATTGAAGTGAAAGAAGGTATTACAATTTTTTTGTAAGAAAACCATCAATGTTCAAAACAAGAAGGTCTAGCACCATGTTTCCCATTGCGAACTGAGTCACCTCTTGAAAGGAATACTACCTACCTCTCAGCGTATTCAAGTGTAAGGAACATCAACATTGTGAAAAAGAGCTCCATTCAAGTGAGGCAAAGAAGTAGGTTTTCTCTTGTAAGAAAATCATCAATGTTAGAAGCAGGAGAGTCTAGCATATTGTTTCCCATGGAGAATTGAGTTAATTTATGAAAAGAATAGTGCCTACCTCTCAAGGTTTAAAGAGGTGAGTAAGATCAATTTTGTGCCAAAGAGCTCCTTTCAAGTGAAGGGAAGGACGACTGTTTCTCTGTGAGAAAACCATCAATATTAGAAGCAGAAGAGCTCAGCACAATATTTCCCTGTGAGAACTGAATATATTTTGAAGGAATTACTGCCTACTTCTCCTGTTGTTCACGTGTGAGAATATACACTTTTGCGCCAAATAGTTCCATTCAAGGGAAAGGAAGAAGCATTGTATCGCTTGAAGAACACCATCAATTTTAGAAGCAGGAGTGTCTAGCAAATTTTTTGTCTGTGAAAATGGAGTTAGGATGTGAAAGGATTTCTTGCTATCTGAAAGCTTCTTGAAGCGGGCAAATCATCCTCTGTATTAAAAATACCCACTTGAGACAGAATGTAGAAACAGAGGTATCTTATGAAACAGTACAATGTTAGAGACAGGTGTGTCTTCCACATTGTTTCCCTTTGTGAATTGAGTGAATTCAGGAAAAGAATACTTGCACTCCACAGGGTTTTCAAGTGTGAGAGACTTCCACTTTCTTTAAACTAACTCCCTTCCGGTGAATAGAAGAAGCTGTGTTTCTCTTGTAAGACACCAATCAACGTTTAAAGCACAAAGGTCTAGCACCTTTTTTCCCTGTGAGAATTGAGGTAACTTAGGAGAGGAATACTGCTTACATCTCAGAGTTTAAAAGTGTGAGGTACATCATCTTTAGTCGAATTATTTCCATTCAAGTGAATGGAAGAAGCACTGATCCTCTAGTAGAAAACTGTCACTGCTGGAAACAGGAAGGTCTAGCACATTGCTTCCCAATGAGAACTGAGTTAACTTTGATAGATATACTGTCTACTTCTCACATTTTCTAATCTGAGGAGCATCAACTTTATGCATAATAGCTCCATTCAGGTGAAAGGAAGAAGCACTGTATCTCTTGTAAGAATACCAGCAATTTTAGGATCAGCAGGGCCTAGCACATTGTTTCCTTGAGTGAATTGAGTTCACTTGTCAAAGGAATACTTGTGATCTGAAAGAGCTTTCAAGTGGGATAAACAACCTCTTTAGGAAAAATACCCTCTTCAGACGAAATGGAAAAGCACATGTATCTTATAGAAAAGTACAATGTAAGAGGCAGTAATGTCTTGCTCTTTGTATCCCTATGAGAACTGAGGTACCGTTCGAAAGGTACCTACCTGTGATGGTTTTTATGTGCGATGAACATTCCCTTTGCTGCAAATAGCTCCAATAAGTGTTTGAAGGAATGACTTTTTGTCTTGTAAGAAAACCATCAATCTTAGATGCAGGAGTGTGTTGCGCATTGTTTCCCTATGAGAATTGAGTTACCTTTTAAAAGGAATACTACCAACCTCTCATGGTTTCCAAGTGTGAGGAACATAAACTTTCTGCAAAATAGCTCCTTTCAAGTGCATGGAAGGAGCACTGTTTCTCTTGTAAAAATCCGTGAATGTGGAAGATAGAGGGCCAATCACTTTTTTTTTCTTGTGAGCATTGAGCTACCTTTTGAAGGCAATACTGTCTACCTCTCAGGGTTTTCAAGTGTGAGGAACATCAACACTGGGCAAAATAGCTGCATTCAAGTGAATGGATGAAGCTCTATATGTCTTGTAAGGTATCCATCAATGTTAGAAGCAGGAGGCCTAGCACATTGTTTCTATTGAGAATTGAGTTTATTTATGAAGTGAATACTGGCAATCTCTCAGGGTTTTCGTTTACAAAGCATCATTTTTGTGCAAAATAGCCCCAATCTTGTGAATAGAAGAAGCATTCTGTCTCTTGGAAGTAAACCATGATGTCAGAAACTGGAGGGTCCTGCACATTGTTTCCCTGTGAGAATTTAGGTACCTTTTGAAAGTTAATCTTCCTATGTCTCTGCATTGTAAACTGTTGGAACATAACGTTTGTGCAAAATAGCTCCATTCTAGTGAAGGGAAGAAGCACAGTATCACTTGTAATAAAACCATCAATGTTAGAAGCCATATGGTCTAGTACATTGTTTACTGTGTGAACTGAGTTAGCTTGTGAATGAAATACTCACGATCTGAGAGCATTTTGAAGTGGGAGAATCATTCACGTTAGGAAAAATATACACTTCAAAAGAAATGGAAACACATGTATCTTATGGAACAATACAATCTGTGTTTGAGGAAGTAGTGTCTTGCACATTGTTTCCCTATGAGAACTGAATTACATTTTGATAGATGTACTGCCTATATCTCAGGGTTTACAAGTGGGAGGAATATCACCTTTGTGCATAAGAGCTCCATTCAAGTGAATGGAAGAAGCACAGTAGCTTTTGGATGAAAAGCATCCATGTTAGAAGCACAATGGTATAGCACACTGTTTTCCTGTGAGAATTGAATATTCATGTGGAAGGATTATTGCCTACATGTCAGGGTTTTAAAATGTTAGAAACATCAACTTTGTGCAAAATAGTTTCTTCAAGTGAATTGTAGAAGCACTGCTTCTCTTGTATGAAAATGATACCTATTAGAAGCAGCAGAGTCTCACAGTGTTTCTGTGCTAGTATAGAGTTAGTTTGTGAAAGGAATACTTGACCTCTGAAAGTGTTTTGAAGTGAGAGAATCTTCCACTTTAAGAAACATACTCTCTTCGGACAAAATGGAGAAACACATATGTTTGAAGGAACAATACAATCTCTGGTACAGGTAGGAGTTTCCTGCACATTGTTATCCTCTGGGAATTGAGTTACCTTTTGAAAGTAATGCAGTTAACCTCTCAGGGATGTCAAACGTGAGGAACATCACTTTTGCGCAAAAGAGCTCCATTCCAGTGAATGGAAGAAGCACTGTTTGTCTTCTACAAAATCCATCAATGTTAAAGTAGGAGTGTCTTGCCCTTTGTTTCCCTTTGAGAATTCAGGTACCTTTTGATAGGAATACTGACTAACTCTCAGACGTTTCAAGCTTGATGAACATCACCTTTCTTCAAAATTGCTCCATTAAAGTGAGTGGGAAAAGGACGTTTTGCCTGGTAAGAAAACAATCAATTTTAGACGTAGGAGTGTGTTGGAAATTGTTCCCCATGAGATTTGAGTTACCTATTCATAGGAATACTGCCTACCTCTCAAGGTTTTGAAGTGTGAGAAACGTAAATTTTCTACAAAATAGAAACATATACTGAACGGGAGAAACACTGTATCTCATGTAAGAAAGCCATCAATGTTAGAAGCAGGAGCGTCTAGCACTTTATTACCTTGAGAATGTTGTCAACTTGTGAAAGGAATACTTGTAATCTGAAAGTGTTTTGAAGTGTTAGAATAATTCAGTTTAGGAAAAACACTCTCTTCAGTTGAAATGTAGAAATACACATCTGATGGAACAGTAGCATGTGGTAGGAACAGGAATGTCTTGCACATCGTTTCTGTATGACAACTGAGTTACATTTTGATAGGAACACTGGCCACCTCTCAGCGTTTTCAACTGTGAGAAACATCACCATCGAGCAAAACAGCTCCATTGAAGTGAAAGAAGGTATTACAATTTTTTTGTAAGAAAACCATCAATGTTCAAAACAAGAAGGTCTAGCACCATGTTTCCCATTGCGAACTGAGTCACCTCTTGAAAGGAATACTACCTACCTCTCAGCGTATTCAAGTGTAAGGAACATCAACATTGTGAAAAAGAGCTCCATTCAAGTGAGGCAAAGAAGTAGGTTTTCTCTTGTAAGAAAATCATCAATGTTAGAAGCAGGAGAGTCTAGCATATTGTTTCCCATGGAGAATTGAGTTAATTTATGAAAAGAATAGTGCCTACTTCTCAAGGTTTAAATAGGTGAGTAAGATCAATTTTGTGCCAAAGAGCTCCTTTCAAGTGAAGGGAAGGACGACGGTTTCTCTGTGAGAAAACCATCAATATTAGAAGCAGAAGAGCTCAGCACAATATTTCCCTGTGAGAACTGAATATATTTTGAAGGAATTACTGCCTACTTCTCCTGTTGTTCACGTGTGAGAATATACACTTTTGTGCCAAATAGTTCCATTCAAGGGAAAGGAAGAAGCATTGTATCGCTTGAAGAACACCATCAATTTTAGAAGCAGGAGTGTCTCGCAAATTTTTTGTCTGTGAAAATGGAGTTAGGATGTGAAAGGATTTCTTGCTATCTGAAAGCTTCTTGAAGCGGGCAAATCATCCTCTTTATTAAAAATACCCACTTGAGACAGAATGTAGAAACAGAGGTATCTTATGAAACAGTACAATGTTAGAGACAGGTGTGTCTTCCACATTGTTTCCCTTTGTGAATTGACTGAATTCAGGAAAAGAATACTTGCACTCCACAGGGTTTTCAAGTGTGAGAGACTTCCACTTTCTTTAAACTAACTCCCTTCCGGTGAATAGAAGAAGCTGTGTTTCTCTTGTAAGACACCAATCAACGTTTAAAGCACAAAGGTCTAGCACCTTTTTTCCCTGTGAGAATTGAGGTAACTTAGGAGAGGAATACTGCCTACATCTCAGAGTTTAAAAGTGTGAGGTACATCATCTTTAGTCGAATTATTTCCATTCAAGTGAATGGAAGAAGCACTGATCCTCTAGTAGAAAACTGTCACTGCTGGAAACAGGAAGGTCTAGCACATTGCTTCCCAATGAGAACTGAGTTAACTTTGATAGATATACTGTCTACTTCTCACATTTTCTAATCTGAGGAGCATCAACTTTATGCATAATAGCTCCATTCAGGTGAAAGGAAGAAGCACTGTATCTCTTGTAAGAATACCAGCAATTTTAGGATCAGCAGGGCCTAGCACATTGTTTCCTTGAGTGAATTGAGTTCACTTGTCAAAGGAATACTTGTGATCTGAAAGAGCTTTCAAGTGGGATAAACAACCTCTTTAGGAAAAATACCCTCTTCAGACGAAATGGAAAAGCACATGTATCTTATAGAAAAGTACAATGTAAGAGGCAGTAATGTCTTGCTCTTTGTATCCCTATGAGAACTGAGGTACCGTTCGAAAGGTACCTACCTGTGATGGTTTTTATGTGCGATGAACATTCCCTTTGCTGCAAATAGCTCCAATAAGTGTTTGAAGGAATGACTTTTTGTCTTGTAAGAAAACCATCAATCTTAGATGCAGGAGTGTGTTGCACATTGTTTCCCTATGAGAATTGAGTTACCTAGTAAAAGGAATACTACCAACCTCTCATGGTTTCCAAGTGTGAGGAACATAAACTTTCTGCAAAATAGCTCCTTTCAAGTGCATGGAAGGAGCACTGTTTCTCTTGTAAAAATCCGTGAATGTGGAAGATAGAGGGCCAATCACTTTTTTTTTCTTGTGAGCATTGAGCTACCTTTTGAAGGCAATACTGTCTACCTCTCAGGGTTTTCAAGTGTGAGGAACATCAACACTGGGCAAAATAGCTGCATTCAAGTGAATGGATGAAGCTCTATATGTCTTGTAAGGTATCCATCAATGTTAGAAGCAGGAGGCCTAGCACATTGTTTCTATTGAGAATTGAGTTTATTTATGAAGTGAATACTGGCAATCTCTCAGGGTTTTCGTTTACAAAGCATCATTTTTGTGCAAAATAGCCCCAATCTTGTGAATAGAAGAAGCATTCTGTCTCTTGGAAGTAAACCATGATGTCAGAAACTGGAGGGTCCTGCACATTGTTTCCCTGTGAGAATTTAGGTACCTTTTGAAAGTTAATCTTCCTATGTCTCTGCATTGTAAACTGTTGGAACATAACGTTTGTGCAAAATAGCTCCATTCTAGTGAAGGGAAGAAGCACAGTATCACTTGTAATAAAACCATCAATGTTAGAAGCCATATGGTCTAGTACATTGTTTACTGTGTGAACTGAGTTAGCTTGTGAATGAAATACTCACGATCTGAGAGCATTTTGAAGTGGGAGAATCATTCACGTTAGGAAAAATATACACTTCAAAAGAAATGGAAACACATGTATCTTATGGAACAATACAATCTGTGTTTGAGGAAGTAGTGTCTTGCACATTGTTTCCCTATGAGAACTGAATTACATTTTGATAGATGTACTGCCTATATCTCAGGGTTTACAAGTGGGAGGAATATCACCTTTGTGCATAAGAGCTCCATTCAAGTGAATGGAAGAAGCACAGTAGCTTTTGGATGAAAAGCATCCATGTTAGAAGCACAATGGTATAGCACACTGTTTTCCTGTGAGAATTGAATATTCATGTGGAAGGATTATTGCCTACATGTCAGGGTTTTAAAATGTTAGAAACATCAACTTTGTGCAAAATAGTTTCTTCAAGTGAATTGTAGAAGCACTGCTTCTCTTGTATGAAAATGATACCTATTAGAAGCAGCAGAGTCTCACAGTGTTTCTGTGCTAGTATAGAGTTAGTTTGTGAAAGGAATACTTGACCTCTGAAAGTGTTTTGAAGTGAGAGAATCTTCCACTTTAAGAAACATACTCTCTTCGGACAAAATGGAGAAACACATATGTTTGAAGGAACAATACAATCTCTGGTACAGGTAGGAGTTTCCTGCACATTGTTATCCTCTGGGAATTGAGTTACCTTTTGAAAGTAATGCAGTTAACCTCTCAGGGATGTCAAACGTGAGGAACATCACTTTTGCGCAAAAGAGCTCCATTCCAGTGAATGGAAGAAGCACTGTTTGTCTTCTACAAAATCCATCAATGTTAAAGTAGGAGTGTCTTGCCCTTTGTTTCCCTTTGAGAATTCAGGTACCTTTTGATAGGAATACTGACTAACTCTCAGACGTTTCAAGCTTGATGAACATCACCTTTCTTCAAAATTGCTCCATTAAAGTGAGTGGGAAAAGGACGTTTTGCCTGGTAAGAAAACAATCAATTTTAGACGTAGGAGTGTGTTGCAAATTGTTCCCCATGAGATTTGAGTTACCTATTCATAGGAATACTGCCTACCTCTCAAGGTTTTGAAGTGTGAGAAACGTAAATTTTCTACAAAATAGAAACATATACTGAACGGGAGAAACACTGTATCTCATGTAAGAAAGCCATCAATGTTAGAAGCAGGAGCGTCTAGCACTTTATTACCTTGAGAATGTTGTCAACTTGTGAAAGGAATACTTGTAATCTGAAAGTGTTTTGAAGTGTTAGAATAATTCAGTTTAGGAAAAACACTCTCTTCAGTTGAAATGTAGAAATACACATCTGATGGAACAGTAGCATGTGGTAGGAACAGGAATGTCTTGCACATCGTTTCTGTATGACAACTGAGTTACATTTTGATAGGAACACTGGCCACCTCTCAGCGTTTTCAACTGTGAGAAACATCACCATCGAGCAAAACAGCTCCATTGAAGTGAAAGAAGGTATTACAATTTTTTTGTAAGAAAACCATCAATGTTCAAAACAAGAAGGTCTAGCACCATGTTTCCCATTGCGAACTGAGTCACCTCTTGAAAGGAATACTACCTACCTCTCAGCGTATTCAAGTGTAAGGAACATCAACATTGTGAAAAAGAGCTCCATTCAAGTGAGGCAAAGAAGTAGGTTTTCTCTTGTAAGAAAATCATCAATGTTAGAAGCAGGAGAGTCTAGCATATTGTTTCCCATGGAGAATTGAGTTAATTTATGAAAAGAATAGTGCCTACCTCTCAAGGTTTAAAGAGGTGAGTAAGATCAATTTTGTGCCAAAGAGCTCCTTTCAAGTGAAGGGAAGGACGACTGTTTCTCTGTGAGAAAACCATCAATATTAGAAGCAGAAGAGCTCAGCACAATATTTCCCTGTGAGAACTGAATATATTTTGAAGGAATTACTGCCTACTTCTCCTGTTGTTCACGTGTGAGAATATACACTTTTGCGCCAAATAGTTCCATTCAAGGGAAAGGAAGAAGCATTGTATCGCTTGAAGAACACCATCAATTTTAGAAGCAGGAGTGTCTAGCAAATTTTTTGTCTGTGAAAATGGAGTTAGGATGTGAAAGGATTTCTTGCTATCTGAAAGCTTCTTGAAGCGGGCAAATCATCCTCTGTATTAAAAATACCCACTTGAGACAGAATGTAGAAACAGAGGTATCTTATGAAACAGTACAATGTTAGAGACAGGTGTGTCTTCCACATTGTTTCCCTTTGTGAATTGAGTGAATTCAGGAAAAGAATACTTGCACTCCACAGGGTTTTCAAGTGTGAGAGACTTCCACTTTCTTTAAACTAACTCCCTTCCGGTGAATAGAAGAAGCTGTGTTTCTCTTGTAAGACACCAATCAACGTTTAAAGCACAAAGGTCTAGCACCTTTTTTCCCTGTGAGAATTGAGGTAACTTAGGAGAGGAATACTGCCTACATCTCAGAGTTTAAAAGTGTGAGGTACATCATCTTTAGTCGAATTATTTCCATTCAAGTGAATGGAAGAAGCACTGATCCTCTAGTAGAAAACTGTCACTGCTGGAAACAGGAAGGTCTAGCACATTGCTTCCCAATGAGAACTGAGTTAACTTTGATAGATATACTGTCTACTTCTCACATTTTCTAATCTGAGGAGCATCAACTTTATGCATAATAGCTCCATTCAGGTGAAAGGAAGAAGCACTGTATCTCTTGTAAGAATACCAGCAATTTTAGGATCAGCAGGGCCTAGCACATTGTTTCCTTGAGTGAATTGAGTTCACTTGTCAAAGGAATACTTGTGATCTGAAAGAGCTTTCAAGTGGGATAAACAACCTCTTTAGGAAAAATACCCTCTTCAGACGAAATGGAAAAGCACATGTATCTTATAGAAAAGTACAATGTAAGAGGCAGTAATGTCTTGCTCTTTGTATCCCTATGAGAACTGAGGTACCGTTCGAAAGGTACCTACCTGTGATGGTTTTTATGTGCGATGAACATTCCCTTTGCTGCAAATAGCTCCAATAAGTGTTTGAAGGAATGACTTTTTGTCTTGTAAGAAAACCATCAATCTTAGATGCAGGAGTGTGTTGCGCATTGTTTCCCTATGAGAATTGAGTTACCTTTTAAAAGGAATACTACCAACCTCTCATGGTTTCCAAGTGTGAGGAACATAAACTTTCTGCAAAATAGCTCCTTTCAAGTGCATGGAAGGAGCACTGTTTCTCTTGTAAAAATCCGTGAATGTGGAAGATAGAGGGCCAATCACTTTTTTTTTCTTGTGAGCATTGAGCTACCTTTTGAAGGCAATACTGTCTACCTCTCAGGGTTTTCAAGTGTGAGGAACATCAACACTGGGCAAAATAGCTGCATTCAAGTGAATGGATGAAGCTCTATATGTCTTGTAAGGTATCCATCAATGTTAGAAGCAGGAGGCCTAGCACATTGTTTCTATTGAGAATTGAGTTTATTTATGAAGTGAATACTGGCAATCTCTCAGGGTTTTCGTTTACAAAGCATCATTTTTGTGCAAAATAGCCCCAATCTTGTGAATAGAAGAAGCATTCTGTCTCTTGGAAGTAAACCATGATGTCAGAAACTGGAGGGTCCTGCACATTGTTTCCCTGTGAGAATTTAGGTACCTTTTGAAAGTTAATCTTCCTATGTCTCTGCATTGTAAACTGTTGGAACATAACGTTTGTGCAAAATAGCTCCATTCTAGTGAAGGGAAGAAGCACAGTATCACTTGTAATAAAACCATCAATGTTAGAAGCCATATGGTCTAGTACATTGTTTACTGTGTGAACTGAGTTAGCTTGTGAATGAAATACTCACGATCTGAGAGCATTTTGAAGTGGGAGAATCATTCACGTTAGGAAAAATATACACTTCAAAAGAAATGGAAACACATGTATCTTATGGAACAATACAATCTGTGTTTGAGGAAGTAGTGTCTTGCACATTGTTTCCCTATGAGAACTGAATTACATTTTGATAGATGTACTGCCTATATCTCAGGGTTTACAAGTGGGAGGAATATCACCTTTGTGCATAAGAGCTCCATTCAAGTGAATGGAAGAAGCACAGTAGCTTTTGGATGAAAAGCATCCATGTTAGAAGCACAATGGTATAGCACACTGTTTTCCTGTGAGAATTGAATATTCATGTGGAAGGATTATTGCCTACATGTCAGGGTTTTAAAATGTTAGAAACATCAACTTTGTGCAAAATAGTTTCTTCAAGTGAATTGTAGAAGCACTGCTTCTCTTGTATGAAAATGATACCTATTAGAAGCAGCAGAGTCTCACAGTGTTTCTGTGCTAGTATAGAGTTAGTTTGTGAAAGGAATACTTGACCTCTGAAAGTGTTTTGAAGTGAGAGAATCTTCCACTTTAAGAAACATACTCTCTTCGGACAAAATGGAGAAACACATATGTTTGAAGGAACAATACAATCTCTGGTACAGGTAGGAGTTTCCTGCACATTGTTATCCTCTGGGAATTGAGTTACCTTTTGAAAGTAATGCAGTTAACCTCTCAGGGATGTCAAACGTGAGGAACATCACTTTTGCGCAAAAGAGCTCCATTCCAGTGAATGGAAGAAGCACTGTTTGTCTTCTACAAAATCCATCAATGTTAAAGTAGGAGTGTCTTGCCCTTTGTTTCCCTTTGAGAATTCAGGTACCTTTTGATAGGAATACTGACTAACTCTCAGACGTTTCAAGCTTGATGAACATCACCTTTCTTCAAAATTGCTCCATTAAAGTGAGTGGGAAAAGGACGTTTTGCCTGGTAAGAAAACAATCAATTTTAGACGTAGGAGTGTGTTGCAAATTGTTCCCCATGAGATTTGAGTTACCTATTCATAGGAATACTGCCTACCTCTCAAGGTTTTGAAGTGTGAGAAACGTAAATTTTCTACAAAATAGAAACATATACTGAACGGGAGAAACACTGTATCTCATGTAAGAAAGCCATCAATGTTAGAAGCAGGAGCGTCTAGCACTTTATTACCTTGAGAATGTTGTCAACTTGTGAAAGGAATACTTGTAATCTGAAAGTGTTTTGAAGTGTTAGAATAATTCAGTTTAGGAAAAACACTCTCTTCAGTTGAAATGTAGAAATACACATCTGATGGAACAGTAGCATGTGGTAGGAACAGGAATGTCTTGCACATCGTTTCTGTATGACAACTGAGTTACATTTTGATAGGAACACTGGCCACCTCTCAGCATTTTCAACTGTGAGAAACATCACCATCGAGCAAAACAGCTCCATTGAAGTGAAAGAAGGTATTACAATTTTTTTGTAAGAAAACCATCAATGTTCAAAACAAGAAGGTCTAGCACCATGTTTCCCATTGCGAACTGAGTCACCTCTTGAAAGGAATACTACCTACCTCTCAGCGTATTCAAGTGTAAGGAACATCAACATTGTGAAAAAGAGCTCCATTCAAGTGAGGCAAAGAAGTAGGTTTTCTCTTGTAAGAAAATCATCAATGTTAGAAGCAGGAGAGTCTAGCATATTGTTTCCCATGGAGAATTGAGTTAATTTATGAAAAGAATAGTGCCTACCTCTCAAGGTTTAAAGAGGTGAGTAAGATCAATTTTGTGCCAAAGAGCTCCTTTCAAGTGAAGGGAAGGACGACGGTTTCTCTGTGAGAAAACCATCAATATTAGAAGCAGAAGAGCTCAGCACAATATTTCCCTGTGAGAACTGAATATATTTTGAAGGAATTACTGCCTACTTCTCCTGTTGTTCACGTGTGAGAATATACACTTTTGTGCCAAATAGTTCCATTCAAGGGAAAGGAAGAAGCATTGTATCGCTTGAAGAACACCATCAATTTTAGAAGCAGGAGTGTCTCGCAAATTTTTTGTCTGTGAAAATGGAGTTAGGATGTGAAAGGATTTCTTGCTATCTGAAAGCTTCTTGAAGCGGGCAAATCATCCTCTTTATTAAAAATACCCACTTGAGACAGAATGTAGAAACAGAGGTATCTTATGAAACAGTACAATGTTAGAGACAGGTGTGTCTTCCACATTGTTTCCCTTTGTGAATTGACTGAATTCAGGAAAAGAATACTTGCACTCCACAGGGTTTTCAAGTGTGAGAGACTTCCACTTTCTTTAAACTAACTCCCTTCCGGTGAATAGAAGAAGCTGTGTTTCTCTTGTAAGACACCAATCAACGTTTAAAGCACAAAGGTCTAGCACCTTTTTTCCCTGTGAGAATTGAGGTAACTTAGGATAGGAATACTGCCTACATCTCAGAGTTTAAAAGTGTGAGGTACATCATCTTTAGTCGAATTATTTCCATTCAAGTGAATGGAAGAAGCACTGATCCTCTAGTAGAAAACTGTCACTGCTGGAAACAGGAAGGTCTAGCACATTGCTTCCCAATGAGAACTGAGTTAACTTTGATAGATATACTGTCTACTTCTCACATTTTCTAATCTGAGGAGCATCAACTTTATGCATAATAGCTCCATTCAGGTGAAAGGAAGAAGCACTGTATCTCTTGTAAGAATACCAGCAATTTTAGGATCAGCAGGGCCTAGCACATTGTTTCCTTGAGTGAATTGAGTTCACTTGTCAAAGGAATACTTGTGATCTGAAAGAGCTTTCAAGTGGGATAAACAACCTCTTTAGGAAAAATACCCTCTTCAGACGAAATGGAAAAGCACATGTATCTTATAGAAAAGTACAATGTAAGAGGCAGTAATGTCTTGCTCTTTGTATCCCTATGAGAACTGAGGTACCGTTCGAAAGGTACCTACCTGTGATGGTTTTTATGTGCGATGAACATTCCCTTTGCTGCAAATAGCTCCAATAAGTGTTTGAAGGAATGACTTTTTGTCTTGTAAGAAAACCATCAATCTTAGATGCAGGAGTGTGTTGCACATTGTTTCCCTATGAGAATTGAGTTACCTAGTAAAAGGAATACTACCAACCTCTCATGGTTTCCAAGTGTGAGGAACATAAACTTTCTGCAAAATAGCTCCTTTCAAGTGCATGGAAGGAGCACTGTTTCTCTTGTAAAAATCCGTGAATGTGGAAGATAGAGGGCCAATCACTTTTTTTTTCTTGTGAGCATTGAGCTACCTTTTGAAGGCAATACTGTCTACCTCTCAGGGTTTTCAAGTGTGAGGAACATCAACACTGGGCAAAATAGCTGCATTCAAGTGAATGGATGAAGCTCTATATGTCTTGTAAGGTATCCATCAATGTTAGAAGCAGGAGGCCTAGCACATTGTTTCTATTGAGAATTGAGTTTATTTATGAAGTGAATACTGGCAATCTCTCAGGGTTTTCGTTTACAAAGCATCATTTTTGTGCAAAATAGCCCCAATCTTGTGAATAGAAGAAGCATTCTGTCTCTTGGAAGTAAACCATGATGTCAGAAACTGGAGGGTCCTGCACATTGTTTCCCTGTGAGAATTTAGGTACCTTTTGAAAGTTAATCTTCCTATGTCTCTGCATTGTAAACTGTTGGAACATAACGTTTGTGCAAAATAGCTCCATTCTAGTGAAGGGAAGAAGCACAGTATCACTTGTAATAAAACCATCAATGTTAGAAGCCATATGGTCTAGTACATTGTTTACTGTGTGAACTGAGTTAGCTTGTGAATGAAATACTCACGATCTGAGAGCATTTTGAAGTGGGAGAATCATTCACGTTAGGAAAAATATACACTTCAAAAGAAATGGAAACACATGTATCTTATGGAACAATACAATCTGTGTTTGAGGAAGTAGTGTCTTGCACATTGTTTCCCTATGAGAACTGAATTACATTTTGATAGATGTACTGCCTATATCTCAGGGTTTACAAGTGGGAGGAATATCACCTTTGTGCATAAGAGCTCCATTCAAGTGAATGGAAGAAGCACAGTAGCTTTTGGATGAAAAGCATCCATGTTAGAAGCACAATGGTATAGCACACTGTTTTCCTGTGAGAATTGAATATTCATGTGGAAGGATTATTGCCTACATGTCAGGGTTTTAAAATGTTAGAAACATCAACTTTGTGCAAAATAGTTTCTTCAAGTGAATTGTAGAAGCACTGCTTCTCTTGTATGAAAATGATACCTATTAGAAGCAGCAGAGTCTCACAGTGTTTCTGTGCTAGTATAGAGTTAGTTTGTGAAAGGAATACTTGACCTCTGAAAGTGTTTTGAAGTGAGAGAATCTTCCACTTTAAGAAACATACTCTCTTCGGACAAAATGGAGAAACACATATGTTTGAAGGAACAATACAATCTCTGGTACAGGTAGGAGTTTCCTGCACATTGTTATCCTCTGGGAATTGAGTTACCTTTTGAAAGTAATGCAGTTAACCTCTCAGGGATGTCAAACGTGAGGAACATCACTTTTGCGCAAAAGAGCTCCATTCCAGTGAATGGAAGAAGCACTGTTTGTCTTCTACAAAATCCATCAATGTTAAAGTAGGAGTGTCTTGCCCTTTGTTTCCCTTTGAGAATTCAGGTACCTTTTGATAGGAATACTGACTAACTCTCAGACGTTTCAAGCTTGATGAACATCACCTTTCTTCAAAATTGCTCCATTAAAGTGAGTGGGAAAAGGACGTTTTGCCTGGTAAGAAAACAATCAATTTTAGACGTAGGAGTGTGTTGCAAATTGTTCCCCATGAGATTTGAGTTACCTATTCATAGGAATACTGCCTACCTCTCAAGGTTTTGAAGTGTGAGAAACGTAAATTTTCTACAAAATAGAAACATATACTGAACGGGAGAAACACTGTATCTCATGTAAGAAAGCCATCAATGTTAGAAGCAGGAGCGTCTAGCACTTTATTACCTTGAGAATGTTGTCAACTTGTGAAAGGAATACTTGTAATCTGAAAGTGTTTTGAAGTGTTAGAATAATTCAGTTTAGGAAAAACACTCTCTTCAGTTGAAATGTAGAAATACACATCTGATGGAACAGTAGCATGTGGTAGGAACAGGAATGTCTTGCACATCGTTTCTGTATGACAACTGAGTTACATTTTGATAGGAACACTGGCCACCTCTCAGCGTTTTCAACTGTGAGAAACATCACCATCGAGCAAAACAGCTCCATTGAAGTGAAAGAAGGTATTACAATTTTTTTGTAAGAAAACCATCAATGTTCAAAACAAGAAGGTCTAGCACCATGTTTCCCATTGCGAACTGAGTCACCTCTTGAAAGGAATACTACCTACCTCTCAGCGTATTCAAGTGTAAGGAACATCAACATTGTGAAAAAGAGCTCCATTCAAGTGAGGCAAAGAAGTAGGTTTTCTCTTGTAAGAAAATCATCAATGTTAGAAGCAGGAGAGTCTAGCATATTGTTTCCCATGGAGAATTGAGTTAATTTATGAAAAGAATAGTGCCTACCTCTCAAGGTTTAAAGAGGTGAGTAAGATCAATTTTGTGCCAAAGAGCTCCTTTCAAGTGAAGGGAAGGACGACGGTTTCTCTGTGAGAAAACCATCAATATTAGAAGCAGAAGAGCTCAGCACAATATTTCCCTGTGAGAACTGAATATATTTTGAAGGAATTACTGCCTACTTCTCCTGTTGTTCACGTGTGAGAATATACACTTTTGTGCCAAATAGTTCCATTCAAGGGAAAGGAAGAAGCATTGTATCGCTTGAAGAACACCATCAATTTTAGAAGCAGGAGTGTCTCGCAAATTTTTTGTCTGTGAAAATGGAGTTAGGATGTGAAAGGATTTCTTGCTATCTGAAAGCTTCTTGAAGCGGGCAAATCATCCTCTGTATTAAAAATACCCACTTGAGACAGAATGTAGAAACAGAGGTATCTTATGAAACAGTACAATGTTAGAGACAGGTGTGTCTTCCACATTGTTTCCCTTTGTGAATTGAGTGAATTCAGGAAAAGAATACTTGCACTCCACAGGGTTTTCAAGTGTGAGAGACTTCCACTTTCTTTAAACTAACTCCCTTCCGGTGAATAGAAGAAGCTGTGTTTCTCTTGTAAGACACCAATCAACGTTTAAAGCACAAAGGTCTAGCACCTTTTTTCCCTGTGAGAATTGAGGTAACTTAGGAGAGGAATACTGCCTACATCTCAGAGTTTAAAAGTGTGAGGTACATCATCTTTAGTCGAATTATTTCCATTCAAGTGAATGGAAGAAGCACTGATCCTCTAGTAGAAAACTGTCACTGCTGGAAACAGGAAGGTCTAGCACATTGCTTCCCAATGAGAACTGAGTTAACTTTGATAGATATACTGTCTACTTCTCACATTTTCTAATCTGAGGAGCATCAACTTTATGCATAATAGCTCCATTCAGGTGAAAGGAAGAAGCACTGTATCTCTTGTAAGAATACCAGCAATTTTAGGATCAGCAGGGCCTAGCACATTGTTTCCTTGAGTGAATTGAGTTCACTTGTCAAAGGAATACTTGTGATCTGAAAGAGCTTTCAAGTGGGATAAACAACCTCTTTAGGAAAAATACCCTCTTCAGACGAAATGGAAAAGCACATGTATCTTATAGAAAAGTACAATGTAAGAGGCAGTAATGTCTTGCTCTTTGTATCCCTATGAGAACTGAGGTACCGTTCGAAAGGTACCTACCTGTGATGGTTTTTATGTGCGATGAACATTCCCTTTGCTGCAAATAGCTCCAATAAGTGTTTGAAGGAATGACTTTTTGTCTTGTAAGAAAACCATCAATCTTAGATGCAGGAGTGTGTTGCACATTGTTTCCCTATGAGAATTGAGTTACCTAGTAAAAGGAATACTACCAACCTCTCATGGTTTCCAAGTGTGAGGAACATAAACTTTCTGCAAAATAGCTCCTTTCAAGTGCATGGAAGGAGCACTGTTTCTCTTGTAAAAATCCGTGAATGTGGAAGATAGAGGGCCAATCACTTTTTTTTTCTTGTGAGCATTGAGCTACCTTTTGAAGGCAATACTGTCTACCTCTCAGGGTTTTCAAGTGTGAGGAACATCAACACTGGGCAAAATAGCTGCATTCAAGTGAATGGATGAAGCTCTATATGTCTTGTAAGGTATCCATCAATGTTAGAAGCAGGAGGCCTAGCACATTGTTTCTATTGAGAATTGAGTTTATTTATGAAGTGAATACTGGCAATCTCTCAGGGTTTTCGTTTACAAAGCATCATTTTTGTGCAAAATAGCCCCAATCTTGTGAATAGAAGAAGCATTCTGTCTCTTGGAAGTAAACCATGATGTCAGAAACTGGAGGGTCCTGCACATTGTTTCCCTGTGAGAATTTAGGTACCTTTTGAAAGTTAATCTTCCTATGTCTCTGCATTGTAAACTGTTGGAACATAACGTTTGTGCAAAATAGCTCCATTCTAGTGAAGGGAAGAAGCACAGTATCACTTGTAATAAAACCATCAATGTTAGAAGCCATATGGTCTAGTACATTGTTTACTGTGTGAACTGAGTTAGCTTGTGAATGAAATACTCACGATCTGAGAGCATTTTGAAGTGGGAGAATCATTCACGTTAGGAAAAATATACACTTCAAAAGAAATGGAAACACATGTATCTTATGGAACAATACAATCTGTGTTTGAGGAAGTAGTGTCTTGCACATTGTTTCCCTATGAGAACTGAATTACATTTTGATAGATGTACTGCCTATATCTCAGGGTTTACAAGTGGGAGGAATATCACCTTTGTGCATAAGAGCTCCATTCAAGTGAATGGAAGAAGCACAGTAGCTTTTGGATGAAAAGCATCCATGTTAGAAGCACAATGGTATAGCACACTGTTTTCCTGTGAGAATTGAATATTCATGTGGAAGGATTATTGCCTACATGTCAGGGTTTTAAAATGTTAGAAACATCAACTTTGTGCAAAATAGTTTCTTCAAGTGAATTGTAGAAGCACTGCTTCTCTTGTATGAAAATGATACCTATTAGAAGCAGCAGAGTCTCACAGTGTTTCTGTGCTAGTATAGAGTTAGTTTGTGAAAGGAATACTTGACCTCTGAAAGTGTTTTGAAGTGAGAGAATCTTCCACTTTAAGAAACATACTCTCTTCGGACAAAATGGAGAAACACATATGTTTGAAGGAACAATACAATCTCTGGTACAGGTAGGAGTTTCCTGCACATTGTTATCCTCTGGGAATTGAGTTACCTTTTGAAAGTAATGCAGTTAACCTCTCAGGGATGTCAAACGTGAGGAACATCACTTTTGCGCAAAAGAGCTCCATTCCAGTGAATGGAAGAAGCACTGTTTGTCTTCTACAAAATCCATCAATGTTAAAGTAGGAGTGTCTTGCCCTTTGTTTCCCTTTGAGAATTCAGGTACCTTTTGATAGGAATACTGACTAACTCTCAGACGTTTCAAGCTTGATGAACATCACCTTTCTTCAAAATTGCTCCATTAAAGTGAGTGGGAAAAGGACGTTTTGCCTGGTAAGAAAACAATCAATTTTAGACGTAGGAGTGTGTTGCAAATTGTTCCCCATGAGATTTGAGTTACCTATTCATAGGAATACTGCCTACCTCTCAAGGTTTTGAAGTGTGAGAAACGTAAATTTTCTACAAAATAGAAACATATACTGAACGGGAGAAACACTGTATCTCATGTAAGAAAGCCATCAATGTTAGAAGCAGGAGCGTCTAGCACTTTATTACCTTGAGAATGTTGTCAACTTGTGAAAGGAATACTTGTAATCTGAAAGTGTTTTGAAGTGTTAGAATAATTCAGTTTAGGAAAAACACTCTCTTCAGTTGAAATGTAGAAATACACATCTGATGGAACAGTAGCATGTGGTAGGAACAGGAATGTCTTGCACATCGTTTCTGTATGACAACTGAGTTACATTTTGATAGGAACACTGGCCACCTCTCAGCGTTTTCAACTGTGAGAAACATCACCATCGAGCAAAACAGCTCCATTGAAGTGAAAGAAGGTATTACAATTTTTTTGTAAGAAAACCATCAATGTTCAAAACAAGAAGGTCTAGCACCATGTTTCCCATTGCGAACTGAGTCACCTCTTGAAAGGAATACTACCTACCTCTCAGCGTATTCAAGTGTAAGGAACATCAACATTGTGAAAAAGAGCTCCATTCAAGTGAGGCAAAGAAGTAGGTTTTCTCTTGTAAGAAAATCATCAATGTTAGAAGCAGGAGAGTCTAGCATATTGTTTCCCATGGAGAATTGAGTTAATTTATGAAAAGAATAGTGCCTACCTCTCAAGGTTTAAAGAGGTGAGTAAGATCAATTTTGTGCCAAAGAGCTCCTTTCAAGTGAAGGGAAGGACGACGGTTTCTCTGTGAGAAAACCATCAATATTAGAAGCAGAAGAGCTCAGCACAATATTTCCCTGTGAGAACTGAATATATTTTGAAGGAATTACTGCCTACTTCTCCTGTTGTTCACGTGTGAGAATATACACTTTTGTGCCAAATAGTTCCATTCAAGGGAAAGGAAGAAGCATTGTATCGCTTGAAGAACACCATCAATTTTAGAAGCAGGAGTGTCTCGCAAATTTTTTGTCTGTGAAAATGGAGTTAGGATGTGAAAGGATTTCTTGCTATCTGAAAGCTTCTTGAAGCGGGCAAATCATCCTCTGTATTAAAAATACCCACTTGAGACAGAATGTAGAAACAGAGGTATCTTATGAAACAGTACAATGTTAGAGACAGGTGTGTCTTCCACATTGTTTCCCTTTGTGAATTGAGTGAATTCAGGAAAAGAATACTTGCACTCCACAGGGTTTTCAAGTGTGAGAGACTTCCACTTTCTTTAAACTAACTCCCTTCCGGTGAATAGAAGAAGCTGTGTTTCTCTTGTAAGACACCAATCAACGTTTAAAGCACAAAGGTCTAGCACCTTTTTTCCCTGTGAGAATTGAGGTAACTTAGGAGAGGAATACTGCCTACATCTCAGAGTTTAAAAGTGTGAGGTACATCATCTTTAGTCGAATTATTTCCATTCAAGTGAATGGAAGAAGCACTGATCCTCTAGTAGAAAACTGTCACTGCTGGAAACAGGAAGGTCTAGCACATTGCTTCCCAATGAGAACTGAGTTAACTTTGATAGATATACTGTCTACTTCTCACATTTTCTAATCTGAGGAGCATCAACTTTATGCATAATAGCTCCATTCAGGTGAAAGGAAGAAGCACTGTATCTCTTGTAAGAATACCAGCAATTTTAGGATCAGCAGGGCCTAGCACATTGTTTCCTTGAGTGAATTGAGTTCACTTGTCAAAGGAATACTTGTGATCTGAAAGAGCTTTCAAGTGGGATAAACAACCTCTTTAGGAAAAATACCCTCTTCAGACGAAATGGAAAAGCACATGTATCTTATAGAAAAGTACAATGTAAGAGGCAGTAATGTCTTGCTCTTTGTATCCCTATGAGAACTGAGGTACCGTTCGAAAGGTACCTACCTGTGATGGTTTTTATGTGCGATGAACATTCCCTTTGCTGCAAATAGCTCCAATAAGTGTTTGAAGGAATGACTTTTTGTCTTGTAAGAAAACCATCAATCTTAGATGCAGGAGTGTGTTGCACATTGTTTCCCTATGAGAATTGAGTTACCTAGTAAAAGGAATACTACCAACCTCTCATGGTTTCCAAGTGTGAGGAACATAAACTTTCTGCAAAATAGCTCCTTTCAAGTGCATGGAAGGAGCACTGTTTCTCTTGTAAAAATCCGTGAATGTGGAAGATAGAGGGCCAATCACTTTTTTTTTCTTGTGAGCATTGAGCTACCTTTTGAAGGCAATACTGTCTACCTCTCAGGGTTTTCAAGTGTGAGGAACATCAACACTGGGCAAAATAGCTGCATTCAAGTGAATGGATGAAGCTCTATATGTCTTGTAAGGTATCCATCAATGTTAGAAGCAGGAGGCCTAGCACATTGTTTCTATTGAGAATTGAGTTTATTTATGAAGTGAATACTGGCAATCTCTCAGGGTTTTCGTTTACAAAGCATCATTTTTGTGCAAAATAGCCCCAATCTTGTGAATAGAAGAAGCATTCTGTCTCTTGGAAGTAAACCATGATGTCAGAAACTGGAGGGTCCTGCACATTGTTTCCCTGTGAGAATTTAGGTACCTTTTGAAAGTTAATCTTCCTATGTCTCTGCATTGTAAACTGTTGGAACATAACGTTTGTGCAAAATAGCTCCATTCTAGTGAAGGGAAGAAGCACAGTATCACTTGTAATAAAACCATCAATGTTAGAAGCCATATGGTCTAGTACATTGTTTACTGTGTGAACTGAGTTAGCTTGTGAATGAAATACTCACGATCTGAGAGCATTTTGAAGTGGGAGAATCATTCACGTTAGGAAAAATATACACTTCAAAAGAAATGGAAACACATGTATCTTATGGAACAATACAATCTGTGTTTGAGGAAGTAGTGTCTTGCACATTGTTTCCCTATGAGAACTGAATTACATTTTGATAGATGTACTGCCTATATCTCAGGGTTTACAAGTGGGAGGAATATCACCTTTGTGCATAAGAGCTCCATTCAAGTGAATGGAAGAAGCACAGTAGCTTTTGGATGAAAAGCATCCATGTTAGAAGCACAATGGTATAGCACACTGTTTTCCTGTGAGAATTGAATATTCATGTGGAAGGATTATTGCCTACATGTCAGGGTTTTAAAATGTTAGAAACATCAACTTTGTGCAAAATAGTTTCTTCAAGTGAATTGTAGAAGCACTGCTTCTCTTGTATGAAAATGATACCTATTAGAAGCAGCAGAGTCTCACAGTGTTTCTGTGCTAGTATAGAGTTAGTTTGTGAAAGGAATACTTGACCTCTGAAAGTGTTTTGAAGTGAGAGAATCTTCCACTTTAAGAAACATACTCTCTTCGGACAAAATGGAGAAACACATATGTTTGAAGGAACAATACAATCTCTGGTACAGGTAGGAGTTTCCTGCACATTGTTATCCTCTGGGAATTGAGTTACCTTTTGAAAGTAATGCAGTTAACCTCTCAGGGATGTCAAACGTGAGGAACATCACTTTTGCGCAAAAGAGCTCCATTCCAGTGAATGGAAGAAGCACTGTTTGTCTTCTACAAAATCCATCAATGTTAAAGTAGGAGTGTCTTGCCCTTTGTTTCCCTTTGAGAATTCAGGTACCTTTTGATAGGAATACTGACTAACTCTCAGACGTTTCAAGCTTGATGAACATCACCTTTCTTCAAAATTGCTCCATTAAAGTGAGTGGGAAAAGGACGTTTTGCCTGGTAAGAAAACAATCAATTTTAGACGTAGGAGTGTGTTGCAAATTGTTCCCCATGAGATTTGAGTTACCTATTCATAGGAATACTGCCTACCTCTCAAGGTTTTGAAGTGTGAGAAACGTAAATTTTCTACAAAATAGAAACATATACTGAACGGGAGAAACACTGTATCTCATGTAAGAAAGCCATCAATGTTAGAAGCAGGAGCGTCTAGCACTTTATTACCTTGAGAATGTTGTCAACTTGTGAAAGGAATACTTGTAATCTGAAAGTGTTTTGAAGTGTTAGAATAATTCAGTTTAGGAAAAACACTCTCTTCAGTTGAAATGTAGAAATACACATCTGATGGAACAGTAGCATGTGGTAGGAACAGGAATGTCTTGCACATCGTTTCTGTATGACAACTGAGTTACATTTTGATAGGAACACTGGCCACCTCTCAGCGTTTTCAACTGTGAGAAACATCACCATCGAGCAAAACAGCTCCATTGAAGTGAAAGAAGGTATTACAATTTTTTTGTAAGAAAACCATCAATGTTCAAAACAAGAAGGTCTAGCACCATGTTTCCCATTGCGAACTGAGTCACCTCTTGAAAGGAATACTACCTACCTCTCAGCGTATTCAAGTGTAAGGAACATCAACATTGTGAAAAAGAGCTCCATTCAAGTGAGGCAAAGAAGTAGGTTTTCTCTTGTAAGAAAATCATCAATGTTAGAAGCAGGAGAGTCTAGCATATTGTTTCCCATGGAGAATTGAGTTAATTTATGAAAAGAATAGTGCCTACCTCTCAAGGTTTAAAGAGGTGAGTAAGATCAATTTTGTGCCAAAGAGCTCCTTTCAAGTGAAGGGAAGGACGACGGTTTCTCTGTGAGAAAACCATCAATATTAGAAGCAGAAGAGCTCAGCACAATATTTCCCTGTGAGAACTGAATATATTTTGAAGGAATTACTGCCTACTTCTCCTGTTGTTCACGTGTGAGAATATACACTTTTGTGCCAAATAGTTCCATTCAAGGGAAAGGAAGAAGCATTGTATTGCTTGAAGAACACCATCAATTTTAGAAGCAGGAGTGTCTAGCAAATTTTTTGTCTGTGAAAATGGAGTTAGGATGTGAAAGGATTTCTTGCTATCTGAAAGCTTCTTCAAGCGGGCAAATCATCCTCTGTATTAAAAATACCCACTTGAGACAGAATGTAGAAACAGAGGTATCTTATGAAACAGTACAATGTTAGAGACAGGTGTGTCTTCCACATTGTTTCCCTTTGTGAATTGAGTGAATTCAGGAAAAGAATACTTGCACTCCACAGGGTTTTCAAGTGTGAGAGACTTCCACTTTCTTTAAACTAACTCCCTTCCGGTGAATAGAAGAAGCTGTGTTTCTCTTGTAAGACACCAATCAACGTTTAAAGCACAAAGGTCTAGCACCTTTTTTCCCTGTGAGAATTGAGGTAACTTAGGAGAGGAATACTGCCTACATCTCAGAGTTTAAAAGTGTGAGGTACATCATCTTTAGTCGAATTATTTCCATTCAAGTGAATGGAAGAAGCACTGATCCTCTAGTAGAAAACTGTCACTGCTGGAAACAGGAAGGTCTAGCACATTGCTTCCCAATGAGAACTGAGTTAACTTTGATAGATATACTGTCTACTTCTCACATTTTCTAATCTGAGGAGCATCAACTTTATGCATAATAGCTCCATTCAGGTGAAAGGAAGAAGCACTGTATCTCTTGTAAGAATACCAGCAATTTTAGGATCAGCAGGGCCTAGCACATTGTTTCCTTGAGTGAATTGAGTTCACTTGTCAAAGGAATACTTGTGATCTGAAAGAGCTTTCAAGTGGGATAAACAACCTCTTTAGGAAAAATACCCTCTTCAGACGAAATGGAAAAGCACATGTATCTTATAGAAAAGTACAATGTAAGAGGCAGTAATGTCTTGCTCTTTGTATCCCTATGAGAACTGAGGTACCGTTCGAAAGGTACCTACCTGTGATGGTTTTTATGTGCGATGAACATTCCCTTTGCTGCAAATAGCTCCAATAAGTGTTTGAAGGAATGACTTTTTGTCTTGTAAGAAAACCATCAATCTTAGATGCAGGAGTGTGTTGCACATTGTTTCCCTATGAGAATTGAGTTACCTAGTAAAAGGAATACTACCAACCTCTCATGGTTTCCAAGTGTGAGGAACATAAACTTTCTGCAAAATAGCTCCTTTCAAGTGCATGGAAGGAGCACTGTTTGTCTTGTAAAAATCCGTGAATGTGGAAGATAGAGGGCCAATCACTTTTTTTTTCTTGTGAGCATTGAGCTACCTTTTGAAGGCAATACTGTCTACCTCTCAGGGTTTTCAAGTGTGAGGAACATCAACACTGGGCAAAATAGCTGCATTCAAGTGAATGGATGAAGCTCTATATGTCTTGTAAGGTATCCATCAATGTTAGAAGCAGGAGGCCTAGCACATTGTTTCTATTGAGAATTGAGTTTATTTATGAAGTGAATACTGGCAATCTCTCAGGGTTTTCGTTTACAAAGCATCATTTTTGTGCAAAATAGCCCCAATCTTGTGAATAGAAGAAGCATTCTGTCTCTTGGAAGTAAACCATGATGTCAGAAACTGGAGGGTCCTGCACATTGTTTCCCTGTGAGAATTTAGGTACCTTTTGAAAGTTAATCTTCCTATGTCTCTGCATTGTAAACTGTTGGAACATAACGTTTGTGCAAAATAGCTCCATTCTAGTGAAGGGAAGAAGCACAGTATCACTTGTAATAAAACCATCAATGTTAGAAGCCATATGGTCTAGTACATTGTTTACTGTGTGAACTGAGTTAGCTTGTGAATGAAATACTCACGATCTGAGAGCATTTTGAAGTGGGAGAATCATTCACGTTAGGAAAAATATACACTTCAAAAGAAATGGAAACACATGTATCTTATGGAACAATACAATCTGTGTTTGAGGAAGTAGTGTCTTGCACATTGTTTCCCTATGAGAACTGAATTACATTTTGATAGATGTACTGCCTATATCTCAGGGTTTACAAGTGGGAGGAATATCACCTTTGTGCATAAGAGCTCCATTCAAGTGAATGGAAGAAGCACAGTAGCTTTTGGATGAAAAGCATCCATGTTAGAAGCACAATGGTATAGCACACTGTTTTCCTGTGAGAATTGAATATTCATGTGGAAGGATTATTGCCTACATGTCAGGGTTTTAAAATGTTAGAAACATCAACTTTGTGCAAAATAGTTTCTTCAAGTGAATTGTAGAAGCACTGCTTCTCTTGTATGAAAATGATACCTATTAGAAGCAGCAGAGTCTCACAGTGTTTCTGTGCTAGTATAGAGTTAGTTTGTGAAAGGAATACTTGACCTCTGAAAGTGTTTTGAAGTGAGAGAATCTTCCACTTTAAGAAACATACTCTCTTCGGACAAAATGGAGAAACACATATGTTTGAAGGAACAATACAATCTCTGGTACAGGTAGGAGTTTCCTGCACATTGTTATCCTCTGGGAATTGAGTTACCTTTTGAAAGTAATGCAGTTAACCTCTCAGGGATGTCAAACGTGAGGAACATCACTTTTGCGCAAAAGAGCTCCATTCCAGTGAATGGAAGAAGCACTGTTTGTCTTCTACAAAATCCATCAATGTTAAAGTAGGAGTGTCTTGCCCTTTGTTTCCCTTTGAGAATTCAGGTACCTTTTGATAGGAATACTGACTAACTCTCAGACGTTTCAAGCTTGATGAACATCACCTTTCTTCAAAATTGCTCCATTAAAGTGAGTGGGAAAAGGACGTTTTGCCTGGTAAGAAAACAATCAATTTTAGACGTAGGAGTGTGTTGCAAATTGTTCCCCATGAGATTTGAGTTACCTATTCATAGGAATACTGCCTACCTCTCAAGGTTTTGAAGTGTGAGAAACGTAAATTTTCTACAAAATAGAAACATATACTGAACGGGAGAAACACTGTATCTCATGTAAGAAAGCCATCAATGTTAGAAGCAGGAGCGTCTAGCACTTTATTACCTTGAGAATGTTGTCAACTTGTGAAAGGAATACTTGTAATCTGAAAGTGTTTTGAAGTGTTAGAATAATTCAGTTTAGGAAAAACACTCTCTTCAGTTGAAATGTAGAAATACACATCTGATGGAACAGTAGCATGTGGTAGGAACAGGAATGTCTTGCACATCGTTTCTGTATGACAACTGAGTTACATTTTGATAGGAACACTGGCCACCTCTCAGCGTTTTCAACTGTGAGAAACATCACCATCGAGCAAAACAGCTCCATTGAAGTGAAAGAAGGTATTACAATTTTTTTGTAAGAAAACCATCAATGTTCAAAACAAGAAGGTCTAGCACCATGTTTCCCATTGCGAACTGAGTCACCTCTTGAAAGGAATACTACCTACCTCTCAGCGTATTCAAGTGTAAGGAACATCAACATTGTGAAAAAGAGCTCCATTCAAGTGAGGCAAAGAAGTAGGTTTTCTCTTGTAAGAAAATCATCAATGTTAGAAGCAGGAGAGTCTAGCATATTGTTTCCCATGGAGAATTGAGTTAATTTATGAAAAGAATAGTGCCTACCTCTCAAGGTTTAAAGAGGTGAGTAAGATCAATTTTGTGCCAAAGAGCTCCTTTCAAGTGAAGGGAAGGACGACGGTTTCTCTGTGAGAAAACCATCAATATTAGAAGCAGAAGAGCTCAGCACAATATTTCCCTGTGAGAAATGAATATATTTTGAAGGAATTACTGCCTACTTCTCCTGTTGTTCACGTGTGAGAATATACACTTTTGTGCCAAATAGTTCCATTCAAGGGAAAGGAAGAAGCATTGTATCGCTTGAAGAACACCATCAATTTTAGAAGCAGGAGTGTCTCGCAAATTTTTTGTCTGTGAAAATGGAGTTAGGATGTGAAAGGATTTCTTGCTATCTGAAAGCTTCTTGAAGCGGGCAAATCATCCTCTGTATTAAAAATACCCACTTGAGACAGAATGTAGAAACAGAGGTATCTTATGAAACAGTACAATGTTAGAGACAGGTGTGTCTTCCACATTGTTTCCCTTTGTGAATTGAGTGAATTCAGGAAAAGAATACTTGCACTCCACAGGGTTTTCAAGTGTGAGAGACTTCCACTTTCTTTAAACTAACTCCCTTCCGGTGAATAGAAGAAGCTGTGTTTCTCTTGTAAGACACCAATCAACGTTTAAAGCACAAAGGTCTAGCACCTTTTTTCCCTGTGAGAATTGAGGTAACTTAGGAGAGGAATACTGCCTACATCTCAGAGTTTAAAAGTGTGAGGTACATCATCTTTAGTCGAATTATTTCCATTCAAGTGAATGGAAGAAGCACTGATCCTCTAGTAGAAAACTGTCACTGCTGGAAACAGGAAGGTCTAGCACATTGCTTCCCAATGAGAACTGAGTTAACTTTGATAGATATACTGTCTACTTCTCACATTTTCTAATCTGAGGAGCATCAACTTTATGCATAATAGCTCCATTCAGGTGAAAGGAAGAAGCACTGTATCTCTTGTAAGAATACCAGCAATTTTAGGATCAGCAGGGCCTAGCACATTGTTTCCTTGAGTGAATTGAGTTCACTTGTCAAAGGAATACTTGTGATCTGAAAGAGCTTTCAAGTGGGATAAACAACCTCTTTAGGAAAAATACCCTCTTCAGACGAAATGGAAAAGCACATGTATCTTATAGAAAAGTACAATGTAAGAGGCAGTAATGTCTTGCTCTTTGTATCCCTATGAGAACTGAGGTACCGTTCGAAAGGTACCTACCTGTGATGGTTTTTATGTGCGATGAACATTCCCTTTGCTGCAAATAGCTCCAATAAGTGTTTGAAGGAATGACTTTTTGTCTTGTAAGAAAACCATCAATCTTAGATGCAGGAGTGTGTTGCACATTGTTTCCCTATGAGAATTGAGTTACCTAGTAAAAGGAATACTACCAACCTCTCATGGTTTCCAAGTGTGAGGAACATAAACTTTCTGCAAAATAGCTCCTTTCAAGTGCATGGAAGGAGCACTGTTTGTCTTGTAAAAATCCGTGAATGTGGAAGATAGAGGGCCAATCACTTTTTTTTTCTTGTGAGCATTGAGCTACCTTTTGAAGGCAATACTGTCTACCTCTCAGGGTTTTCAAGTGTGAGGAACATCAACACTGGGCAAAATAGCTGCATTCAAGTGAATGGATGAAGCTCTATATGTCTTGTAAGGTATCCATCAATGTTAGAAGCAGGAGGCCTAGCACATTGTTTCTATTGAGAATTGAGTTTATTTATGAAGTGAATACTGGCAATCTCTCAGGGTTTTCGTTTACAAAGCATCATTTTTGTGCAAAATAGCCCCAATCTTGTGAATAGAAGAAGCATTCTGTCTCTTGGAAGTAAACCATGATGTCAGAAACTGGAGGGTCCTGCACATTGTTTCCCTGTGAGAATTTAGGTACCTTTTGAAAGTTAATCTTCCTATGTCTCTGCATTGTAAACTGTTGGAACATAACGTTTGTGCAAAATAGCTCCATTCTAGTGAAGGGAAGAAGCACAGTATCACTTGTAATAAAACCATCAATGTTAGAAGCCATATGGTCTAGTACATTGTTTACTGTGTGAACTGAGTTAGCTTGTGAATGAAATACTCACGATCTGAGAGCATTTTGAAGTGGGAGAATCATTCACGTTAGGAAAAATATACACTTCAAAAGAAATGGAAACACATGTATCTTATGGAACAATACAATCTGTGTTTGAGGAAGTAGTGTCTTGCACATTGTTTCCCTATGAGAACTGAATTACATTTTGATAGATGTACTGCCTATATCTCAGGGTTTACAAGTGGGAGGAATATCACCTTTGTGCATAAGAGCTCCATTCAAGTGAATGGAAGAAGCACAGTAGCTTTTGGATGAAAAGCATCCATGTTAGAAGCACAATGGTATAGCACACTGTTTTCCTGTGAGAATTGAATATTCATGTGGAAGGATTATTGCCTACATGTCAGGGTTTTAAAATGTTAGAAACATCAACTTTGTGCAAAATAGTTTCTTCAAGTGAATTGTAGAAGCACTGCTTCTCTTGTATGAAAATGATACCTATTAGAAGCAGCAGAGTCTCACAGTGTTTCTGTGCTAGTATAGAGTTAGTTTGTGAAAGGAATACTTGACCTCTGAAAGTGTTTTGAAGTGAGAGAATCTTCCACTTTAAGAAACATACTCTCTTCGGACAAAATGGAGAAACACATATGTTTGAAGGAACAATACAATCTCTGGTACAGGTAGGAGTTTCCTGCACATTGTTATCCTCTGGGAATTGAGTTACCTTTTGAAAGTAATGCAGTTAACCTCTCAGGGATGTCAAACGTGAGGAACATCACTTTTGCGCAAAAGAGCTCCATTCCAGTGAATGGAAGAAGCACTGTTTGTCTTCTACAAAATCCATCAATGTTAAAGTAGGAGTGTCTTGCCCTTTGTTTCCCTTTGAGAATTCAGGTACCTTTTGATAGGAATACTGACTAACTCTCAGACGTTTCAAGCTTGATGAACATCACCTTTCTTCAAAATTGCTCCATTAAAGTGAGTGGGAAAAGGACGTTTTGCCTGGTAAGAAAACAATCAATTTTAGACGTAGGAGTGTGTTGCAAATTGTTCCCCATGAGATTTGAGTTACCTATTCATAGGAATACTGCCTACCTCTCAAGGTTTTGAAGTGTGAGAAACGTAAATTTTCTACAAAATAGAAACATATACTGAACGGGAGAAACACTGTATCTCATGTAAGAAAGCCATCAATGTTAGAAGCAGGAGCGTCTAGCACTTTATTACCTTGAGAATGTTGTCAACTTGTGAAAGGAATACTTGTAATCTGAAAGTGTTTTGAAGTGTTAGAATAATTCAGTTTAGGAAAAACACTCTCTTCAGTTGAAATGTAGAAATACACATCTGATGGAACAGTAGCATGTGGTAGGAACAGGAATGTCTTGCACATCGTTTCTGTATGACAACTGAGTTACATTTTGATAGGAACACTGGCCACCTCTCAGCGTTTTCAACTGTGAGAAACATCACCATCGAGCAAAACAGCTCCATTGAAGTGAAAGAAGGTATTACAATTTTTTTGTAAGAAAACCATCAATGTTCAAAACAAGAAGGTCTAGCACCATGTTTCCCATTGCGAACTGAGTCACCTCTTGAAAGGAATACTACCTACCTCTCAGCGTATTCAAGTGTAAGGAACATCAACATTGTGAAAAAGAGCTCCATTCAAGTGAGGCAAAGAAGTAGGTTTTCTCTTGTAAGAAAATCATCAATGTTAGAAGCAGGAGAGTCTAGCATATTGTTTCCCATGGAGAATTGAGTTAATTTATGAAAAGAATAGTGCCTACCTCTCAAGGTTTAAAGAGGTGAGTAAGATCAATTTTGTGCCAAAGAGCTCCTTTCAAGTGAAGGGAAGGACGACGGTTTCTCTGTGAGAAAACCATCAATATTAGAAGCAGAAGAGCTCAGCACAATATTTCCCTGTGAGAACTGAATATATTTTGAAGGAATTACTGCCTACTTCTCCTGTTGTTCACGTGTGAGAATATACACTTTTGTGCCAAATAGTTCCATTCAAGGGAAAGGAAGAAGCATTGTATCGCTTGAAGAACACCATCAATTTTAGAAGCAGGAGTGTCTCGCAAATTTTTTGTCTGTGAAAATGGAGTTAGGATGTGAAAGGATTTCTTGCTATCTGAAAGCTTCTTGAAGCGGGCAAATCATCCTCTGTATTAAAAATACCCACTTGAGACAGAATGTAGAAACAGAGGTATCTTATGAAACAGTACAATGTTAGAGACAGGTGTGTCTTCCACATTGTTTCCCTTTGTGAATTGAGTGAATTCAGGAAAAGAATACTTGCACTCCACAGGGTTTTCAAGTGTGAGAGACTTCCACTTTCTTTAAACTAACTCCCTTCCGGTGAATAGAAGAAGCTGTGTTTCTCTTGTAAGACACCAATCAACGTTTAAAGCACAAAGGTCTAGCACCTTTTTTCCCTGTGAGAATTGAGGTAACTTAGGAGAGGAATACTGCCTACATCTCAGAGTTTAAAAGTGTGAGGTACATCATCTTTAGTCGAATTATTTCCATTCAAGTGAATGGAAGAAGCACTGATCCTCTAGTAGAAAACTGTCACTGCTGGAAACAGGAAGGTCTAGCACATTGCTTCCCAATGAGAACTGAGTTAACTTTGATAGATATACTGTCTACTTCTCACATTTTCTAATCTGAGGAGCATCAACTTTATGCATAATAGCTCCATTCAGGTGAAAGGAAGAAGCACTGTATCTCTTGTAAGAATACCAGCAATTTTAGGATCAGCAGGGCCTAGCACATTGTTTCCTTGAGTGAATTGAGTTCACTTGTCAAAGGAATACTTGTGATCTGAAAGAGCTTTCAAGTGGGATAAACAACCTCTTTAGGAAAAATACCCTCTTCAGACGAAATGGAAAAGCACATGTATCTTATAGAAAAGTACAATGTAAGAGGCAGTAATGTCTTGCTCTTTGTATCCCTATGAGAACTGAGGTACCGTTCGAAAGGTACCTACCTGTGATGGTTTTTATGTGCGATGAACATTCCCTTTGCTGCAAATAGCTCCAATAAGTGTTTGAAGGAATGACTTTTTGTCTTGTAAGAAAACCATCAATCTTAGATGCAGGAGTGTGTTGCACATTGTTTCCCTATGAGAATTGAGTTACCTAGTAAAAGGAATACTACCAACCTCTCATGGTTTCCAAGTGTGAGGAACATAAACTTTCTGCAAAATAGCTCCTTTCAAGTGCATGGAAGGAGCACTGTTTGTCTTGTAAAAATCCGTGAATGTGGAAGATAGAGGGCCAATCACTTTTTTTTTCTTGTGAGCATTGAGCTACCTTTTGAAGGCAATACTGTCTACCTCTCAGGGTTTTCAAGTGTGAGGAACATCAACACTGGGCAAAATAGCTGCATTCAAGTGAATGGATGAAGCTCTATATGTCTTGTAAGGTATCCATCAATGTTAGAAGCAGGAGGCCTAGCACATTGTTTCTATTGAGAATTGAGTTTATTTATGAAGTGAATACTGGCAATCTCTCAGGGTTTTCGTTTACAAAGCATCATTTTTGTGCAAAATAGCCCCAATCTTGTGAATAGAAGAAGCATTCTGTCTCTTGGAAGTAAACCATGATGTCAGAAACTGGAGGGTCCTGCACATTGTTTCCCTGTGAGAATTTAGGTACCTTTTGAAAGTTAATCTTCCTATGTCTCTGCATTGTAAACTGTTGGAACATAACGTTTGTGCAAAATAGCTCCATTCTAGTGAAGGGAAGAAGCACAGTATCACTTGTAATAAAACCATCAATGTTAGAAGCCATATGGTCTAGTACATTGTTTACTGTGTGAACTGAGTTAGCTTGTGAATGAAATACTCACGATCTGAGAGCATTTTGAAGTGGGAGAATCATTCACGTTAGGAAAAATATACACTTCAAAAGAAATGGAAACACATGTATCTTATGGAACAATACAATCTGTGTTTGAGGAAGTAGTGTCTTGCACATTGTTTCCCTATGAGAACTGAATTACATTTTGATAGATGTACTGCCTATATCTCAGGGTTTACAAGTGGGAGGAATATCACCTTTGTGCATAAGAGCTCCATTCAAGTGAATGGAAGAAGCACAGTAGCTTTTGGATGAAAAGCATCCATGTTAGAAGCACAATGGTATAGCACACTGTTTTCCTGTGAGAATTGAATATTCATGTGGAAGGATTATTGCCTACATGTCAGGGTTTTAAAATGTTAGAAACATCAACTTTGTGCAAAATAGTTTCTTCAAGTGAATTGTAGAAGCACTGCTTCTCTTGTATGAAAATGATACCTATTAGAAGCAGCAGAGTCTCACAGTGTTTCTGTGCTAGTATAGAGTTAGTTTGTGAAAGGAATACTTGACCTCTGAAAGTGTTTTGAAGTGAGAGAATCTTCCACTTTAAGAAACATACTCTCTTCGGACAAAATGGAGAAACACATATGTTTGAAGGAACAATACAATCTCTGGTACAGGTAGGAGTTTCCTGCACATTGTTATCCTCTGGGAATTGAGTTACCTTTTGAAAGTAATGCAGTTAACCTCTCAGGGATGTCAAACGTGAGGAACATCACTTTTGCGCAAAAGAGCTCCATTCCAGTGAATGGAAGAAGCACTGTTTGTCTTCTACAAAATCCATCAATGTTAAAGTAGGAGTGTCTTGCCCTTTGTTTCCCTTTGAGAATTCAGGTACCTTTTGATAGGAATACTGACTAACTCTCAGACGTTTCAAGCTTGATGAACATCACCTTTCTTCAAAATTGCTCCATTAAAGTGAGTGGGAAAAGGACGTTTTGCCTGGTAAGAAAACAATCAATTTTAGACGTAGGAGTGTGTTGCAAATTGTTCCCCATGAGATTTGAGTTACCTATTCATAGGAATACTGCCTACCTCTCAAGGTTTTGAAGTGTGAGAAACGTAAATTTTCTACAAAATAGAAACATATACTGAACGGGAGAAACACTGTATCTCATGTAAGAAAGCCATCAATGTTAGAAGCAGGAGCGTCTAGCACTTTATTACCTTGAGAATGTTGTCAACTTGTGAAAGGAATACTTGTAATCTGAAAGTGTTTTGAAGTGTTAGAATAATTCAGTTTAGGAAAAACACTCTCTTCAGTTGAAATGTAGAAATACACATCTGATGGAACAGTAGCATGTGGTAGGAACAGGAATGTCTTGCACATCGTTTCTGTATGACAACTGAGTTACATTTTGATAGGAACACTGGCCACCTCTCAGCGTTTTCAACTGTGAGAAACATCACCATCGAGCAAAACAGCTCCATTGAAGTGAAAGAAGGTATTACAATTTTTTTGTAAGAAAACCATCAATGTTCAAAACAAGAAGGTCTAGCACCATGTTTCCCATTGCGAACTGAGTCACCTCTTGAAAGGAATACTACCTACCTCTCAGCGTATTCAAGTGTAAGGAACATCAACATTGTGAAAAAGAGCTCCATTCAAGTGAGGCAAAGAAGTAGGTTTTCTCTTGTAAGAAAATCATCAATGTTAGAAGCAGGAGAGTCTAGCATATTGTTTCCCATGGAGAATTGAGTTAATTTATGAAAAGAATAGTGCCTACCTCTCAAGGTTTAAAGAGGTGAGTAAGATCAATTTTGTGCCAAAGAGCTCCTTTCAAGTGAAGGGAAGGACGACGGTTTCTCTGTGAGAAAACCATCAATATTAGAAGCAGAAGAGCTCAGCACAATATTTCCCTGTGAGAACTGAATATATTTTGAAGGAATTACTGCCTACTTCTCCTGTTGTTCACGTGTGAGAATATACACTTTTGTGCCAAATAGTTCCATTCAAGGGAAAGGAAGAAGCATTGTATCGCTTGAAGAACACCATCAATTTTAGAAGCAGGAGTGTCTAGCAAATTTTTTGTCTGTGAAAATGGAGTTAGGATGTGAAAGGATTTCTTGCTATCTGAAAGCTTCTTGAAGCGGGCAAATCATCCTCTGTATTAAAAATACCCACTTGAGACAGAATGTAGAAACAGAGGTATCTTATGAAACAGTACAATGTTAGAGACAGGTGTGTCTTCCACATTGTTTCCCTTTGTGAATTGAGTGAATTCAGGAAAAGAATACTTGCACTCCACAGGGTTTTCAAGTGTGAGAGACTTCCACTTTCTTTAAACTAACTCCCTTCCGGTGAATAGAAGAAGCTGTGTTTCTCTTGTAAGACACCAATCAACGTTTAAAGCACAAAGGTCTAGCACCTTTTTTCCCTGTGAGAATTGAGGTAACTTAGGAGAGGAATACTGCCTACATCTCAGAGTTTAAAAGTGTGAGGTACATCATCTTTAGTCGAATTATTTCCATTCAAGTGAATGGAAGAAGCACTGATCCTCTAGTAGAAAACTGTCACTGCTGGAAACAGGAAGGTCTAGCACATTGCTTCCCAATGAGAACTGAGTTAACTTTGATAGATATACTGTCTACTTCTCACATTTTCTAATCTGAGGAGCATCAACTTTATGCATAATAGCTCCATTCAGGTGAAAGGAAGAAGCACTGTATCTCTTGTAAGAATACCAGCAATTTTAGGATCAGCAGGGCCTAGCACATTGTTTCCTTGAGTGAATTGAGTTCACTTGTCAAAGGAATACTTGTGATCTGAAAGAGCTTTCAAGTGGGATAAACAACCTCTTTAGGAAAAATACCCTCTTCAGACGAAATGGAAAAGCACATGTATCTTATAGAAAAGTACAATGTAAGAGGCAGTAATGTCTTGCTCTTTGTATCCCTATGAGAACTGAGGTACCGTTCGAAAGGTACCTACCTGTGATGGTTTTTATGTGCGATGAACATTCCCTTTGCTGCAAATAGCTCCAATAAGTGTTTGAAGGAATGACTTTTTGTCTTGTAAGAAAACCATCAATCTTAGATGCAGGAGTGTGTTGCACATTGTTTCCCTATGAGAATTGAGTTACCTAGTAAAAGGAATACTACCAACCTCTCATGGTTTCCAAGTGTGAGGAACATAAACTTTCTGCAAAATAGCTCCTTTCAAGTGCATGGAAGGAGCACTGTTTCTCTTGTAAAAATCCGTGAATGTGGAAGATAGAGGGCCAATCACTTTTTTTTTCTTGTGAGCATTGAGCTACCTTTTGAAGGCAATACTGTCTACCTCTCAGGGTTTTCAAGTGTGAGGAACATCAACACTGGGCAAAATAGCTGCATTCAAGTGAATGGATGAAGCTCTATATGTCTTGTAAGGTATCCATCAATGTTAGAAGCAGGAGGCCTAGCACATTGTTTCTATTGAGAATTGAGTTTATTTATGAAGTGAATACTGGCAATCTCTCAGGGTTTTCGTTTACAAAGCATCATTTTTGTGCAAAATAGCCCCAATCTTGTGAATAGAAGAAGCATTCTGTCTCTTGGAAGTAAACCATGATGTCAGAAACTGGAGGGTCCTGCACATTGTTTCCCTGTGAGAATTTAGGTACCTTTTGAAAGTTAATCTTCCTATGTCTCTGCATTGTAAACTGTTGGAACATAACGTTTGTGCAAAATAGCTCCATTCTAGTGAAGGGAAGAAGCACAGTATCACTTGTAATAAAACCATCAATGTTAGAAGCCATATGGTCTAGTACATTGTTTACTGTGTGAACTGAGTTAGCTTGTGAATGAAATACTCACGATCTGAGAGCATTTTGAAGTGGGAGAATCATTCACGTTAGGAAAAATATACACTTCAAAAGAAATGGAAACACATGTATCTTATGGAACAATACAATCTGTGTTTGAGGAAGTAGTGTCTTGCACATTGTTTCCCTATGAGAACTGAATTACATTTTGATAGATGTACTGCCTATATCTCAGGGTTTACAAGTGGGAGGAATATCACCTTTGTGCATAAGAGCTCCATTCAAGTGAATGGAAGAAGCACAGTAGCTTTTGGATGAAAAGCATCCATGTTAGAAGCACAATGGTATAGCACACTGTTTTCCTGTGAGAATTGAATATTCATGTGGAAGGATTATTGCCTACATGTCAGGGTTTTAAAATGTTAGAAACATCAACTTTGTGCAAAATAGTTTCTTCAAGTGAATTGTAGAAGCACTGCTTCTCTTGTATGAAAATGATACCTATTAGAAGCAGCAGAGTCTCACAGTGTTTCTGTGCTAGTATAGAGTTAGTTTGTGAAAGGAATACTTGACCTCTGAAAGTGTTTTGAAGTGAGAGAATCTTCCACTTTAAGAAACATACTCTCTTCGGACAAAATGGAGAAACACATATGTTTGAAGGAACAATACAATCTCTGGTACAGGTAGGAGTTTCCTGCACATTGTTATCCTCTGGGAATTGAGTTACCTTTTGAAAGTAATGCAGTTAACCTCTCAGGGATGTCAAACGTGAGGAACATCACTTTTGCGCAAAAGAGCTCCATTCCAGTGAATGGAAGAAGCACTGTTTGTCTTCTACAAAATCCATCAATGTTAAAGTAGGAGTGTCTTGCCCTTTGTTTCCCTTTGAGAATTCAGGTACCTTTTGATAGGAATACTGACTAACTCTCAGACGTTTCAAGCTTGATGAACATCACCTTTCTTCAAAATTGCTCCATTAAAGTGAGTGGGAAAAGGACGTTTTGCCTGGTAAGAAAACAATCAATTTTAGACGTAGGAGTGTGTTGCAAATTGTTCCCCATGAGATTTGAGTTACCTATTCATAGGAATACTGCCTACCTCTCAAGGTTTTGAAGTGTGAGAAACGTAAATTTTCTACAAAATAGAAACATATACTGAACGGGAGAAACACTGTATCTCATGTAAGAAAGCCATCAATGTTAGAAGCAGGAGCGTCTAGCACTTTATTACCTTGAGAATGTTGTCAACTTGTGAAAGGAATACTTGTAATCTGAAAGTGTTTTGAAGTGTTAGAATAATTCAGTTTAGGAAAAACACTCTCTTCAGTTGAAATGTAGAAATACACATCTGATGGAACAGTAGCATGTGGTAGGAACAGGAATGTCTTGCACATCGTTTCTGTATGACAACTGAGTTACATTTTGATAGGAACACTGGCCACCTCTCAGCGTTTTCAACTGTGAGAAACATCACCATCGAGCAAAACAGCTCCATTGAAGTGAAAGAAGGTATTACAATTTTTTTGTAAGAAAACCATCAATGTTCAAAACAAGAAGGTCTAGCACCATGTTTCCCATTGCGAACTGAGTCACCTCTTGAAAGGAATACTACCTACCTCTCAGCGTATTCAAGTGTAAGGAACATCAACATTGTGAAAAAGAGCTCCATTCAAGTGAGGCAAAGAAGTAGGTTTTCTCTTGTAAGAAAATCATCAATGTTAGAAGCAGGAGAGTCTAGCATATTGTTTCCCATGGAGAATTGAGTTAATTTATGAAAAGAATAGTGCCTACCTCTCAAGGTTTAAAGAGGTGAGTAAGATCAATTTTGTGCCAAAGAGCTCCTTTCAAGTGAAGGGAAGGACGACGGTTTCTCTGTGAGAAAACCATCAATATTAGAAGCAGAAGAGCTCAGCACAATATTTCCCTGTGAGAACTGAATATATTTTGAAGGAATTACTGCCTACTTCTCCTGTTGTTCACGTGTGAGAATATACACTTTTGTGCCAAATAGTTCCATTCAAGGGAAAGGAAGAAGCATTGTATCGCTTGAAGAACACCATCAATTTTAGAAGCAGGAGTGTCTAGCAAATTTTTTGTCTGTGAAAATGGAGTTAGGATGTGAAAGGATTTCTTGCTATCTGAAAGCTTCTTGAAGCGGGCAAATCATCCTCTGTATTAAAAATACCCACTTGAGACAGAATGTAGAAACAGAGGTATCTTATGAAACAGTACAATGTTAGAGACAGGTGTGTCTTCCACATTGTTTCCCTTTGTGAATTGAGTGAATTCAGGAAAAGAATACTTGCACTCCACAGGGTTTTCAAGTGTGAGAGACTTCCACTTTCTTTAAACTAACTCCCTTCCGGTGAATAGAAGAAGCTGTGTTTCTCTTGTAAGACACCAATCAACGTTTAAAGCACAAAGGTCTAGCACCTTTTTTCCCTGTGAGAATTGAGGTAACTTAGGAGAGGAATACTGCCTACATCTCAGAGTTTAAAAGTGTGAGGTACATCATCTTTAGTCGAATTATTTCCATTCAAGTGAATGGAAGAAGCACTGATCCTCTAGTAGAAAACTGTCACTGCTGGAAACAGGAAGGTCTAGCACATTGCTTCCCAATGAGAACTGAGTTAACTTTGATAGATATACTGTCTACTTCTCACATTTTCTAATCTGAGGAGCATCAACTTTATGCATAATAGCTCCATTCAGGTGAAAGGAAGAAGCACTGTATCTCTTGTAAGAATACCAGCAATTTTAGGATCAGCAGGGCCTAGCACATTGTTTCCTTGAGTGAATTGAGTTCACTTGTCAAAGGAATACTTGTGATCTGAAAGAGCTTTCAAGTGGGATAAACAACCTCTTTAGGAAAAATACCCTCTTCAGACGAAATGGAAAAGCACATGTATCTTATAGAAAAGTACAATGTAAGAGGCAGTAATGTCTTGCTCTTTGTATCCCTATGAGAACTGAGGTACCGTTCGAAAGGTACCTACCTGTGATGGTTTTTATGTGCGATGAACATTCCCTTTGCTGCAAATAGCTCCAATAAGTGTTTGAAGGAATGACTTTTTGTCTTGTAAGAAAACCATCAATCTTAGATGCAGGAGTGTGTTGCACATTGTTTCCCTATGAGAATTGAGTTACCTAGTAAAAGGAATACTACCAACCTCTCATGGTTTCCAAGTGTGAGGAACATAAACTTTCTGCAAAATAGCTCCTTTCAAGTGCATGGAAGGAGCACTGTTTCTCTTGTAAAAATCCGTGAATGTGGAAGATAGAGGGCCAATCACTTTTTTTTTCTTGTGAGCATTGAGCTACCTTTTGAAGGCAATACTGTCTACCTCTCAGGGTTTTCAAGTGTGAGGAACATCAACACTGGGCAAAATAGCTGCATTCAAGTGAATGGATGAAGCTCTATATGTCTTGTAAGGTATCCATCAATGTTAGAAGCAGGAGGCCTAGCACATTGTTTCTATTGAGAATTGAGTTTATTTATGAAGTGAATACTGGCAATCTCTCAGGGTTTTCGTTTACAAAGCATCATTTTTGTGCAAAATAGCCCCAATCTTGTGAATAGAAGAAGCATTCTGTCTCTTGGAAGTAAACCATGATGTCAGAAACTGGAGGGTCCTGCACATTGTTTCCCTGTGAGAATTTAGGTACCTTTTGAAAGTTAATCTTCCTATGTCTCTGCATTGTAAACTGTTGGAACATAACGTTTGTGCAAAATAGCTCCATTCTAGTGAAGGGAAGAAGCACAGTATCACTTGTAATAAAACCATCAATGTTAGAAGCCATATGGTCTAGTACATTGTTTACTGTGTGAACTGAGTTAGCTTGTGAATGAAATACTCACGATCTGAGAGCATTTTGAAGTGGGAGAATCATTCACGTTAGGAAAAATATACACTTCAAAAGAAATGGAAACACATGTATCTTATGGAACAATACAATCTGTGTTTGAGGAAGTAGTGTCTTGCACATTGTTTCCCTATGAGAACTGAATTACATTTTGATAGATGTACTGCCTATATCTCAGGGTTTACAAGTGGGAGGAATATCACCTTTGTGCATAAGAGCTCCATTCAAGTGAATGGAAGAAGCACAGTAGCTTTTGGATGAAAAGCATCCATGTTAGAAGCACAATGGTATAGCACACTGTTTTCCTGTGAGAATTGAATATTCATGTGGAAGGATTATTGCCTACATGTCAGGGTTTTAAAATGTTAGAAACATCAACTTTGTGCAAAATAGTTTCTTCAAGTGAATTGTAGAAGCACTGCTTCTCTTGTATGAAAATGATACCTATTAGAAGCAGCAGAGTCTCACAGTGTTTCTGTGCTAGTATAGAGTTAGTTTGTGAAAGGAATACTTGACCTCTGAAAGTGTTTTGAAGTGAGAGAATCTTCCACTTTAAGAAACATACTCTCTTCGGACAAAATGGAGAAACACATATGTTTGAAGGAACAATACAATCTCTGGTACAGGTAGGAGTTTCCTGCACATTGTTATCCTCTGGGAATTGAGTTACCTTTTGAAAGTAATGCAGTTAACCTCTCAGGGATGTCAAACGTGAGGAACATCACTTTTGCGCAAAAGAGCTCCATTCCAGTGAATGGAAGAAGCACTGTTTGTCTTCTACAAAATCCATCAATGTTAAAGTAGGAGTGTCTTGCCCTTTGTTTCCCTTTGAGAATTCAGGTACCTTTTGATAGGAATACTGACTAACTCTCAGACGTTTCAAGCTTGATGAACATCACCTTTCTTCAAAATTGCTCCATTAAAGTGAGTGGGAAAAGGACGTTTTGCCTGGTAAGAAAACAATCAATTTTAGACGTAGGAGTGTGTTGCAAATTGTTCCCCATGAGATTTGAGTTACCTATTCATAGGAATACTGCCTACCTCTCAAGGTTTTGAAGTGTGAGAAACGTAAATTTTCTACAAAATAGAAACATATACTGAACGGGAGAAACACTGTATCTCATGTAAGAAAGCCATCAATGTTAGAAGCAGGAGCGTCTAGCACTTTATTACCTTGAGAATGTTGTCAACTTGTGAAAGGAATACTTGTAATCTGAAAGTGTTTTGAAGTGTTAGAATAATTCAGTTTAGGAAAAACACTCTCTTCAGTTGAAATGTAGAAATACACATCTGATGGAACAGTAGCATGTGGTAGGAACAGGAATGTCTTGCACATCGTTTCTGTATGACAACTGAGTTACATTTTGATAGGAACACTGGCCACCTCTCAGCGTTTTCAACTGTGAGAAACATCACCATCGAGCAAAACAGCTCCATTGAAGTGAAAGAAGGTATTACAATTTTTTTGTAAGAAAACCATCAATGTTCAAAACAAGAAGGTCTAGCACCATGTTTCCCATTGCGAACTGAGTCACCTCTTGAAAGGAATACTACCTACCTCTCAGCGTATTCAAGTGTAAGGAACATCAACATTGTGAAAAAGAGCTCCATTCAAGTGAGGCAAAGAAGTAGGTTTTCTCTTGTAAGAAAATCATCAATGTTAGAAGCAGGAGAGTCTAGCATATTGTTTCCCATGGAGAATTGAGTTAATTTATGAAAAGAATAGTGCCTACCTCTCAAGGTTTAAAGAGGTGAGTAAGATCAATTTTGTGCCAAAGAGCTCCTTTCAAGTGAAGGGAAGGACGACGGTTTCTCTGTGAGAAAACCATCAATATTAGAAGCAGAAGAGCTCAGCACAATATTTCCCTGTGAGAACTGAATATATTTTGAAGGAATTACTGCCTACTTCTCCTGTTGTTCACGTGTGAGAATATACACTTTTGTGCCAAATAGTTCCATTCAAGGGAAAGGAAGAAGCATTGTATCGCTTGAAGAACACCATCAATTTTAGAAGCAGGAGTGTCTAGCAAATTTTTTGTCTGTGAAAATGGAGTTAGGATGTGAAAGGATTTCTTGCTATCTGAAAGCTTCTTGAAGCGGGCAAATCATCCTCTGTATTAAAAATACCCACTTGAGACAGAATGTAGAAACAGAGGTATCTTATGAAACAGTACAATGTTAGAGACAGGTGTGTCTTCCACATTGTTTCCCTTTGTGAATTGAGTGAATTCAGGAAAAGAATACTTGCACTCCACAGGGTTTTCAAGTGTGAGAGACTTCCACTTTCTTTAAACTAACTCCCTTCCGGTGAATAGAAGAAGCTGTGTTTCTCTTGTAAGACACCAATCAACGTTTAAAGCACAAAGGTCTAGCACCTTTTTTCCCTGTGAGAATTGAGGTAACTTAGGAGAGGAATACTGCCTACATCTCAGAGTTTAAAAGTGTGAGGTACATCATCTTTAGTCGAATTATTTCCATTCAAGTGAATGGAAGAAGCACTGATCCTCTAGTAGAAAACTGTCACTGCTGGAAACAGGAAGGTCTAGCACATTGCTTCCCAATGAGAACTGAGTTAACTTTGATAGATATACTGTCTACTTCTCACATTTTCTAATCTGAGGAGCATCAACTTTATGCATAATAGCTCCATTCAGGTGAAAGGAAGAAGCACTGTATCTCTTGTAAGAATACCAGCAATTTTAGGATCAGCAGGGCCTAGCACATTGTTTCCTTGAGTGAATTGAGTTCACTTGTCAAAGGAATACTTGTGATCTGAAAGAGCTTTCAAGTGGGATAAACAACCTCTTTAGGAAAAATACCCTCTTCAGACGAAATGGAAAAGCACATGTATCTTATAGAAAAGTACAATGTAAGAGGCAGTAATGTCTTGCTCTTTGTATCCCTATGAGAACTGAGGTACCGTTCGAAAGGTACCTACCTGTGATGGTTTTTATGTGCGATGAACATTCCCTTTGCTGCAAATAGCTCCAATAAGTGTTTGAAGGAATGACTTTTTGTCTTGTAAGAAAACCATCAATCTTAGATGCAGGAGTGTGTTGCACATTGTTTCCCTATGAGAATTGAGTTACCTAGTAAAAGGAATACTACCAACCTCTCATGGTTTCCAAGTGTGAGGAACATAAACTTTCTGCAAAATAGCTCCTTTCAAGTGCATGGAAGGAGCACTGTTTCTCTTGTAAAAATCCGTGAATGTGGAAGATAGAGGGCCAATCACTTTTTTTTTCTTGTGAGCATTGAGCTACCTTTTGAAGGCAATACTGTCTACCTCTCAGGGTTTTCAAGTGTGAGGAACATCAACACTGGGCAAAATAGCTGCATTCAAGTGAATGGATGAAGCTCTATATGTCTTGTAAGGTATCCATCAATGTTAGAAGCAGGAGGCCTAGCACATTGTTTCTATTGAGAATTGAGTTTATTTATGAAGTGAATACTGGCAATCTCTCAGGGTTTTCGTTTACAAAGCATCATTTTTGTGCAAAATAGCCCCAATCTTGTGAATAGAAGAAGCATTCTGTCTCTTGGAAGTAAACCATGATGTCAGAAACTGGAGGGTCCTGCACATTGTTTCCCTGTGAGAATTTAGGTACCTTTTGAAAGTTAATCTTCCTATGTCTCTGCATTGTAAACTGTTGGAACATAACGTTTGTGCAAAATAGCTCCATTCTAGTGAAGGGAAGAAGCACAGTATCACTTGTAATAAAACCATCAATGTTAGAAGCCATATGGTCTAGTACATTGTTTACTGTGTGAACTGAGTTAGCTTGTGAATGAAATACTCACGATCTGAGAGCATTTTGAAGTGGGAGAATCATTCACGTTAGGAAAAATATACACTTCAAAAGAAATGGAAACACATGTATCTTATGGAACAATACAATCTGTGTTTGAGGAAGTAGTGTCTTGCACATTGTTTCCCTATGAGAACTGAATTACATTTTGATAGATGTACTGCCTATATCTCAGGGTTTACAAGTGGGAGGAATATCACCTTTGTGCATAAGAGCTCCATTCAAGTGAATGGAAGAAGCACAGTAGCTTTTGGATGAAAAGCATCCATGTTAGAAGCACAATGGTATAGCACACTGTTTTCCTGTGAGAATTGAATATTCATGTGGAAGGATTATTGCCTACATGTCAGGGTTTTAAAATGTTAGAAACATCAACTTTGTGCAAAATAGTTTCTTCAAGTGAATTGTAGAAGCACTGCTTCTCTTGTATGAAAATGATACCTATTAGAAGCAGCAGAGTCTCACAGTGTTTCTGTGCTAGTATAGAGTTAGTTTGTGAAAGGAATACTTGACCTCTGAAAGTGTTTTGAAGTGAGAGAATCTTCCACTTTAAGAAACATACTCTCTTCGGACAAAATGGAGAAACACATATGTTTGAAGGAACAATACAATCTCTGGTACAGGTAGGAGTTTCCTGCACATTGTTATCCTCTGGGAATTGAGTTACCTTTTGAAAGTAATGCAGTTAACCTCTCAGGGATGTCAAACGTGAGGAACATCACTTTTGCGCAAAAGAGCTCCATTCCAGTGAATGGAAGAAGCACTGTTTGTCTTCTACAAAATCCATCAATGTTAAAGTAGGAGTGTCTTGCCCTTTGTTTCCCTTTGAGAATTCAGGTACCTTTTGATAGGAATACTGACTAACTCTCAGACGTTTCAAGCTTGATGAACATCACCTTTCTTCAAAATTGCTCCATTAAAGTGAGTGGGAAAAGGACGTTTTGCCTGGTAAGAAAACAATCAATTTTAGACGTAGGAGTGTGTTGCAAATTGTTCCCCATGAGATTTGAGTTACCTATTCATAGGAATACTGCCTACCTCTCAAGGTTTTGAAGTGTGAGAAACGTAAATTTTCTACAAAATAGAAACATATACTGAACGGGAGAAACACTGTATCTCATGTAAGAAAGCCATCAATGTTAGAAGCAGGAGCGTCTAGCACTTTATTACCTTGAGAATGTTGTCAACTTGTGAAAGGAATACTTGTAATCTGAAAGTGTTTTGAAGTGTTAGAATAATTCAGTTTAGGAAAAACACTCTCTTCAGTTGAAATGTAGAAATACACATCTGATGGAACAGTAGCATGTGGTAGGAACAGGAATGTCTTGCACATCGTTTCTGTATGACAACTGAGTTACATTTTGATAGGAACACTGGCCACCTCTCAGCGTTTTCAACTGTGAGAAACATCACCATCGAGCAAAACAGCTCCATTGAAGTGAAAGAAGGTATTACAATTTTTTTGTAAGAAAACCATCAATGTTCAAAACAAGAAGGTCTAGCACCATGTTTCCCATTGCGAACTGAGTCACCTCTTGAAAGGAATACTACCTACCTCTCAGCGTATTCAAGTGTAAGGAACATCAACATTGTGAAAAAGAGCTCCATTCAAGTGAGGCAAAGAAGTAGGTTTTCTCTTGTAAGAAAATCATCAATGTTAGAAGCAGGAGAGTCTAGCATATTGTTTCCCATGGAGAATTGAGTTAATTTATGAAAAGAATAGTGCCTACCTCTCAAGGTTTAAAGAGGTGAGTAAGATCAATTTTGTGCCAAAGAGCTCCTTTCAAGTGAAGGGAAGGACGACGGTTTCTCTGTGAGAAAACCATCAATATTAGAAGCAGAAGAGCTCAGCACAATATTTCCCTGTGAGAACTGAATATATTTTGAAGGAATTACTGCCTACTTCTCCTGTTGTTCACGTGTGAGAATATACACTTTTGTGCCAAATAGTTCCATTCAAGGGAAAGGAAGAAGCATTGTATCGCTTGAAGAACACCATCAATTTTAGAAGCAGGAGTGTCTAGCAAATTTTTTGTCTGTGAAAATGGAGTTAGGATGTGAAAGGATTTCTTGCTATCTGAAAGCTTCTTGAAGCGGGCAAATCATCCTCTGTATTAAAAATACCCACTTGAGACAGAATGTAGAAACAGAGGTATCTTATGAAACAGTACAATGTTAGAGACAGGTGTGTCTTCCACATTGTTTCCCTTTGTGAATTGAGTGAATTCAGGAAAAGAATACTTGCACTCCACAGGGTTTTCAAGTGTGAGAGACTTCCACTTTCTTTAAACTAACTCCCTTCCGGTGAATAGAAGAAGCTGTGTTTCTCTTGTAAGACACCAATCAACGTTTAAAGCACAAAGGTCTAGCACCTTTTTTCCCTGTGAGAATTGAGGTAACTTAGGAGAGGAATACTGCCTACATCTCAGAGTTTAAAAGTGTGAGGTACATCATCTTTAGTCGAATTATTTCCATTCAAGTGAATGGAAGAAGCACTGATCCTCTAGTAGAAAACTGTCACTGCTGGAAACAGGAAGGTCTAGCACATTGCTTCCCAATGAGAACTGAGTTAACTTTGATAGATATACTGTCTACTTCTCACATTTTCTAATCTGAGGAGCATCAACTTTATGCATAATAGCTCCATTCAGGTGAAAGGAAGAAGCACTGTATCTCTTGTAAGAATACCAGCAATTTTAGGATCAGCAGGGCCTAGCACATTGTTTCCTTGAGTGAATTGAGTTCACTTGTCAAAGGAATACTTGTGATCTGAAAGAGCTTTCAAGTGGGATAAACAACCTCTTTAGGAAAAATACCCTTTTCAGACGAAATGGAAAAGCACATGTATCTTATAGAAAAGTACAATGTAAGAGGCAGTAATGTCTTGCTCTTTGTATCCCTATGAGAACTGAGGTACCGTTCGAAAGGTACCTACCTGTGATGGTTTTTATGTGCGATGAACATTCCCTTTGCTGCAAATAGCTCCAATAAGTGTTTGAAGGAATGACTTTTTGTCTTGTAAGAAAACCATCAATCTTAGATGCAGGAGTGTGTTGCACATTGTTTCCCTATGAGAATTGAGTTACCTAGTAAAAGGAATACTACCAACCTCTCATGGTTTCCAAGTGTGAGGAACATAAACTTTCTGCAAAATAGCTCCTTTCAAGTGCATGGAAGGAGCACTGTTTCTCTTGTAAAAATCCGTGAATGTGGAAGATAGAGGGCCAATCACTTTTTTTTTCTTGTGAGCATTGAGCTACCTTTTGAAGGCAATACTGTCTACCTCTCAGGGTTTTCAAGTGTGAGGAACATCAACACTGGGCAAAATAGCTGCATTCAAGTGAATGGATGAAGCTCTATATGTCTTGTAAGGTATCCATCAATGTTAGAAGCAGGAGGCCTAGCACATTGTTTCTATTGAGAATTGAGTTTATTTATGAAGTGAATACTGGCAATCTCTCAGGGTTTTCGTTTACAAAGCATCATTTTTGTGCAAAATAGCCCCAATCTTGTGAATAGAAGAAGCATTCTGTCTCTTGGAAGTAAACCATGATGTCAGAAACTGGAGGGTCCTGCACATTGTTTCCCTGTGAGAATTTAGGTACCTTTTGAAAGTTAATCTTCCTATGTCTCTGCATTGTAAACTGTTGGAACATAACGTTTGTGCAAAATAGCTCCATTCTAGTGAAGGGAAGAAGCACAGTATCACTTGTAATAAAACCATCAATGTTAGAAGCCATATGGTCTAGTACATTGTTTACTGTGTGAACTGAGTTAGCTTGTGAATGAAATACTCACGATCTGAGAGCATTTTGAAGTGGGAGAATCATTCACGTTAGGAAAAATATACACTTCAAAAGAAATGGAAACACATGTATCTTATGGAACAATACAATCTGTGTTTGAGGAAGTAGTGTCTTGCACATTGTTTCCCTATGAGAACTGAATTACATTTTGATAGATGTACTGCCTATATCTCAGGGTTTACAAGTGGGAGGAATATCACCTTTGTGCATAAGAGCTCCATTCAAGTGAATGGAAGAAGCACAGTAGCTTTTGGATGAAAAGCATCCATGTTAGAAGCACAATGGTATAGCACACTGTTTTCCTGTGAGAATTGAATATTCATGTGGAAGGATTATTGCCTACATGTCAGGGTTTTAAAATGTTAGAAACATCAACTTTGTGCAAAATAGTTTCTTCAAGTGAATTGTAGAAGCACTGCTTCTCTTGTATGAAAATGATACCTATTAGAAGCAGCAGAGTCTCACAGTGTTTCTGTGCTAGTATAGAGTTAGTTTGTGAAAGGAATACTTGACCTCTGAAAGTGTTTTGAAGTGAGAGAATCTTCCACTTTAAGAAACATACTCTCTTCGGACAAAATGGAGAAACACATATGTTTGAAGGAACAATACAATCTCTGGTACAGGTAGGAGTTTCCTGCACATTGTTATCCTCTGGGAATTGAGTTACCTTTTGAAAGTAATGCAGTTAACCTCTCAGGGATGTCAAATGTGAGGAACATCACTTTTGCGCAAAAGAGCTCCATTCCAGTGAATGGAAGAAGCACTGTTTGTCTTCTACAAAATCCATCAATGTTAAAGTAGGAGTGTCTTGCCCTTTGTTTCCCTTTGAGAATTCAGGTACCTTTTGATAGGAATACTGACTAACTCTCAGACGTTTCAAGCTTGATGAACATCACCTTTCTTCAAAATTGCTCCATTAAAGTGAGTGGGAAAAGGACGTTTTGCCTGGTAAGAAAACAATCAATTTTAGACGTAGGAGTGTGTTGCAAATTGTTCCCCATGAGATTTGAGTTACCTATTCATAGGAATACTGCCTACCTCTCAAGGTTTTGAAGTGTGAGAAACGTAAATTTTCTACAAAATAGAAACATATACTGAACGGGAGAAACACTGTATCTCATGTAAGAAAGCCATCAATGTTAGAAGCAGGAGCGTCTAGCACTTTATTACCTTGAGAATGTTGTCAACTTGTGAAAGGAATACTTGTAATCTGAAAGTGTTTTGAAGTGTTAGAATAATTCAGTTTAGGAAAAACACTCTCTTCAGTTGAAATGTAGAAATACACATCTGATGGAACAGTAGCATGTGGTAGGAACAGGAATGTCTTGCACATCGTTTCTGTATGACAACTGAGTTACATTTTGATAGGAACACTGGCCACCTCTCAGCGTTTTCAACTGTGAGAAACATCACCATCGAGCAAAACAGCTCCATTGAAGTGAAAGAAGGTATTACAATTTTTTTGTAAGAAAACCATCAATGTTCAAAACAAGAAGGTCTAGCACCATGTTTCCCATTGCGAACTGAGTCACCTCTTGAAAGGAATACTACCTACCTCTCAGCGTATTCAAGTGTAAGGAACATCAACATTGTGAAAAAGAGCTCCATTCAAGTGAGGCAAAGAAGTAGGTTTTCTCTTGTAAGAAAATCATCAATGTTAGAAGCAGGAGAGTCTAGCATATTGTTTCCCATGGAGAATTGAGTTAATTTATGAAAAGAATAGTGCCTACCTCTCAAGGTTTAAAGAGGTGAGTAAGATCAATTTTGTGCCAAAGAGCTCCTTTCAAGTGAAGGGAAGGACGACGGTTTCTCTGTGAGAAAACCATCAATATTAGAAGCAGAAGAGCTCAGCACAATATTTCCCTGTGAGAACTGAATATATTTTGAAGGAATTACTGCCTACTTCTCCTGTTGTTCACGTGTGAGAATATACACTTTTGTGCCAAATAGTTCCATTCAAGGGAAAGGAAGAAGCATTGTATCGCTTGAAGAACACCATCAATTTTAGAAGCAGGAGTGTCTAGCAAATTTTTTGTCTGTGAAAATGGAGTTAGGATGTGAAAGGATTTCTTGCTATCTGAAAGCTTCTTGAAGCGGGCAAATCATCCTCTGTATTAAAAATACCCACTTGAGACAGAATGTAGAAACAGAGGTATCTTATGAAACAGTACAATGTTAGAGACAGGTGTGTCTTCCACATTGTTTCCCTTTGTGAATTGAGTGAATTCAGGAAAAGAATACTTGCACTCCACAGGGTTTTCAAGTGTGAGAGACTTCCACTTTCTTTAAACTAACTCCCTTCCGGTGAATAGAAGAAGCTGTGTTTCTCTTGTAAGACACCAATCAACGTTTAAAGCACAAAGGTCTAGCACCTTTTTTCCCTGTGAGAATTGAGGTAACTTAGGAGAGGAATACTGCCTACATCTCAGAGTTTAAAAGTGTGAGGTACATCATCTTTAGTCGAATTATTTCCATTCAAGTGAATGGAAGAAGCACTGATCCTCTAGTAGAAAACTGTCACTGCTGGAAACAGGAAGGTCTAGCACATTGCTTCCCAATGAGAACTGAGTTAACTTTGATAGATATACTGTCTACTTCTCACATTTTCTAATCTGAGGAGCATCAACTTTATGCATAATAGCTCCATTCAGGTGAAAGGAAGAAGCACTGTATCTCTTGTAAGAATACCAGCAATTTTAGGATCAGCAGGGCCTAGCACATTGTTTCCTTGAGTGAATTGAGTTCACTTGTCAAAGGAATACTTGTGATCTGAAAGAGCTTTCAAGTGGGATAAACAACCTCTTTAGGAAAAATACCCTTTTCAGACGAAATGGAAAAGCACATGTATCTTATAGAAAAGTACAATGTAAGAGGCAGTAATGTCTTGCTCTTTGTATCCCTATGAGAACTGAGGTACCGTTCGAAAGGTACCTACCTGTGATGGTTTTTATGTGCGATGAACATTCCCTTTGCTGCAAATAGCTCCAATAAGTGTTTGAAGGAATGACTTTTTGTCTTGTAAGAAAACCATCAATCTTAGATGCAGGAGTGTGTTGCACATTGTTTCCCTATGAGAATTGAGTTACCTAGTAAAAGGAATACTACCAACCTCTCATGGTTTCCAAGTGTGAGGAACATAAACTTTCTGCAAAATAGCTCCTTTCAAGTGCATGGAAGGAGCACTGTTTCTCTTGTAAAAATCCGTGAATGTGGAAGATAGAGGGCCAATCACTTTTTTTTTCTTGTGAGCATTGAGCTACCTTTTGAAGGCAATACTGTCTACCTCTCAGGGTTTTCAAGTGTGAGGAACATCAACACTGGGCAAAATAGCTGCATTCAAGTGAATGGATGAAGCTCTATATGTCTTGTAAGGTATCCATCAATGTTAGAAGCAGGAGGCCTAGCACATTGTTTCTATTGAGAATTGAGTTTATTTATGAAGTGAATACTGGCAATCTCTCAGGGTTTTCGTTTACAAAGCATCATTTTTGTGCAAAATAGCCCCAATCTTGTGAATAGAAGAAGCATTCTGTCTCTTGGAAGTAAACCATGATGTCAGAAACTGGAGGGTCCTGCACATTGTTTCCCTGTGAGAATTTAGGTACCTTTTGAAAGTTAATCTTCCTATGTCTCTGCATTGTAAACTGTTGGAACATAACGTTTGTGCAAAATAGCTCCATTCTAGTGAAGGGAAGAAGCACAGTATCACTTGTAATAAAACCATCAATGTTAGAAGCCATATGGTCTAGTACATTGTTTACTGTGTGAACTGAGTTAGCTTGTGAATGAAATACTCACGATCTGAGAGCATTTTGAAGTGGGAGAATCATTCACGTTAGGAAAAATATACACTTCAAAAGAAATGGAAACACATGTATCTTATGGAACAATACAATCTGTGTTTGAGGAAGTAGTGTCTTGCACATTGTTTCCCTATGAGAACTGAATTACATTTTGATAGATGTACTGCCTATATCTCAGGGTTTACAAGTGGGAGGAATATCACCTTTGTGCATAAGAGCTCCATTCAAGTGAATGGAAGAAGCACAGTAGCTTTTGGATGAAAAGCATCCATGTTAGAAGCACAATGGTATAGCACACTGTTTTCCTGTGAGAATTGAATATTCATGTGGAAGGATTATTGCCTACATGTCAGGGTTTTAAAATGTTAGAAACATCAACTTTGTGCAAAATAGTTTCTTCAAGTGAATTGTAGAAGCACTGCTTCTCTTGTATGAAAATGATACCTATTAGAAGCAGCAGAGTCTCACAGTGTTTCTGTGCTAGTATAGAGTTAGTTTGTGAAAGGAATACTTGACCTCTGAAAGTGTTTTGAAGTGAGAGAATCTTCCACTTTAAGAAACATACTCTCTTCGGACAAAATGGAGAAACACATATGTTTGAAGGAACAATACAATCTCTGGTACAGGTAGGAGTTTCCTGCACATTGTTATCCTCTGGGAATTGAGTTACCTTTTGAAAGTAATGCAGTTAACCTCTCAGGGATGTCAAACGTGAGGAACATCACTTTTGCGCAAAAGAGCTCCATTCCAGTGAATGGAAGAAGCACTGTTTGTCTTCTACAAAATCCATCAATGTTAAAGTAGGAGTGTCTTGCCCTTTGTTTCCCTTTGAGAATTCAGGTACCTTTTGATAGGAATACTGACTAACTCTCAGACGTTTCAAGCTTGATGAACATCACCTTTCTTCAAAATTGCTCCATTAAAGTGAGTGGGAAAAGGACGTTTTGCCTGGTAAGAAAACAATCAATTTTAGACGTAGGAGTGTGTTGCAAATTGTTCCCCATGAGATTTGAGTTACCTATTCATAGGAATACTGCCTACCTCTCAAGGTTTTGAAGTGTGAGAAACGTAAATTTTCTACAAAATAGAAACATATACTGAACGGGAGAAACACTGTATCTCATGTAAGAAAGCCATCAATGTTAGAAGCAGGAGCGTCTAGCACTTTATTACCTTGAGAATGTTGTCAACTTGTGAAAGGAATACTTGTAATCTGAAAGTGTTTTGAAGTGTTAGAATAATTCAGTTTAGGAAAAACACTCTCTTCAGTTGAAATGTAGAAATACACATCTGATGGAACAGTAGCATGTGGTAGGAACAGGAATGTCTTGCACATCGTTTCTGTATGACAACTGAGTTACATTTTGATAGGAACACTGGCCACCTCTCAGCGTTTTCAACTGTGAGAAACATCACCATCGAGCAAAACAGCTCCATTGAAGTGAAAGAAGGTATTACAATTTTTTTGTAAGAAAACCATCAATGTTCAAAACAAGAAGGTCTAGCACCATGTTTCCCATTGCGAACTGAGTCACCTCTTGAAAGGAATACTACCTACCTCTCAGCGTATTCAAGTGTAAGGAACATCAACATTGTGAAAAAGAGCTCCATTCAAGTGAGGCAAAGAAGTAGGTTTTCTCTTGTAAGAAAATCATCAATGTTAGAAGCAGGAGAGTCTAGCATATTGTTTCCCATGGAGAATTGAGTTAATTTATGAAAAGAATAGTGCCTACCTCTCAAGGTTTAAAGAGGTGAGTAAGATCAATTTTGTGCCAAAGAGCTCCTTTCAAGTGAAGGGAAGGACGACGGTTTCTCTGTGAGAAAACCATCAATATTAGAAGCAGAAGAGCTCAGCACAATATTTCCCTGTGAGAACTGAATATATTTTGAAGGAATTACTGCCTACTTCTCCTGTTGTTCACGTGTGAGAATATACACTTTTGTGCCAAATAGTTCCATTCAAGGGAAAGGAAGAAGCATTGTATCGCTTGAAGAACACCATCAATTTTAGAAGCAGGAGTGTCTAGCAAATTTTTTGTCTGTGAAAATGGAGTTAGGATGTGAAAGGATTTCTTGCTATCTGAAAGCTTCTTGAAGCGGGCAAATCATCCTCTGTATTAAAAATACCCACTTGAGACAGAATGTAGAAACAGAGGTATCTTATGAAACAGTACAATGTTAGAGACAGGTGTGTCTTCCACATTGTTTCCCTTTGTGAATTGAGTGAATTCAGGAAAAGAATACTTGCACTCCACAGGGTTTTCAAGTGTGAGAGACTTCCACTTTCTTTAAACTAACTCCCTTCCGGTGAATAGAAGAAGCTGTGTTTCTCTTGTAAGACACCAATCAACGTTTAAAGCACAAAGGTCTAGCACCTTTTTTCCCTGTGAGAATTGAGGTAACTTAGGAGAGGAATACTGCCTACATCTCAGAGTTTAAAAGTGTGAGGTACATCATCTTTAGTCGAATTATTTCCATTCAAGTGAATGGAAGAAGCACTGATCCTCTAGTAGAAAACTGTCACTGCTGGAAACAGGAAGGTCTAGCACATTGCTTCCCAATGAGAACTGAGTTAACTTTGATAGATATACTGTCTACTTCTCACATTTTCTAATCTGAGGAGCATCAACTTTATGCATAATAGCTCCATTCAGGTGAAAGGAAGAAGCACTGTATCTCTTGTAAGAATACCAGCAATTTTAGGATCAGCAGGGCCTAGCACATTGTTTCCTTGAGTGAATTGAGTTCACTTGTCAAAGGAATACTTGTGATCTGAAAGAGCTTTCAAGTGGGATAAACAACCTCTTTAGGAAAAATACCCTTTTCAGACGAAATGGAAAAGCACATGTATCTTATAGAAAAGTACAATGTAAGAGGCAGTAATGTCTTGCTCTTTGTATCCCTATGAGAACTGAGGTACCGTTCGAAAGGTACCTACCTGTGATGGTTTTTATGTGCGATGAACATTCCCTTTGCTGCAAATAGCTCCAATAAGTGTTTGAAGGAATGACTTTTTGTCTTGTAAGAAAACCATCAATCTTAGATGCAGGAGTGTGTTGCACATTGTTTCCCTATGAGAATTGAGTTACCTAGTAAAAGGAATACTACCAACCTCTCATGGTTTCCAAGTGTGAGGAACATAAACTTTCTGCAAAATAGCTCCTTTCAAGTGCATGGAAGGAGCACTGTTTCTCTTGTAAAAATCCGTGAATGTGGAAGATAGAGGGCCAATCACTTTTTTTTTCTTGTGAGCATTGAGCTACCTTTTGAAGGCAATACTGTCTACCTCTCAGGGTTTTCAAGTGTGAGGAACATCAACACTGGGCAAAATAGCTGCATTCAAGTGAATGGATGAAGCTCTATATGTCTTGTAAGGTATCCATCAATGTTAGAAGCAGGAGGCCTAGCACATTGTTTCTATTGAGAATTGAGTTTATTTATGAAGTGAATACTGGCAATCTCTCAGGGTTTTCGTTTACAAAGCATCATTTTTGTGCAAAATAGCCCCAATCTTGTGAATAGAAGAAGCATTCTGTCTCTTGGAAGTAAACCATGATGTCAGAAACTGGAGGGTCCTGCACATTGTTTCCCTGTGAGAATTTAGGTACCTTTTGAAAGTTAATCTTCCTATGTCTCTGCATTGTAAACTGTTGGAACATAACGTTTGTGCAAAATAGCTCCATTCTAGTGAAGGGAAGAAGCACAGTATCACTTGTAATAAAACCATCAATGTTAGAAGCCATATGGTCTAGTACATTGTTTACTGTGTGAACTGAGTTAGCTTGTGAATGAAATACTCACGATCTGAGAGCATTTTGAAGTGGGAGAATCATTCACGTTAGGAAAAATATACACTTCAAAAGAAATGGAAACACATGTATCTTATGGAACAATACAATCTGTGTTTGAGGAAGTAGTGTCTTGCACATTGTTTCCCTATGAGAACTGAATTACATTTTGATAGATGTACTGCCTATATCTCAGGGTTTACAAGTGGGAGGAATATCACCTTTGTGCATAAGAGCTCCATTCAAGTGAATGGAAGAAGCACAGTAGCTTTTGGATGAAAAGCATCCATGTTAGAAGCACAATGGTATAGCACACTGTTTTCCTGTGAGAATTGAATATTCATGTGGAAGGATTATTGCCTACATGTCAGGGTTTTAAAATGTTAGAAACATCAACTTTGTGCAAAATAGTTTCTTCAAGTGAATTGTAGAAGCACTGCTTCTCTTGTATGAAAATGATACCTATTAGAAGCAGCAGAGTCTCACAGTGTTTCTGTGCTAGTATAGAGTTAGTTTGTGAAAGGAATACTTGACCTCTGAAAGTGTTTTGAAGTGAGAGAATCTTCCACTTTAAGAAACATACTCTCTTCGGACAAAATGGAGAAACACATATGTTTGAAGGAACAATACAATCTCTGGTACAGGTAGGAGTTTCCTGCACATTGTTATCCTCTGGGAATTGAGTTACCTTTTGAAAGTAATGCAGTTAACCTCTCAGGGATGTCAAACGTGAGGAACATCACTTTTGCGCAAAAGAGCTCCATTCCAGTGAATGGAAGAAGCACTGTTTGTCTTCTACAAAATCCATCAATGTTAAAGTAGGAGTGTCTTGCCCTTTGTTTCCCTTTGAGAATTCAGGTACCTTTTGATAGGAATACTGACTAACTCTCAGACGTTTCAAGCTTGATGAACATCACCTTTCTTCAAAATTGCTCCATTAAAGTGAGTGGGAAAAGGACGTTTTGCCTGGTAAGAAAACAATCAATTTTAGACGTAGGAGTGTGTTGCAAATTGTTCCCCATGAGATTTGAGTTACCTATTCATAGGAATACTGCCTACCTCTCAAGGTTTTGAAGTGTGAGAAACGTAAATTTTCTACAAAATAGAAACATATACTGAACGGGAGAAACACTGTATCTCATGTAAGAAAGCCATCAATGTTAGAAGCAGGAGCGTCTAGCACTTTATTACCTTGAGAATGTTGTCAACTTGTGAAAGGAATACTTGTAATCTGAAAGTGTTTTGAAGTGTTAGAATAATTCAGTTTAGGAAAAACACTCTCTTCAGTTGAAATGTAGAAATACACATCTGATGGAACAGTAGCATGTGGTAGGAACAGGAATGTCTTGCACATCGTTTCTGTATGACAACTGAGTTACATTTTGATAGGAACACTGGCCACCTCTCAGCGTTTTCAACTGTGAGAAACATCACCATCGAGCAAAACAGCTCCATTGAAGTGAAAGAAGGTATTACAATTTTTTTGTAAGAAAACCATCAATGTTCAAAACAAGAAGGTCTAGCACCATGTTTCCCATTGCGAACTGAGTCACCTCTTGAAAGGAATACTACCTACCTCTCAGCGTATTCAAGTGTAAGGAACATCAACATTGTGAAAAAGAGCTCCATTCAAGTGAGGCAAAGAAGTAGGTTTTCTCTTGTAAGAAAATCATCAATGTTAGAAGCAGGAGAGTCTAGCATATTGTTTCCCATGGAGAATTGAGTTAATTTATGAAAAGAATAGTGCCTACCTCTCAAGGTTTAAAGAGGTGAGTAAGATCAATTTTGTGCCAAAGAGCTCCTTTCAAGTGAAGGGAAGGACGACGGTTTCTCTGTGAGAAAACCATCAATATTAGAAGCAGAAGAGCTCAGCACAATATTTCCCTGTGAGAACTGAATATATTTTGAAGGAATTACTGCCTACTTCTCCTGTTGTTCACGTGTGAGAATATACACTTTTGTGCCAAATAGTTCCATTCAAGGGAAAGGAAGAAGCATTGTATCGCTTGAAGAACACCATCAATTTTAGAAGCAGGAGTGTCTAGCAAATTTTTTGTCTGTGAAAATGGAGTTAGGATGTGAAAGGATTTCTTGCTATCTGAAAGCTTCTTGAAGCGGGCAAATCATCCTCTGTATTAAAAATACCCACTTGAGACAGAATGTAGAAACAGAGGTATCTTATGAAACAGTACAATGTTAGAGACAGGTGTGTCTTCCACATTGTTTCCCTTTGTGAATTGAGTGAATTCAGGAAAAGAATACTTGCACTCCACAGGGTTTTCAAGTGTGAGAGACTTCCACTTTCTTTAAACTAACTCCCTTCCGGTGAATAGAAGAAGCTGTGTTTCTCTTGTAAGACACCAATCAACGTTTAAAGCACAAAGGTCTAGCACCTTTTTTCCCTGTGAGAATTGAGGTAACTTAGGAGAGGAATACTGCCTACATCTCAGAGTTTAAAAGTGTGAGGTACATCATCTTTAGTCGAATTATTTCCATTCAAGTGAATGGAAGAAGCACTGATCCTCTAGTAGAAAACTGTCACTGCTGGAAACAGGAAGGTCTAGCACATTGCTTCCCAATGAGAACTGAGTTAACTTTGATAGATATACTGTCTACTTCTCACATTTTCTAATCTGAGGAGCATCAACTTTATGCATAATAGCTCCATTCAGGTGAAAGGAAGAAGCACTGTATCTCTTGTAAGAATACCAGCAATTTTAGGATCAGCAGGGCCTAGCACATTGTTTCCTTGAGTGAATTGAGTTCACTTGTCAAAGGAATACTTGTGATCTGAAAGAGCTTTCAAGTGGGATAAACAACCTCTTTAGGAAAAATACCCTTTTCAGACGAAATGGAAAAGCACATGTATCTTATAGAAAAGTACAATGTAAGAGGCAGTAATGTCTTGCTCTTTGTATCCCTATGAGAACTGAGGTACCGTTCGAAAGGTACCTACCTGTGATGGTTTTTATGTGCGATGAACATTCCCTTTGCTGCAAATAGCTCCAATAAGTGTTTGAAGGAATGACTTTTTGTCTTGTAAGAAAACCATCAATCTTAGATGCAGGAGTGTGTTGCACATTGTTTCCCTATGAGAATTGAGTTACCTAGTAAAAGGAATACTACCAACCTCTCATGGTTTCCAAGTGTGAGGAACATAAACTTTCTGCAAAATAGCTCCTTTCAAGTGCATGGAAGGAGCACTGTTTCTCTTGTAAAAATCCGTGAATGTGGAAGATAGAGGGCCAATCACTTTTTTTTTCTTGTGAGCATTGAGCTACCTTTTGAAGGCAATACTGTCTACCTCTCAGGGTTTTCAAGTGTGAGGAACATCAACACTGGGCAAAATAGCTGCATTCAAGTGAATGGATGAAGCTCTATATGTCTTGTAAGGTATCCATCAATGTTAGAAGCAGGAGGCCTAGCACATTGTTTCTATTGAGAATTGAGTTTATTTATGAAGTGAATACTGGCAATCTCTCAGGGTTTTCGTTTACAAAGCATCATTTTTGTGCAAAATAGCCCCAATCTTGTGAATAGAAGAAGCATTCTGTCTCTTGGAAGTAAACCATGATGTCAGAAACTGGAGGGTCCTGCACATTGTTTCCCTGTGAGAATTTAGGTACCTTTTGAAAGTTAATCTTCCTATGTCTCTGCATTGTAAACTGTTGGAACATAACGTTTGTGCAAAATAGCTCCATTCTAGTGAAGGGAAGAAGCACAGTATCACTTGTAATAAAACCATCAATGTTAGAAGCCATATGGTCTAGTACATTGTTTACTGTGTGAACTGAGTTAGCTTGTGAATGAAATACTCACGATCTGAGAGCATTTTGAAGTGGGAGAATCATTCACGTTAGGAAAAATATACACTTCAAAAGAAATGGAAACACATGTATCTTATGGAACAATACAATCTGTGTTTGAGGAAGTAGTGTCTTGCACATTGTTTCCCTATGAGAACTGAATTACATTTTGATAGATGTACTGCCTATATCTCAGGGTTTACAAGTGGGAGGAATATCACCTTTGTGCATAAGAGCTCCATTCAAGTGAATGGAAGAAGCACAGTAGCTTTTGGATGAAAAGCATCCATGTTAGAAGCACAATGGTATAGCACACTGTTTTCCTGTGAGAATTGAATATTCATGTGGAAGGATTATTGCCTACATGTCAGGGTTTTAAAATGTTAGAAACATCAACTTTGTGCAAAATAGTTTCTTCAAGTGAATTGTAGAAGCACTGCTTCTCTTGTATGAAAATGATACCTATTAGAAGCAGCAGAGTCTCACAGTGTTTCTGTGCTAGTATAGAGTTAGTTTGTGAAAGGAATACTTGACCTCTGAAAGTGTTTTGAAGTGAGAGAATCTTCCACTTTAAGAAACATACTCTCTTCGGACAAAATGGAGAAACACATATGTTTGAAGGAACAATACAATCTCTGGTACAGGTAGGAGTTTCCTGCACATTGTTATCCTCTGGGAATTGAGTTACCTTTTGAAAGTAATGCAGTTAACCTCTCAGGGATGTCAAACGTGAGGAACATCACTTTTGCGCAAAAGAGCTCCATTCCAGTGAATGGAAGAAGCACTGTTTGTCTTCTACAAAATCCATCAATGTTAAAGTAGGAGTGTCTTGCCCTTTGTTTCCCTTTGAGAATTCAGGTACCTTTTGATAGGAATACTGACTAACTCTCAGACGTTTCAAGCTTGATGAACATCACCTTTCTTCAAAATTGCTCCATTAAAGTGAGTGGGAAAAGGACGTTTTGCCTGGTAAGAAAACAATCAATTTTAGACGTAGGAGTGTGTTGCAAATTGTTCCCCATGAGATTTGAGTTACCTATTCATAGGAATACTGCCTACCTCTCAAGGTTTTGAAGTGTGAGAAACGTAAATTTTCTACAAAATAGAAACATATACTGAACGGGAGAAACACTGTATCTCATGTAAGAAAGCCATCAATGTTAGAAGCAGGAGCGTCTAGCACTTTATTACCTTGAGAATGTTGTCAACTTGTGAAAGGAATACTTGTAATCTGAAAGTGTTTTGAAGTGTTAGAATAATTCAGTTTAGGAAAAACACTCTCTTCAGTTGAAATGTAGAAATACACATCTGATGGAACAGTAGCATGTGGTAGGAACAGGAATGTCTTGCACATCGTTTCTGTATGACAACTGAGTTACATTTTGATAGGAACACTGGCCACCTCTCAGCGTTTTCAACTGTGAGAAACATCACCATCGAGCAAAACAGCTCCATTGAAGTGAAAGAAGGTATTACAATTTTTTTGTAAGAAAACCATCAATGTTCAAAACAAGAAGGTCTAGCACCATGTTTCCCATTGCGAACTGAGTCACCTCTTGAAAGGAATACTACCTACCTCTCAGCGTATTCAAGTGTAAGGAACATCAACATTGTGAAAAAGAGCTCCATTCAAGTGAGGCAAAGAAGTAGGTTTTCTCTTGTAAGAAAATCATCAATGTTAGAAGCAGGAGAGTCTAGCATATTGTTTCCCATGGAGAATTGAGTTAATTTATGAAAAGAATAGTGCCTACCTCTCAAGGTTTAAAGAGGTGAGTAAGATCAATTTTGTGCCAAAGAGCTCCTTTCAAGTGAAGGGAAGGACGACGGTTTCTCTGTGAGAAAACCATCAATATTAGAAGCAGAAGAGCTCAGCACAATATTTCCCTGTGAGAACTGAATATATTTTGAAGGAATTACTGCCTACTTCTCCTGTTGTTCACGTGTGAGAATATACACTTTTGTGCCAAATAGTTCCATTCAAGGGAAAGGAAGAAGCATTGTATCGCTTGAAGAACACCATCAATTTTAGAAGCAGGAGTGTCTAGCAAATTTTTTGTCTGTGAAAATGGAGTTAGGATGTGAAAGGATTTCTTGCTATCTGAAAGCTTCTTGAAGCGGGCAAATCATCCTCTGTATTAAAAATACCCACTTGAGACAGAATGTAGAAACAGAGGTATCTTATGAAACAGTACAATGTTAGAGACAGGTGTGTCTTCCACATTGTTTCCCTTTGTGAATTGAGTGAATTCAGGAAAAGAATACTTGCACTCCACAGGGTTTTCAAGTGTGAGAGACTTCCACTTTCTTTAAACTAACTCCCTTCCGGTGAATAGAAGAAGCTGTGTTTCTCTTGTAAGACACCAATCAACGTTTAAAGCACAAAGGTCTAGCACCTTTTTTCCCTGTGAGAATTGAGGTAACTTAGGAGAGGAATACTGCCTACATCTCAGAGTTTAAAAGTGTGAGGTACATCATCTTTAGTCGAATTATTTCCATTCAAGTGAATGGAAGAAGCACTGATCCTCTAGTAGAAAACTGTCACTGCTGGAAACAGGAAGGTCTAGCACATTGCTTCCCAATGAGAACTGAGTTAACTTTGATAGATATACTGTCTACTTCTCACATTTTCTAATCTGAGGAGCATCAACTTTATGCATAATAGCTCCATTCAGGTGAAAGGAAGAAGCACTGTATCTCTTGTAAGAATACCAGCAATTTTAGGATCAGCAGGGCCTAGCACATTGTTTCCTTGAGTGAATTGAGTTCACTTGTCAAAGGAATACTTGTGATCTGAAAGAGCTTTCAAGTGGGATAAACAACCTCTTTAGGAAAAATACCCTCTTCAGACGAAATGGAAAAGCACATGTATCTTATAGAAAAGTACAATGTAAGAGGCAGTAATGTCTTGCTCTTTGTATCCCTATGAGAACTGAGGTACCGTTCGAAAGGTACCTACCTGTGATGGTTTTTATGTGCGATGAACATTCCCTTTGCTGCAAATAGCTCCAATAAGTGTTTGAAGGAATGACTTTTTGTCTTGTAAGAAAACCATCAATCTTAGATGCAGGAGTGTGTTGCACATTGTTTCCCTATGAGAATTGAGTTACCTAGTAAAAGGAATACTACCAACCTCTCATGGTTTCCAAGTGTGAGGAACATAAACTTTCTGCAAAATAGCTCCTTTCAAGTGCATGGAAGGAGCACTGTTTCTCTTGTAAAAATCCGTGAATGTGGAAGATAGAGGGCCAATCACTTTTTTTTTCTTGTGAGCATTGAGCTACCTTTTGAAGGCAATACTGTCTACCTCTCAGGGTTTTCAAGTGTGAGGAACATCAACACTGGGCAAAATAGCTGCATTCAAGTGAATGGATGAAGCTCTATATGTCTTGTAAGGTATCCATCAATGTTAGAAGCAGGAGGCCTAGCACATTGTTTCTATTGAGAATTGAGTTTATTTATGAAGTGAATACTGGCAATCTCTCAGGGTTTTCGTTTACAAAGCATCATTTTTGTGCAAAATAGCCCCAATCTTGTGAATAGAAGAAGCATTCTGTCTCTTGGAAGTAAACCATGATGTCAGAAACTGGAGGGTCCTGCACATTGTTTCCCTGTGAGAATTTAGGTACCTTTTGAAAGTTAATCTTCCTATGTCTCTGCATTGTAAACTGTTGGAACATAACGTTTGTGCAAAATAGCTCCATTCTAGTGAAGGGAAGAAGCACAGTATCACTTGTAATAAAACCATCAATGTTAGAAGCCATATGGTCTAGTACATTGTTTACTGTGTGAACTGAGTTAGCTTGTGAATGAAATACTCACGATCTGAGAGCATTTTGAAGTGGGAGAATCATTCACGTTAGGAAAAATATACACTTCAAAAGAAATGGAAACACATGTATCTTATGGAACAATACAATCTGTGTTTGAGGAAGTAGTGTCTTGCACATTGTTTCCCTATGAGAACTGAATTACATTTTGATAGATGTACTGCCTATATCTCAGGGTTTACAAGTGGGAGGAATATCACCTTTGTGCATAAGAGCTCCATTCAAGTGAATGGAAGAAGCACAGTAGCTTTTGGATGAAAAGCATCCATGTTAGAAGCACAATGGTATAGCACACTGTTTTCCTGTGAGAATTGAATATTCATGTGGAAGGATTATTGCCTACATGTCAGGGTTTTAAAATGTTAGAAACATCAACTTTGTGCAAAATAGTTTCTTCAAGTGAATTGTAGAAGCACTGCTTCTCTTGTATGAAAATGATACCTATTAGAAGCAGCAGAGTCTCACAGTGTTTCTGTGCTAGTATAGAGTTAGTTTGTGAAAGGAATACTTGACCTCTGAAAGTGTTTTGAAGTGAGAGAATCTTCCACTTTAAGAAACATACTCTCTTCGGACAAAATGGAGAAACACATATGTTTGAAGGAACAATACAATCTCTGGTACAGGTAGGAGTTTCCTGCACATTGTTATCCTCTGGGAATTGAGTTACCTTTTGAAAGTAATGCAGTTAACCTCTCAGGGATGTCAAACGTGAGGAACATCACTTTTGCGCAAAAGAGCTCCATTCCAGTGAATGGAAGAAGCACTGTTTGTCTTCTACAAAATCCATCAATGTTAAAGTAGGAGTGTCTTGCCCTTTGTTTCCCTTTGAGAATTCAGGTACCTTTTGATAGGAATACTGACTAACTCTCAGACGTTTCAAGCTTGATGAACATCACCTTTCTTCAAAATTGCTCCATTAAAGTGAGTGGGAAAAGGACGTTTTGCCTGGTAAGAAAACAATCAATTTTAGACGTAGGAGTGTGTTGCAAATTGTTCCCCATGAGATTTGAGTTACCTATTCATAGGAATACTGCCTACCTCTCAAGGTTTTGAAGTGTGAGAAACGTAAATTTTCTACAAAATAGAAACATATACTGAACGGGAGAAACACTGTATCTCATGTAAGAAAGCCATCAATGTTAGAAGCAGGAGCGTCTAGCACTTTATTACCTTGAGAATGTTGTCAACTTGTGAAAGGAATACTTGTAATCTGAAAGTGTTTTGAAGTGTTAGAATAATTCAGTTTAGGAAAAACACTCTCTTCAGTTGAAATGTAGAAATACACATCTGATGGAACAGTAGCATGTGGTAGGAACAGGAATGTCTTGCACATCGTTTCTGTATGACAACTGAGTTACATTTTGATAGGAACACTGGCCACCTCTCAGCGTTTTCAACTGTGAGAAACATCACCATCGAGCAAAACAGCTCCATTGAAGTGAAAGAAGGTATTACAATTTTTTTGTAAGAAAACCATCAATGTTCAAAACAAGAAGGTCTAGCACCATGTTTCCCATTGCGAACTGAGTCACCTCTTGAAAGGAATACTACCTACCTCTCAGCGTATTCAAGTGTAAGGAACATCAACATTGTGAAAAAGAGCTCCATTCAAGTGAGGCAAAGAAGTAGGTTTTCTCTTGTAAGAAAATCATCAATGTTAGAAGCAGGAGAGTCTAGCATATTGTTTCCCATGGAGAATTGAGTTAATTTATGAAAAGAATAGTGCCTACCTCTCAAGGTTTAAAGAGGTGAGTAAGATCAATTTTGTGCCAAAGAGCTCCTTTCAAGTGAAGGGAAGGACGACGGTTTCTCTGTGAGAAAACCATCAATATTAGAAGCAGAAGAGCTCAGCACAATATTTCCCTGTGAGAACTGAATATATTTTGAAGGAATTACTGCCTACTTCTCCTGTTGTTCACGTGTGAGAATATACACTTTTGTGCCAAATAGTTCCATTCAAGGGAAAGGAAGAAGCATTGTATCGCTTGAAGAACACCATCAATTTTAGAAGCAGGAGTGTCTAGCAAATTTTTTGTCTGTGAAAATGGAGTTAGGATGTGAAAGGATTTCTTGCTATCTGAAAGCTTCTTGAAGCGGGCAAATCATCCTCTGTATTAAAAATACCCACTTGAGACAGAATGTAGAAACAGAGGTATCTTATGAAACAGTACAATGTTAGAGACAGGTGTGTCTTCCACATTGTTTCCCTTTGTGAATTGAGTGAATTCAGGAAAAGAATACTTGCACTCCACAGGGTTTTCAAGTGTGAGAGACTTCCACTTTCTTTAAACTAACTCCCTTCCGGTGAATAGAAGAAGCTGTGTTTCTCTTGTAAGACACCAATCAACGTTTAAAGCACAAAGGTCTAGCACCTTTTTTCCCTGTGAGAATTGAGGTAACTTAGGAGAGGAATACTGCCTACATCTCAGAGTTGAAAAGTGTGAGGTACATCATCTTTAGTCGAATTATTTCCATTCAAGTGAATGGAAGAAGCACTGATCCTCTAGTAGAAAACTGTCACTGCTGGAAACAGGAAGGTCTAGCACATTGCTTCCCAATGAGAACTGAGTTAACTTTGATAGATATACTGTCTACTTCTCACATTTTCTAATCTGAGGAGCATCAACTTTATGCATAATAGCTCCATTCAGGTGAAAGGAAGAAGCACTGTATCTCTTGTAAGAATACCAGCAATTTTAGGATCAGCAGGGCCTAGCACATTGTTTCCTTGAGTGAATTGAGTTCACTTGTCAAAGGAATACTTGTGATCTGAAAGAGCTTTCAAGTGGGATAAACAACCTCTTTAGGAAAAATACCCTCTTCAGACGAAATGGAAAAGCACATGTATCTTATAGAAAAGTACAATGTAAGAGGCAGTAATGTCTTGCTCTTTGTATCCCTATGAGAACTGAGGTACCGTTCGAAAGGTACCTACCTGTGATGGTTTTTATGTGCGATGAACATTCCCTTTGCTGCAAATAGCTCCAATAAGTGTTTGAAGGAATGACTTTTTGTCTTGTAAGAAAACCATCAATCTTAGATGCAGGAGTGTGTTGCACATTGTTTCCCTATGAGAATTGAGTTACCTAGTAAAAGGAATACTACCAACCTCTCATGGTTTCCAAGTGTGAGGAACATAAACTTTCTGCAAAATAGCTCCTTTCAAGTGCATGGAAGGAGCACTGTTTCTCTTGTAAAAATCCGTGAATGTGGAAGATAGAGGGCCAATCACTTTTTTTTTCTTGTGAGCATTGAGCTACCTTTTGAAGGCAATACTGTCTACCTCTCAGGGTTTTCAAGTGTGAGGAACATCAACACTGGGCAAAATAGCTGCATTCAAGTGAACGGATGAAGCTCTATATGTCTTGTAAGGTATCCATCAATGTTAGAAGCGGGAGGCCTAGCACATTGTTTCTATTGAGAATTGAGTTTATTTATGAAGTGAATACTGGCAATCTCTCAGGGTTTTCGTTTACAAAGCATCATTTTTGTGCAAAATAGCCCCAATCTTGTGAATAGAAGAAGCATTCTGTCTCTTGGAAGTAAACCATGATGTCAGAAACTGGAGGGTCCTGCACATTGTTTCCCTGTGAGAATTTAGGTACCTTTTGAAAGTTAATCTTCCTATGTCTCTGCATTGTAAACTGTTGGAACATAACGTTTGTGCAAAATAGCTCCATTCTAGTGAAGGGAAGAAGCACAGTATCACTTGTAATAAAACCATCAATGTTAGAAGCCATATGGTCTAGTACATTGTTTACTGTGTGAACTGAGTTAGCTTGTGAATGAAATACTCACGATCTGAGAACATTTTGAAGTGGGAGAATCATTCACGTTAGGAAAAATATACACTTCAAAAGAAATGGAAACACATGTATCTTATGGAACAATACAATCTGTGTTTGAGGAAGTAGTGTCTTGCACATTGTTTCCCTATGAGAACTGAATTACATTTTGATAGATGTACTGCCTATATCTCAGGGTTTACAAGTGGGAGGAATATCACCTTTGTGCATAAGAGCTCCATTCAAGTGAATGGAAGAAGCACAGTAGCTTTTGGATGAAAAGCATCCATGTTAGAAGCACAATGGTATAGCACACTGTTTTCCTGTGAGAATTGAATATTCATGTGGAAGGATTATTGCCTACATGTTAGGGTTTTAAAATGTTAGAAACATCAACTTTGTGCAAAATAGTTTCTTCAAGTGAATTGTAGAAGCACTGCTTCTCTTGTATGAAAATGATACCTATTAGAAGCAGCAGAGTCTCACAGTGTTTCTGTGCTAGTATAGAGTTAGTTTGTGAAAGGAATACTTGACCTCTGAAAGTGTTTTGAAGTGAGAGAATCTTCCACTTTAAGAAACATACTCTCTTCGGACAAAATGGAGAAACACATATGTTTGAAGGAACAATACAATCTCTGGTACAGGTAGGAGTTTCCTGCACATTGTTATCCTCTGGGAATTGAGTTACCTTTTGAAAGTAATGCAGTTAACCTCTCAGGGATGTCAAACGTGAGGAACATCACTTTTGCGCAAAAGAGCTCCATTCCAGTGAATGGAAGAAGCACTGTTTGTCTTCTACAAAATCCATCAATGTTAAAGTAGGAGTGTCTTGCCCTTTGTTTCCCTTTGAGAATTCAGGTACCTTTTGATAGGAATACTGACTAACTCTCAGACGTTTCAAGCTTGATGAACATCACCTTTCTTCAAAATTGCTCCATTAAAGTGAGTGGGAAAAGGACGTTTTGCCTGGTAAGAAAACAATCAATTTTAGACGTAGGAGTGTGTTGGAAATTGTTCCCCATGAGATTTGAGTTACCTATTCATAGGAATACTGCCTACCTCTCAAGGTTTTGAAGTGTGAGAAACGTAAATTTTCTACAAAATAGAAACATATACTGAACGGGAGAAACACTGTATCTCATGTAAGAAAGCCATCAATGTTAGAAGCAGGAGCGTCTAGCACTTTATTACCTTGAGAATGTTGTCAACTTGTGAAAGGAATACTTGTAATGTGAAAGTGTTTTGAAGTGTTAGAATAATTCAGTTTAGGAAAAACACTCTCTTCAGTTGAAATGTAGAAATACACATCTGATGGAACAGTAGCATGTGGTAGGAACAGGAATGTCTTGCACATCGTTTCTGTATGACAACTGAGTTACATTTTGATAGGAACACTGGCCACCTCTCAGCGTTTTCAACTGTGAGAAACATCACCATCGAGCAAAACAGCTCCATTGAAGTGAAAGAAGGTATTACAATTTTTTTGTAAGAAAACCATCAATGTTCAAAACAAGAAGGTCTAGCACCATGTTTCCCATTGCGAACTGAGTCACCTCTTGAAAGGAATACTACCTACCTCTCAGCGTATTCAAGTGTAAGGAACATCAACATTGTGAAAAAGAGCTCCATTCAAGTGAGGCAAAGAAGTAGGTTTTCTCTTGTAAGAAAATCATCAATGTTAGAAGCAGGAGAGTCTAGCATATTGTTTCCCATGGAGAATTGAGTTAATTTATGAAAAGAATAGTGCCTACCTCTCAAGGTTTAAAGAGGTGAGTAAGATCAATTTTGTGCCAAAGAGCTCCTTTCAAGTGAAGGGAAGGACGACGGTTTCTCTGTGAGAAAACCATCAATATTAGAAGCAGAAGAGCTCAGCACAATATTTCCCTGTGAGAACTGAATATATTTTGAAGGAATTACTGCCTACTTCTCCTGTTGTTCACGTGTGAGAATATACACTTTTGTGCCAAATAGTTCCATTCAAGGGAAAGGAAGAAGCATTGTATCGCTTGAAGAACACCATCAATTTTAGAAGCAGGAGTGTCTAGCAAATTTTTTGTCTGTGAAAATGGAGTTAGGATGTGAAAGGATTTCTTGCTATCTGAAAGCTTCTTGAAGCGGGCAAATCATCCTCTGTATTAAAAATACCCACTTGAGACAGAATGTAGAAACAGAGGTATCTTATGAAACAGTACAATGTTAGAGACAGGTGTGTCTTCCACATTGTTTCCCTTTGTGAATTGAGTGAATTCAGGAAAAGAATACTTGCACTCCACAGGGTTTTCAAGTGTGAGAGACTTCCACTTTCTTTAAACTAACTCCCTTCCGGTGAATAGAAGAAGCTGTGTTTCTCTTGTAAGACACCAATCAACGTTTAAAGCACAAAGGTCTAGCACCTTTTTTCCCTGTGAGAATTGAGGTAACTTAGGAGAGGAATACTGCCTACATCTCAGAGTTTAAAAGTGTGAGGTACATCATCTTTAGTCGAATTATTTCCATTCAAGTGAATGGAAGAAGCACTGATCCTCTAGTAGAAAACTGTCACTGCTGGAAACAGGAAGGTCTAGCACATTGCTTCCCAATGAGAACTGAGTTAACTTTGATAGATATACTGTCTACTTCTCACATTTTCTAATCTGAGGAGCATCAACTTTATGCATAATAGCTCCATTCAGGTGAAAGGAAGAAGCACTGTATCTCTTGTAAGAATACCAGCAATTTTAGGATCAGCAGGGCCTAGCACATTGTTTCCTTGAGTGAATTGAGTTCACTTGTCAAAGGAATACTTGTGATCTGAAAGAGCTTTCAAGTGGGATAAACAACCTCTTTAGGAAAAATACCCTCTTCAGACGAAATGGAAAAGCACATGTATCTTATAGAAAAGTACAATGTAAGAGGCAGTAATGTCTTGCTCTTTGTATCCCTATGAGAACTGAGGTACCGTTCGAAAGGTACCTACCTGTGATGGTTTTTATGTGCGATGAACATTCCCTTTGCTGCAAATAGCTCCAATAAGTGTTTGAAGGAATGACTTTTTGTCTTGTAAGAAAACCATCAATCTTAGATGCAGGAGTGTGTTGCACATTGTTTCCCTATGAGAATTGAGTTACCTAGTAAAAGGAATACTACCAACCTCTCATGGTTTCCAAGTGTGAGGAACATAAACTTTCTGCAAAATAGCTCCTTTCAAGTGCATGGAAGGAGCACTGTTTCTCTTGTAAAAATCCGTGAATGTGGAAGATAGAGGGCCAATCACTTTTTTTTTCTTGTGAGCATTGAGCTACCTTTTGAAGGCAATACTGTCTACCTCTCAGGGTTTTCAAGTGTGAGGAACATCAACACTGGGCAAAATAGCTGCATTCAAGTGAATGGATGAAGCTCTATATGTCTTGTAAGGTATCCATCAATGTTAGAAGCGGGAGGCCTAGCACATTGTTTCTATTGAGAATTGAGTTTATTTATGAAGTGAATACTGGCAATCTCTCAGGGTTTTCGTTTACAAAGCATCATTTTTGTGCAAAATAGCCCCAATCTTGTGAATAGAAGAAGCATTCTGTCTCTTGGAAGTAAACCATGATGTCAGAAACTGGAGGGTCCTGCACATTGTTTCCCTGTGAGAATTTAGGTACCTTTTGAAAGTTAATCTTCCTATGTCTCTGCATTGTAAACTGTTGGAACATAACGTTTGTGCAAAATAGCTCCATTCTAGTGAAGGGAAGAAGCACAGTATCACTTGTAATAAAACCATCAATGTTAGAAGCCATATGGTCTAGTACATTGTTTACTGTGTGAACTGAGTTAGCTTGTGAATGAAATACTCACGATCTGAGAGCATTTTGAAGTGGGAGAATCATTCACGTTAGGAAAAATATACACTTCAAAAGAAATGGAAACACATGTATCTTATGGAACAATACAATCTGTGTTTGAGGAAGTAGTGTCTTGCACATTGTTTCCCTATGAGAACTGAATTACATTTTGATAGATGTACTGCCTATATCTCAGGGTTTACAAGTGGGAGGAATATCACCTTTGTGCATAAGAGCTCCATTCAAGTGAATGGAAGAAGCACAGTAGCTTTTGGATGAAAAGCATCCATGTTAGAAGCACAATGGTATAGCACACTGTTTTCCTGTGAGAATTGAATATTCATGTGGAAGGATTATTGCCTACATGTCAGGGTTTTAAAATGTTAGAAACATCAACTTTGTGCAAAATAGTTTCTTCAAGTGAATTGTAGAAGCACTGCTTCTCTTGTATGAAAATGATACCTATTAGAAGCAGCAGAGTCTCACAGTGTTTCTGTGCTAGTATAGAGTTAGTTTGTGAAAGGAATACTTGACCTCTGAAAGTGTTTTGAAGTGAGAGAATCTTCCACTTTAAGAAACATACTCTCTTCGGACAAAATGGAGAAACACATATGTTTGAAGGAACAATACAATCTCTGGTACAGGTAGGAGTTTCCTGCACATTGTTATCCTCTGGGAATTGAGTTACCTTTTGAAAGTAATGCAGTTAACCTCTCAGGGATGTCAAACGTGAGGAACATCACTTTTGCGCAAAAGAGCTCCATTCCAGTGAATGGAAGAAGCACTGTTTGTCTTCTACAAAATCCATCAATGTTAAAGTAGGAGTGTCTTGCCCTTTGTTTCCCTTTGAGAATTCAGGTACCTTTTGATAGGAATACTGACTAACTCTCAGACGTTTCAAGCTTGATGAACATCACCTTTCTTCAAAATTGCTCCATTAAAGTGAGTGGGAAAAGGACGTTTTGCCTGGTAAGAAAACAATCAATTTTAGACGTAGGAGTGTGTTGGAAATTGTTCCCCATGAGATTTGAGTTACCTATTCATAGGAATACTGCCTACCTCTCAAGGTTTTGAAGTGTGAGAAACGTAAATTTTCTACAAAATAGAAACATATACTGAACGGGAGAAACACTGTATCTCATGTAAGAAAGCCATCAATGTTAGAAGCAGGAGCGTCTAGCACTTTATTACCTTGAGAATGTTGTCAACTTGTGAAAGGAATACTTGTAATGTGAAAGTGTTTTGAAGTGTTAGAATAATTCAGTTTAGGAAAAACACTCTCTTCAGTTGAAATGTAGAAATACACATCTGATGGAACAGTAGCATGTGGTAGGAACAGGAATGTCTTGCACATCGTTTCTGTATGACAACTGAGTTACATTTTGATAGGAACACTGGCCACCTCTCAGCGTTTTCAACTGTGAGAAACATCACCATCGAGCAAAACAGCTCCATTGAAGTGAAAGAAGGTATTACAATTTTTTTGTAAGAAAACCATCAATGTTCAAAACAAGAAGGTCTAGCACCATGTTTCCCATTGCGAACTGAGTCACCTCTTGAAAGGAATACTACCTACCTCTCAGCGTATTCAAGTGTAAGGAACATCAACATTGTGAAAAAGAGCTCCATTCAAGTGAGGCAAAGAAGTAGGTTTTCTCTTGTAAGAAAATCATCAATGTTAGAAGCAGGAGAGTCTAGCATATTGTTTCCCATGGAGAATTGAGTTAATTTATGAAAAGAATAGTGCCTACCTCTCAAGGTTTAAAGAGGTGAGTAAGATCAATTTTGTGCCAAAGAGCTCCTTTCAAGTGAAGGGAAGGACGACGGTTTCTCTGTGAGAAAACCATCAATATTAGAAGCAGAAGAGCTCAGCACAATATTTCCCTGTGAGAACTGAATATATTTTGAAGGAATTACTGCCTACTTCTCCTGTTGTTCACGTGTGAGAATATACACTTTTGTGCCAAATAGTTCCATTCAAGGGAAAGGAAGAAGCATTGTATCGCTTGAAGAACACCATCAATTTTAGAAGCAGGAGTGTCTAGCAAATTTTTTGTCTGTGAAAATGGAGTTAGGATGTGAAAGGATTTCTTGCTATCTGAAAGCTTCTTGAAGCGGGCAAATCATCCTCTGTATTAAAAATACCCACTTGAGACAGAATGTAGAAACAGAGGTATCTTATGAAACAGTACAATGTTAGAGACAGGTGTGTCTTCCACATTGTTTCCCTTTGTGAATTGAGTGAATTCAGGAAAAGAATACTTGCACTCCACAGGGTTTTCAAGTGTGAGAGACTTCCACTTTCTTTAAACTAACTCCCTTCCGGTGAATAGAAGAAGCTGTGTTTCTCTTGTAAGACACCAATCAACGTTTAAAGCACAAAGGTCTAGCACCTTTTTTCCCTGTGAGAATTGAGGTAACTTAGGAGAGGAATACTGCCTACATCTCAGAGTTTAAAAGTGTGAGGTACATCATCTTTAGTCGAATTATTTCCATTCAAGTGAATGGAAGAAGCACTGATCCTCTAGTAGAAAACTGTCACTGCTGGAAACAGGAAGGTCTAGCACATTGCTTCCCAATGAGAACTGAGTTAACTTTGATAGATATACTGTCTACTTCTCACATTTTCTAATCTGAGGAGCATCAACTTTATGCATAATAGCTCCATTCAGGTGAAAGGAAGAAGCACTGTATCTCTTGTAAGAATACCAGCAATTTTAGGATCAGCAGGGCCTAGCACATTGTTTCCTTGAGTGAATTGAGTTCACTTGTCAAAGGAATACTTGTGATCTGAAAGAGCTTTCAAGTGGGATAAACAACCTCTTTAGGAAAAATACCCTCTTCAGACGAAATGGAAAAGCACATGTATCTTATAGAAAAGTACAATGTAAGAGGCAGTAATGTCTTGCTCTTTGTATCCCTATGAGAACTGAGGTACCGTTCGAAAGGTACCTACCTGTGATGGTTTTTATGTGCGATGAACATTCCCTTTGCTGCAAATAGCTCCAATAAGTGTTTGAAGGAATGACTTTTTGTCTTGTAAGAAAACCATCAATCTTAGATGCAGGAGTGTGTTGCACATTGTTTCCCTATGAGAATTGAGTTACCTAGTAAAAGGAATACTACCAACCTCTCATGGTTTCCAAGTGTGAGGAACATAAACTTTCTGCAAAATAGCTCCTTTCAAGTGCATGGAAGGAGCACTGTTTCTCTTGTAAAAATCCGTGAATGTGGAAGATAGAGGGCCAATCACTTTCTTTTTCTTGTGAGCATTGAGCTACCTTTTGAAGGCAATACTGTCTACCTCTCAGGGTTTTCAAGTGTGAGGAACATCAACACTGGGCAAAATAGCTGCATTCAAGTGAATGGATGAAGCTCTATATGTCTTGTAAGGTATCCATCAATGTTAGAAGCAGGAGGCCTAGCACATTGTTTCTATTGAGAATTGAGTTTATTTATGAAGTGAATACTGGCAATCTCTCAGGGTTTTCGTTTACAAAGCATCATTTTTGTGCAAAATAGCCCCAATCTTGTGAATAGAAGAAGCATTCTGTCTCTTGGAAGTAAACCATGATGTCAGAAACTGGAGGGTCCTGCACATTGTTTCCCTGTGAGAATTTAGGTACCTTTTGAAAGTTAATCTTCCTATGTCTCTGCATTGTAAACTGTTGGAACATAACGTTTGTGCAAAATAGCTCCATTCTAGTGAAGGGAAGAAGCACAGTATCACTTGTAATAAAACCATCAATGTTAGAAGCCATATGGTCTAGTACATTGTTTACTGTGTGAACTGAGTTAGCTTGTGAATGAAATACTCACGATCTGAGAGCATTTTGAAGTGGGAGAATCATTCACGTTAGGAAAAATATACACTTCAAAAGAAATGGAAACACATGTATCTTATGGAACAATACAATCTGTGTTTGAGGAAGTAGTGTCTTGCACATTGTTTCCCTATGAGAACTGAATTACATTTTGATAGATGTACTGCCTATATCTCAGGGTTTACAAGTGGGAGGAATATCACCTTTGTGCATAAGAGCTCCATTCAAGTGAATGGAAGAAGCACAGTAGCTTTTGGATGAAAAGCATCCATGTTAGAAGCACAATGGTATAGCACACTGTTTTCCTGTGAGAATTGAATATTCATGTGGAAGGATTATTGCCTACATGTCAGGGTTTTAAAATGTTAGAAACATCAACTTTGTGCAAAATAGTTTCTTCAAGTGAATTGTAGAAGCACTGCTTCTCTTGTATGAAAATGATACCTATTAGAAGCAGCAGAGTCTCACAGTGTTTCTGTGCTAGTATAGAGTTAGTTTGTGAAAGGAATACTTGACCTCTGAAAGTGTTTTGAAGTGAGAGAATCTTCCACTTTAAGAAACATACTCTCTTCGGACAAAATGGAGAAACACATATGTTTGAAGGAACAATACAATCTCTGGTACAGGTAGGAGTTTCCTGCACATTGTTATCCTCTGGGAATTGAGTTACCTTTTGAAAGTAATGCAGTTAACCTCTCAGGGATGTCAAACGTGAGGAACATCACTTTTGCGCAAAAGAGCTCCATTCCAGTGAATGGAAGAAGCACTGTTTGTCTTCTACAAAATCCATCAATGTTAAAGTAGGAGTGTCTTGCCCTTTGTTTCCCTTTGAGAATTCAGGTACCTTTTGATAGGAATACTGACTAACTCTCAGACGTTTCAAGCTTGATGAACATCACCTTTCTTCAAAATTGCTCCATTAAAGTGAGTGGGAAAAGGACGTTTTGCCTGGTAAGAAAACAATCAATTTTAGACGTAGGAGTGTGTTGCAAATTGTTCCCCATGAGATTTGAGTTACCTATTCATAGGAATACTGCCTACCTCTCAAGGTTTTGAAGTGTGAGAAACGTAAATTTTCTACAAAATAGAAACATATACTGAACGGGAGAAACACTGTATCTCATGTAAGAAAGCCATCAATGTTAGAAGCAGGAGCGTCTAGCACTTTATTACCTTGAGAATGTTGTCAACTTGTGAAAGGAATACTTGTAATCTGAAAGTGTTTTGAAGTGTTAGAATAATTCAGTTTAGGAAAAACACTCTCTTCAGTTGAAATGTAGAAATACACATCTGATGGAACAGTAGCATGTGGTAGGAACAGGAATGTCTTGCACATCGTTTCTGTATGACAACTGAGTTACATTTTGATAGGAACACTGGCCACCTCTCAGCGTTTTCAACTGTGAGAAACATCACCATCGAGCAAAACAGCTCCATTGAAGTGAAAGAAGGTATTACAATTTTTTTGTAAGAAAACCATCAATGTTCAAAACAAGAAGGTCTAGCACCATGTTTCCCATTGCGAACTGAGTCACCTCTTGAAAGGAATACTACCTACCTCTCAGCGTATTCAAGTGTAAGGAACATCAACATTGTGAAAAAGAGCTCCATTCAAGTGAGGCAAAGAAGTAGGTTTTCTCTTGTAAGAAAATCATCAATGTTAGAAGCAGGAGAGTCTAGCATATTGTTTCCCATGGAGAATTGAGTTAATTTATGAAAAGAATAGTGCCTACCTCTCAAGGTTTAAAGAGGTGAGTAAGATCAATTTTGTGCCAAAGAGCTCCTTTCAAGTGAAGGGAAGGACGACGGTTTCTCTGTGAGAAAACCATCAATATTAGAAGCAGAAGAGCTCAGCACAATATTTCCCTGTGAGAACTGAATATATTTTGAAGGAATTACTGCCTACTTCTCCTGTTGTTCACGTGTGAGAATATACACTTTTGTGCCAAATAGTTCCATTCAAGGGAAAGGAAGAAGCATTGTATCGCTTGAAGAACACCATCAATTTTAGAAGCAGGAGTGTCTAGCAAATTTTTTGTCTGTGAAAATGGAGTTAGGATGTGAAAGGATTTCTTGCTATCTGAAAGCTTCTTGAAGCGGGCAAATCATCCTCTGTATTAAAAATACCCACTTGAGACAGAATGTAGAAACAGAGGTATCTTATGAAACAGTACAATGTTAGAGACAGGTGTGTCTTCCACATTGTTTCCCTTTGTGAATTGAGTGAATTCAGGAAAAGAATACTTGCACTCCACAGGGTTTTCAAGTGTGAGAGACTTCCACTTTCTTTAAACTAACTCCCTTCCGGTGAATAGAAGAAGCTGTGTTTCTCTTGTAAGACACCAATCAACGTTTAAAGCACAAAGGTCTAGCACCTTTTTTCCCTGTGAGAATTGAGGTAACTTAGGAGAGGAATACTGCCTACATCTCAGAGTTTAAAAGTGTGAGGTACATCATCTTTAGTCGAATTATTTCCATTCAAGTGAATGGAAGAAGCACTGATCCTCTAGTAGAAAACTGTCACTGCTGGAAACAGGAAGGTCTAGCACATTGCTTCCCAATGAGAACTGAGTTAACTTTGATAGATATACTGTCTACTTCTCACATTTTCTAATCTGAGGAGCATCAACTTTATGCATAATAGCTCCATTCAGGTGAAAGGAAGAAGCACTGTATCTCTTGTAAGAATACCAGCAATTTTAGGATCAGCAGGGCCTAGCACATTGTTTCCTTGAGTGAATTGAGTTCACTTGTCAAAGGAATACTTGTGATCTGAAAGAGCTTTCAAGTGGGATAAACAACCTCTTTAGGAAAAATACCCTCTTCAGACGAAATGGAAAAGCACATGTATCTTATAGAAAAGTACAATGTAAGAGGCAGTAATGTCTTGCTCTTTGTATCCCTATGAGAACTGAGGTACCGTTCGAAAGGTACCTACCTGTGATGGTTTTTATGTGCGATGAACATTCCCTTTGCTGCAAATAGCTCCAATAAGTGTTTGAAGGAATGACTTTTTGTCTTGTAAGAAAACCATCAATCTTAGATGCAGGAGTGTGTTGCACATTGTTTCCCTATGAGAATTGAGTTACCTATTAAAAGGAATACTACCAACCTCTCATGGTTTCCAAGTGTGAGGAACATAAACTTTCTGCAAAATAGCTCCTTTCAAGTGCATGGAATGAGCACTGTTTCTCTTGTAAAAATCCGTGAATGTGGAAGATAGAGGGCCAATCACTTTTTTTTTCTTGTGAGCATTGAGCTACCTTTTGAAGGCAATACTGTCTACCTCTCAGGGTTTTCAAGTGTGAGGAACATCAACACTGGGCAAAATAGCTGCATTCAAGTGAATGGATGAAGCTCTATATGTCTTGTAAGGTATCCATCAATGTTAGAAGCAGGAGGCCTAGCACATTGTTTCTATTGAGAATTGAGTTTATTTATGAAGTGAATACTGGCAATTTCTCAGGGTTTTCGTTTACAAAGCATCATTTTTGTGCAAAATAGCCCCAATCTTGTGAATAGAAGAAGCATTCTGTCTCTTGGAAGTAAACCATGATGTCAGAAACTGGAGGGTCCTGCACATTGTTTCCCTGTGAGAATTTAGGTACCTTTTGAAAGTTAATCTTCCTATGTCTCTGCATTGTAAACTGTTGGAACATAACGTTTGTGCAAAATAGCTCCATTCTAGTGAAGGGAAGAAGCACAGTATCACTTGTAATAAAACCATCAATGTTAGAAGCCATATGGTCTAGTACATTGTTTACTGTGTGAACTGAGTTAGCTTGTGAATGAAATACTCACGATCTGAGAGCATTTTGAAGTGGGAGAATCATTCACGTTAGGAAAAATATACACTTCAAAAGAAATGGAAACACATGTATCTTATGGAACAATACAATCTGTGTTTGAGGAAGTAGTGTCTTGCACATTGTTTCCCTATGAGAACTGAATTACATTTTGATAGATGTACTGCCAATATCTCAGGGTTTACAAGTGGGAGGAATATCACCTTTGTGCATAAGAGCTCCATTCAAGTGAATGGAAGAAGCACAGTAGCTTTTGGATGAAAAGCATCCATGTTAGAAGCACAATGGTATAGCACACTGTTTTCCTGTGAGAATTGAATATTCATGTGGAAGGATTATTGCCTACATGTCAGGGTTTTAAAATGTTAGAAACATCAACTTTGTGCAAAATAGTTTCTTCAAGTGAATTGGAGAAGCACTGCTTCTCTTGTATGAAAATGATACCTATTAGAAGCAGCAGAGTCTCACAGTGTTTCTGTGCTAGTATAGAGTTAGTTTGTGAAAGGAATACTTGACCTCTGAAAGTGTTTTGAAGTGAGAGAATCTTCCACTTTAAGAAACATACTCTCTTCGGACAAAATGGAGAAACACATATGTTTGAAGGAACAATACAATCTCTGGTACAGGTAGGAGTTTCCTGCACATTGTTATCCTCTGGGAATTGAGTTACCTTTTGAAAGTAATGCAGTTAACCTCTCAGGGATGTCAAACGTGAGGAACATCACTTTTGCGCAAAAGAGCTCCATTCCAGTGAATGGAAGAAGCACTGTTTGTCTTCTACAAAATCCATCAATGTTAAAGTAGGAGTGTCTTGCCCTTTGTTTCCCTTTGAGAATTCAGGTACCTTTTGATAGGAATACTGACTAACTCTCAGACGTTTCAAGCTTGATGAACATCACCTTTCTTCAAAATTGCTCCATTAAAGTGAGTGGGAAAAGGACGTTTTGCCTGGTAAGAAAACAATCAATTTTAGACGTAGGAGTGTGTTGCAAATTGTTCCCCATGAGATTTGAGTTACCTATTCATAGGAATACTGCCTACCTCTCAAGGTTTTGAAGTGTGAGAAACGTAAATTTTCTACAAAATAGAAACATATACTGAACGGGAGAAACACTGTATCTCATGTAAGAAAGCCATCAATGTTAGAAGCAGGAGCGTCTAGCACTTTATTACCTTGAGAATGTTGTCAACTTGTGAAAGGAATACTTGTAATCTGAAAGTGTTTTGAAGTGTTAGAATAATTCAGTTTAGGAAAAACACTCTCTTCAGTTGAAATGTAGAAATACACATCTGATGGAACAGTAGCATGTGGTAGGAACAGGAATGTCTTGCACATCGTTTCTGTATGACAACTGAGTTACATTTTGATAGGAACACTGGCCACCTCTCAGCGTTTTCAACTGTGAGAAACATCACCATCGAGCAAAACAGCTCCATTGAAGTGAAAGAAGGTATTACAATTTTTTTGTAAGAAAACCATCAATGTTCAAAACAAGAAGGTCTAGCACCATGTTTCCCATTGCGAACTGAGTCACCTCTTGAAAGGAATACTACCTACCTCTCAGCGTATTCAAGTGTAAGGAACATCAACATTGTGAAAAAGAGCTCCATTCAAGTGAGGCAAAGAAGTAGGTTTTCTCTTGTAAGAAAATCATCAATGTTAGAAGCAGGAGAGTCTAGCATATTGTTTCCCATGGACAATTGAGTTAATTTATGAAAAGAATAGTGCCTACCTCTCAAGGTTTAAAGAGGTGAGTAAGATCAATTTTGTGCCAAAGAGCTCCTTTCAAGTGAAGGGAAGGACGACGGTTTCTCTGTGAGAAAACCATCAATATTAGAAGCAGAAGAGCTCAGCACAATATTTCCCTGTGAGAACTGAATATATTTTGAAGGAATTACTGCCTACTTCTCCTGTTGTTCACGTGTGCGAATATACACTTTTGCGCCAAATAGTTCCATTCAAGGGAAAGGAAGAAGCATTGTATCGCTTGAAGAACACCATCAATTTTAGAAGCAGGAGTGTCTAGCAAATTTTTTGTCTGTGAAAATGGAGTTAGGATGTGAAAGGATTTCTTGCTATCTGAAAGCTTCTTGAAGCGGGCAAATCATCCTCTGTATTAAAAATACCCACTTGAGACAGAATGTAGAAACAGAGGTATCTTATGAAACAGTACAATGTTAGAGACAGGTGTGTCTTCCACATTGTTTCCCTTTGTGAATTGAGTGAATTCAGGAAAAGAAAACTTGCACTCCACAGGGTTTTCAAGTGTGAGAGACTTCCACTTTCTTTAAACTAACTCCCTTCCGGTGAATAGAAGAAGCTGTGTTTCTCTTGTAAGACACCAATCAATGTTTAAAGCACAAAGGTCTAGCACCTTTTTTCCCTGTGAGAATTGAGGTAACTTAGGAGAGGAATACTGCCTACATCTCAGAGTTTAAGTGTGAGGTACATCATCTTTAGTCGAATTATTTCCATTCAAGTGAATGGAAGAAGCACTGATCCTCTAGTAGAAAACTGTCACTGCTGGAAACAGGAAGGTCTAGCACATTGCTTCCCAATGAGAACTGAGTTAACTTTGATAGATATACTGTCTACTTCTCACATTTTCTAATCTGAGGAGCATCAACTTTATGCATAATAGCTCCATTCAGGTGAAAGGAAGAAGCACTGTATCTCTTGTAAGAATACCAGCAATTTTAGGATCAGCAGGGCCTAGCACATTGTTTCCTTGAGTGAATTGAGTTCACTTGTCAAAGGAATACTTGTGATCTGAAAGAGCTTTCAAGTGGGATAAACAACCTCTTTAGGAAAAATACCCTCTTCAGACGAAATGGAAAAGCACATGTATCTTATAGAAAAGTACAATGTAAGAGGCAGTAATGTCTTGCTCTTTGTATCCCTATGAGAACTGAGGTACCGTTCGAAAGGTACCTACCTGTGATGGTTTTTATGTGCGATGAACATTCCCTTTGCTGCAAATAGCTCCAATAAGTGTTTGAAGGAATGACTTTTTGTCTTGTAAGAAAACCATCAATCTTAGATGCAGGAGTGTGTTGCACATTGTTTCCCTATGAGAATTGAGTTACCTAGTAAATGGAATACTACCAACCTCTCATGGTTTCCAAGTGTGAGGAACATAAACTTTCTGCAAAATAGCTCCTTTCAAGTGCATGGAAGGAGCACTGTTTCTCTTGTAAAAATCCGTGAATGTGGAAGATAGAGGGCCAATCACTTTTTTTTTCTTGTGAGCATTGAGCTACCTTTTGAAGGCAATACTGTCTACCTCTCAGGGTTTTCAAGTGTGAGGAACATCAACACTGGGCAAAATAGCTGCATTCAAGTGAATGGATGAAGCTCTATATGTCTTGTAAGGTATCCATCAATGTTAGAAGCAGGAGGCCTAGCACATTGTTTCTATTGAGAATTGAGTTTATTTATGAAGTGAATACTGGCAATTTCTCAGGGTTTTCGTTTACAAAGCATCATTTTTGTGCAAAATAGCCCCAATCTTGTGAATAGAAGAAGCATTCTGTCTCTTGGAAGTAAACCATGATGTCAGAAACTGGAGGGTCCTGCACATTGTTTCCCTGTGAGAATTTAGGTACCTTTTGAAAGTTAATCTTCCTATGTCTCTGCATTGTAAACTGTTGGAACATAACGTTTGTGCAAAATAGCTCCATTCTAGTGAAGGGAAGAAGCACAGTATCACTTGTAATAAAACCATCAATGTTAGAAGCCATATGGTCTAGTACATTGTTTACTGTGTGAACTGAGTTAGCTTGTGAATGAAATACTCACGATCTGAGAGCATTTTGAAGTGGGAGAATCATTCACGTTAGGAAAAATATACACTTCAAAAGAAATGGAAACACATGTATCTTATGGAACAATACAATCTGTGTTTGAGGAAGTAGTGTCTTGCACATTGTTTCCCTATGAGAACTGAATTACATTTTGATAGATGTACTGCCAATATCTCAGGGTTTACAAGTGGGAGGAATATCACCTTTGTGCATAAGAGCTCCATTCAAGTGAATGGAAGAAGCACAGTAGCTTTTGGATGAAAAGCATCCATGTTAGAAGCACAATGGTATAGCACACTGTTTTCCTGTGAGAATTGAATATTCATGTGGAAGGATTATTGCCTACATGTCAGGGTTTTAAAATGTTAGAAACATCAACTTTGTGCAAAATAGTTTCTTCAAGTGAATTGGAGAAGCACTGCTTCTCTTGTATGAAAATGATACCTATTAGAAGCAGCAGAGTCTCACAGTGTTTCTGTGCTAGTATAGAGTTAGTTTGTGAAAGGAATACTTGACCTCTGAAAGTGTTTTGAAGTGAGAGAATCTTCCACTTTAAGAAACATACTCTCTTCGGACAAAATGGAGAAACACATATGTTTGAAGGAACAATACAATCTCTGGTACAGGTAGGAGTTTCCTGCACATTGTTATCCTCTGGGAATTGAGTTACCTTTTGAAAGTAATGCAGTTAACCTCTCAGGGATGTCAAACGTGAGGAACATCACTTTTGCGCAAAAGAGCTCCATTCCAGTGAATGGAAGAAGCACTGTTTGTCTTCTACAAAATCCATCAATGTTAAAGTAGGAGTGTCTTGCCCTTTGTTTCCCTTTGAGAATTCAGGTACCTTTTGATAGGAATACTGACTAACTCTCAGACGTTTCAAGCTTGATGAACATCACCTTTCTTCAAAATTGCTCCATTAAAGTGAGTGGGAAAAGGACGTTTTGCCTGGTAAGAAAACAATCAATTTTAGACGTAGGAGTGTGTTGCAAATTGTTCCCCATGAGATTTGAGTTACCTATTCATAGGAATACTGCCTACCTCTCAAGGTTTTGAAGTGTGAGAAACGTAAATTTTCTACAAAATAGAAACATATACTGAACGGGAGAAACACTGTATCTCATGTAAGAAAGCCATCAATGTTAGAAGCAGGAGCGTCTAGCACTTTATTACCTTGAGAATGTTGTCAACTTGTGAAAGGAATACTTGTAATCTGAAAGTGTTTTGAAGTGTTAGAATAATTCAGTTTAGGAAAAACACTCTCTTCAGTTGAAATGTAGAAATACACATCTGATGGAACAGTAGCATGTGGTAGGAACAGGAATGTCTTGCACATCGTTTCTGTATGACAACTGAGTTACATTTTGATAGGAACACTGGCCACCTCTCAGCGTTTTCAACTGTGAGAAACATCACCATCGAGCAAAACAGCTCCATTGAAGTGAAAGAAGGTATTACAATTTTTTTGTAAGAAAACCATCAATGTTCAAAACAAGAAGGTCTAGCACCATGTTTCCCATTGCGAACTGAGTCACCTCTTGAAAGGAATACTACCTACCTCTCAGCGTATTCAAGTGTAAGGAACATCAACATTGTGAAAAAGAGCTCCATTCAAGTGAGGCAAAGAAGTAGGTTTTCTCTTGTAAGAAAATCATCAATGTTAGAAGCAGGAGAGTCTAGCATATTGTTTCCCATGGACAATTGAGTTAATTTATGAAAAGAATAGTGCCTACCTCTCAAGGTTTAAAGAGGTGAGTAAGATCAATTTTGTGCCAAAGAGCTCCTTTCAAGTGAAGGGAAGGACGACGGTTTCTCTGTGAGAAAACCATCCATATTAGAAGCAGAAGAGCTCAGCACAATATTTCCCTGTGAGAACTGAATATATTTTGAAGGAATTACTGCCTACTTCTCCTGTTGTTCACGTGTGCGAATATACACTTTTGCGCCAAATAGTTCCATTCAAGGGAAAGGAAGAAGCATTGTATCGCTTGAAGAACACCATCAATTTTAGAAGCAGGAGTGTCTAGCAAATTTTTTGTCTGTGAAAATGGAGTTAGGATGTGAAAGGATTTCTTGCTATCTGAAAGCTTCTTGAAGCGGGCAAATCATCCTCTGTATTAAAAATACCCACTTGAGACAGAATGTAGAAACAGAGGTATCTTATGAAACAGTACAATGTTAGAGACAGGTGTGTCTTCCACATTGTTTCCCTTTGTGAATTGAGTGAATTCAGGAAAAGAAAACTTGCACTCCACAGGGTTTTCAAGTGTGAGAGACTTCCACTTTCTTTAAACTAACTCCCTTCCGGTGAATAGAAGAAGCTGTGTTTCTCTTGTAAGACACCAATCAATGTTTAAAGCACAAAGGTCTAGCACCTTTTTTCCCTGTGAGAATTGAGGTAACTTAGGAGAGGAATACTGCCTACATCTCAGAGTTTAAGTGTGAGGTACATCATCTTTAGTCGAATTATTTCCATTCAAGTGAATGGAAGAAGCACTGATCCTCTAGTAGAAAACTGTCACTGCTGGAAACAGAAAGGTCTAGCACATTGTTTCCCAATGAGAACTGAGTTAACTTTGATAGATATACTGTCTACTTCTCACATTTTCTAATCTGAGGAGCATCAACTTTATGCATAATAGCTCCATTCAGGTGAAAGGAAGAAGCACTGTATCTCTTGTAAGAATACCAGCAATTTTAGGATCAGCAGGGCCTAGCACATTGTTTCCTTGAGTGAATTGAGTTCACTTGTCAAAGGAATACTTGTGATCTGAAAGAGCTTTCAAGTGGGATAAACAACCTCTTTAGGAAAAATACCCTCTTCAGACGAAATGGAAAAGCACATGTATCTTATAGAAAAGTACAATGTAAGAGGCAGTAATGTCTTGCTCTTTGTATCCCTATGAGAACTGAGGTACCGTTCGAAAGGTACCTACCTGTGATGGTTTTTATGTGCGATGAACATTCCCTTTGCTGCAAATAGCTCCAATAAGTGTTTGAAGGAATGACTTTTTGTCTTGTAAGAAAACCATCAATCTTAGATGCAGGAGTGTGTTGCACATTGTTTCCCTATGAGAATTGAGTTACCTATTAAAAGGAATACTACCAACCTCTCATGGTTTCCAAGTGTGAGGAACATAAACTTTCTGCAAAATAGCTCCTTTCAAGTGCATGGAAGGAGCACTGTTTCTCTTGTAAAAATCCGTGAATGTGGAAGATAGAGGGCCAATCACTTTTTTTTTCTTGTGAGCATTGAGCTACCTTTTGAAGGCAATACTGTCTACCTCTCAGGGTTTTCAAGTGTGAGGAACATCAACACTGGGCAAAATAGCTGCATTCAAGTGAATGGATGAAGCTCTATATGTCTTGTAAGGTATCCATCAATGTTAGAAGCAGGAGGCCTAGCACATTGTTTCTATTGAGAATTGAGTTTATTTATGAAGTGAATACTGGCAATCTCTCAGGGTTTTCGTTTACAAAGCATCATTTTTGTGCAAAATAGCCCCAATCTTGTGAATTTAAGAAGCATTCTGTCTCTTGGAAGTAAACCATGATGTCAGAAACTGGAGGGTCCTGCACATTGTTTCCCTGTGAGAATTTAGGTACCTTTTGAAAGTTAATCTTCCTATGTCTCTGCATTGTAAACTGTTGGAACATAACGTTTGTGCAAAATAGCTCCATTCTAGTGAAGGGAAGAAGCACAGTATCACTTGTAATAAAACCATCAATGTTAGAAGCCATATGGTCTAGTACATTGTTTACTGTGTGAACTGAGTTAGCTTGTGAATGAAATACTCACGATCTGAGAGCATTTTGAAGTGGGAGAATCATTCACGTTAGGAAAAATATACACTTCAAAAGAAATGGAAACACATGTATCTTATGGAACAATACAATCTGTGTTTGAGGAAGTAGTGTCTTGCACATTGTTTCCCTATGAGAACTGAATTACATTTTGATAGATGTACTGCCTATATCTCAGGGTTTACAAGTGGGAGGAATATCACCTTTGTGCATAAGAGCTCCATTCAAGTGAATGGAAGAAGCACAGTAGCTTTTGGATGAAAAGCATCCATGTTAGAAGCACAATGGTATAGCACACTGTTTTCCTGTGAGAATTGAATATTCATGTGGAAGGATTATTGCCTACATGTCAGGGTTTTAAAATGTTAGAAACATCAACTTTGTGCAAAATAGTTTCTTCAAGTGAATTGGAGAAGCACTGCTTCTCTTGTATGAAAATGATACCTATTAGAAGCAGCAGAGTCTCACAGTGTTTCTGTGCTAGTATAGAGTTAGTTTGTGAAAGGAATACTTGACCTCTGAAAGTGTTTTGAAGTGAGAGAATCTTCCACTTTAAGAAACATACTCTCTTCGGACAAAATGGAGAAACACATATGTTTGAAGGAACAATACAATCTCTGGTACAGGTAGGAGTTTCCTGCACATTGTTATCCTCTGGGAATTGAGTTACCTTTTGAAAGTAATGCAGTTAACCTCTCAGGGATGTCAAACGTGAGGAACATCACTTTTGCGCAAAAGAGCTCCATTCCAGTGAATGGAAGAAGCACTGTTTGTCTTCTACAAAATCCATCAATGTTAAAGTAGGAGTGTCTTGCCCTTTGTTTCCCTTTGAGAATTCAGGTACCTTTTGATAGGAATACTGACTAACTCTCAGACGTTTCAAGCTTGATGAACATCACCTTTCTTCAAAATTGCTCCATTAAAGTGAGTGGGAAAAGGACGTTTTGCCTGGTAAGAAAACAATCAATTTTAGACGTAGGAGTGTGTTGCAAATTGTTCCCCATGAGATTTGAGTTACCTATTCATAGGAATACTGCCTACCTCTCAAGGTTTTGAAGTGTGAGAAACGTAAATTTTCTACAAAATAGAAACATATACTGAACGGGAGAAACACTGTATCTCATGTAAGAAAGCCATCAATGTTAGAAGCAGGAGCGTCTAGCACTTTATTACCTTGAGAATGTTGTCAACTTGTGAAAGGAATACTTGTAATCTGAAAGTGTTTTGAAGTGTTAGAATAATTCAGTTTAGGAAAAACACTCTCTTCAGTTGAAATGTAGAAATACACATCTGATGGAACAGTAGCATGTGGTAGGAACAGGAATGTCTTGCACATCGTTTCTGTATGACAACTGAGTTACATTTTGATAGGAACACTGGCCACCTCTCAGCGTTTTCAACTGTGAGAAACATCACCATCGAGCAAAACAGCTCCATTGAAGTGAAAGAAGGTATTACAATTTTTTTGTAAGAAAACCATCAATGTTCAAAACAAGAAGGTCTAGCACCATGTTTCCCATTGCGAACTGAGTCACCTCTTGAAAGGAATACTACCTACCTCTCAGCGTATTCAAGTGTAAGGAACATCAACATTGTGAAAAAGAGCTCCATTCAAGTGAGGCAAAGAAGTAGGTTTTCTCTTGTAAGAAAATCATCAATGTTAGAAGCAGGAGAGTCTAGCATATTGTTTCCCATGGAGAATTGAGTTAATTTATGAAAAGAATAGTGCCTACCTCTCAAGGTTTAAAGAGGTGAGTAAGATCAATTTTGTGCCAAAGAGCTCCTTTCAAGTGAAGGGAAGGACGACGGTTTCTCTGTGAGAAAACCATCAATATTAGAAGCAGAAGAGCTCAGCACAATATTTCCCTGTGAGAACTGAATATATTTTGAAGGAATTACTGCCTACTTCTCCTGTTGTTCACGTGTGAGAATATACACTTTTGTGCCAAATAGTTCCATTCAAGGGAAAGGAAGAAGCATTGTATCGCTTGAAGAACACCATCAATTTTAGAAGCAGGAGTGTCTAGCAAATTTTTTGTCTGTGAAAATGGAGTTAGGATGTGAAAGGATTTCTTGCTATCTGAAAGCTTCTTGAAGCGGGCAAATCATCCTCTGTATTAAAAATACCCACTTGAGACAGAATGTAGAAACAGAGGTATCTTATGAAACAGTACAATGTTAGAGACAGGTGTGTCTTCCACATTGTTTCCCTTTGTGAATTGAGTGAATTCAGGAAAAGAATACTTGCACTCCACAGGGTTTTCAAGTGTGAGAGACTTCCACTTTCTTTAAACTAACTCCCTTCCGGTGAATAGAAGAAGCTGTGTTTCTCTTGTAAGACACCAATCAACGTTTAAAGCACAAAGGTCTAGCACCTTTTTTCCCTGTGAGAATTGAGGTAACTTAGGAGAGGAATACTGCCTACATCTCAGAGTTTAAAAGTGTGAGGTACATCATCTTTAGTCGAATTATTTCCATTCAAGTGAATGGAAGAAGCACTGATCCTCTAGTAGAAAACTGTCACTGCTGGAAACAGGAAGGTCTAGCACATTGCTTCCCAATGAGAACTGAGTTAACTTTGATAGATATACTGTCTACTTCTCACATTTTCTAATCTGAGGAGCATCAACTTTATGCATAATAGCTCCATTCAGGTGAAAGGAAGAAGCACTGTATCTCTTGTAAGAATACCAGCAATTTTAGGATCAGCAGGGCCTAGCACATTGTTTCCTTGAGTGAATTGAGTTCACTTGTCAAAGGAATACTTGTGATCTGAAAGAGCTTTCAAGTGGGATAAACAACCTCTTTAGGAAAAATACCCTCTTCAGACGAAATGGAAAAGCACATGTATCTTATAGAAAAGTACAATGTAAGAGGCAGTAATGTCTTGCTCTTTGTATCCCTATGAGAACTGAGGTACCGTTCGAAAGGTACCTACCTGTGATGGTTTTTATGTGCGATGAACATTCCCTTTGCTGCAAATAGCTCCAATAAGTGTTTGAAGGAATGACTTTTTGTCTTGTAAGAAAACCATCAATCTTAGATGCAGGAGTGTGTTGCACATTGTTTCCCTATGAGAATTGAGTTACCTATTAAAAGGAATACTACCAACCTCTCATGGTTTCCAAGTGTGAGGAACATAAACTTTCTGCAAAATAGCTCCTTTCAAGTGCATGGAAGGAGCACTGTTTCTCTTGTAAAAATCCGTGAATGTGGAAGATAGAGGGCCAATCACTTTTTTTTTCTTGTGAGCATTGAGCTACCTTTTGAAGGCAATACTGTCTACCTCTCAGGGTTTTCAAGTGTGAGGAACATCAACACTGGGCAAAATAGCTGCATTCAAGTGAATGGATGAAGCTCTATATGTCTTGTAAGGTATCCATCAATGTTAGAAGCAGGAGGCCTAGCACATTGTTTCTATTGAGAATTGAGTTTATTTATGAAGTGAATACTGGCAATCTCTCAGGGTTTTCGTTTACAAAGCATCATTTTTGTGCAAAATAGCCCCAATCTTGTGAATTTAAGAAGCATTCTGTCTCTTGGAAGTAAACCATGATGTCAGAAACTGGAGGGTCCTGCACATTGTTTCCCTGTGAGAATTTAGGTACCTTTTGAAAGTTAATCTTCCTATGTCTCTGCATTGTAAACTGTTGGAACATAACGTTTGTGCAAAATAGCTCCATTCTAGTGAAGGGAAGAAGCACAGTATCACTTGTAATAAAACCATCAATGTTAGAAGCCATATGGTCTAGTACATTGTTTACTGTGTGAACTGAGTTAGCTTGTGAATGAAATACTCACGATCTGAGAGCATTTTGAAGTGGGAGAATCATTCACGTTAGGAAAAATATACACTTCAAAAGAAATGGAAACACATGTATCTTATGGAACAATACAATCTGTGTTTGAGGAAGTAGTGTCTTGCACATTGTTTCCCTATGAGAACTGAATTACATTTTGATAGATGTACTGCCTATATCTCAGGGTTTACAAGTGGGAGGAATATCACCTTTGTGCATAAGAGCTCCATTCAAGTGAATGGAAGAAGCACAGTAGCTTTTGGATGAAAAGCATCCATGTTAGAAGCACAATGGTATAGCACACTGTTTTCCTGTGAGAATTGAATATTCATGTGGAAGGATTATTGCCTACATGTCAGGGTTTTAAAATGTTAGAAACATCAACTTTGTGCAAAATAGTTTCTTCAAGTGAATTGGAGAAGCACTGCTTCTCTTGTATGAAAATGATACCTATTAGAAGCAGCAGAGTCTCACAGTGTTTCTGTGCTAGTATAGAGTTAGTTTGTGAAAGGAATACTTGACCTCTGAAAGTGTTTTGAAGTGAGAGAATCTTCCACTTTAAGAAACATACTCTCTTCGGACAAAATGGAGAAACACATATGTTTGAAGGAACAATACAATCTCTGGTACAGGTAGGAGTTTCCTGCACATTGTTATCCTCTGGGAATTGAGTTACCTTTTGAAAGTAATGCAGTTAACCTCTCAGGGATGTCAAACGTGAGGAACATCACTTTTGCGCAAAAGAGCTCCATTCCAGTGAATGGAAGAAGCACTGTTTGTCTTCTACAAAATCCATCAATGTTAAAGTAGGAGTGTCTTGCCCTTTGTTTCCCTTTGAGAATTCAGGTACCTTTTGATAGGAATACTGACTAACTCTCAGACGTTTCAAGCTTGATGAACATCACCTTTCTTCAAAATTGCTCCATTAAAGTGAGTGGGAAAAGGACGTTTTGCCTGGTAAGAAAACAATCAATTTTAGACGTAGGAGTGTGTTGCAAATTGTTCCCCATGAGATTTGAGTTACCTATTCATAGGAATACTGCCTACCTCTCAAGGTTTTGAAGTGTGAGAAACGTAAATTTTCTACAAAATAGAAACATATACTGAACGGGAGAAACACTGTATCTCATGTAAGAAAGCCATCAATGTTAGAAGCAGGAGCGTCTAGCACTTTATTACCTTGAGAATGTTGTCAACTTGTGAAAGGAATACTTGTAATCTGAAAGTGTTTTGAAGTGTTAGAATAATTCAGTTTAGGAAAAACACTCTCTTCAGTTGAAATGTAGAAATACACATCTGATGGAACAGTAGCATGTGGTAGGAACAGGAATGTCTTGCACATCGTTTCTGTATGACAACTGAGTTACATTTTGATAGGAACACTGGCCACCTCTCAGCGTTTTCAACTGTGAGAAACATCACCATCGAGCAAAACAGCTCCATTGAAGTGAAAGAAGGTATTACAATTTTTTTGTAAGAAAACCATCAATGTTCAAAACAAGAAGGTCTAGCACCATGTTTCCCATTGCGAACTGAGTCACCTCTTGAAAGGAATACTACCTACCTCTCAGCGTATTCAAGTGTAAGGAACATCAACATTGTGAAAAAGAGCTCCATTCAAGTGAGGCAAAGAAGTAGGTTTTCTCTTGTAAGAAAATCATCAATGTTAGAAGCAGGAGAGTCTAGCATATTGTTTCCCATGGACAATTGAGTTAATTTATGAAAAGAATAGTGCCTACCTCTCAAGGTTTAAAGAGGTGAGTAAGATCAATTTTGTGCCAAAGAGCTCCTTTCAAGTGAAGGGAAGGACGACGGTTTCTCTGTGAGAAAACCATCAATATTAGAAGCAGAAGAGCTCAGCACAATATTTCCCTGTGAGAACTGAATATATTTTGAAGGAATTACTGCCTACTTCTCCTGTTGTTCACGTGTGAGAATATACACTTTTGTGCCAAATAGTTCCATTCAAGGGAAAGGAAGAAGCATTGTATCGCTTGAAGAACACCATCAATTTTAGAAGCAGGAGTGTCTAGCAAATTTTTTGTCTGTGAAAATGGAGTTAGGATGTGAAAGGATTTCTTGCTATCTGAAAGCTTCTTGAAGCGGGCAAATCATCCTCTGTATTAAAAATACCCACTTGAGACAGAATGTAGAAACAGAGGTATCTTATGAAACAGTACAATGTTAGAGACAGGTGTGTCTTCCACATTGTTTCCCTTTGTGAATTGAGTGAATTCAGGAAAAGAATACTTGCACTCCACAGGGTTTTCAAGTGTGAGAGACTTCCACTTTCTTTAAACTAACTCCCTTCCGGTGAATAGAAGAAGCTGTGTTTCTCTTGTAAGACACCAATCAACGTTTAAAGCACAAAGGTCTAGCACCTTTTTTCCCTGTGAGAATTGAGGTAACTTAGGAGAGGAATACTGCCTACATCTCAGAGTTTAAAAGTGTGAGGTACATCATCTTTAGTCGAATTATTTCCATTCAAGTGAATGGAAGAAGCACTGATCCTCTAGTAGAAAACTGTCACTGCTGGAAACAGGAAGGTCTAGCACATTGCTTCCCAATGAGAACTGAGTTAACTTTGATAGATATACTGTCTACTTCTCACATTTTCTAATCTGAGGAGCATCAACTTTATGCATAATAGCTCCATTCAGGTGAAAGGAAGAAGCACTGTATCTCTTGTAAGAATACCAGCAATTTTAGGATCAGCAGGGCCTAGCACATTGTTTCCTTGAGTGAATTGAGTTCACTTGTCAAAGGAATACTTGTGATCTGAAAGACCTTTCAAGTGGGATAAACAACCTCTTTAGGAAAAATACCCTCTTCAGACGAAATGGAAAAGCACATGTATCTTATAGAAAAGTACAATGTAAGAGGCAGTAATGTCTTGCTCTTTGTATCCCTATGAGAACTGAGGTACCGTTCGAAAGGTACCTACCTGTGATGGTTTTTATGTGCGATGAACATTCCCTTTGCTGCAAATAGCTCCAATAAGTGTTTGAAGGAATGACTTTTTGTCTTGTAAGAAAACCATCAATCTTAGATGCAGGAGTGTGTTGCACATTGTTTCCCTATGAGAATTGAGTTACCTATTAAAAGGAATACTACCAACCTCTCATGGTTTCCAAGTGTGAGGAACATAAACTTTCTGCAAAATAGCTCCTTTCAAGTGCATGGAAGGAGCACTGTTTCTCTTGTAAAAATCCGTGAATGTGGAAGATAGAGGGCCAATCACTTTTTTTTTCTTGTGAGCATTGAGCTACCTTTTGAAGGCAATACTGTCTACCTCTCAGGGTTTTCAAGTGTGAGGAACATCAACACTGGGCAAAATAGCTGCATTCAAGTGAATGGATGAAGCTCTATATGTCTTGTAAGGTATCCATCAATGTTAGAAGCAGGAGGCCTAGCACATTGTTTCTATTGAGAATTGAGTTTATTTATGAAGTGAATACTGGCAATCTCTCAGGGTTTTCGTTTACAAAGCATCATTTTTGTGCAAAATAGCCCCAATCTTGTGAATAGAAGAAGCATTCTGTCTCTTGGAAGTAAACCATGATGTCAGAAACTGGAGGGTCCTGCACATTGTTTCCCTGTGAGAATTTAGGTACCTTTTGAAAGTTAATCTTCCTATGTCTCTGCATTGTAAACTGTTGGAACATAACGTTTGTGCAAAATAGCTCCATTCTAGTGAAGGGAAGAAGCACAGTATCACTTGTAATAAAACCATCAATGTTAGAAGCCATATGGTCTAGTACATTGTTTACTGTGTGAACTGAGTTAGCTTGTGAATGAAATACTCACGATCTGAGAGCATTTTGAAGTGGGAGAATCATTCACGTTAGGAAAAATATACACTTCAAAAGAAATGGAAACACATGTATCTTATGGAACAATACAATCTGTGTTTGAGGAAGTAGTGTCTTGCACATTGTTTCCCTATGAGAACTGAATTACATTTTGATAGATGTACTGCCTATATCTCAGGGTTTACAAGTGGGAGGAATATCACCTTTGTGCATAAGAGCTCCATTCAAGTGAATGGAAGAAGCACAGTAGCTTTTGGATGAAAAGCATCCATGTTAGAAGCACAATGGTATAGCACACTGTTTTCCTGTGAGAATTGAATATTCATGTGGAAGGATTATTGCCTACATGTCAGGGTTTTAAAATGTTAGAAACATCAACTTTGTGCAAAATAGTTTCTTCAAGTGAATTGGAGAAGCACTGCTTCTCTTGTATGAAAATGATACCTATTAGAAGCAGCAGAGTCTCACAGTGTTTCTGTGCTAGTATAGAGTTAGTTTGTGAAAGGAATACTTGACCTCTGAAAGTGTTTTGAAGTGAGAGAATCTTCCACTTTAAGAAACATACTCTCTTCGGACAAAATGGAGAAACACATATGTTTGAAGGAACAATACAATCTCTGGTACAGGTAGGAGTTTCCTGCACATTGTTATCCTCTGGGAATTGAGTTACCTTTTGAAAGTAATGCAGTTAACCTCTCAGGGATGTCAAACGTGAGGAACATCACTTTTGCGCAAAAGAGCTCCATTCCAGTGAATGGAAGAAGCACTGTTTGTCTTCTACAAAATCCATCAATGTTAAAGTAGGAGTGTCTTGCCCTTTGTTTCCCTTTGAGAATTCAGGTACCTTTTGATAGGAATACTGACTAACTCTCAGACGTTTCAAGCTTGATGAACATCACCTTTCTTCAAAATTGCTCCATTAAAGTGAGTGGGAAAAGGACGTTTTGCCTGGTAAGAAAACAATCAATTTTAGACGTAGGAGTGTGTTGGAAATTGTTCCCCATGAGATTTGAGTTACCTATTCATAGGAATACTGCCTACCTCTCAAGGTTTTGAAGTGTGAGAAACGTAAATTTTCTACAAAATAGAAACATATACTGAACGGGAGAAACACTGTATCTCATGTAAGAAAGCCATCAATGTTAGAAGCAGGAGCGTCTAGCACTTTATTACCTTGAGAATGTTGTCAACTTGTGAAAGGAATACTTGTAATCTGAAAGTGTTTTGAAGTGTTAGAATAATTCAGTTTAGGAAAAACACTCTCTTCAGTTGAAATGTAGAAATACACATCTGATGGAACAGTAGCATGTGGTAGGAACAGGGATGTCTTGCACATCGTTTCTGTATGACAACTGAGTTACATTTTGATAGGAACACTGGCCACCTCTCAGCGTTTTCAACTGTGAGAAACATCACCATCGAGCAAAACAGCTCCATTGAAGTGAAAGAAGGTATTACAATTTTTTTGTAAGAAAACCATCAATGTTCAAAACAAGAAGGTCTAGCACCATGTTTCCCATTGCGAACTGAGTCACCTCTTGAAAGGAATACTACCTACCTCTCAGCGTATTCAAGTGTAAGGAACATCAACATTGTGAAAAAGAGCTCCATTCAAGTGAGGCAAAGAAGTAGGTTTTCTCTTGTAAGAAAATCATCAATGTTAGAAGCAGGAGAGTCTAGCATATTGTTTCCCATGGAGAATTGAGTTAATTTATGAAAAGAATAGTGCCTACCTCTCAAGGTTTAAAGAGGTGAGTAAGATCAATTTTGTGCCAAAGAGCTCCTTTCAAGTGAAGGGAAGGACGACGGTTTCTCTGTGAGAAAACCATCAATATTAGAAGCAGAAGAGCTCAGCACAATATTTCCCTGTGAGAACTGAATATATTTTGAAGGAATTACTGCCTACTTCTCCTGTTGTTCACGTGTGAGAATATACACTTTTGTGCCAAATAGTTCCATTCAAGGGAAAGGAAGAAGCATTGTATCGCTTGAAGAACACCATCAATTTTAGAAGCAGGAGTGTCTAGCAAATTTTTTGTCTGTGAAAATGGAGTTAGGATGTGAAAGGATTTCTTGCTATCTGAAAGCTTCTTGAAGCGGGCAAATCATCCTCTGTATTAAAAATACCCACTTGAGACAGAATGTAGAAACAGAGGTATCTTATGAAACAGTACAATGTTAGAGACAGGTGTGTCTTCCACATTGTTTCCCTTTGTGAATTGAGTGAATTCAGGAAAAGAATACTTGCACTCCACAGGGTTTTCAAGTGTGAGAGACTTCCACTTTCTTTAAACTAACTCCCTTCCGGTGAATAGAAGAAGCTGTGTTTCTCTTGTAAGACACCAATCAACGTTTAAAGCACAAAGGTCTAGCACCTTTTTTCCCTGTGAGAATTGAGGTAACTTAGGAGAGGAATACTGCCTACATCTCAGAGTTTAAAAGTGTGAGGTACATCATCTTTAGTCGAATTATTTCCATTCAAGTGAATGGAAGAAGCACTGATCCTCTAGTAGAAAACTGTCACTGCTGGAAACAGGAAGGTCTAGCACATTGCTTCCCAATGAGAACTGAGTTAACTTTGATAGATATACTGTCTACTTCTCACATTTTCTAATCTGAGGAGCATCAACTTTATGCATAATAGCTCCATTCAGGTGAAAGGAAGAAGCACTGTATCTCTTGTAAGAATACCAGCAATTTTAGGATCAGCAGGGCCTAGCACATTGTTTCCTTGAGTGAATTGAGTTCACTTGTCAAAGGAATACTTGTGATCTGAAAGACCTTTCAAGTGGGATAAACAACCTCTTTAGGAAAAATACCCTCTTCAGACGAAATGGAAAAGCACATGTATCTTATAGAAAAGTACAATGTAAGAGGCAGTAATGTCTTGCTCTTTGTATCCCTATGAGAACTGAGGTACCGTTCGAAAGGTACCTACCTGTGATGGTTTTTATGTGCGATGAACATTCCCTTTGCTGCAAATAGCTCCAATAAGTGTTTGAAGGAATGACTTTTTGTCTTGTAAGAAAACCATCAATCTTAGATGCAGGAGTGTGTTGCACATTGTTTCCCTATGAGAATTGAGTTACCTATTAAAAGGAATACTACCAACCTCTCATGGTTTCCAAGTGTGAGGAACATAAACTTTCTGCAAAATAGCTCCTTTCAAGTGCATGGAAGGAGCACTGTTTCTCTTGTAAAAATCCGTGAATGTGGAAGATAGAGGGCCAATCACTTTTTTTTTCTTGTGAGCATTGAGCTACCTTTTGAAGGCAATACTGTCTACCTCTCAGGGTTTTCAAGTGTGAGGAACATCAACACTGGGCAAAATAGCTGCATTCAAGTGAATGGATGAAGCTCTATATGTCTTGTAAGGTATCCATCAATGTTAGAAGCAGGAGGCCTAGCACATTGTTTCTATTGAGAATTGAGTTTATTTATGAAGTGAATACTGGCAATCTCTCAGGGTTTTCGTTTACAAAGCATCATTTTTGTGCAAAATAGCCCCAATCTTGTGAATAGAAGAAGCATTCTGTCTCTTGGAAGTAAACCATGATGTCAGAAACTGGAGGGTCCTGCACATTGTTTCCCTGTGAGAATTTAGGTACCTTTTGAAAGTTAATCTTCCTATGTCTCTGCATTGTAAACTGTTGGAACATAACGTTTGTGCAAAATAGCTCCATTCTAGTGAAGGGAAGAAGCACAGTATCACTTGTAATAAAACCATCAATGTTAGAAGCCATATGGTCTAGTACATTGTTTACTGTGTGAACTGAGTTAGCTTGTGAATGAAATACTCACGATCTGAGAGCATTTTGAAGTGGGAGAATCATTCACGTTAGGAAAAATATACACTTCAAAAGAAATGGAAACACATGTATCTTATGGAACAATACAATCTGTGTTTGAGGAAGTAGTGTCTTGCACATTGTTTCCCTATGAGAACTGAATTACATTTTGATAGATGTACTGCCTATATCTCAGGGTTTACAAGTGGGAGGAATATCACCTTTGTGCATAAGAGCTCCATTCAAGTGAATGGAAGAAGCACAGTAGCTTTTGGATGAAAAGCATCCATGTTAGAAGCACAATGGTATAGCACACTGTTTTCCTGTGAGAATTGAATATTCATGTGGAAGGATTATTGCCTACATGTCAGGGTTTTAAAATGTTAGAAACATCAACTTTGTGCAAAATAGTTTCTTCAAGTGAATTGGAGAAGCACTGCTTCTCTTGTATGAAAATGATACCTATTAGAAGCAGCAGAGTCTCACAGTGTTTCTGTGCTAGTATAGAGTTAGTTTGTGAAAGGAATACTTGACCTCTGAAAGTGTTTTGAAGTGAGAGAATCTTCCACTTTAAGAAACATACTCTCTTCGGACAAAATGGAGAAACACATATGTTTGAAGGAACAATACAATCTCTGGTACAGGTAGGAGTTTCCTGCACATTGTTATCCTCTGGGAATTGAGTTACCTTTTGAAAGTAATGCAGTTAACCTCTCAGGGATGTCAAACGTGAGGAACATCACTTTTGCGCAAAAGAGCTCCATTCCAGTGAATGGAAGAAGCACTGTTTGTCTTCTACAAAATCCATCAATGTTAAAGTAGGAGTGTCTTGCCCTTTGTTTCCCTTTGAGAATTCAGGTACCTTTTGATAGGAATACTGACTAACTCTCAGACGTTTCAAGCTTGATGAACATCACCTTTCTTCAAAATTGCTCCATTAAAGTGAGTGGGAAAAGGACGTTTTGCCTGGTAAGAAAACAATCAATTTTAGACGTAGGAGTGTGTTGCAAATTGTTCCCCATGAGATTTGAGTTACCTATTCATAGGAATACTGCCTACCTCTCAAGGTTTTGAAGTGTGAGAAACGTAAATTTTCTACAAAATAGAAACATATACTGAACGGGAGAAACACTGTATCTCATGTAAGAAAGCCATCAATGTTAGAAGCAGGAGCGTCTAGCACTTTATTACCTTGAGAATGTTGTCAACTTGTGAAAGGAATACTTGTAATCTGAAAGTGTTTTGAAGTGTTAGAATAATTCAGTTTAGGAAAAACACTCTCTTCAGTTGAAATGTAGAAATACACATCTGATGGAACAGTAGCATGTGGTAGGAACAGGAATGTCTTGCACATCGTTTCTGTATGACAACTGAGTTACATTTTGATAGGAACACTGGCCACCTCTCAGCGTTTTCAACTGTGAGAAACATCACCATCGAGCAAAACAGCTCCATTGAAGTGAAAGAAGGTATTACAATTTTTTTGTAAGAAAACCATCAATGTTCAAAACAAGAAGGTCTAGCACCATGTTTCCCATTGCGAACTGAGTCACCTCTTGAAAGGAATACTACCTACCTCTCAGCGTATTCAAGTGTAAGGAACATCAACATTGTGAAAAAGAGCTCCATTCAAGTGAGGCAAAGAAGTAGGTTTTCTCTTGTAAGAAAATCATCAATGTTAGAAGCAGGAGAGTCTAGCATATTGTTTCCCATGGAGAATTGAGTTAATTTATGAAAAGAATAGTGCCTACCTCTCAAGGTTTAAAGAGGTGAGTAAGATCAATTTTGTGCCAAAGAGCTCCTTTCAAGTGAAGGGAAGGACGACGGTTTCTCTGTGAGAAAACCATCAATATTAGAAGCAGAAGAGCTCAGCACAATATTTCCCTGTGAGAACTGAATATATTTTGAAGGAATTACTGCCTACTTCTCCTGTTGTTCACGTGTGAGAATATACACTTTTGTGCCAAATAGTTCCATTCAAGGGAAAGGAAGAAGCATTGTATCGCTTGAAGAACACCATCAATTTTAGAAGCAGGAGTGTCTAGCAAATTTTTTGTCTGTGAAAATGGAGTTAGGATGTGAAAGGATTTCTTGCTATCTGAAAGCTTCTTGAAGCGGGCAAATCATCCTCTGTATTAAAAATACCCACTTGAGACAGAATGTAGAAACAGAGGTATCTTATGAAACAGTACAATGTTAGAGACAGGTGTGTCTTCCACATTGTTTCCCTTTGTGAATTGAGTGAATTCAGGAAAAGAATACTTGCACTCCACAGGGTTTTCAAGTGTGAGAGACTTCCACTTTCTTTAAACTAACTCCCTTCCGGTGAATAGAAGAAGCTGTGTTTCTCTTGTAAGACACCAATCAACGTTTAAAGCACAAAGGTCTAGCACCTTTTTTCCCTGTGAGAATTGAGGTAACTTAGGAGAGGAATACTGCCTACATCTCAGAGTTTAAAAGTGTGAGGTACATCATCTTTAGTCGAATTATTTCCATTCAAGTGAATGGAAGAAGCACTGATCCTCTAGTAGAAAACTGTCACTGCTGGAAACAGGAAGGTCTAGCACATTGCTTCCCAATGAGAACTGAGTTAACTTTGATAGATATACTGTCTACTTCTCACATTTTCTAATCTGAGGAGCATCAACTTTATGCATAATAGCTCCATTCAGGTGAAAGGAAGAAGCACTGTATCTCTTGTAAGAATACCAGCAATTTTAGGATCAGCAGGGCCTAGCACATTGTTTCCTTGAGTGAATTGAGTTCACTTGTCAAAGGAATACTTGTGATCTGAAAGAGCTTTCAAGTGGGATAAACAACCTCTTTAGGAAAAATACCCTCTTCAGACGAAATGGAAAAGCACATGTATCTTATAGAAAAGTACAATGTAAGAGGCAGTAATGTCTTGCTCTTTGTATCCCTATGAGAACTGAGGTACCGTTCGAAAGGTACCTACCTGTGATGGTTTTTATGTGCGATGAACATTCCCTTTGCTGCAAATAGCTCCAATAAGTGTTTGAAGGAATGACTTTTTGTCTTGTAAGAAAACCATCAATCTTAGATGCAGGAGTGTGTTGCACATTGTTTCCCTATGAGAATTGAGTTACCTATTAAAAGGAATACTACCAACCTCTCATGGTTTCCAAGTGTGAGGAACATAAACTTTCTGCAAAATAGCTCCTTTCAAGTGCATGGAATGAGCACTGTTTCTCTTGTAAAAATCCGTGAATGTGGAAGATAGAGGGCCAATCACTTTTTTTTTCTTGTGAGCATTGAGCTACCTTTTGAAGGCAATACTGTCTACCTCTCAGGGTTTTCAAGTGTGAGGAACATCAACACTGGGCAAAATAGCTGCATTCAAGTGAATGGATGAAGCTCTATATGTCTTGTAAGGTATCCATCAATGTTAGAAGCAGGAGGCCTAGCACATTGTTTCTATTGAGAATTGAGTTTATTTATGAAGTGAATACTGGCAATCTCTCAGGGTTTTCGTTTACAAAGCATCATTTTTGTGCAAAATAGCCCCAATCTTGTGAATAGAAGAAGCATTCTGTCTCTTGGAAGTAAACCATGATGTCAGAAACTGGAGGGTCCTGCACATTGTTTCCCTGTGAGAATTTAGGTACCTTTTGAAAGTTAATCTTCCTATGTCTCTGCATTGTAAACTGTTGGAACATAACGTTTGTGCAAAATAGCTCCATTCTAGTGAAGGGAAGAAGCACAGTATCACTTGTAATAAAACCATCAATGTTAGAAGCCATATGGTCTAGTACATTGTTTACTGTGTGAACTGAGTTAGCTTGTGAATGAAATACTCACGATCTGAGAGCATTTTGAAGTGGGAGAATCATTCACGTTAGGAAAAATATACACTTCAAAAGAAATGGAAACACATGTATCTTATGGAACAATACAATCTGTGTTTGAGGAAGTAGTGTCTTGCACATTGTTTCCCTATGAGAACTGAATTACATTTTGATAGATGTACTGCCTATATCTCAGGGTTTACAAGTGGGAGGAATATCACCTTTGTGCATAAGAGCTCCATTCAAGTGAATGGAAGAAGCACAGTAGCTTTTGGATGAAAAGCATCCATGTTAGAAGCACAATGGTATAGCACACTGTTTTCCTGTGAGAATTGAATATTCATGTGGAAGGATTATTGCCTACATGTCAGGGTTTTAAAATGTTAGAAACATCAACTTTGTGCAAAATAGTTTCTTCAAGTGAATTGGAGAAGCACTGCTTCTCTTGTATGAAAATGATACCTATTAGAAGCAGCAGAGTCTCACAGTGTTTCTGTGCTAGTATAGAGTTAGTTTGTGAAAGGAATACTTGACCTCTGAAAGTGTTTTGAAGTGAGAGAATCTTCCACTTTAAGAAACATACTCTCTTCGGACAAAATGGAGAAACACATATGTTTGAAGGAACAATACAATCTCTGGTACAGGTAGGAGTTTCCTGCACATTGTTATCCTCTGGGAATTGAGTTACCTTTTGAAAGTAATGCAGTTAACCTCTCAGGGATGTCAAACGTGAGGAACATCACTTTTGCGCAAAAGAGCTCCATTCCAGTGAATGGAAGAAGCACTGTTTGTCTTCTACAAAATCCATCAATGTTAAAGTAGGAGTGTCTTGCCCTTTGTTTCCCTTTGAGAATTCAGGTACCTTTTGATAGGAATACTGACTAACTCTCAGACGTTTCAAGCTTGATGAACATCACCTTTCTTCAAAATTGCTCCATTAAAGTGAGTGGGAAAAGGACGTTTTGCCTGGTAAGAAAACAATCAATTTTAGACGTAGGAGTGTGTTGGAAATTGTTCCCCATGAGATTTGAGTTACCTATTCATAGGAATACTGCCTACCTCTCAAGGTTTTGAAGTGTGAGAAACGTAAATTTTCTACAAAATAGAAACATATACTGAACGGGAGAAACACTGTATCTCATGTAAGAAAGCCATCAATGTTAGAAGCAGGAGCGTCTAGCACTTTATTACCTTGAGAATGTTGTCAACTTGTGAAAGGAATACTTGTAATCTGAAAGTGTTTTGAAGTGTTAGAATAATTCAGTTTAGGAAAAACACTCTCTTCAGTTGAAATGTAGAAATACACATCTGATGGAACAGTAACATGTGGTAGGAACAGGAATGTCTTGCACATCGTTTCTGTATGACAACTGAGTTACATTTTGATAGGAACACTGGCCACCTCTCAGCGTTTTCAACTGTGAGAAACATCACCATCGAGCAAAACAGCTCCATTGAAGTGAAAGAAGGTATTACAATTTTTTTGTAAGAAAACCATCAATGTTCAAAACAAGAAGGTCTAGCACCATGTTTCCCATTGCGAACTGAGTCACCTCTTGAAAGGAATACTACCTACCTCTCAGCGTATTCAAGTGTAAGGAACATCAACATTGTGAAAAAGAGCTCCATTCAAGTGAGGCAAAGAAGTAGGTTTTCTCTTGTAAGAAAATCATCAATGTTAGAAGCAGGAGAGTCTAGCATATTGTTTCCCATGGAGAATTGAGTTAATTTATGAAAAGAATAGTGCCTACCTCTCAAGGTTTAAAGAGGTGAGTAAGATCAATTTTGTGCCAAAGAGCTCCTTTCAAGTGAAGGGAAGGACGACGGTTTCTCTGTGAGAAAACCATCAATATTAGAAGCAGAAGAGCTCAGCACAATATTTCCCTGTGAGAACTGAATATATTTTGAAGGAATTACTGCCTACTTCTCCTGTTGTTCACGTGTGAGAATATACACTTTTGTGCCAAATAGTTCCATTCAAGGGAAAGGAAGAAGCATTGTATCGCTTGAAGAACACCATCAATTTTAGAAGCAGGAGTGTCTAGCAAATTTTTTGTCTGTGAAAATGGAGTTAGGATGTGAAAGGATTTCTTGCTATCTGAAAGCTTCTTGAAGCGGGCAAATCATCCTCTGTATTAAAAATACCCACTTGAGACAGAATGTAGAAACAGAGGTATCTTATGAAACAGTACAATGTTAGAGACAGGTGTGTCTTCCACATTGTTTCCCTTTGTGAATTGAGTGAATTCAGGAAAAGAATACTTGCACTCCACAGGGTTTTCAAGTGTGAGAGACTTCCACTTTCTTTAAACTAACTCCCTTCCGGTGAATAGAAGAAGCTGTGTTTCTCTTGTAAGACACCAATCAACGTTTAAAGCACAAAGGTCTAGCACCTTTTTTCCCTGTGAGAATTGAGGTAACTTAGGAGAGGAATACTGCCTACATCTCAGAGTTTAAAAGTGTGAGGTACATCATCTTTAGTCGAATTATTTCCATTCAAGTGAATGGAAGAAGCACTGATCCTCTAGTAGAAAACTGTCACTGCTGGAAACAGGAAGGTCTAGCACATTGCTTCCCAATGAGAACTGAGTTAACTTTGATAGATATACTGTCTACTTCTCACATTTTCTAATCTGAGGAGCATCAACTTTATGCATAATAGCTCCATTCAGGTGAAAGGAAGAAGCACTGTATCTCTTGTAAGAATACCAGCAATTTTAGGATCAGCAGGGCCTAGCACATTGTTTCCTTGAGTGAATTGAGTTCACTTGTCAAAGGAATACTTGTGATCTGAAAGAGCTTTCAAGTGGGATAAACAACCTCTTTAGGAAAAATACCCTCTTCAGACGAAATGGAAAAGCACATGTATCTTATAGAAAAGTACAATGTAAGAGGCAGTAATGTCTTGCTCTTTGTATCCCTATGAGAACTGAGGTACCGTTCGAAAGGTACCTACCTGTGATGGTTTTTATGTGCGATGAACATTCCCTTTGCTGCAAATAGCTCCAATAAGTGTTTGAAGGAATGACTTTTTGTCTTGTAAGAAAACCATCAATCTTAGATGCAGGAGTGTGTTGCACATTGTTTCCCTATGAGAATTGAGTTACCTATTAAAAGGAATACTACCAACCTCTCATGGTTTCCAAGTGTGAGGAACATAAACTTTCTGCAAAATAGCTCCTTTCAAGTGCATGGAATGAGCACTGTTTCTCTTGTAAAAATCCGTGAATGTGGAAGATAGAGGGCCAATCACTTTTTTTTTCTTGTGAGCATTGAGCTACCTTTTGAAGGCAATACTGTCTACCTCTCAGGGTTTTCAAGTGTGAGGAACATCAACACTGGGCAAAATAGCTGCATTCAAGTGAATGGATGAAGCTCTATATGTCTTGTAAGGTATCCATCAATGTTAGAAGCAGGAGGCCTAGCACATTGTTTCTATTGAGAATTGAGTTTATTTATGAAGTGAATACTGGCAATTTCTCAGGGTTTTCGTTTACAAAGCATCATTTTTGTGCAAAATAGCCCCAATCTTGTGAATAGAAGAAGCATTCTGTCTCTTGGAAGTAAACCATGATGTCAGAAACTGGAGGGTCCTGCACATTGTTTCCCTGTGAGAATTTAGGTACCTTTTGAAAGTTAATCTTCCTATGTCTCTGCATTGTAAACTGTTGGAACATAACGTTTGTGCAAAATAGCTCCATTCTAGTGAAGGGAAGAAGCACAGTATCACTTGTAATAAAACCATCAATGTTAGAAGCCATATGGTCTAGTACATTGTTTACTGTGTGAACTGAGTTAGCTTGTGAATGAAATACTCACGATCTGAGAGCATTTTGAAGTGGGAGAATCATTCACGTTAGGAAAAATATACACTTCAAAAGAAATGGAAACACATGTATCTTATGGAACAATACAATCTGTGTTTGAGGAAGTAGTGTCTTGCACATTGTTTCCCTATGAGAACTGAATTACATTTTGATAGATGTACTGCCAATATCTCAGGGTTTACAAGTGGGAGGAATATCACCTTTGTGCATAAGAGCTCCATTCAAGTGAATGGAAGAAGCACAGTAGCTTTTGGATGAAAAGCATCCATGTTAGAAGCACAATGGTATAGCACACTGTTTTCCTGTGAGAATTGAATATTCATGTGGAAGGATTATTGCCTACATGTCAGGGTTTTAAAATGTTAGAAACATCAACTTTGTGCAAAATAGTTTCTTCAAGTGAATTGGAGAAGCACTGCTTCTCTTGTATGAAAATGATACCTATTAGAAGCAGCAGAGTCTCACAGTGTTTCTGTGCTAGTATAGAGTTAGTTTGTGAAAGGAATACTTGACCTCTGAAAGTGTTTTGAAGTGAGAGAATCTTCCACTTTAAGAAACATACTCTCTTCGGACAAAATGGAGAAACACATATGTTTGAAGGAACAATACAATCTCTGGTACAGGTAGGAGTTTCCTGCACATTGTTATCCTCTGGGAATTGAGTTACCTTTTGAAAGTAATGCAGTTAACCTCTCAGGGATGTCAAACGTGAGGAACATCACTTTTGCGCAAAAGAGCTCCATTCCAGTGAATGGAAGAAGCACTGTTTGTCTTCTACAAAATCCATCAATGTTAAAGTAGGAGTGTCTTGCCCTTTGTTTCCCTTTGAGAATTCAGGTACCTTTTGATAGGAATACTGACTAACTCTCAGACGTTTCAAGCTTGATGAACATCACCTTTCTTCAAAATTGCTCCATTAAAGTGAGTGGGAAAAGGACGTTTTGCCTGGTAAGAAAACAATCAATTTTAGACGTAGGAGTGTGTTGCAAATTGTTCCCCATGAGATTTGAGTTACCTATTCATAGGAATACTGCCTACCTCTCAAGGTTTTGAAGTGTGAGAAACGTAAATTTTCTACAAAATAGAAACATATACTGAACGGGAGAAACACTGTATCTCATGTAAGAAAGCCATCAATGTTAGAAGCAGGAGCGTCTAGCACTTTATTACCTTGAGAATGTTGTCAACTTGTGAAAGGAATACTTGTAATCTGAAAGTGTTTTGAAGTGTTAGAATAATTCAGTTTAGGAAAAACACTCTCTTCAGTTGAAATGTAGAAATACACATCTGATGGAACAGTAGCATGTGGTAGGAACAGGAATGTCTTGCACATCGTTTCTGTATGACAACTGAGTTACATTTTGATAGGAACACTGGCCACCTCTCAGCGTTTTCAACTGTGAGAAACATCACCATCGAGCAAAACAGCTCCATTGAAGTGAAAGAAGGTATTACAATTTTTTTGTAAGAAAACCATCAATGTTCAAAACAAGAAGGTCTAGCACCATGTTTCCCATTGCGAACTGAGTCACCTCTTGAAAGGAATACTACCTACCTCTCAGCGTATTCAAGTGTAAGGAACATCAACATTGTGAAAAAGAGCTCCATTCAAGTGAGGCAAAGAAGTAGGTTTTCTCTTGTAAGAAAATCATCAATGTTAGAAGCAGGAGAGTCTAGCATATTGTTTCCCATGGACAATTGAGTTAATTTATGAAAAGAATAGTGCCTACCTCTCAAGGTTTAAAGAGGTGAGTAAGATCAATTTTGTGCCAAAGAGCTCCTTTCAAGTGAAGGGAAGGACGACGGTTTCTCTGTGAGAAAACCATCAATATTAGAAGCAGAAGAGCTCAGCACAATATTTCCCTGTGAGAACTGAATATATTTTGAAGGAATTACTGCCTACTTCTCCTGTTGTTCACGTGTGCGAATATACACTTTTGCGCCAAATAGTTCCATTCAAGGGAAAGGAAGAAGCATTGTATCGCTTGAAGAACACCATCAATTTTAGAAGCAGGAGTGTCTAGCAAATTTTTTGTCTGTGAAAATGGAGTTAGGATGTGAAAGGATTTCTTGCTATCTGAAAGCTTCTTGAAGCGGGCAAATCATCCTCTGTATTAAAAATACCCACTTGAGACAGAATGTAGAAACAGAGGTATCTTATGAAACAGTACAATGTTAGAGACAGGTGTGTCTTCCACATTGTTTCCCTTTGTGAATTGAGTGAATTCAGGAAAAGAAAACTTGCACTCCACAGGGTTTTCAAGTGTGAGAGACTTCCACTTTCTTTAAACTAACTCCCTTCCGGTGAATAGAAGAAGCTGTGTTTCTCTTGTAAGACACCAATCAATGTTTAAAGCACAAAGGTCTAGCACCTTTTTTCCCTGTGAGAATTGAGGTAACTTAGGAGAGGAATACTGCCTACATCTCAGAGTTTAAGTGTGAGGTACATCATCTTTAGTCGAATTATTTCCATTCAAGTGAATGGAAGAAGCACTGATCCTCTAGTAGAAAACTGTCACTGCTGGAAACAGAAAGGTCTAGCACATTGTTTCCCAATGAGAACTGAGTTAACTTTGATAGATATACTGTCTACTTCTCACATTTTCTAATCTGAGGAGCATCAACTTTATGCATAATAGCTCCATTCAGGTGAAAGGAAGAAGCACTGTATCTCTTGTAAGAATATCAGCAATTTTAGGATCAGCAGGGCCTAGCACATTGTTTCCTTGAGTGAATTGAGTTCACTTGTCAAAGGAATACTTGTGATCTGAAAGAGCTTTCAAGTGGGATAAACAACCTCTTTAGGAAAAATACCCTCTTCAGACGAAATGGAAAAGCACATGTATCTTATAGAAAAGTACAATGTAAGAGGCAGTAATGTCTTGCTCTTTGTATCCCTATGAGAACTGAGGTACCGTTCGAAAGGTACCTACCTGTGATGGTTTTTATGTGCGATGAACATTCCCTTTGCTGCAAATAGCTCCAATAAGTGTTTGAAGGAATGACTTTTTGTCTTGTAAGAAAACCATCAATCTTAGATGCAGGAGTGTGTTGCACATTGTTTCCCTATGAGAATTGAGTTACCTATTAAAAGGAATACTACCAACCTCTCATGGTTTCCAAGTGTGAGGAACATAAACTTTCTGCAAAATAGCTCCTTTCAAGTGCATGGAAGGAGCACTGTTTCTCTTGTAAAAATCCGTGAATGTGGAAGATAGAGGGCCAATCACTTTTTTTTTCTTGTGAGCATTGAGCTACCTTTTGAAGGCAATACTGTCTACCTCTCAGGGTTTTCAAGTGTGAGGAACATCAACACTGGGCAAAATAGCTGCATTCAAGTGAATGGATGAAGCTCTATATGTCTTGTAAGGTATCCATCAATGTTAGAAGCAGGAGGCCTAGTACATTGTTTCTATTGAGAATTGAGTTTATTTATGAAGTGAATACTGGCAATCTCTCAGGGTTTTCGTTTACAAAGCATCATTTTTGTGCAAAATAGCCCCAATCTTGTGAATAGAAGAAGCATTCTGTCTCTTGGAAGTAAACCATGATGTCAGAAACTGGAGGGTCCTGCACATTGTTTCCCTGTGAGAATTTAGGTACCTTTTGAAAGTTAATCTTCCTATGTCTCTGCATTGTAAACTGTTGGAACATAACGTTTGTGCAAAATAGCTCCATTCTAGTGAAGGGAAGAAGCACAGTATCACTTGTAATAAAACCATCAATGTTAGAAGCCATATGGTCTAGTACATTGTTTACTGTGTGAACTGAGTTAGCTTGTGAATGAAATACTCACGATCTGAGAGCATTTTGAAGTGGGAGAATCATTCACGTTAGGAAAAATATACACTTCAAAAGAAATGGAAACACATGTATCTTATGGAACAATACAATCTGTGTTTGAGGAAGTAGTGTCTTGCACATTGTTTCCCTATGAGAACTGAATTACATTTTGATAGATGTACTGCCTATATCTCAGGGTTTACAAGTGGGAGGAATATCACCTTTGTGCATAAGAGCTCCATTCAAGTGAATGGAAGAAGCACAGTAGCTTTTGGATGAAAAGCATCCATGTTAGAAGCACAATGGTATAGCACACTGTTTTCCTGTGAGAATTGAATATTCATGTGGAAGGATTATTGCCTACATGTCAGGGTTTTAAAATGTTAGAAACATCAACTTTGTGCAAAATAGTTTCTTCAAGTGAATTGGAGAAGCACTGCTTCTCTTGTATGAAAATGATACCTATTAGAAGCAGCAGAGTCTCACAGTGTTTCTGTGCTAGTATAGAGTTAGTTTGTGAAAGGAATACTTGACCTCTGAAAGTGTTTTGAAGTGAGAGAATCTTCCACTTTAAGAAACATACTCTCTTCGGACAAAATGGAGAAACACATATGTTTGAAGGAACAATACAATCTCTGGTACAGGTAGGAGTTTCCTGCACATTGTTATCCTCTGGGAATTGAGTTACCTTTTGAAAGTAATGCAGTTAACCTCTCAGGGATGTCAAACGTGAGGAACATCACTTTTGCGCAAAAGAGCTCCATTCCAGTGAATGGAAGAAGCACTGTTTGTCTTCTACAAAATCCATCAATGTTAAAGTAGGAGTGTCTTGCCCTTTGTTTCCCTTTGAGAATTCAGGTACCTTTTGATAGGAATACTGACTAACTCTCAGACGTTTCAAGCTTGATGAACATCACCTTTCTTCAAAATTGCTCCATTAAAGTGAGTGGGAAAAGGACGTTTTGCCTGGTAAGAAAACAATCAATTTTAGACGTAGGAGTGTGTTGCAAATTGTTCCCCATGAGATTTGAGTTACCTATTCATAGGAATACTGCCTACCTCTCAAGGTTTTGAAGTGTGAGAAACGTAAATTTTCTACAAAATAGAAACATATACTGAACGGGAGAAACACTGTATCTCATGTAAGAAAGCCATCAATGTTAGAAGCAGGAGCGTCTAGCACTTTATTACCTTGAGAATGTTGTCAACTTGTGAAAGGAATACTTGTAATCTGAAAGTGTTTTGAAGTGTTAGAATAATTCAGTTTAGGAAAAACACTCTCTTCAGTTGAAATGTAGAAATACACATCTGATGGAACAGTAGCATGTGGTAGGAACAGGAATGTCTTGCACATCGTTTCTGTATGACAACTGAGTTACATTTTGATAGGAACACTGGCCACCTCTCAGCGTTTTCAACTGTGAGAAACATCACCATCGAGCAAAACAGCTCCATTGAAGTGAAAGAAGGTATTACAATTTTTTTGTAAGAAAACCATCAATGTTCAAAACAAGAAGGTCTAGCACCATGTTTCCCATTGCGAACTGAGTCACCTCTTGAAAGGAATACTACCTACCTCTCAGCGTATTCAAGTGTAAGGAACATCAACATTGTGAAAAAGAGCTCCATTCAAGTGAGGCAAAGAAGTAGGTTTTCTCTTGTAAGAAAATCATCAATGTTAGAAGCAGGAGAGTCTAGCATATTGTTTCCCATGGACAATTGAGTTAATTTATGAAAAGAATAGTGCCTACCTCTCAAGGTTTAAAGAGGTGAGGAAGATCAATTTTGTGCCAAAGAGCTCCTTTCAAGTGAAGGGAAGGACGACGGTTTCTCTGTGAGAAAACCATCAATATTAGAAGCAGAAGAGCTCAGCACAATATTTCCCTGTGAGAACTGAATATATTTTGAAGGAATTACTGCCTACTTCTCCTGTTGTTCACGTGTGAGAATATACACTTTTGTGCCAAATAGTTCCATTCAAGGGAAAGGAAGAAGCATTGTATCGCTTGAAGAACACCATCAATTTTAGAAGCAGGAGTGTCTAGCAAATTTTTTGTCTGTGAAAATGGAGTTAGGATGTGAAAGGATTTCTTGCTATCTGAAAGCTTCTTGAAGCGGGCAAATCATCCTCTGTATTAAAAATACCCACTTGAGACAGAATGTAGAAACAGAGGTATCTTATGAAACAGTACAATGTTAGAGACAGGTGTGTCTTCCACATTGTTTCCCTTTGTGAATTGAGTGAATTCAGGAAAAGAATACTTGCACTCCACAGGGTTTTCAAGTGTGAGAGACTTCCACTTTCTTTAAACTAACTCCCTTCCGGTGAATAGAAGAAGCTGTGTTTCTCTTGTAAGACACCAATCAACGTTTAAAGCACAAAGGTCTAGCACCTTTTTTCCCTGTGAGAATTGAGGTAACTTAGGAGAGGAATACTGCCTACATCTCAGAGTTTAAAAGTGTGAGGTACATCATCTTTAGTCGAATTATTTCCATTCAAGTGAATGGAAGAAGCACTGATCCTCTAGTAGAAAACTGTCACTGCTGGAAACAGGAAGGTCTAGCACATTGCTTCCCAATGAGAACTGAGTTAACTTTGATAGATATACTGTCTACTTCTCACATTTTCTAATCTGAGGAGCATCAACTTTATGCATAATAGCTCCATTCAGGTGAAAGGAAGAAGCACTGTATCTCTTGTAAGAATACCAGCAATTTTAGGATCAGCAGGGCCTAGCACATTGTTTCCTTGAGTGAATTGAGTTCACTTGTCAAAGGAATACTTGTGATCTGAAAGAGCTTTCAAGTGGGATAAACAACCTCTTTAGGAAAAATACCCTCTTCAGACGAAATGGAAAAGCACATGTATCTTATAGAAAAGTACAATGTAAGAGGCAGTAATGTCTTGCTCTTTGTATCCCTATGAGAACTGAGGTACCGTTCGAAAGGTACCTACCTGTGATGGTTTTTATGTGCGATGAACATTCCCTTTGCTGCAAATAGCTCCAATAAGTGTTTGAAGGAATGACTTTTTGTCTTGTAAGAAAACCATCAATCTTAGATGCAGGAGTGTGTTGCACATTGTTTCCCTATGAGAATTGAGTTACCTAGTAAAAGGAATACTACCAACCTCTCATGGTTTCCAAGTGTGAGGAACATAAACTTTCTGCAAAATAGCTCCTTTCAAGTGCATGGAAGGAGCACTGTTTCTCTTGTAAAAATCCGTGAATGTGGAAGATAGAGGGCCAATCACTTTTTTTTTCTTGTGAGCATTGAGCTACCTTTTGAAGGCAATACTGTCTACCTCTCAGGGTTTTCAAGTGTGAGGAACATCAACACTGGGCAAAATAGCTGCATTCAAGTGAATGGATGAAGCTCTATATGTCTTGTAAGGTATCCATCAATGTTAGAAGCAGGAGGCCTAGCACATTGTTTCTATTGAGAATTGAGTTTATTTATGAAGTGAATACTGGCAATCTCTCAGGGTTTTCGTTTACAAAGCATCATTTTTGTGCAAAATAGCCCCAATCTTGTGAATAGAAGAAGCATTCTGTCTCTTGGAAGTAAACCATGATGTCAGAAACTGGAGGGTCCTGCACATTGTTTCCCTGTGAGAATTTAGGTACCTTTTGAAAGTTAATCTTCCTATGTCTCTGCATTGTAAACTGTTGGAACATAACGTTTGTGCAAAATAGCTCCATTCTAGTGAAGGGAAGAAGCACAGTATCACTTGTAATAAAACCATCAATGTTAGAAGCCATATGGTCTAGTACATTGTTTACTGTGTGAACTGAGTTAGCTTGTGAATGAAATACTCACGATCTGAGAGCATTTTGAAGTGGGAGAATCATTCACGTTAGGAAAAATATACACTTCAAAAGAAATGGAAACACATGTATCTTATGGAACAATACAATCTGTGTTTGAGGAAGTAGTGTCTTGCACATTGTTTCCCTATGAGAACTGAATTACATTTTGATAGATGTACTGCCTATATCTCAGGGTTTACAAGTGGGAGGAATATCACCTTTGTGCATAAGAGCTCCATTCAAGTGAATGGAAGAAGCACAGTAGCTTTTGGATGAAAAGCATCCATGTTAGAAGCACAATGGTATAGCACACTGTTTTCCTGTGAGAATTGAATATTCATGTGGAAGGATTATTGCCTACATGTCAGGGTTTTAAAATGTTAGAAACATCAACTTTGTGCAAAATAGTTTCTTCAAGTGAATTGGAGAAGCACTGCTTCTCTTGTATGAAAATGATACCTATTAGAAGCAGCAGAGTCTCACAGTGTTTCTGTGCTAGTATAGAGTTAGTTTGTGAAAGGAATACTTGACCTCTGAAAGTGTTTTGAAGTGAGAGAATCTTCCACTTTAAGAAACATACTCTCTTCGGACAAAATGGAGAAACACATATGTTTGAAGGAACAATACAATCTCTGGTACAGGTAGGAGTTTCCTGCACATTGTTATCCTCTGGGAATTGAGTTACCTTTTGAAAGTAATGCAGTTAACCTCTCAGGGATGTCAAACGTGAGGAACATCACTTTTGCGCAAAAGAGCTCCATTCCAGTGAATGGAAGAAGCACTGTTTGTCTTCTACAAAATCCATCAATGTTAAAGTAGGAGTGTCTTGCCCTTTGTTTCCCTTTGAGAATTCAGGTACCTTTTGATAGGAATACTGACTAACTCTCAGACGTTTCAAGCTTGATGAACATCACCTTTCTTCAAAATTGCTCCATTAAAGTGAGTGGGAAAAGGACGTTTTGCCTGGTAAGAAAACAATCAATTTTAGACGTAGGAGTGTGTTGGAAATTGTTCCCCATGAGATTTGAGTTACCTATTCATAGGAATACTGCCTACCTCTCAAGGTTTTGAAGTGTGAGAAACGTAAATTTTCTACAAAATAGAAACATATACTGAACGGGAGAAACACTGTATCTCATGTAAGAAAGCCATCAATGTTAGAAGCAGGAGCGTCTAGCACTTTATTACCTTGAGAATGTTGTCAACTTGTGAAAGGAATACTTGTAATCTGAAAGTGTTTTGAAGTGTTAGAATAATTCAGTTTAGGAAAAACACTCTCTTCAGTTGAAATGTAGAAATACACATCTGATGGAACAGTAGCATGTGGTAGGAACAGGGATGTCTTGCACATCGTTTCTGTATGACAACTGAGTTACATTTTGATAGGAACACTGGCCACCTCTCAGCGTTTTCAACTGTGAGAAACATCACCATCGAGCAAAACAGCTCCATTGAAGTGAAAGAAGGTATTACAATTTTTTTGTAAGAAAACCATCAATGTTCAAAACAAGAAGGTCTAGCACCATGTTTCCCATTGCGAACTGAGTCACCTCTTGAAAGGAATACTACCTACCTCTCAGCGTATTCAAGTGTAAGGAACATCAACATTGTGAAAAAGAGCTCCATTCAAGTGAGGCAAAGAAGTAGGTTTTCTCTTGTAAGAAAATCATCAATGTTAGAAGCAGGAGAGTCTAGCATATTGTTTCCCATGGACAATTGAGTTAATTTATGAAAAGAATAGTGCCTACCTCTCAAGGTTTAAAGAGGTGAGTAAGATCAATTTTGTGCCAAAGAGCTCCTTTCAAGTGAAGGGAAGGACGACGGTTTCTCTGTGAGAAAACCATCAATATTAGAAGCAGAAGAGCTCAGCACAATATTTCCCTGTGAGAACTGAATATATTTTGAAGGAATTACTGCCTACTTCTCCTGTTGTTCACGTGTGAGAATATACACTTTTGTGCCAAATAGTTCCATTCAAGGGAAAGGAAGAAGCATTGTATCGCTTGAAGAACACCATCAATTTTAGAAGCAGGAGTGTCTAGCAAATTTTTTGTCTGTGAAAATGGAGTTAGGATGTGAAAGGATTTCTTGCTATCTGAAAGCTTCTTGAAGCGGGCAAATCATCCTCTGTATTAAAAATACCCACTTGAGACAGAATGTAGAAACAGAGGTATCTTATGAAACAGTACAATGTTAGAGACAGGTGTGTCTTCCACATTGTTTCCCTTTGTGAATTGAGTGAATTCAGGAAAAGAATACTTGCACTCCACAGGGTTTTCAAGTGTGAGAGACTTCCACTTTCTTTAAACTAACTCCCTTCCGGTGAATAGAAGAAGCTGTGTTTCTCTTGTAAGACACCAATCAACGTTTAAAGCACAAAGGTCTAGCACCTTTTTTCCCTGTGAGAATTGAGGTAACTTAGGAGAGGAATACTGCCTACATCTCAGAGTTTAAAAGTGTGAGGTACATCATCTTTAGTCGAATTATTTCCATTCAAGTGAATGGAAGAAGCACTGATCCTCTAGTAGAAAACTGTCACTGCTGGAAACAGGAAGGTCTAGCACATTGCTTCCCAATGAGAACTGAGTTAACTTTGATAGATATACTGTCTACTTCTCACATTTTCTAATCTGAAGAGCATCAACTTTATGCATAATAGCTCCATTCAGGTGAAAGGAAGAAGCACTGTATCTCTTGTAAGAATACCAGCAATTTTAGGATCAGCAGGGCCTAGCACATTGTTTCCTTGAGTGAATTGAGTTCACTTGTCAAAGGAATACTTGTGATCTGAAAGACCTTTCAAGTGGGATAAACAACCTCTTTAGGAAAAATACCCTCTTCAGACGAAATGGAAAAGCACATGTATCTTATAGAAAAGTACAATGTAAGAGGCAGTAATGTCTTGCTCTTTGTATCCCTATGAGAACTGAGGTACCGTTCGAAAGGTACCTACCTGTGATGGTTTTTATGTGCGATGAACATTCCCTTTGCTGCAAATAGCTCCAATAAGTGTTTGAAGGAATGACTTTTTGTCTTGTAAGAAAACCATCAATCTTAGATGCAGGAGTGTGTTGCACATTGTTTCCCTATGAGAATTGAGTTACCTAGTAAAAGGAATACTACCAACCTCTCATGGTTTCCAAGTGTGAGGAACATAAACTTTCTGCAAAATAGCTCCTTTCAAGTGCATGGAAGGAGCACTGTTTCTCTTGTAAAAATCCGTGAATGTGGAAGATAGAGGGCCAATCACTTTTTTTTTCTTGTGAGCATTGAGCTACCTTTTGAAGGCAATACTGTCTACCTCTCAGGGTTTTCAAGTGTGAGGAACATCAACACTGGGCAAAATAGCTGCATTCAAGTGAATGGATGAAGCTCTATATGTCTTGTAAGGTATCCATCAATGTTAGAAGCAGGAGGCCTAGCACATTGTTTCTATTGAGAATTGAGTTTATTTATGAAGTGAATACTGGCAATCTCTCAGGGTTTTCGTTTACAAAGCATCATTTTTGTGCAAAATAGCCCCAATCTTGTGAATAGAAGAAGCATTCTGTCTCTTGGAAGTAAACCATGATGTCAGAAACTGGAGGGTCCTGCACATTGTTTCCCTGTGAGAAATTAGGTACCTTTTGAAAGTTAATCTTCCTATGTCTCTGCATTGTAAACTGTTGGAACATAACGTTTGTGCAAAATAGCTCCATTCTAGTGAAGGGAAGAAGCACAGTATCACTTGTAATAAAACCATCAATGTTAGAAGCCATATGGTCTAGTACATTGTTTACTGTGTGAACTGAGTTAGCTTGTGAATGAAATACTCACGATCTGAGAGCATTTTGAAGTGGGAGAATCATTCACGTTAGGAAAAATATACACTTCAAAAGAAATGGAAACACATGTATCTTATGGAACAATACAATCTGTGTTTGAGGAAGTAGTGTCTTGCACATTGTTTCCCTATGAGAACTGAATTACATTTTGATAGATGTACTGCCAATATCTCAGGGTTTACAAGTGGGAGGAATATCACCTTTGTGCATAAGAGCTCCATTCAAGTGAATGGAAGAAGCACAGTAGCTTTTGGATGAAAAGCATCCATGTTAGAAGCACAATGGTATAGCACACTGTTTTCCTGTGAGAATTGAATATTCATGTGGAAGGATTATTGCCTACATGTCAGGGTTTTAAAATGTTAGAAACATCAACTTTGTGCAAAATAGTTTCTTCAAGTGAATTGTAGAAGCACTGCTTCTCTTGTATGAAAATGATACCTATTAGAAGCAGCAGAGTCTCACAGTGTTTCTGTGCTAGTATAGAGTTAGTTTGTGAAAGGAATACTTGACCTCTGAAAGTGTTTTGAAGTGAGAGAATCTTCCACTTTAAGAAACATACTCTCTTCGGACAAAATGGAGAAACACATATGTTTGAAGGAACAATACAATCTCTGGTACAGGTAGGAGTTTCCTGCACATTGTTATCCTCTGGGAATTGAGTTACCTTTTGAAAGTAATGCAGTTAACCTCTCAGGGATGTCAAACGTGAGGAACATCACTTTTGCGCAAAAGAGCTCCATTCCAGTGAATGGAAGAAGCACTGTTTGTCTTCTACAAAATCCATCAATGTTAAAGTAGGAGTGTCTTGCCCTTTGTTTCCCTTTGAGAATTCAGGTACCTTTTGATAGGAATACTGACTAACTCTCAGACGTTTCAAGCTTGATGAACATCACCTTTCTTCAAAATTGCTCCATTAAAGTGAGTGGGAAAAGGACGTTTTGCCTGGTAAGAAAACAATCAATTTTAGACGTAGGAGTGTGTTGCAAATTGTTCCCCATGAGATTTGAGTTACCTATTCATAGGAATACTGCCTACCTCTCAAGGTTTTGAAGTGTGAGAAACGTAAATTTTCTACAAAATAGAAACATATACTGAACGGGAGAAACACTGTATCTCATGTAAGAAAGCCATCAATGTTAGAAGCAGGAGCGTCTAGCACTTTATTACCTTGAGAATGTTGTCAACTTGTGAAAGGAATACTTGTAATCTGAAAGTGTTTTGAAGTGTTAGAATAATTCAGTTTAGGAAAAACACTCTCTTCAGTTGAAATGTAGAAATACACATCTGATGGAACAGTAACATGTGGTAGGAACAGGAATGTCTTGCACATCGTTTCTGTATGACAACTGAGTTACATTTTGATAGGAACACTGGCCACCTCTCAGCGTTTTCAACTGTGAGAAACATCACCATCGAGCAAAACAGCTCCATTGAAGTGAAAGAAGGTATTACAATTTTTTTGTAAGAAAACCATCAATGTTCAAAACAAGAAGGTCTAGCACCATGTTTCCCATTGCGAACTGAGTCACCTCTTGAAAGGAATACTACCTACCTCTCAGCGTATTCAAGTGTAAGGAACATCAACATTGTGAAAAAGAGCTCCATTCAAGTGAGGCAAAGAAGTAGGTTTTCTCTTGTAAGAAAATCATCAATGTTAGAAGCAGGAGAGTCTAGCATATTGTTTCCCATGGACAATTGAGTTAATTTATGAAAAGAATAGTGCCTACCTCTCAAGGTTTAAAGAGGTGAGTAAGATCAATTTTGTGCCAAAGAGCTCCTTTCAAGTGAAGGGAAGGACGACGGTTTCTCTGTGAGAAAACCATCAATATTAGAAGCAGAAGAGCTCAGCACAATATTTCCCTGTGAGAACTGAATATATTTTGAAGGAATTACTGCCTACTTCTCCTGTTGTTCACGTGTGAGAATATACACTTTTGTGCCAAATAGTTCCATTCAAGGGAAAGGAAGAAGCATTGTATCGCTTGAAGAACACCATCAATTTTAGAAGCAGGAGTGTCTAGCAAATTTTTTGTCTGTGAAAATGGAGTTAGGATGTGAAAGGATTTCTTGCTATCTGAAAGCTTCTTGAAGCGGGCAAATCATCCTCTGTATTAAAAATACCCACTTGAGACAGAATGTAGAAACAGAGGTATCTTATGAAACAGTACAATGTTAGAGACAGGTGTGTCTTCCACATTGTTTCCCTTTGTGAATTGAGTGAATTCAGGAAAAGAATACTTGCACTCCACAGGGTTTTCAAGTGTGAGAGACTTCCACTTTCTTTAAACTAACTCCCTTCCGGTGAATAGAAGAAGCTGTGTTTCTCTTGTAAGACACCAATCAACGTTTAAAGCACAAAGGTCTAGCACCTTTTTTCCCTGTGAGAATTGAGGTAACTTAGGAGAGGAATACTGCCTACATCTCAGAGTTTAAAAGTGTGAGGTACATCATCTTTAGTCGAATTATTTCCATTCAAGTGAATGGAAGAAGCACTGATCCTCTAGTAGAAAACTGTCACTGCTGGAAACAGGAAGGTCTAGCACATTGCTTCCCAATGAGAACTGAGTTAACTTTGATAGATATACTGTCTACTTCTCACATTTTCTAATCTGAGGAGCATCAACTTTATGCATAATAGCTCCATTCAGGTGAAAGGAAGAAGCACTGTATCTCTTGTAAGAATACCAGCAATTTTAGGATGAGCAGGGCCTAGCACATTGTTTCCTTGAGTGAATTGAGTTCACTTGTCAAAGGAATACTTGTGATCTGAAAGAGCTTTCAAGTGGGATAAACAACCTCTTTAGGAAAAATACCCTCTTCAGACGAAATGGAAAAGCACATGTATCTTATAGAAAAGTACAATGTAAGAGGCAGTAATGTCTTGCTCTTTGTATCCCTATGAGAACTGAGGTACCGTTCGAAAGGTACCTACCTGTGATGGTTTTTATGTGCGATGAACATTCCCTTTGCTGCAAATAGCTCCAATAAGTGTTTGAAGGAATGACTTTTTGTCTTGTAAGAAAACCATCAATCTTAGATGCAGGAGTGTGTTGCACATTGTTTCCCTATGAGAATTGAGTTACCTAGTAAAAGGAATACTACCAACCTCTCATGGTTTCCAAGTGTGAGGAACATAAACTTTCTGCAAAATAGCTCCTTTCAAGTGCATGGAAGGAGCACTGTTTCTCTTGTAAAAATCCGTGAATGTGGAAGATAGAGGGCCAATCACTTTTTTTTTCTTGTGAGCATTGAGCTACCTTTTGAAGGCAATACTGTCTACCTCTCAGGGTTTTCAAGTGTGAGGAACATCAACACTGGGCAAAATAGCTGCATTCAAGTGAACGGATGAAGCTCTATATGTCTTGTAAGGTATCCATCAATGTTAGAAGCAGGAGGCCTAGCACATTGTTTCTATTGAGAATTGAGTTTATTTATGAAGTGAATACTGGCAATCTCTCAGGGTTTTCGTTTACAAAGCATCATTTTTGTGCAAAATAGCCCCAATCTTGTGAATAGAAGAAGCATTCTGTCTCTTGGAAGTAAACCATGATGTCAGAAACTGGAGGGTCCTGCACATTGTTTCCCTGTGAGAATTTAGGTACCTTTTGAAAGTTAATCTTCCTATGTCTCTGCATTGTAAACTGTTGGAACATAACGTTTGTGCAAAATAGCTCCATTCTAGTGAAGGGAAGAAGCACAGTATCACTTGTAATAAAACCATCAATGTTAGAAGCCATATGGTCTAGTACATTGTTTACTGTGTGAACTGAGTTAGCTTGTGAATGAAATACTCACGATCTGAGAGCATTTTGAAGTGGGAGAATCATTCACGTTAGGAAAAATATACACTTCAAAAGAAATGGAAACACATGTATCTTATGGAACAATACAATCTGTGTTTGAGGAAGTAGTGTCTTGCACATTGTTTCCCTATGAGAACTGAATTACATTTTGATAGATGTACTGCCTATATCTCAGGGTTTACAAGTGGGAGGAATATCACCTTTGTGCATAAGAGCTCCATTCAAGTGAATGGAAGAAGCACAGTAGCTTTTGGATGAAAAGCATCCATGTTAGAAGCACAATGGTATAGCACACTGTTTTCCTGTGAGAATTGAATATTCATGTGGAAGGATTATTGCCTACATGTCAGGGTTTTAAAATGTTAGAAACATCAACTTTGTGCAAAATAGTTTCTTCAAGTGAATTGTAGAAGCACTGCTTCTCTTGTATGAAAATGATACCTATTAGAAGCAGCAGAGTCTCACAGTGTTTCTGTGCTAGTATAGAGTTAGTTTGTGAAAGGAATACTTGACCTCTGAAAGTGTTTTGAAGTGAGAGAATCTTCCACTTTAAGAAACATACTCTCTTCGGACAAAATGGAGAAACACATATGTTTGAAGGAACAATACAATCTCTGGTACAGGTAGGAGTTTCCTGCACATTGTTATCCTCTGGGAATTGAGTTACCTTTTGAAAGTAATGCAGTTAACCTCTCAGGGATGTCAAACGTGAGGAACATCACTTTTGCGCAAAAGAGCTCCATTCCAGTGAATGGAAGAAGCACTGTTTGTCTTCTACAAAATCCATCAATGTTAAAGTAGGAGTGTCTTGCCCTTTGTTTCCCTTTGAGAATTCAGGTACCTTTTGATAGGAATACTGACTAACTCTCAGACGTTTCAAGCTTGATGAACATCACCTTTCTTCAAAATTGCTCCATTAAAGTGAGTGGGAAAAGGACGTTTTGCCTGGTAAGAAAACAATCAATTTTAGACGTAGGAGTGTGTTGCAAATTGTTCCCCATGAGATTTGAGTTACCTATTCATAGGAATACTGCCTACCTCTCAAGGTTTTGAAGTGTGAGAAACGTAAATTTTCTACAAAATAGAAACATATACTGAACGGGAGAAACACTGTATCTCATGTAAGAAAGCCATCAATGTTAGAAGCAGGAGCGTCTAGCACTTTATTACCTTGAGAATGTTGTCAACTTGTGAAAGGAATACTTGTAATCTGAAAGTGTTTTGAAGTGTTAGAATAATTCAGTTTAGGAAAAACACTCTCTTCAGTTGAAATGTAGAAATACACATCTGATGGAACAGTAGCATGTGGTAGGAACAGGAATGTCTTGCACATCGTTTCTGTATGACAACTGAGTTACATTTTGATAGGAACACTGGCCACCTCTCAGCGTTTTCAACTGTGAGAAACATCACCATCGAGCAAAACAGCTCCATTGAAGTGAAAGAAGGTATTACAATTTTTTTGTAAGAAAACCATCAATGTTCAAAACAAGAAGGTCTAGCACCATGTTTCCCATTGCGAACTGAGTCACCTCTTGAAAGGAATACTACCTACCTCTCAGCGTATTCAAGTGTAAGGAACATCAACATTGTGAAAAAGAGCTCCATTCAAGTGAGGCAAAGAAGTAGGTTTTCTCTTGTAAGAAAATCATCAATGTTAGAAGCAGGAGAGTCTAGCATATTGTTTCCCATGGAGAATTGAGTTAATTTATGAAAAGAATAGTGCCTACCTCTCAAGGTTTAAAGAGGTGAGTAAGATCAATTTTGTGCCAAAGAGCTCCTTTCAAGTGAAGGGAAGGACGACGGTTTCTCTGTGAGAAAACCATCAATATTAGAAGCAGAAGAGCTCAGCACAATATTTCCCTGTGAGAACTGAATATATTTTGAAGGAATTACTGCCTACTTCTCCTGTTGTTCACGTGTGAGAATATACACTTTTGTGCCAAATAGTTCCATTCAAGGGAAAGGAAGAAGCATTGTATCGCTTGAAGAACACCATCAATTTTAGAAGCAGGAGTGTCTAGCAAATTTTTTGTCTGTGAAAATGGAGTTAGGATGTGAAAGGATTTCTTGCTATCTGAAAGCTTCTTGAAGCGGGCAAATCATCCTCTGTATTAAAAATACCCACTTGAGACAGAATGTAGAAACAGAGGTATCTTATGAAACAGTACAATGTTAGAGACAGGTGTGTCTTCCACATTGTTTCCCTTTGTGAATTGAGTGAATTCAGGAAAAGAATACTTGCACTCCACAGGGTTTTCAAGTGTGAGAGACTTCCACTTTCTTTAAACTAACTCCCTTCCGGTGAATAGAAGAAGCTGTGTTTCTCTTGTAAGACACCAATCAACGTTTAAAGCACAAAGGTCTAGCACCTTTTTTCCCTGTGAGAATTGAGGTAACTTAGGAGAGGAATACTGCCTACATCTCAGAGTTTAAAAGTGTGAGGTACATCATCTTTAGTCGAATTATTTCCATTCAAGTGAATGGAAGAAGCACTGATCCTCTAGTAGAAAACTGTCACTGCTGGAAACAGGAAGGTCTAGCACATTGCTTCCCAATGAGAACTGAGTTAACTTTGATAGATATACTGTCTACTTCTCACATTTTCTAATCTGAGGAGCATCAACTTTATGCATAATAGCTCCATTCAGGTGAAAGGAAGAAGCACTGTATCTCTTGTAAGAATACCAGCAATTTTAGGATCAGCAGGGCCTAGCACATTGTTTCCTTGAGTGAATTGAGTTCACTTGTCAAAGGAATACTTGTGATCTGAAAGAGCTTTCAAGTGGGATAAACAACCTCTTTAGGAAAAATACCCTCTTCAGACGAAATGGAAAAGCACATGTATCTTATAGAAAAGTACAATGTAAGAGGCAGTAATGTCTTGCTCTTTGTATCCCTATGAGAACTGAGGTACCGTTCGAAAGGTACCTACCTGTGATGGTTTTTATGTGCGATGAACATTCCCTTTGCTGCAAATAGCTCCAATAAGTGTTTGAAGGAATGACTTTTTGTCTTGTAAGAAAACCATCAATCTTAGATGCAGGAGTGTGTTGCACATTGTTTCCCTATGAGAATTGAGTTACCTAGTAAAAGGAATACTACCAACCTCTCATGGTTTCCAAGTGTGAGGAACATAAACTTTCTGCAAAATAGCTCCTTTCAAGTGCATGGAAGGAGCACTGTTTCTCTTGTAAAAATCCGTGAATGTGGAAGATAGAGGGCCAATCACTTTTTTTTTCTTGTGAGCATTGAGCTACCTTTTGAAGGCAATACTGTCTACCTCTCAGGGTTTTCAAGTGTGAGGAACATCAACACTGGGCAAAATAGCTGCATTCAAGTGAACGGATGAAGCTCTATATGTCTTGTAAGGTATCCATCAATGTTAGAAGCGGGAGGCCTAGCACATTGTTTCTATTGAGAATTGAGTTTATTTATGAAGTGAATACTGGCAATCTCTCAGGGTTTTCGTTTACAAAGCATCATTTTTGTGCAAAATAGCCCCAATCTTGTGAATAGAAGAAGCATTCTGTCTCTTGGAAGTAAACCATGATGTCAGAAACTGGAGGGTCCTGCACATTGTTTCCCTGTGAGAATTTAGGTACCTTTTGAAAGTTAATCTTCCTATGTCTCTGCATTGTAAACTGTTGGAACATAACGTTTGTGCAAAATAGCTCCATTCTAGTGAAGGGAAGAAGCACAGTATCACTTGTAATAAAACCATCAATGTTAGAAGCCATATGGTCTAGTACATTGTTTACTGTGTGAACTGAGTTAGCTTGTGAATGAAATACTCACGATCTGAGAACATTTTGAAGTGGGAGAATCATTCACGTTAGGAAAAATATACACTTCAAAAGAAATGGAAACACATGTATCTTATGGAACAATACAATCTGTGTTTGAGGAAGTAGTGTCTTGCACATTGTTTCCCTATGAGAACTGAATTACATTTTGATAGATGTACTGCCTATATCTCAGGGTTTACAAGTGGGAGGAATATCACCTTTGTGCATAAGAGCTCCATTCAAGTGAATGGAAGAAGCACAGTAGCTTTTGGATGAAAAGCATCCATGTTAGAAGCACAATGGTATAGCACACTGTTTTCCTGTGAGAATTGAATATTCATGTGGAAGGATTATTGCCTACATGTCAGGGTTTTAAAATGTTAGAAACATCAACTTTGTGCAAAATAGTTTCTTCAAGTGAATTGTAGAAGCACTGCTTCTCTTGTATGAAAATGATACCTATTAGAAGCAGCAGAGTCTCACAGTGTTTCTGTGCTAGTATAGAGTTAGTTTGTGAAAGGAATACTTGACCTCTGAAAGTGTTTTGAAGTGAGAGAATCTTCCACTTTAAGAAACATACTCTCTTCGGACAAAATGGAGAAACACATATGTTTGAAGGAACAATACAATCTCTGGTACAGGTAGGAGTTTCCTGCACATTGTTATCCTCTGGGAATTGAGTTACCTTTTGAAAGTAATGCAGTTAACCTCTCAGGGATGTCAAACGTGAGGAACATCACTTTTGCGCAAAAGAGCTCCATTCCAGTGAATGGAAGAAGCACTGTTTGTCTTCTACAAAATCCATCAATGTTAAAGTAGGAGTGTCTTGCCCTTTGTTTCCCTTTGAGAATTCAGGTACCTTTTGATAGGAATACTGACTAACTCTCAGACGTTTCAAGCTTGATGAACATCACCTTTCTTCAAAATTGCTCCATTAAAGTGAGTGGGAAAAGGACGTTTTGCCTGGTAAGAAAACAATCAATTTTAGACGTAGGAGTGTGTTGCAAATTGTTCCCCATGAGATTTGAGTTACCTATTCATAGGAATACTGCCTACCTCTCAAGGTTTTGAAGTGTGAGAAACGTAAATTTTCTACAAAATAGAAACATATACTGAACGGGAGAAACACTGTATCTCATGTAAGAAAGCCATCAATGTTAGAAGCAGGAGCGTCTAGCACTTTATTACCTTGAGAATGTTGTCAACTTGTGAAAGGAATACTTGTAATCTGAAAGTGTTTTGAAGTGTTAGAATAATTCAGTTTAGGAAAAACACTCTCTTCAGTTGAAATGTAGAAATACACATCTGATGGAACAGTAGCATGTGGTAGGAACAGGAATGTCTTGCACATCGTTTCTGTATGACAACTGAGTTACATTTTGATAGGAACACTGGCCACCTCTCAGCGTTTTCAACTGTGAGAAACATCACCATCGAGCAAAACAGCTCCATTGAAGTGAAAGAAGGTATTACAATTTTTTTGTAAGAAAACCATCAATGTTCAAAACAAGAAGGTCTAGCACCATGTTTCCCATTGCGAACTGAGTCACCTCTTGAAAGGAATACTACCTACCTCTCAGCGTATTCAAGTGTAAGGAACATCAACATTGTGAAAAAGAGCTCCATTCAAGTGAGGCAAAGAAGTAGGTTTTCTCTTGTAAGAAAATCATCAATGTTAGAAGCAGGAGAGTCTAGCATATTGTTTCCCATGGACAATTGAGTTAATTTATGAAAAGAATAGTGCCTACCTCTCAAGGTTTAAAGAGGTGAGTAAGATCAATTTTGTGCCAAAGAGCTCCTTTCAAGTGAAGGGAAGGACGACGGTTTCTCTGTGAGAAAACCATCAATATTAGAAGCAGAAGAGCTCAGCACAATATTTCCCTGTGAGAACTGAATATATTTTGAAGGAATTACTGCCTACTTCTCCTGTTGTTCACGTGTGAGAATATACACTTTTGTGCCAAATAGTTCCATTCAAGGGAAAGGAAGAAGCATTGTATCGCTTGAAGAACACCATCAATTTTAGAAGCAGGAGTGTCTAGCAAATTTTTTGTCTGTGAAAATGGAGTTAGGATGTGAAAGGATTTCTTGCTATCTGAAAGCTTCTTGAAGCGGGCAAATCATCCTCTGTATTAAAAATACCCACTTGAGACAGAATGTAGAAACAGAGGTATCTTATGAAACAGTACAATGTTAGAGACAGGTGTGTCTTCCACATTGTTTCCCTTTGTGAATTGAGTGAATTCAGGAAAAGAATACTTGCACTCCACAGGGTTTTCAAGTGTGAGAGACTTCCACTTTCTTTAAACTAACTCCCTTCCGGTGAATAGAAGAAGCTGTGTTTCTCTTGTAAGACACCAATCAACGTTTAAAGCACAAAGGTCTAGCACCTTTTTTCCCTGTGAGAATTGAGGTAACTTAGGAGAGGAATACTGCCTACATCTCAGAGTTTAAAAGTGTGAGGTACATCATCTTTAGTCGAATTATTTCCATTCAAGTGAATGGAAGAAGCACTGATCCTCTAGTAGAAAACTGTCACTGCTGGAAACAGGAAGGTCTAGCACATTGCTTCCCAATGAGAACTGAGTTAACTTTGATAGATATACTGTCTACTTCTCACATTTTCTAATCTGAGGAGCATCAACTTTATGCATAATAGCTCCATTCAGGTGAAAGGAAGAAGCACTGTATCTCTTGTAAGAATACCAGCAATTTTAGGATCAGCAGGGCCTAGCACATTGTTTCCTTGAGTGAATTGAGTTCACTTGTCAAAGGAATACTTGTGATCTGAAAGAGCTTTCAAGTGGGATAAACAACCTCTTTAGGAAAAATACCCTCTTCAGACGAAATGGAAAAGCACATGTATCTTATAGAAAAGTACAATGTAAGAGGCAGTAATGTCTTGCTCTTTGTATCCCTATGAGAACTGAGGTACCGTTCGAAAGGTACCTACCTGTGATGGTTTTTATGTGCGATGAACATTCCCTTTGCTGCAAATAGCTCCAATAAGTGTTTGAAGGAATGACTTTTTGTCTTGTAAGAAAACCATCAATCTTAGATGCAGGAGTGTGTTGCACATTGTTTCCCTATGAGAATTGAGTTACCTAGTAAAAGGAATACTACCAACCTCTCATGGTTTCCAAGTGTGAGGAACATAAACTTTCTGCAAAATAGCTCCTTTCAAGTGCATGGAAGGAGCACTGTTTCTCTTGTAAAAATCCGTGAATGTGGAAGATAGAGGGCCAATCACTTTTTTTTTCTTGTGAGCATTGAGCTACCTTTTGAAGGCAATACTGTCTACCTCTCAGGGTTTTCAAGTGTGAGGAACATCAACACTGGGCAAAATAGCTGCATTCAAGTGAACGGATGAAGCTCTATATGTCTTGTAAGGTATCCATCAATGTTAGAAGCGGGAGGCCTAGCACATTGTTTCTATTGAGAATTGAGTTTATTTATGAAGTGAATACTGGCAATCTCTCAGGGTTTTCGTTTACAAAGCATCATTTTTGTGCAAAATAGCCCCAATCTTGTGAATAGAAGAAGCATTCTGTCTCTTGGAAGTAAACCATGATGTCAGAAACTGGAGGGTCCTGCACATTGTTTCCCTGTGAGAATTTAGGTACCTTTTGAAAGTTAATCTTCCTATGTCTCTGCATTGTAAACTGTTGGAACATAACGTTTGTGCAAAATAGCTCCATTCTAGTGAAGGGAAGAAGCACAGTATCACTTGTAATAAAACCATCAATGTTAGAAGCCATATGGTCTAGTACATTGTTTACTGTGTGAACTGAGTTAGCTTGTGAATGAAATACTCACGATCTGAGAACATTTTGAAGTGGGAGAATCATTCACGTTAGGAAAAATATACACTTCAAAAGAAATGGAAACACATGTATCTTATGGAACAATACAATCTGTGTTTGAGGAAGTAGTGTCTTGCACATTGTTTCCCTATGAGAACTGAATTACATTTTGATAGATGTACTGCCTATATCTCAGGGTTTACAAGTGGGAGGAATATCACCTTTGTGCATAAGAGCTCCATTCAAGTGAATGGAAGAAGCACAGTAGCTTTTGGATGAAAAGCATCCATGTTAGAAGCACAATGGTATAGCACACTGTTTTCCTGTGAGAATTGAATATTCATGTGGAAGGATTATTGCCTACATGTCAGGGTTTTAAAATGTTAGAAACATCAACTTTGTGCAAAATAGTTTCTTCAAGTGAATTGTAGAAGCACTGCTTCTCTTGTATGAAAATGATACCTATTAGAAGCAGCAGAGTCTCACAGTGTTTCTGTGCTAGTATAGAGTTAGTTTGTGAAAGGAATACTTGACCTCTGAAAGTGTTTTGAAGTGAGAGAATCTTCCACTTTAAGAAACATACTCTCTTCGGACAAAATGGAGAAACACATATGTTTGAAGGAACAATACAATCTCTGGTACAGGTAGGAGTTTCCTGCACATTGTTATCCTCTGGGAATTGAGTTACCTTTTGAAAGTAATGCAGTTAACCTCTCAGGGATGTCAAACGTGAGGAACATCACTTTTGCGCAAAAGAGCTCCATTCCAGTGAATGGAAGAAGCACTGTTTGTCTTCTACAAAATCCATCAATGTTAAAGTAGGAGTGTCTTGCCCTTTGTTTCCCTTTGAGAATTCAGGTACCTTTTGATAGGAATACTGACTAACTCTCAGACGTTTCAAGCTTGATGAACATCACCTTTCTTCAAAATTGCTCCATTAAAGTGAGTGGGAAAAGGACGTTTTGCCTGGTAAGAAAACAATCAATTTTAGACGTAGGAGTGTGTTGCAAATTGTTCCCCATGAGATTTGAGTTACCTATTCATAGGAATACTGCCTACCTCTCAAGGTTTTGAAGTGTGAGAAACGTAAATTTTCTACAAAATAGAAACATATACTGAACGGGAGAAACACTGTATCTCATGTAAGAAAGCCATCAATGTTAGAAGCAGGAGCGTCTAGCACTTTATTACCTTGAGAATGTTGTCAACTTGTGAAAGGAATACTTGTAATCTGAAAGTGTTTTGAAGTGTTAGAATAATTCAGTTTAGGAAAAACACTCTCTTCAGTTGAAATGTAGAAATACACATCTGATGGAACAGTAGCATGTGGTAGGAACAGGAATGTCTTGCACATCGTTTCTGTATGACAACTGAGTTACATTTTGATAGGAACACTGGCCACCTCTCAGCGTTTTCAACTGTGAGAAACATCACCATCGAGCAAAACAGCTCCATTGAAGTGAAAGAAGGTATTACAATTTTTTTGTAAGAAAACCATCAATGTTCAAAACAAGAAGGTCTAGCACCATGTTTCCCATTGCGAACTGAGTCACCTCTTGAAAGGAATACTACCTACCTCTCAGCGTATTCAAGTGTAAGGAACATCAACATTGTGAAAAAGAGCTCCATTCAAGTGAGGCAAAGAAGTAGGTTTTCTCTTGTAAGAAAATCATCAATGTTAGAAGCAGGAGAGTCTAGCATATTGTTTCCCATGGACAATTGAGTTAATTTATGAAAAGAATAGTGCCTACCTCTCAAGGTTTAAAGAGGTGAGTAAGATCAATTTTGTGCCAAAGAGCTCCTTTCAAGTGAAGGGAAGGACGACGGTTTCTCTGTGAGAAAACCATCAATATTAGAAGCAGAAGAGCTCAGCACAATATTTCCCTGTGAGAACTGAATATATTTTGAAGGAATTACTGCCTACTTCTCCTGTTGTTCACGTGTGAGAATATACACTTTTGTGCCAAATAGTTCCATTCAAGGGAAAGGAAGAAGCATTGTATCGCTTGAAGAACACCATCAATTTTAGAAGCAGGAGTGTCTAGCAAATTTTTTGTCTGTGAAAATGGAGTTAGGATGTGAAAGGATTTCTTGCTATCTGAAAGCTTCTTGAAGCGGGCAAATCATCCTCTGTATTAAAAATACCCACTTGAGACAGAATGTAGAAACAGAGGTATCTTATGAAACAGTACAATGTTAGAGACAGGTGTGTCTTCCACATTGTTTCCCTTTGTGAATTGAGTGAATTCAGGAAAAGAATACTTGCACTCCACAGGGTTTTCAAGTGTGAGAGACTTCCACTTTCTTTAAACTAACTCCCTTCCGGTGAATAGAAGAAGCTGTGTTTCTCTTGTAAGACACCAATCAACGTTTAAAGCACAAAGGTCTAGCACCTTTTTTCCCTGTGAGAATTGAGGTAACTTAGGAGAGGAATACTGCCTACATCTCAGAGTTTAAAAGTGTGAGGTACATCATCTTTAGTCGAATTATTTCCATTCAAGTGAATGGAAGAAGCACTGATCCTCTAGTAGAAAACTGTCACTGCTGGAAACAGGAAGGTCTAGCACATTGCTTCCCAATGAGAACTGAGTTAACTTTGATAGATATACTGTCTACTTCTCACATTTTCTAATCTGAGGAGCATCAACTTTATGCATAATAGCTCCATTCAGGTGAAAGGAAGAAGCACTGTATCTCTTGTAAGAATACCAGCAATTTTAGGATCAGCAGGGCCTAGCACATTGTTTCCTTGAGTGAATTGAGTTCACTTGTCAAAGGAATACTTGTGATCTGAAAGAGCTTTCAAGTGGGATAAACAACCTCTTTAGGAAAAATACCCTCTTCAGACGAAATGGAAAAGCACATGTATCTTATAGAAAAGTACAATGTAAGAGGCAGTAATGTCTTGCTCTTTGTATCCCTATGAGAACTGAGGTACCGTTCGAAAGGTACCTACCTGTGATGGTTTTTATGTGCGATGAACATTCCCTTTGCTGCAAATAGCTCCAATAAGTGTTTGAAGGAATGACTTTTTGTCTTGTAAGAAAACCATCAATCTTAGATGCAGGAGTGTGTTGCACATTGTTTCCCTATGAGAATTGAGTTACCTAGTAAAAGGAATACTACCAACCTCTCATGGTTTCCAAGTGTGAGGAACATAAACTTTCTGCAAAATAGCTCCTTTCAAGTGCATGGAAGGAGCACTGTTTCTCTTGTAAAAATCCGTGAATGTGGAAGATAGAGGGCCAATCACTTTTTTTTTCTTGTGAGCATTGAGCTACCTTTTGAAGGCAATACTGTCTACCTCTCAGGGTTTTCAAGTGTGAGGAACATCAACACTGGGCAAAATAGCTGCATTCAAGTGAACGGATGAAGCTCTATATGTCTTGTAAGGTATCCATCAATGTTAGAAGCGGGAGGCCTAGCACATTGTTTCTATTGAGAATTGAGTTTATTTATGAAGTGAATACTGGCAATCTCTCAGGGTTTTCGTTTACAAAGCATCATTTTTGTGCAAAATAGCCCCAATCTTGTGAATAGAAGAAGCATTCTGTCTCTTGGAAGTAAACCATGATGTCAGAAACTGGAGGGTCCTGCACATTGTTTCCCTGTGAGAATTTAGGTACCTTTTGAAAGTTAATCTTCCTATGTCTCTGCATTGTAAACTGTTGGAACATAACGTTTGTGCAAAATAGCTCCATTCTAGTGAAGGGAAGAAGCACAGTATCACTTGTAATAAAACCATCAATGTTAGAAGCCATATGGTCTAGTACATTGTTTACTGTGTGAACTGAGTTAGCTTGTGAATGAAATACTCACGATCTGAGAACATTTTGAAGTGGGAGAATCATTCACGTTAGGAAAAATATACACTTCAAAAGAAATGGAAACACATGTATCTTATGGAACAATACAATCTGTGTTTGAGGAAGTAGTGTCTTGCACATTGTTTCCCTATGAGAACTGAATTACATTTTGATAGATGTACTGCCTATATCTCAGGGTTTACAAGTGGGAGGAATATCACCTTTGTGCATAAGAGCTCCATTCAAGTGAATGGAAGAAGCACAGTAGCTTTTGGATGAAAAGCATCCATGTTAGAAGCACAATGGTATAGCACACTGTTTTCCTGTGAGAATTGAATATTCATGTGGAAGGATTATTGCCTACATGTCAGGGTTTTAAAATGTTAGAAACATCAACTTTGTGCAAAATAGTTTCTTCAAGTGAATTGTAGAAGCACTGCTTCTCTTGTATGAAAATGATACCTATTAGAAGCAGCAGAGTCTCACAGTGTTTCTGTGCTAGTATAGAGTTAGTTTGTGAAAGGAATACTTGACCTCTGAAAGTGTTTTGAAGTGAGAGAATCTTCCACTTTAAGAAACATACTCTCTTCGGACAAAATGGAGAAACACATATGTTTGAAGGAACAATACAATCTCTGGTACAGGTAGGAGTTTCCTGCACATTGTTATCCTCTGGGAATTGAGTTACCTTTTGAAAGTAATGCAGTTAACCTCTCAGGGATGTCAAACGTGAGGAACATCACTTTTGCGCAAAAGAGCTCCATTCCAGTGAATGGAAGAAGCACTGTTTGTCTTCTACAAAATCCATCAATGTTAAAGTAGGAGTGTCTTGCCCTTTGTTTCCCTTTGAGAATTCAGGTACCTTTTGATAGGAATACTGACTAACTCTCAGACGTTTCAAGCTTGATGAACATCACCTTTCTTCAAAATTGCTCCATTAAAGTGAGTGGGAAAAGGACGTTTTGCCTGGTAAGAAAACAATCAATTTTAGACGTAGGAGTGTGTTGCAAATTGTTCCCCATGAGATTTGAGTTACCTATTCATAGGAATACTGCCTACCTCTCAAGGTTTTGAAGTGTGAGAAACGTAAATTTTCTACAAAATAGAAACATATACTGAACGGGAGAAACACTGTATCTCATGTAAGAAAGCCATCAATGTTAGAAGCAGGAGCGTCTAGCACTTTATTACCTTGAGAATGTTGTCAACTTGTGAAAGGAATACTTGTAATCTGAAAGTGTTTTGAAGTGTTAGAATAATTCAGTTTAGGAAAAACACTCTCTTCAGTTGAAATGTAGAAATACACATCTGATGGAACAGTAGCATGTGGTAGGAACAGGAATGTCTTGCACATCGTTTCTGTATGACAACTGAGTTACATTTTGATAGGAACACTGGCCACCTCTCAGCGTTTTCAACTGTGAGAAACATCACCATCGAGCAAAACAGCTCCATTGAAGTGAAAGAAGGTATTACAATTTTTTTGTAAGAAAACCATCAATGTTCAAAACAAGAAGGTCTAGCACCATGTTTCCCATTGCGAACTGAGTCACCTCTTGAAAGGAATACTACCTACCTCTCAGCGTATTCAAGTGTAAGGAACATCAACATTGTGAAAAAGAGCTCCATTCAAGTGAGGCAAAGAAGTAGGTTTTCTCTTGTAAGAAAATCATCAATGTTAGAAGCAGGAGAGTCTAGCATATTGTTTCCCATGGACAATTGAGTTAATTTATGAAAAGAATAGTGCCTACCTCTCAAGGTTTAAAGAGGTGAGTAAGATCAATTTTGTGCCAAAGAGCTCCTTTCAAGTGAAGGGAAGGACGACGGTTTCTCTGTGAGAAAACCATCAATATTAGAAGCAGAAGAGCTCAGCACAATATTTCCCTGTGAGAACTGAATATATTTTGAAGGAATTACTGCCTACTTCTCCTGTTGTTCACGTGTGAGAATATACACTTTTGTGCCAAATAGTTCCATTCAAGGGAAAGGAAGAAGCATTGTATCGCTTGAAGAACACCATCAATTTTAGAAGCAGGAGTGTCTAGCAAATTTTTTGTCTGTGAAAATGGAGTTAGGATGTGAAAGGATTTCTTGCTATCTGAAAGCTTCTTGAAGCGGGCAAATCATCCTCTGTATTAAAAATACCCACTTGAGACAGAATGTAGAAACAGAGGTATCTTATGAAACAGTACAATGTTAGAGACAGGTGTGTCTTCCACATTGTTTCCCTTTGTGAATTGAGTGAATTCAGGAAAAGAATACTTGCACTCCACAGGGTTTTCAAGTGTGAGAGACTTCCACTTTCTTTAAACTAACTCCCTTCCGGTGAATAGAAGAAGCTGTGTTTCTCTTGTAAGACACCAATCAACGTTTAAAGCACAAAGGTCTAGCACCTTTTTTCCCTGTGAGAATTGAGGTAACTTAGGAGAGGAATACTGCCTACATCTCAGAGTTTAAAAGTGTGAGGTACATCATCTTTAGTCGAATTATTTCCATTCAAGTGAATGGAAGAAGCACTGATCCTCTAGTAGAAAACTGTCACTGCTGGAAACAGGAAGGTCTAGCACATTGCTTCCCAATGAGAACTGAGTTAACTTTGATAGATATACTGTCTACTTCTCACATTTTCTAATCTGAGGAGCATCAACTTTATGCATAATAGCTCCATTCAGGTGAAAGGAAGAAGCACTGTATCTCTTGTAAGAATACCAGCAATTTTAGGATCAGCAGGGCCTAGCACATTGTTTCCTTGAGTGAATTGAGTTCACTTGTCAAAGGAATACTTGTGATCTGAAAGAGCTTTCAAGTGGGATAAACAACCTCTTTAGGAAAAATACCCTCTTCAGACGAAATGGAAAAGCACATGTATCTTATAGAAAAGTACAATGTAAGAGGCAGTAATGTCTTGCTCTTTGTATCCCTATGAGAACTGAGGTACCGTTCGAAAGGTACCTACCTGTGATGGTTTTTATGTGCGATGAACATTCCCTTTGCTGCAAATAGCTCCAATAAGTGTTTGAAGGAATGACTTTTTGTCTTGTAAGAAAACCATCAATCTTAGATGCAGGAGTGTGTTGCACATTGTTTCCCTATGAGAATTGAGTTACCTAGTAAAAGGAATACTACCAACCTCTCATGGTTTCCAAGTGTGAGGAACATAAACTTTCTGCAAAATAGCTCCTTTCAAGTGCATGGAAGGAGCACTGTTTCTCTTGTAAAAATCCGTGAATGTGGAAGATAGAGGGCCAATCACTTTTTTTTTCTTGTGAGCATTGAGCTACCTTTTGAAGGCAATACTGTCTACCTCTCAGGGTTTTCAAGTGTGAGGAACATCAACACTGGGCAAAATAGCTGCATTCAAGTGAACGGATGAAGCTCTATATGTCTTGTAAGGTATCCATCAATGTTAGAAGCGGGAGGCCTAGCACATTGTTTCTATTGAGAATTGAGTTTATTTATGAAGTGAATACTGGCAATCTCTCAGGGTTTTCGTTTACAAAGCATCATTTTTGTGCAAAATAGCCCCAATCTTGTGAATAGAAGAAGCATTCTGTCTCTTGGAAGTAAACCATGATGTCAGAAACTGGAGGGTCCTGCACATTGTTTCCCTGTGAGAATTTAGGTACCTTTTGAAAGTTAATCTTCCTATGTCTCTGCATTGTAAACTGTTGGAACATAACGTTTGTGCAAAATAGCTCCATTCTAGTGAAGGGAAGAAGCACAGTATCACTTGTAATAAAACCATCAATGTTAGAAGCCATATGGTCTAGTACATTGTTTACTGTGTGAACTGAGTTAGCTTGTGAATGAAATACTCACGATCTGAGAGCATTTTGAAGTGGGAGAATCATTCACGTTAGGAAAAATATACACTTCAAAAGAAATGGAAACACATGTATCTTATGGAACAATACAATCTGTGTTTGAGGAAGTAGTGTCTTGCACATTGTTTCCCTATGAGAACTGAATTACATTTTGATAGATGTACTGCCTATATCTCAGGGTTTACAAGTGGGAGGAATATCACCTTTGTGCATAAGAGCTCCATTCAAGTGAATGGAAGAAGCACAGTAGCTTTTGGATGAAAAGCATCCATGTTAGAAGCACAATGGTATAGCACACTGTTTTCCTGTGAGAATTGAATATTCATGTGGAAGGATTATTGCCTACATGTCAGGGTTTTAAAATGTTAGAAACATCAACTTTGTGCAAAATAGTTTCTTCAAGTGAATTGTAGAAGCACTGCTTCTCTTGTATGAAAATGATACCTATTAGAAGCAGCAGAGTCTCACAGTGTTTCTGTGCTAGTATAGAGTTAGTTTGTGAAAGGAATACTTGACCTCTGAAAGTGTTTTGAAGTGAGAGAATCTTCCACTTTAAGAAACATACTCTCTTCGGACAAAATGGAGAAACACATATGTTTGAAGGAACAATACAATCTCTGGTACAGGTAGGAGTTTCCTGCACATTGTTATCCTCTGGGAATTGAGTTACCTTTTGAAAGTAATGCAGTTAACCTCTCAGGGATGTCAAACGTGAGGAACATCACTTTTGCGCAAAAGAGCTCCATTCCAGTGAATGGAAGAAGCACTGTTTGTCTTCTACAAAATCCATCAATGTTAAAGTAGGAGTGTCTTGCCCTTTGTTTCCCTTTGAGAATTCAGGTACCTTTTGATAGGAATACTGACTAACTCTCAGACGTTTCAAGCTTGATGAACATCACCTTTCTTCAAAATTGCTCCATTAAAGTGAGTGGGAAAAGGACGTTTTGCCTGGTAAGAAAACAATCAATTTTAGACGTAGGAGTGTGTTGCAAATTGTTCCCCATGAGATTTGAGTTACCTATTCATAGGAATACTGCCTACCTCTCAAGGTTTTGAAGTGTGAGAAACGTAAATTTTCTACAAAATAGAAACATATACTGAACGGGAGAAACACTGTATCTCATGTAAGAAAGCCATCAATGTTAGAAGCAGGAGCGTCTAGCACTTTATTACCTTGAGAATGTTGTCAACTTGTGAAAGGAATACTTGTAATCTGAAAGTGTTTTGAAGTGTTAGAATAATTCAGTTTAGGAAAAACACTCTCTTCAGTTGAAATGTAGAAATACACATCTGATGGAACAGTAGCATGTGGTAGGAACAGGAATGTCTTGCACATCGTTTCTGTATGACAACTGAGTTACATTTTGATAGGAACACTGGCCACCTCTCAGCGTTTTCAACTGTGAGAAACATCACCATCGAGCAAAACAGCTCCATTGAAGTGAAAGAAGGTATTACAATTTTTTTGTAAGAAAACCATCAATGTTCAAAACAAGAAGGTCTAGCACCATGTTTCCCATTGCGAACTGAGTCACCTCTTGAAAGGAATACTACCTACCTCTCAGCGTATTCAAGTGTAAGGAACATCAACATTGTGAAAAAGAGCTCCATTCAAGTGAGGCAAAGAAGTAGGTTTTCTCTTGTAAGAAAATCATCAATGTTAGAAGCAGGAGAGTCTAGCATATTGTTTCCCATGGAGAATTGAGTTAATTTATGAAAAGAATAGTGCCTACCTCTCAAGGTTTAAAGAGGTGAGTAAGATCAATTTTGTGCCAAAGAGCTCCTTTCAAGTGAAGGGAAGGACGACGGTTTCTCTGTGAGAAAACCATCAATATTAGAAGCAGAAGAGCTCAGCACAATATTTCCCTGTGAGAACTGAATATATTTTGAAGGAATTACTGCCTACTTCTCCTGTTGTTCACGTGTGAGAATATACACTTTTGTGCCAAATAGTTCCATTCAAGGGAAAGGAAGAAGCATTGTATCGCTTGAAGAACACCATCAATTTTAGAAGCAGGAGTGTCTAGCAAATTTTTTGTCTGTGAAAATGGAGTTAGGATGTGAAAGGATTTCTTGCTATCTGAAAGCTTCTTGAAGCGGGCAAATCATCCTCTGTATTAAAAATACCCACTTGAGACAGAATGTAGAAACAGAGGTATCTTATGAAACAGTACAATGTTAGAGACAGGTGTGTCTTCCACATTGTTTCCCTTTGTGAATTGAGTGAATTCAGGAAAAGAATACTTGCACTCCACAGGGTTTTCAAGTGTGAGAGACTTCCACTTTCTTTAAACTAACTCCCTTCCGGTGAATAGAAGAAGCTGTGTTTCTCTTGTAAGACACCAATCAACGTTTAAAGCACAAAGGTCTAGCACCTTTTTTCCCTGTGAGAATTGAGGTAACTTAGGAGAGGAATACTGCCTACATCTCAGAGTTTAAAAGTGTGAGGTACATCATCTTTAGTCGAATTATTTCCATTCAAGTGAATGGAAGAAGCACTGATCCTCTAGTAGAAAACTGTCACTGCTGGAAACAGGAAGGTCTAGCACATTGCTTCCCAATGAGAACTGAGTTAACTTTGATAGATATACTGTCTACTTCTCACATTTTCTAATCTGAGGAGCATCAACTTTATGCATAATAGCTCCATTCAGGTGAAAGGAAGAAGCACTGTATCTCTTGTAAGAATACCAGCAATTTTAGGATCAGCAGGGCCTAGCACATTGTTTCCTTGAGTGAATTGAGTTCACTTGTCAAAGGAATACTTGTGATCTGAAAGAGCTTTCAAGTGGGATAAACAACCTCTTTAGGAAAAATACCCTCTTCAGACGAAATGGAAAAGCACATGTATCTTATAGAAAAGTACAATGTAAGAGGCAGTAATGTCTTGCTCTTTGTATCCCTATGAGAACTGAGGTACCGTTCGAAAGGTACCTACCTGTGATGGTTTTTATGTGCGATGAACATTCCCTTTGCTGCAAATAGCTCCAATAAGTGTTTGAAGGAATGACTTTTTGTCTTGTAAGAAAACCATCAATCTTAGATGCAGGAGTGTGTTGCACATTGTTTCCCTATGAGAATTGAGTTACCTAGTAAAAGGAATACTACCAACCTCTCATGGTTTCCAAGTGTGAGGAACATAAACTTTCTGCAAAATAGCTCCTTTCAAGTGCATGGAAGGAGCACTGTTTCTCTTGTAAAAATCCGTGAATGTGGAAGATAGAGGGCCAATCACTTTTTTTTTCTTGTGAGCATTGAGCTACCTTTTGAAGGCAATACTGTCTACCTCTCAGGGTTTTCAAGTGTGAGGAACATCAACACTGGGCAAAATAGCTGCATTCAAGTGAACGGATGAAGCTCTATATGTCTTGTAAGGTATCCATCAATGTTAGAAGCGGGAGGCCTAGCACATTGTTTCTATTGAGAATTGAGTTTATTTATGAAGTGAATACTGGCAATCTCTCAGGGTTTTCGTTTACAAAGCATCATTTTTGTGCAAAATAGCCCCAATCTTGTGAATAGAAGAAGCATTCTGTCTCTTGGAAGTAAACCATGATGTCAGAAACTGGAGGGTCCTGCACATTGTTTCCCTGTGAGAATTTAGGTACCTTTTGAAAGTTAATCTTCCTATGTCTCTGCATTGTAAACTGTTGGAACATAACGTTTGTGCAAAATAGCTCCATTCTAGTGAAGGGAAGAAGCACAGTATCACTTGTAATAAAACCATCAATGTTAGAAGCCATATGGTCTAGTACATTGTTTACTGTGTGAACTGAGTTAGCTTGTGAATGAAATACTCACGATCTGAGAGCATTTTGAAGTGGGAGAATCATTCACGTTAGGAAAAATATACACTTCAAAAGAAATGGAAACACATGTATCTTATGGAACAATACAATCTGTGTTTGAGGAAGTAGTGTCTTGCACATTGTTTCCCTATGAGAACTGAATTACATTTTGATAGATGTACTGCCTATATCTCAGGGTTTACAAGTGGGAGGAATATCACCTTTGTGCATAAGAGCTCCATTCAAGTGAATGGAAGAAGCACAGTAGCTTTTGGATGAAAAGCATCCATGTTAGAAGCACAATGGTATAGCACACTGTTTTCCTGTGAGAATTGAATATTCATGTGGAAGGATTATTGCCTACATGTCAGGGTTTTAAAATGTTAGAAACATCAACTTTGTGCAAAATAGTTTCTTCAAGTGAATTGTAGAAGCACTGCTTCTCTTGTATGAAAATGATACCTATTAGAAGCAGCAGAGTCTCACAGTGTTTCTGTGCTAGTATAGAGTTAGTTTGTGAAAGGAATACTTGACCTCTGAAAGTGTTTTGAAGTGAGAGAATCTTCCACTTTAAGAAACATACTCTCTTCGGACAAAATGGAGAAACACATATGTTTGAAGGAACAATACAATCTCTGGTACAGGTAGGAGTTTCCTGCACATTGTTATCCTCTGGGAATTGAGTTACCTTTTGAAAGTAATGCAGTTAACCTCTCAGGGATGTCAAACGTGAGGAACATCACTTTTGCGCAAAAGAGCTCCATTCCAGTGAATGGAAGAAGCACTGTTTGTCTTCTACAAAATCCATCAATGTTAAAGTAGGAGTGTCTTGCCCTTTGTTTCCCTTTGAGAATTCAGGTACCTTTTGATAGGAATACTGACTAACTCTCAGACGTTTCAAGCTTGATGAACATCACCTTTCTTCAAAATTGCTCCATTAAAGTGAGTGGGAAAAGGACGTTTTGCCTGGTAAGAAAACAATCAATTTTAGACGTAGGAGTGTGTTGCAAATTGTTCCCCATGAGATTTGAGTTACCTATTCATAGGAATACTGCCTACCTCTCAAGGTTTTGAAGTGTGAGAAACGTAAATTTTCTACAAAATAGAAACATATACTGAACGGGAGAAACACTGTATCTCATGTAAGAAAGCCATCAATGTTAGAAGCAGGAGCGTCTAGCACTTTATTACCTTGAGAATGTTGTCAACTTGTGAAAGGAATACTTGTAATCTGAAAGTGTTTTGAAGTGTTAGAATAATTCAGTTTAGGAAAAACACTCTCTTCAGTTGAAATGTAGAAATACACATCTGATGGAACAGTAGCATGTGGTAGGAACAGGAATGTCTTGCATATCGTTTCTGTATGACAACTGAGTTACATTTTGATAGGAACACTGGCCACCTCTCAGCGTTTTCAACTGTGAGAAACATCACCATCGAGCAAAACAGCTCCATTGAAGTGAAAGAAGGTATTACAATTTTTTTGTAAGAAAACCATCAATGTTCAAAACAAGAAGGTCTAGCACCATGTTTCCCATTGCGAACTGAGTCACCTCTTGAAAGGAATACTACCTACCTCTCAGCGTATTCAAGTGTAAGGAACATCAACATTGTGAAAAAGAGCTCCATTCAAGTGAGGCAAAGAAGTAGGTTTTCTCTTGTAAGAAAATCATCAATGTTAGAAGCAGGAGAGTCTAGCATATTGTTTCCCATGGAGAATTGAGTTAATTTATGAAAAGAATAGTGCCTACCTCTCAAGGTTTAAAGAGGTGAGTAAGATCAATTTTGTGCCAAAGAGCTCCTTTCAAGTGAAGGGAAGGACGACGGTTTCTCTGTGAGAAAACCATCAATATTAGAAGCAGAAGAGCTCAGCACAATATTTCCCTGTGAGAACTGAATATATTTTGAAGGAATTACTGCCTACTTCTCCTGTTGTTCACGTGTGAGAATATACACTTTTGTGCCAAATAGTTCCATTCAAGGGAAAGGAAGAAGCATTGTATCGCTTGAAGAACACCATCAATTTTAGAAGCAGGAGTGTCTAGCAAATTTTTTGTCTGTGAAAATGGAGTTAGGATGTGAAAGGATTTCTTGCTATCTGAAAGCTTCTTGAAGCGGGCAAATCATCCTCTGTATTAAAAATACCCACTTGAGACAGAATGTAGAAACAGAGGTATCTTATGAAACAGTACAATGTTAGAGACAGGTGTGTCTTCCACATTGTTTCCCTTTGTGAATTGAGTGAATTCAGGAAAAGAATACTTGCACTCCACAGGGTTTTCAAGTGTGAGAGACTTCCACTTTCTTTAAACTAACTCCCTTCCGGTGAATAGAAGAAGCTGTGTTTCTCTTGTAAGACACCAATCAACGTTTAAAGCACAAAGGTCTAGCACCTTTTTTCCCTGTGAGAATTGAGGTAACTTAGGAGAGGAATACTGCCTACATCTCAGAGTTTAAAAGTGTGAGGTACATCATCTTTAGTCGAATTATTTCCATTCAAGTGAATGGAAGAAGCACTGATCCTCTAGTAGAAAACTGTCACTGCTGGAAACAGGAAGGTCTAGCACATTGTTTCCCAATGAGAACTGAGTTAACTTTGATAGATATACTGTCTACTTCTCACATTTTCTAATCTGAGGAGCATCAACTTTATGCATAATAGCTCCATTCAGGTGAAAGGAAGAAGCACTGTATCTCTTGTAAGAATACCAGCAATTTTAGGATCAGCAGGGCCTAGCACATTGTTTCCTTGAGTGAATTGAGTTCACTTGTCAAAGGAATACTTGTGATCTGAAAGAGCTTTCAAGTGGGATAAACAACCTCTTTAGGAAAAATACCCTCTTCAGACGAAATGGAAAAGCACATGTATCTTATAGAAAAGTACAATGTAAGAGGCAGTAATGTCTTGCTCTTTGTATCCCTATGAGAACTGAGGTACCGTTCGAAAGGTACCTACCTGTGATGGTTTTTATGTGCGATGAACATTCCCTTTGCTGCAAATAGCTCCAATAAGTGTTTGAAGGAATGACTTTTTGTCTTGTAAGAAAACCATCAATCTTAGATGCAGGAGTGTGTTGCACATTGTTTCCCTATGAGAATTGAGTTACCTATTAAAAGGAATACTACCAACCTCTCATGGTTTCCAAGTGTGAGGAACATAAACTTTCTGCAAAATAGCTCCTTTCAAGTGCATGGAAGGAGCACTGTTTCTCTTGTAAAAATCCGTGAATGTGGAAGATAGAGGGCCAATCACTTTTTTTTTCTTGTGAGCATTGAGCTACCTTTTGAAGGCAATACTGTCTACCTCTCAGGGTTTTCAAGTGTGAGGAACATCAACACTGGGCAAAATAGCTGCATTCAAGTGAATGGATGAAGCTCTATATGTCTTGTAAGGTATCCATCAATGTTAGAAGCAGGAGGCCTAGCACATTGTTTCTATTGAGAATTGAGTTTATTTATGAAGTCAATACTGGCAATCTCTCAGGGTCTTCGTTTACAAAGCATCATTTTTGTGCAAAATAGCCCCAATCTTGTGAATAGAAGAAGCATTCTGTCTCTTGGAAGTAAACCATGATGTCAGAAACTGGAGGGTCCTGCACATTGTTTCCCTGTGAGAATTTAGGTACCTTTTGAAAGTTAATCTTCCTATGTCTCTGCATTGTAAACTGTTGGAACATAACGTTTGTGCAAAATAGCTCCATTCTAGTGAAGGGAAGAAGCACAGTATCACTTGTAATAAAACCATCAATGTTAGAAGCCATATGGTCTAGTACATTGTTTACTGTGTGAACTGAGTTAGCTTGTGAATGAAATACTCACGATCTGAGAGCATTTTGAAGTGGGAGAATCATTCACGTTAGGAAAAATATACACTTCAAAAGAAATGGAAACACATGTATCTTATGGAACAATACAATCTGTGTTTGAGGAAGTAGTGTCTTGCACATTGTTTCCCTATGAGAACTGAATTACATTTTGATAGATGTACTGCCTATATCTCAGGGTTTACAAGTGGGAGGAATATCACCTTTGTGCATAAGAGCTCCATTCAAGTGAATGGAAGAAGCACAGTAGCTTTTGGATGAAAAGCATCCATGTTAGAAGCACAATGGTATAGCACACTGTTTTCCTGTGAGAATTGAATATTCATGTGGAAGGATTATTGCCTACATGTCAGGGTTTTAAAATGTTAGAAACATCAACTTTGTGCAAAATAGTTTCTTCAAGTGAATTGGAGAAGCACTGCTTCTCTTGTATGAAAATGATACCTATTAGAAGCAGCAGAGTCTCACAGTGTTTCTGTGCTAGTATAGAGTTAGTTTGTGAAAGGAATACTTGACCTCTGAAAGTGTTTTGAAGTGAGAGAATCTTCCACTTTAAGAAACATACTCTCTTCGGACAAAATGGAGAAACACATATGTTTGAAGGAACAATACAATCTCTGGTACAGGTAGGAGTTTCCTGCACATTGTTATCCTCTGGGAATTGAGTTACCTTTTGAAAGTAATGCAGTTAACCTCTCAGGGATGTCAAACGTGAGGAACATCACTTTTGCGCAAAAGAGCTCCATTCCAGTGAATGGAAGAAGCACTGTTTGTCTTCTACAAAATCCATCAATGTTAAAGTAGGAGTGTCTTGCCCTTTGTTTCCCTTTGAGAATTCAGGTACCTTTTGATAGGAATACTGACTAACTCTCAGACGTTTCAAGCTTGATGAACATCACCTTTCTTCAAAATTGCTCCATTAAAGTGAGTGGGAAAAGGATGTTTTGCCTGGTAAGAAAACAATCAATTTTAGACGTAGGAGTGTGTTGCAAATTGTTCCCCATGAGATTTGAGTTACCTATTCATAGGAATACTGCCTACCTCTCAAGGTTTTGAAGTGTGAGAAACGTAAATTTTCTACAAAATAGAAACATATACTGAACGGGAGAAACACTGTATCTCATGTAAGAAAGCCATCAATGTTAGAAGCAGGAGCGTCTAGCACTTTATTACCTTGAGAATGTTGTCAACTTGTGAAAGGAATACTTGTAATCTGAAAGTGTTTTGAAGTGTTAGAATAATTCAGTTTAGGAAAAACACTCTCTTCAGTTGAAATGTAGAAATACACATCTGATGGAACAGTAGCATGTGGTAGGAACAGGAATGTCTTGCACATCGTTTCTGTATGACAACTGAGTTACATTTTGATAGGAACACTGGCCACCTCTCAGCGTTTTCAACTGTGAGAAACATCACCATCGAGCAAAACAGCTCCATTGAAGTGAAAGAAGGTATTACAATTTTTTTGTAAGAAAACCATCAATGTTCAAAACAAGAAGGTCTAGCACCATGTTTCCCATTGCGAACTGAGTCACCTCTTGAAAGGAATACTACCTACCTCTCAGCGTATTCAAGTGTAAGGAACATCAACATTGTGAAAAAGAGCTCCATTCAAGTGAGGCAAAGAAGTAGGTTTTCTCTTGTAAGAAAATCATCAATGTTAGAAGCAGGAGAGTCTAGCATATTGTTTCCCATGGACAATTGAGTTAATTTATGAAAAGAATAGTGCCTACCTCTCAAGGTTTAAAGAGGTGAGTAAGATCAATTTTGTGCCAAAGAGCTCCTTTCAAGTGAAGGGAAGGACGACGGTTTCTCTGTGAGAAAACCATCAATATTAGAAGCAGAAGAGCTCAGCACAATATTTCCCTGTGAGAAATGAATATATTTTGAAGAAATTACTGCCTACTTCTCCTGTTGTTCACGTGTGAGAATATACACTTTGTGCCAAATAGTTCCATTCAAGGGAAAGGAAGAAGCATTGTATCGCTTGAAGAACACCATCAATTTTAGAAGCAGGAGTGTCTAGCAAATTTTTTGTCTGTGAAAATGGAGTTAGGATGTGAAAGGATTTCTTGCTATCTGAAAGCTTCTTGAAGCGGGCAAATCATCCTCTGTATTAAAAATACCCACTTGAGACAGAATGTAGAAACAGAGGTATCTTATGAAACAGTACAATGTTAGAGACAAGTGTGTCTTCCACATTGTTTCCCTTTGTGAATTGAGTGAATTCAGGAAAAGAATACTTGCACTCCACAGGGTTTTCAAGTGTGAGAGACTTCCACTTTCTTTAAACTAACTCCCTTCCGGTGAATAGAAGAAGCTGTGTTTCTCTTGTAAGACACCAATCAACGTTTAAAGCACAAAGGTCTAGCACCTTTTTTCCCTGTGAGAATTGAGGTAACTTAGGAGAGGAATACTGCCTACATCTCAGAGTTTAAAAGTGTGAGGTACATCATCTTTAGTCGAATTATTTCCATTCAAGTGAATGGAAGAAGCACTGATCCTCTAGTAGAAAACTGTCACTGCTGGAAACAGGAAGGTCTAGCACATTGTTTCCCAATGAGAACTGAGTTAACTTTGATAGATATACTGTCTACTTCTCACATTTTCTAATCTGAGGAGCATCAACTTTATGCATAATAGCTCCATTCAGGTGAAAGGAAGAAGCACTGTATCTCTTGTAAGAATACCAGCAATTTTAGGATCAGCAGGGCCTAGCACATTGTTTCCTTGAGTGAATTGAGTTCACTTGTCAAAGGAATACTTGTGATCTGAAAGAGCTTTCAAGTGGGATAAACAACCTCTTTAGGAAAAATACCCTCTTCAGACGAAATGGAAAAGCACATGTATCTTATAGAAAAGTACAATGTAAGAGGCAGTAATGTCTTGCTCTTTGTATCCCTATGAGAACTGAGGTACCGTTCGAAAGGTACCTACCTGTGATGGTTTTTATGTGCGATGAACATTCCCTTTGCTACAAATAGCTCCAATAAGTGTTTGAAGGAATGACTTTTTGTCTTGTAAGAAAACCATCAATCTTAGATGCAGGAGTGTGTTGCACATTGTTTCCCTATGAGAATTGAGTTACCTATTAAAAGGAATACTACCAAACTCTCATGGTTTCCAAGTGTGAGGAACATAAACTTTCTGCAAAATAGCTCCTTTCAAGTGCATGGAAGGAGCACTGTTTCTCTTGTAAAAATCCGTGAATGTGGAAGATAGAGGGCCAATCACTTTTTTTTTCTTGTGAGCATTGAGCTACCTTTTGAAGGCAATACTGTCTACCTCTCAGGGTTTTCAAGTGTGAGGAACATCAACACTGGGCAAAATAGCTGCATTCAAGTGAATGGATGAAGCTCTATATGTCTTGTAAGGTATCCATCAATGTTAGAAGCAGGAGGCCTAGCACATTGTTTCTATTGAGAATTGAGTTTATTTATGAAGTGAATACTGGCAATCTCTCAGGGTTTTCGTTTACAAAGCATCATTTTTGTGCAAAATAGCCCCAATCTTGTGAATAGAAGAAGCATTCTGTCTCTTGGAAGTAAACCATGATGTCAGAAACTGGAGGGTCCTGCACATTGTTTCCCTGTGAGAATTTAGGTACCTTTTGAAAGTTAATCTTCCTATGTCTCTGCATTGTAAACTGTTGGAACATAACGTTTGTGCAAAATAGCTCCATTCTAGTGAAGGGAAGAAGCACAGTATCACTTGTAATAAAACCATCAATGTTAGAAGCCATATGGTCTAGTACATTGTTTACTGTGTGAACTGAGTTAGCTTGTGAATGAAATACTCACGATCTGAGAGCATTTTGAAGTGGGAGAATCATTCACGTTAGGAAAAATATACACTTCAAAAGAAATGGAAACACATGTATCTTATGGAACAATACAATCTGTGTTTGAGGAAGTAGTGTCTTGCACATTGTTTCCCTATGAGAACTGAATTACATTTTGATAGATGTACTGCCTATATCTCAGGGTTTACAAGTGGGAGGAATATCACCTTTGTGCATAAGAGCTCCATTCAAGTGAATGGAAGAAGCACAGTAGCTTTTGGATGAAAAGCATCCATGTTAGAAGCACAATGGTATAGCACACTGTTTTCCTGTGAGAATTGAATATTCATGTGGAAGGATTATTGCCTACATGTCAGGGTTTTAAAATGTTAGAAACATCAACTTTGTGCAAAATAGTTTCTTCAAGTGAATTGGAGAAGCACTGCTTCTCTTGTATGAAAATGATACCTATTAGAAGCAGCAGAGTCTCACAGTGTTTCTGTGCTAGTATAGAGTTAGTTTGTGAAAGGAATACTTGACCTCTGAAAGTGTTTTGAAGTGAGAGAATCTTCCACTTTAAGAAACATACTCTCTTCGGACAAAATGGAGAAACACATATGTTTGAAGGAACAATACAATCTCTGGTACAGGTAGGAGTTTCCTGCACATTGTTATCCTCTGGGAATTGAGTTACCTTTTGAAAGTAATGCAGTTAACCTCTCAGGGATGTCAAACGTGAGGAACATCACTTTTGCGCAAAAGAGCTCCATTCCAGTGAATGGAAGAAGCACTGTTTGTCTTCTACAAAATCCATCAATGTTAAAGTAGGAGTGTCTTGCCCTTTGTTTCCCTTTGAGAATTCAGGTACCTTTTGATAGGAATACTGACTAACTCTCAGACGTTTCAAGCTTGATGAACATCACCTTTCTTCAAAATTGCTCCATTAAAGTGAGTGGGAAAAGGATGTTTTGCCTGGTAAGAAAACAATCAATTTTAGACGTAGGAGTGTGTTGCAAATTGTTCCCCATGAGATTTGAGTTACCTATTCATAGGAATACTGCCTACCTCTCAAGGTTTTGAAGTGTGAGAAACGTAAATTTTCTACAAAATAGAAACATATACTGAACGGGAGAAACACTGTATCTCATGTAAGAAAGCCATCAATGTTAGAAGCAGGAGCGTCTAGCACTTTATTACCTTGAGAATGTTGTCAACTTGTGAAAGGAATACTTGTAATCTGAAAGTGTTTTGAAGTGTTAGAATAATTCAGTTTAGGAAAAACACTCTCTTCAGTTGAAATGTAGAAATACACATCTGATGGAACAGTAGCATGTGGTAGGAACAGGAATGTCTTGCACATCGTTTCTGTATGACAACTGAGTTACATTTTGATAGGAACACTGGCCACCTCTCAGCGTTTTCAACTGTGAGAAACATCACCATCGAGCAAAACAGCTCCATTGAAGTGAAAGAAGGTATTACAATTTTTTTGTAAGAAAACCATCAATGTTCAAAACAAGAAGGTCTAGCACCATGTTTCCCATTGCGAACTGAGTCACCTCTTGAAAGGAATACTACCTACCTCTCAGCGTATTCAAGTGTAAGGAACATCAACATTGTGAAAAAGAGCTCCATTCAAGTGAGGCAAAGAAGTAGGTTTTCTCTTGTAAGAAAATCATCAATGTTAGAAGCAGGAGAGTCTAGCATATTGTTTCCCATGGAGAATTGAGTTAATTTATGAAAAGAATAGTGCCTACCTCTCAAGGTTTAAAGAGGTGAGTAAGATCAATTTTGTGCCAAAGAGCTCCTTTCAAGTGAAGGGAAGGACGACGGTTTCTCTGTGAGAAAACCATCAATATTAGAAGCAGAAGAGCTCAGCACAATATTTCCCTGTGAGAAATGAATATATTTTGAAGGAATTACTGCCTACTTCTCCTGTTGTTCACGTGTGAGAATATACACTTTTGTGCCAAATAGTTCCATTCAAGGGAAAGGAAGAAGCATTGTATCGCTTGAAGAACACCATCAATTTTAGAAGCAGGAGTGTCTAGCAAATTTTTTGTCTGTGAAAATGGAGTTAGGATGTGAAAGGATTTCTTGCTATCTGAAAGCTTCTTGAAGCGGGCAAATCATCCTCTGTATTAAAAATACCCACTTGAGACAGAATGTAGAAACAGAGGTATCTTATGAAACAGTACAATGTTAGAGACAGGTGTGTCTTCCACATTGTTTCCCTTTGTGAATTGAGTGAATTCAGGAAAAGAATACTTGCACTCCACAGGGTTTTCAAGTGTGAGAGACTTCCACTTTCTTTAAACTAACTCCCTTCCGGTGAATAGAAGAAGCTGTGTTTCTCTTGTAAGACACCAATCAACGTTTAAAGCACAAAGGTCTAGCACCTTTTTTCCCTGTGAGAATTGAGGTAACTTAGGAGAGGAATACTGCCTACATCTCAGAGTTTAAAAGTGTGAGGTACATCATCTTTAGTCGAATTATTTCCATTCAAGTGAATGGAAGAAGCACTGATCCTCTAGTAGAAAACTGTCACTGCTGGAAACAGGAAGGTCTAGCACATTGCTTCCCAATGAGAACTGAGTTAACTTTGATAGATATACTGTCTACTTCTCACATTTTCTAATCTGAGGAGCATCAACTTTATGCATAATAGCTCCATTCAGGTGAAAGGAAGAAGCACTGTATCTCTTGTAAGAATACCAGCAATTTTAGGATCAGCAGGGCCTAGCACATTGTTTCCTTGAGTGAATTGAGTTCACTTGTCAAAGGAATACTTGTGATCTGAAAGAGCTTTCAAGTGGGATAAACAACCTCTTTAGGAAAAATACCCTCTTCAGACGAAATGGAAAAGCACATGTATCTTATAGAAAAGTACAATGTAAGAGGCAGTAATGTCTTGCTCTTTGTATCCCTATGAGAACTGAGGTACCGTTCGAAAGGTACCTACCTGTGATGGTTTTTATGTGCGATGAACATTCCCTTTGCTGCAAATAGCTCCAATAAGAGTTTGAAGGAATGACTTTTTGTCTTGTAAGAAAACCATCAATCTTAGATGCAGGAGTGTGTTGCACATTGTTTCCCTATGAGAATTGAGTTACCTAGTAAAAGGAATACTACCAACCTCTCATGGTTTCCAAGTGTGAGGAACATAAACTTTCTGCAAAATAGCTCCTTTCAAGTGCATGGAAGGAGCACTGTTTCTCTTGTAAAAATCCGTGAATGTGGAAGATAGAGGGCCAATCACTTTTTTTTTCTTGTGAGCATTGAGCTACCTTTTGAAGGCAATACTGTCTACCTCTCAGGGTTTTCAAGTGTGAGGAACATCAACACTGGGCAAAATAGCTGCATTCAAGTGAACGGATGAAGCTCTATATGTCTTGTAAGGTATCCATCAATGTTAGAAGCGGGAGGCCTAGCACATTGTTTCTATTGAGAATTGAGTTTATTTATGAAGTCAATACTGGCAATCTCTCAGGGTTTTCGTTTACAAAGCATCATTTTTGTGCAAAATAGCCCCAATCTTGTGAATAGAAGAAGCATTCTGTCTCTTGGAAGTAAACCATGATGTCAGAAACTGGAGGGTCCTGCACATTGTTTCCCTGTGAGAATTTAGGTACCTTTTGAAAGTTAATCTTCCTATGTCTCTGCATTGTAAACTGTTGGAACATAACGTTTGTGCAAAATAGCTCCATTCTAGTGAAGGGAAGAAGCACAGTATCACTTGTAATAAAACCATCAATGTTAGAAGCCATATGGTCTAGTACATTGTTTACTGTGTGAACTGAGTTAGCTTGTGAATGAAATACTCACGATCTGAGAGCATTTTGAAGTGGGAGAATCATTCACGTTAGGAAAAATATACACTTCAAAAGAAATGGAAACACATGTATCTTATGGAACAATACAATCTGTGTTTGAGGAAGTAGTGTCTTGCACATTGTTTCCCTATGAGAACTGAATTACATTTTGATAGATGTACTGCCTATATCTCAGGGTTTACAAGTGGGAGGAATATCACCTTTGTGCATAAGAGCTCCATTCAAGTGAATGGAAGAAGCACAGTAGCTTTTGGATGAAAAGCATCCATGTTAGAAGCACAATGGTATAGCACACTGTTTTCCTGTGAGAATTGAATATTCATGTGGAAGGATTATTGCCTACATGTCAGGGTTTTAAAATGTTAGAAACATCAACTTTGTGCAAAATAGTTTCTTCAAGTGAATTGTAGAAGCACTGCTTCTCTTGTATGAAAATGATACCTATTAGAAGCAGCAGAGTCTCACAGTGTTTCTGTGCTAGTATAGAGTTAGTTTGTGAAAGGAATACTTGACCTCTGAAAGTGTTTTGAAGTGAGAGAATCTTCCACTTTAAGAAACATACTCTCTTCGGACAAAATGGAGAAACACATATGTTTGAAGGAACAATACAATCTCTGGTACAGGTAGGAGTTTCCTGCACATTGTTATCCTCTGGGAATTGAGTTACCTTTTGAAAGTAATGCAGTTAACCTCTCAGGGATGTCAAACGTGAGGAACATCACTTTTGCGCAAAAGAGCTCCATTCCAGTTAATGGAAGAAGCACTGTTTGTCTTCTACAAAATCCATCAATGTTAAAGTAGGAGTGTCTTGCCCTTTGTTTCCCTTTGAGAATTCAGGTACCTTTTGATAGGAATACTGACTAACTCTCAGACGTTTCAAGCTTGATGAACATCACCTTTCTTCAAAATTGCTCCATTAAAGTGAGTGGGAAAAGGACGTTTTGCCTGGTAAGAAAACAATCAATTTTAGACGTAGGAGTGTGTTGCAAATTGTTCCCCATGAGATTTGAGTTACCTATTCATAGGAATACTGCCTACCTCTCAAGGTTTTGAAGTGTGAGAAACGTAAATTTTCTACAAAATAGAAACATATACTGAACGGGAGAAACACTGTATCTCATGTAAGAAAGCCATCAATGTTAGAAGCAGGAGCGTCTAGCACTTTATTACCTTGAGAATGTTGTCAACTTGTGAAAGGAATACTTGTAATCTGAAAGTGTTTTGAAGTGTTAGAATAATTCAGTTTAGGAAAAACACTCTCTTCAGTTGAAATGTAGAAATACACATCTGATGGAACAGTAGCATGTGGTAGGAACAGGAATGTCTTGCACATCGTTTCTGTATGACAACTGAGTTACATTTTGATAGGAACACTGGCCACCTCTCAGCGTTTTCAACTGTGAGAAACATCACCATCGAGCAAAACAGCTCCATTGAAGTGAAAGAAGGTATTACAATTTTTTTGTAAGAAAACCATCAATGTTCAAAACAAGAAGGTCTAGCACCATGTTTCCCATTGCGAACTGAGTCACCTCTTGAAAGGAATACTACCTACCTCTCAGCGTATTCAAGTGTAAGGAACATCAACATTGTGAAAAAGAGCTCCATTCAAGTGAGGCAAAGAAGTAGGTTTTCTCTTGTAAGAAAATCATCAATGTTAGAAGCAGGAGAGTCTAGCATATTGTTTCCCATGGAGAATTGAGTTAATTTATGAAAAGAATAGTGCCTACCTCTCAAGGTTTAAAGAGGTGAGTAAGATCAATTTTGTGCCAAAGAGCTCCTTTCAAGTGAAGGGAAGGACGACGGTTTCTCTGTGAGAAAACCATCAATATTAGAAGCAGAAGAGCTCAGCACAATATTTCCCTGTGAGAACTGAATATATTTTGAAGGAATTACTGCCTACTTCTCCTGTTGTTCACGTGTGAGAATATACACTTTTGTGCCAAATAGTTCCATTCAAGGGAAAGGAAGAAGCATTGTATCGCTTGAAGAACACCATCAATTTTAGAAGCAGGAGTGTCTAGCAAATTTTTTGTCTGTGAAAATGGAGTTAGGATGTGAAAGGATTTCTTGCTATCTGAAAGCTTCTTGAAGCGGGCAAATCATCCTCTGTATTAAAAATACCCACTTGAGACAGAATGTAGAAACAGAGGTATCTTATGAAACAGTACAATGTTAGAGACAGGTGTGTCTTCCACATTGTTTCCCTTTGTGAATTGAGTGAATTCAGGAAAAGAATACTTGCACTCCACAGGGTTTTCAAGTGTGAGAGACTTCCACTTTCTTTAAACTAACTCCCTTCCGGTGAATAGAAGAAGCTGTGTTTCTCTTGTAAGACACCAATCAACGTTTAAAGCACAAAGGTCTAGCACCTTTTTTCCCTGTGAGAATTGAGGTAACTTAGGAGAGGAATACTGCCTACATCTCAGAGTTTAAAAGTGTGAGGTACATCATCTTTAGTCGAATTATTTCCATTCAAGTGAATGGAAGAAGCACTGATCCTCTAGTAGAAAACTGTCACTGCTGGAAACAGGAAGGTCTAGCACATTGTTTCCCAATGAGAACTGAGTTAACTTTGATAGATATACTGTCTACTTCTCACATTTTCTAATCTGAGGAGCATCAACTTTATGCATAATAGCTCCATTCAGGTGAAAGGAAGAAGCACTGTATCTCTTGTAAGAATACCAGCAATTTTAGGATCAGCAGGGCCTAGCACATTGTTTCCTTGAGTGAATTGAGTTCACTTGTCAAAGGAATACTTGTGATCTGAAAGAGCTTTCAAGTGGGATAAACAACCTCTTTAGGAAAAATACCCTCTTCAGACGAAATGGAAAAGCACATGTATCTTATAGAAAAGTACAATGTAAGAGGCAGTAATGTCTTGCTCTTTGTATCCCTATGAGAACTGAGGTACCGTTCGAAAGGTACCTACCTGTGATGGTTTTTATGTGCGATGAACATTCCCTTTGCTGCAAATAGCTCCAATAAGTGTTTGAAGGAATGACTTTTTGTCTTGTAAGAAAACCATCAATCTTAGATGCAGGAGTGTGTTGCACATTGTTTCCCTATGAGAATTGAGTTACCTAGTAAAAGGAATACTACCAACCTCTCATGGTTTCCAAGTGTGAGGAACATAAACTTTCTGCAAAATAGCTCCTTTCAAGTGCATGGAAGGAGCACTGTTTCTCTTGTAAAAATCCGTGAATGTGGAAGATAGAGGGCCAATCACTTTTTTTTTCTTGTGAGCATTGAGCTACCTTTTGAAGGCAATACTGTCTACCTCTCAGGGTTTTCAAGTGTGAGGAACATCAACACTGGGCAAAATAGCTGCATTCAAGTGAATGGATGAAGCTCTATATGTCTTGTAAGGTATCCATCAATGTTAGAAGCAGGAGGCCTAGCACATTGTTTCTATTGAGAATTGAGTTTATTTATGAAGTCAATACTGGCAATCTCTCAGGGTCTTCGTTTACAAAGCATCATTTTTGTGCAAAATAGCCCCAATCTTGTGAATAGAAGAAGCATTCTGTCTCTTGGAAGTAAACCATGATGTCAGAAACTGGAGGGTCCTGCACATTGTTTCCCTGTGAGAATTTAGGTACCTTTTGAAAGTTAATCTTCCTATGTCTCTGCATTGTAAACTGTTGGAACATAACGTTTGTGCAAAATAGCTCCATTCTAGTGAAGGGAAGAAGCACAGTATCACTTGTAATAAAACCATCAATGTTAGAAGCCATATGGTCTAGTACATTGTTTACTGTGTGAACTGAGTTAGCTTGTGAATGAAATACTCACGATCTGAGAGCATTTTGAAGTGGGAGAATCATTCACGTTAGGAAAAATATACACTTCAAAAGAAATGGAAACACATGTATCTTATGGAACAATACAATCTGTGTTTGAGGAAGTAGTGTCTTGCACATTGTTTCCCTATGAGAACTGAATTACATTTTGATAGATGTACTGCCTATATCTCAGGGTTTACAAGTGGGAGGAATATCACCTTTGTGCATAAGAGCTCCATTCAAGTGAATGGAAGAAGCACAGTAGCTTTTGGATGAAAAGCATCCATGTTAGAAGCACAATGGTATAGCACACTGTTTTCCTGTGAGAATTGAATATTCATGTGGAAGGATTATTGCCTACATGTCAGGGTTTTAAAATGTTAGAAACATCAACTTTGTGCAAAATAGTTTCTTCAAGTGAATTGGAGAAGCACTGCTTCTCTTGTATGAAAATGATACCTATTAGAAGCAGCAGAGTCTCACAGTGTTTCTGTGCTAGTATAGAGTTAGTTTGTGAAAGGAATACTTGACCTCTGAAAGTGTTTTGAAGTGAGAGAATCTTCCACTTTAAGAAACATACTCTCTTCGGACAAAATGGAGAAACACATATGTTTGAAGGAACAATACAATCTCTGGTACAGGTAGGAGTTTCCTGCACATTGTTATCCTCTGGGAATTGAGTTACCTTTTGAAAGTAATGCAGTTAACCTCTCAGGGATGTCAAACGTGAGGAACATCACTTTTGCGCAAAAGAGCTCCATTCCAGTGAATGGAAGAAGCACTGTTTGTCTTCTACAAAATCCATCAATGTTAAAGTAGGAGTGTCTTGCCCTTTGTTTCCCTTTGAGAATTCAGGTACCTTTTGATAGGAATACTGACTAACTCTCAGACGTTTCAAGCTTGATGAACATCACCTTTCTTCAAAATTGCTCCATTAAAGTGAGTGGGAAAAGGATGTTTTGCCTGGTAAGAAAACAATCAATTTTAGACGTAGGAGTGTGTTGCAAATTGTTCCCCATGAGATTTGAGTTACCTATTCATAGGAATACTGCCTACCTCTCAAGGTTTTGAAGTGTGAGAAACGTAAATTTTCTACAAAATAGAAACATATACTGAACGGGAGAAACACTGTATCTCATGTAAGAAAGCCATCAATGTTAGAAGCAGGAGCGTCTAGCACTTTATTACCTTGAGAATGTTGTCAACTTGTGAAAGGAATACTTGTAATCTGAAAGTGTTTTGAAGTGTTAGAATAATTCAGTTTAGGAAAAACACTCTCTTCAGTTGAAATGTAGAAATACACATCTGATGGAACAGTAGCATGTGGTAGGAACAGGAATGTCTTGCACATCGTTTCTGTATGACAACTGAGTTACATTTTGATAGGAACACTGGCCACCTCTCAGCGTTTTCAACTGTGAGAAACATCACCATCGAGCAAAACAGCTCCATTGAAGTGAAAGAAGGTATTACAATTTTTTTGTAAGAAAACCATCAATGTTCAAAACAAGAAGGTCTAGCACCATGTTTCCCATTGCGAACTGAGTCACCTCTTGAAAGGAATACTACCTACCTCTCAGCGTATTCAAGTGTAAGGAACATCAACATTGTGAAAAAGAGCTCCATTCAAGTGAGGCAAAGAAGTAGGTTTTCTCTTGTAAGAAAATCATCAATGTTAGAAGCAGGAGAGTCTAGCATATTGTTTCCCATGGACAATTGAGTTAATTTATGAAAAGAATAGTGCCTACCTCTCAAGGTTTAAAGAGGTGAGTAAGATCAATTTTGTGCCAAAGAGCTCCTTTCAAGTGAAGGGAAGGACGACGGTTTCTCTGTGAGAAAACCATCAATATTAGAAGCAGAAGAGCTCAGCACAATATTTCCCTGTGAGAAATGAATATATTTTGAAGAAATTACTGCCTACTTCTCCTGTTGTTCACGTGTGAGAATATACACTTTGTGCCAAATAGTTCCATTCAAGGGAAAGGAAGAAGCATTGTATCGCTTGAAGAACACCATCAATTTTAGAAGCAGGAGTGTCTAGCAAATTTTTTGTCTGTGAAAATGGAGTTAGGATGTGAAAGGATTTCTTGCTATCTGAAAGCTTCTTGAAGCGGGCAAATCATCCTCTGTATTAAAAATACCCACTTGAGACAGAATGTAGAAACAGAGGTATCTTATGAAACAGTACAATGTTAGAGACAAGTGTGTCTTCCACATTGTTTCCCTTTGTGAATTGAGTGAATTCAGGAAAAGAATACTTGCACTCCACAGGGTTTTCAAGTGTGAGAGACTTCCACTTTCTTTAAACTAACTCCCTTCCGGTGAATAGAAGAAGCTGTGTTTCTCTTGTAAGACACCAATCAACGTTTAAAGCACAAAGGTCTAGCACCTTTTTTCCCTGTGAGAATTGAGGTAACTTAGGAGAGGAATACTGCCTACATCTCAGAGTTTAAAAGTGTGAGGTACATCATCTTTAGTCGAATTATTTCCATTCAAGTGAATGGAAGAAGCACTGATCCTCTAGTAGAAAACTGTCACTGCTGGAAACAGGAAGGTCTAGCACATTGTTTCCCAATGAGAACTGAGTTAACTTTGATAGATATACTGTCTACTTCTCACATTTTCTAATCTGAGGAGCATCAACTTTATGCATAATAGCTCCATTCAGGTGAAAGGAAGAAGCACTGTATCTCTTGTAAGAATACCAGCAATTTTAGGATCAGCAGGGCCTAGCACATTGTTTCCTTGAGTGAATTGAGTTCACTTGTCAAAGGAATACTTGTGATCTGAAAGAGCTTTCAAGTGGGATAAACAACCTCTTTAGGAAAAATACCCTCTTCAGACGAAATGGAAAAGCACATGTATCTTATAGAAAAGTACAATGTAAGAGGCAGTAATGTCTTGCTCTTTGTATCCCTATGAGAACTGAGGTACCGTTCGAAAGGTACCTACCTGTGATGGTTTTTATGTGCGATGAACATTCCCTTTGCTACAAATAGCTCCAATAAGTGTTTGAAGGAATGACTTTTTGTCTTGTAAGAAAACCATCAATCTTAGATGCAGGAGTGTGTTGCACATTGTTTCCCTATGAGAATTGAGTTACCTATTAAAAGGAATACTACCAAACTCTCATGGTTTCCAAGTGTGAGGAACATAAACTTTCTGCAAAATAGCTCCTTTCAAGTGCATGGAAGGAGCACTGTTTCTCTTGTAAAAATCCGTGAATGTGGAAGATAGAGGGCCAATCACTTTTTTTTTCTTGTGAGCATTGAGCTACCTTTTGAAGGCAATACTGTCTACCTCTCAGGGTTTTCAAGTGTGAGGAACATCAACACTGGGCAAAATAGCTGCATTCAAGTGAATGGATGAAGCTCTATATGTCTTGTAAGGTATCCATCAATGTTAGAAGCAGGAGGCCTAGCACATTGTTTCTATTGAGAATTGAGTTTATTTATGAAGTGAATACTGGCAATCTCTCAGGGTTTTCGTTTACAAAGCATCATTTTTGTGCAAAATAGCCCCAATCTTGTGAATAGAAGAAGCATTCTGTCTCTTGGAAGTAAACCATGATGTCAGAAACTGGAGGGTCCTGCACATTGTTTCCCTGTGAGAATTTAGGTACCTTTTGAAAGTTAATCTTCCTATGTCTCTGCATTGTAAACTGTTGGAACATAACGTTTGTGCAAAATAGCTCCATTCTAGTGAAGGGAAGAAGCACAGTATCACTTGTAATAAAACCATCAATGTTAGAAGCCATATGGTCTAGTACATTGTTTACTGTGTGAACTGAGTTAGCTTGTGAATGAAATACTCACGATCTGAGAGCATTTTGAAGTGGGAGAATCATTCACGTTAGGAAAAATATACACTTCAAAAGAAATGGAAACACATGTATCTTATGGAACAATACAATCTGTGTTTGAGGAAGTAGTGTCTTGCACATTGTTTCCCTATGAGAACTGAATTACATTTTGATAGATGTACTGCCTATATCTCAGGGTTTACAAGTGGGAGGAATATCACCTTTGTGCATAAGAGCTCCATTCAAGTGAATGGAAGAAGCACAGTAGCTTTTGGATGAAAAGCATCCATGTTAGAAGCACAATGGTATAGCACACTGTTTTCCTGTGAGAATTGAATATTCATGTGGAAGGATTATTGCCTACATGTCAGGGTTTTAAAATGTTAGAAACATCAACTTTGTGCAAAATAGTTTCTTCAAGTGAATTGGAGAAGCACTGCTTCTCTTGTATGAAAATGATACCTATTAGAAGCAGCAGAGTCTCACAGTGTTTCTGTGCTAGTATAGAGTTAGTTTGTGAAAGGAATACTTGACCTCTGAAAGTGTTTTGAAGTGAGAGAATCTTCCACTTTAAGAAACATACTCTCTTCGGACAAAATGGAGAAACACATATGTTTGAAGGAACAATACAATCTCTGGTACAGGTAGGAGTTTCCTGCACATTGTTATCCTCTGGGAATTGAGTTACCTTTTGAAAGTAATGCAGTTAACCTCTCAGGGATGTCAAACGTGAGGAACATCACTTTTGCGCAAAAGAGCTCCATTCCAGTGAATGGAAGAAGCACTGTTTGTCTTCTACAAAATCCATCAATGTTAAAGTAGGAGTGTCTTGCCCTTTGTTTCCCTTTGAGAATTCAGGTACCTTTTGATAGGAATACTGACTAACTCTCAGACGTTTCAAGCTTGATGAACATCACCTTTCTTCAAAATTGCTCCATTAAAGTGAGTGGGAAAAGGATGTTTTGCCTGGTAAGAAAACAATCAATTTTAGACGTAGGAGTGTGTTGCAAATTGTTCCCCATGAGATTTGAGTTACCTATTCATAGGAATACTGCCTACCTCTCAAGGTTTTGAAGTGTGAGAAACGTAAATTTTCTACAAAATAGAAACATATACTGAACGGGAGAAACACTGTATCTCATGTAAGAAAGCCATCAATGTTAGAAGCAGGAGCGTCTAGCACTTTATTACCTTGAGAATGTTGTCAACTTGTGAAAGGAATACTTGTAATCTGAAAGTGTTTTGAAGTGTTAGAATAATTCAGTTTAGGAAAAACACTCTCTTCAGTTGAAATGTAGAAATACACATCTGATGGAACAGTAGCATGTGGTAGGAACAGGAATGTCTTGCACATCGTTTCTGTATGACAACTGAGTTACATTTTGATAGGAACACTGGCCACCTCTCAGCGTTTTCAACTGTGAGAAACATCACCATCGAGCAAAACAGCTCCATTGAAGTGAAAGAAGGTATTACAATTTTTTTGTAAGAAAACCATCAATGTTCAAAACAAGAAGGTCTAGCACCATGTTTCCCATTGCGAACTGAGTCACCTCTTGAAAGGAATACTACCTACCTCTCAGCGTATTCAAGTGTAAGGAACATCAACATTGTGAAAAAGAGCTCCATTCAAGTGAGGCAAAGAAGTAGGTTTTCTCTTGTAAGAAAATCATCAATGTTAGAAGCAGGAGAGTCTAGCATATTGTTTCCCATGGAGAATTGAGTTAATTTATGAAAAGAATAGTGCCTACCTCTCAAGGTTTAAAGAGGTGAGTAAGATCAATTTTGTGCCAAAGAGCTCCTTTCAAGTGAAGGGAAGGACGACGGTTTCTCTGTGAGAAAACCATCAATATTAGAAGCAGAAGAGCTCAGCACAATATTTCCCTGTGAGAAATGAATATATTTTGAAGGAATTACTGCCTACTTCTCCTGTTGTTCACGTGTGAGAATATACACTTTGTGCCAAATAGTTCCATTCAAGGGAAAGGAAGAAGCATTGTATCGCTTGAAGAACACCATCAATTTTAGAAGCAGGAGTGTCTAGCAAATTTTTTGTCTGTGAAAATGGAGTTAGGATGTGAAAGGATTTCTTGCTATCTGAAAGCTTCTTGAAGCGGGCAAATCATCCTCTGTATTAAAAATACCCACTTGAGACAGAATGTAGAAACAGAGGTATCTTATGAAACAGTACAATGTTAGAGACAAGTGTGTCTTCCACATTGTTTCCCTTTGTGAATTGAGTGAATTCAGGAAAAGAATACTTGCACTCCACAGGGTTTTCAAGTGTGAGAGACTTCCACTTTCTTTAAACTAACTCCCTTCCGGTGAATAGAAGAAGCTGTGTTTCTCTTGTAAGACACCAATCAACGTTTAAAGCACAAAGGTCTAGCACCTTTTTTCCCTGTGAGAATTGAGGTAACTTAGGAGAGGAATACTGCCTACATCTCAGAGTTTAAAAGTGTGAGGTACATCATCTTTAGTCGAATTATTTCCATTCAAGTGAATGGAAGAAGCACTGATCCTCTAGTAGAAAACTGTCACTGCTGGAAACAGGAAGGTCTAGCACATTGTTTCCCAATGAGAACTGAGTTAACTTTGATAGATATACTGTCTACTTCTCACATTTTCTAATCTGAGGAGCATCAACTTTATGCATAATAGCTCCATTCAGGTGAAAGGAAGAAGCACTGTATCTCTTGTAAGAATACCAGCAATTTTAGGATCAGCAGGGCCTAGCACATTGTTTCCTTGAGTGAATTGAGTTCACTTGTCAAAGGAATACTTGTGATCTGAAAGAGCTTTCAAGTGGGATAAACAACCTCTTTAGGAAAAATACCCTCTTCAGACGAAATGGAAAAGCACATGTATCTTATAGAAAAGTACAATGTAAGAGGCAGTAATGTCTTGCTCTTTGTATCCCTATGAGAACTGAGGTACCGTTCGAAAGGTACCTACCTGTGATGGTTTTTATGTGCGATGAACATTCCCTTTGCTACAAATAGCTCCAATAAGTGTTTGAAGGAATGACTTTTTGTCTTGTAAGAAAACCATCAATCTTAGATGCAGGAGTGTGTTGCACATTGTTTCCCTATGAGAATTGAGTTACCTATTAAAAGGAATACTACCAAACTCTCATGGTTTCCAAGTGTGAGGAACATAAACTTTCTGCAAAATAGCTCCTTTCAAGTGCATGGAAGGAGCACTGTTTCTCTTGTAAAAATCCGTGAATGTGGAAGATAGAGGGCCAATCACTTTTTTTTTTCTTGTGAGCATTGAGCTACCTTTTGAAGGCAATACTGTCTACCTCTCAGGGTTTTCAAGTGTGAGGAACATCAACACTGGGCAAAATAGCTGCATTCAAGTGAATGGATGAAGCTCTATATGTCTTGTAAGGTATCCATCAATGTTAGAAGCAGGAGGCCTAGCACATTGTTTCTATTGAGAATTGAGTTTATTTATGAAGTGAATACTGGCAATCTCTCAGGGTTTTCGTTTACAAAGCATCATTTTTGTGCAAAATAGCCCCAATCTTGTGAATAGAAGAAGCATTCTGTCTCTTGGAAGTAAACCATGATGTCAGAAACTGGAGGGTCCTGCACATTGTTTCCCTGTGAGAATTTAGGTACCTTTTGAAAGTTAATCTTCCTATGTCTCTGCATTGTAAACTGTTGGAACATAACGTTTGTGCAAAATAGCTCCATTCTAGTGAAGGGAAGAAGCACAGTATCACTTGTAATAAAACCATCAATGTTAGAAGCCATATGGTCTAGTACATTGTTTACTGTGTGAACTGAGTTAGCTTGTGAATGAAATACTCACGATCTGAGAGCATTTTGAAGTGGGAGAATCATTCACGTTAGGAAAAATATACACTTCAAAAGAAATGGAAACACATGTATCTTATGGAACAATACAATCTGTGTTTGAGGAAGTAGTGTCTTGCACATTGTTTCCCTATGAGAACTGAATTACATTTTGATAGATGTACTGCCTATATCTCAGGGTTTACAAGTGGGAGGAATATCACCTTTGTGCATAAGAGCTCCATTCAAGTGAATGGAAGAAGCACAGTAGCTTTTGGATGAAAAGCATCCATGTTAGAAGCACAATGGTATAGCACACTGTTTTCCTGTGAGAATTGAATATTCATGTGGAAGGATTATTGCCTACATGTCAGGGTTTTAAAATGTTAGAAACATCAACTTTGTGCAAAATAGTTTCTTCAAGTGAATTGGAGAAGCACTGCTTCTCTTGTATGAAAATGATACCTATTAGAAGCAGCAGAGTCTCACAGTGTTTCTGTGCTAGTATAGAGTTAGTTTGTGAAAGGAATACTTGACCTCTGAAAGTGTTTTGAAGTGAGAGAATCTTCCACTTTAAGAAACATACTCTCTTCGGACAAAATGGAGAAACACATATGTTTGAAGGAACAATACAATCTCTGGTACAGGTAGGAGTTTCCTGCACATTGTTATCCTCTGGGAATTGAGTTACCTTTTGAAAGTAATGCAGTTAACCTCTCAGGGATGTCAAACGTGAGGAACATCACTTTTGCGCAAAAGAGCTCCATTAAAGTGAATGGAAGAAGCACTGTTTGTCTTCTACAAAATCCATCAATGTTAAAGTAGGAGTGTCTTGCCCTTTGTTTCCCTTTGAGAATTCAGGTACCTTTTGATAGGAATACTGACTAACTCTCAGACGTTTCAAGCTTGATGAACATCACCTTTCTTCAAAATTGCTCCATTAAAGTGAGTGGGAAAAGGACGTTTTGCCTGGTAAGAAAACAATCAATTTTAGACGTAGGAGTGTGTTGCAAATTGTTCCCCATGAGATTTGAGTTACCTATTCATAGGAATACTGCCTACCTCTCAAGGTTTTGAAGTGTGAGAAACGTAAATTTTCTACAAAATAGAAACATATACTGAACGGGAGAAACACTGTATCTCATGTAAGAAAGCCATCAATGTTAGAAGCAGGAGCGTCTAGCACTTTATTACCTTGAGAATGTTGTCAACTTGTGAAAGGAATACTTGTAATCTGAAAGTGTTTTGAAGTGTTAGAATAATTCAGTTTAGGAAAAACACTCTCTTCAGTTGAAATGTAGAAATACACATCTGATGGAACAGTAGCATGTGGTAGGAACAGGAATGTCTTGCACATCGTTTCTGTATGACAACTGAGTTACATTTTGATAGGAACACTGGCCACCTCTCAGCGTTTTCAACTGTGAGAAACATCACCATCGAGCAAAACAGCTCCATTGAAGTGAAAGAAGGTATTACAATTTTTTTGTAAGAAAACCATCAATGTTCAAAACAAGAAGGTCTAGCACCATGTTTCCCATTGCGAACTGAGTCACCTCTTGAAAGGAATACTACCTACCTCTCAGCGTATTCAAGTGTAAGGAACATCAACATTGTGAAAAAGAGCTCCATTCAAGTGAGGCAAAGAAGTAGGTTTTCTCTTGTAAGAAAATCATCAATGTTAGAAGGAGGAGAGTCTAGCATACTGTTTCCCATGGAGAATTGAGTTAATTTTTGAAAAGAATAGTACCTACCTCTCAAGGTTTAAAGAGGTGAGTAAGATCAATTTTGTACCAAAGAGCTCCTTTCAAGTGAAGGGAAGGACGACGGTTTCTCTGTGAGAAAACCATCAATATTAGAAGCAGAAGAGCTCAGCACAATATTTCCCTGTGAAAACTGAATATATTTTGAAGGAATTACTGCCTACGTCTCCTGTTGTTCACGTGTGAGAATATACACTTTTGCACCAAATAGTTCCATTCAAGGGAAAGGAAGAAGCATCGTATCGCTTGAAGAACACCATCAATTTTAGAAGCAGGAGTGTCTAGCAAATTTTTTGTCTGTGAAAATGGAGTTAGGATGTGAAAGGATTTCTTGCTATCTGAAAGCTTCTTGAAGCGGGCAAATCATCCTCTGTATTAAAAATACCCACTTGAGACAGAATGTAGAAACAGAGGTATCTTATGAAACAGTACAATGTTAGAGACAGGTGTGTCTTCCACATTGTTTCCCTTTGTGAATTGAGTGAATTCAGGAAAAGAATACTTGCACTCCACAGGGTTTTCAAGTGTGAGAGACTTCCACTTTCTTTAAACTAACTCCCTACCGGTGAATAGAAGAAGCTGTGTTTCTCTTGTAAGACACCAATCAACGTTTAAAGCACAAAGGTCTAGCACCTTTTTTCCCTGTGAGAATTGAGGTAACTTAGGAGAGGAATACTGCCTACATCTCAGAGTTTAAAAGTGTGAGGTACATCATCTTTAGTCGAATTATTTCCATTCAAGTGAATGGAAGAAGCACTGATCCTCTAGTAGAAAACTGTCACTGCTGGAAACAGGAAGGTCTAGCACATTGTTTCCCAATGAGAACTGAGTTAACTTTGATAGATATACTGTCTACTTCTCACATTTTCTAATCTGAGGAGCATCAACTTTATGCATAATAGCTCCATTCAGGTGAAAGGAAGAAGCACTGTATCTCTGGTAAGAATACCAGCAATTTTAGGATCAGCAGGGCCTAACACATTGTTTCCTTGAGTGAATTGAGTTCACTTGTCAAAGGAATACTTGTGATCTGAAAGAGCTTTCAAGTGGGATAAACAACCTCTTTAGGAAAAATACCCTCTTCAGACGAAATGGAAAAGCACATGTATATTATAGAAAAGTACAATGTAAGAGGCAGTAATGTCTTGCTCTTTGTATCCCTATGAGAACTGAGGTACCGTTCGAAAGGTACCTACCTGTGATGGTTTTTATGTGCGATGAACATTCCCTTTGCTGCAAATAGCTCCAATAAGTGTTTGAAGGAATGACTTTTTGTCTTGTAAGAAAACCATCAATCTTAGATGCAGGAGTGTGTTGCACATTGTTTCCCTATGAGAATTGAGTTACCTATTAAAAGGAATACTACCAACCTCTCATGGTTTCCAAGTGTGAGGAACATAAACTTTCTGCAAAATAGCTCCTTTCAAGTGCATGGAAGGAGCACTGTTTCTCTTGTAAAAATCCGTGAATGTGGAAGATAGAGGGCCAATCACTTTTTTTTTCTTGTGAGCATTGAGCTACCTTTTGAAGGCAATACTGTCTACCTCTCAGGGTTTTCAAGTATGAGGAACATCAACACTGGGCAAAATGGCTGCATTCAAGTGAATGGATGAAGCTCTATATGTCTTGTAAGGTATCCATCAATGTTAGAAGCAGGAGGCCTAGCACATTGTTTCTATTGAGAATTGAGTTTATTTATGAAGTGAATACTGGCAATCTCTCAGGGTTTTCGTTTACAAAGCATCATTTTTGTGCAAAATAGCCCCAATCTTGTGAATAGAAGAAGCATTCTGTCTCTTGGAAGTAAACCATGATGTCAGAAACTGGAGGGTCCTGCACATTGTTTCCCTGTGAGAATTTAGGTACCTTTTGAAAGTTAATCTTCCTATGTCTCTGCATTGTAAACTGTTGGAACATAACGTTTGTGCAAAATAGCTCCATTCTAGTGAAGGGAAGAAGCACAGTATCACTTGTAATAAAACCATCAATGTTAGAAGCCATATGGTCTAGTACATTGTTTACTGTGTGAACTGAGTTAGCTTGTGAATGAAATACTCACGATCTGAGAGCATTTTGAAGTGGGAGAATCATTCACGTTAGGAAAAATATACACTTCAAAAGAAATGGAAACACATGTATCTTATGGAACAATACAATCTGTGTTTGAGGAAGTAGTGTCTTGCACATTGTTTCCCTATGAGAACTGAATTACATTTTGATAGATGTACTGCCTATATCTCAGGGTTTACAAGTGGGAGGAATATCACCTTTGTGCATAAGAGCTCCATTCAAGTGAATGGAAGAAGCACAGTAGCTTTTGGATGAAAAGCATCCATGTTAGAAGCACAATGGTATAGCACACTGTTTTCCTGTGAGAATTGAATATTCATGTGGAAGGATTATTGCCTACATGTCAGGGTTTTAAAATGTTAGAAACATCAACTTTGTGCAAAATAGTTTCTTCAAGTGAATTGGAGAAGCACTGCTTCTCTTGTATGAAAATGATACCTATTAGAAGCAGCAGAGTCTCACAGTGTTTCTGTGCTAGTATAGAGTTAGTTTGTGAAAGGAATACTTGACCTCTGAAAGTGTTTTGAAGTGAGAGAATCTTCCACTTTAAGAAACATACTCTCTTCGGACAAAATGGAGAAACACATATGTTTGAAGGAACAATACAATCTCTGGTACAGGTAGGAGTTTCCTGCACATTGTTATCCTCTGGGAATTGAGTTACCTTTTGAAAGTAATGCAGTTAACCTCTCAGGGATGTCAAACGTGAGGAACATCACTTTTGCGCAAAAGAGCTCCATTCCAGTGAATGGAAGAAGCACTGTTTGTCTTCTACAAAATCCATCAATGTTAAAGTAGGAGTGTCTTGCCCTTTGTTTCCCTTTGAGAATTCAGGTACCTTTTGATAGGAATACTGACTAACTCTCAGACGTTTCAAGCTTGATGAACATCACCTTTCTTCAAAATTGCTCCATTAAAGTGAGTGGGAAAAGGACGTTTTGCCTGGTAAGAAAACAATCAATTTTAGACGTAGGAGTGTGTTGCAAATTGTTCCCCATGAGATTTGAGTTACCTATTCATAGGAATACTGCCTACCTCTCAAGGTTTTGAAGTGTGAGAAACGTAAATTTTCTACAAAATAGAAACATATACTGAACGGGAGAAACACTGTATCTCATGTAAGAAAGCCATCAATGTTAGAAGCAGGAGCGTCTAGCACTTTATTACCTTGAGAATGTTGTCAACTTGTGAAAGGAATACTTGTAATCTGAAAGTGTTTTGAAGTGTTAGAATAATTCAGTTTAGGAAAAACACTCTCTTCAGTTGAAATGTAGAAATACACATCTGATGGAACAGTAGCATGTGGTAGGAACAGGAATGTCTTGCACATCGTTTCTGTATGACAACTGAGTTACATTTTGATAGGAACACTGGCCACCTCTCAGCGTTTTCAACTGTGAGAAACATCACCATCGAGCAAAACAGCTCCATTGAAGTGAAAGAAGGTATTACAATTTTTTTGTAAGAAAACCATCAATGTTCAAAACAAGAAGGTCTAGCACCATGTTTCCCATTGCGAACTGAGTCACCTCTTGAAAGGAATACTACCTACCTCTCAGCGTATTCAAGTGTAAGGAACATCAACATTGTGAAAAAGAGCTCCATTCAAGTGAGGCAAAGAAGTAGGTTTTCTCTTGTAAGAAAATCATCAATGTTAGAAGCAGGAGAGTCTAGCATATTGTTTCCCATGGAGAATTGAGTTAATTTATGAAAAGAATAGTGCCTACCTCTCAAGGTTTAAAGAGGTGAGTAAGATCAATTTTGTGCCAAAGAGCTCCTTTCAAGTGAAGGGAAGGACGACGGTTTCTCTGTGAGAAAACCATCAATATTAGAAGCAGAAGAGCTCAGCACAATATTTCCCTGTGAGAACTGAATATATTTTGAAGGAATTACTGCCTACTTCTCCTGTTGTTCACGTGTGAGAATATACACTTTTTCGCCAAATAGTTCCATTCAAGGGAAAGGAAGAAGCATTGTATCGCTTGAAGAACACCATCAATTTTAGAAGCAGGAGTGTCTAGCAAATTTTTTGTCTGTGAAAATGGAGTTAGGATGTGAAAGGATTTCTTGCTATCTGAAAGCTTCTTGAAGCGGGCAAATCATCCTCTGTATTAAAAATACCCACTTGAGACAGAATGTAGAAACAGAGGTATCTTATGAAACAGTACAATGTTAGAGACAGGTGTGTCTTCCACATTGTTTCCCTTTGTGAATTGAGTGAATTCAGGAAAAGAATACTTGCACTCCACAGGGTTTTCAAGTGTGAGAGACTTCCACTTTCTTTAAACTAACTCCCTTCCGGTGAATAGAAGAAGCTGTGTTTCTCTTGTAAGACACCAATCAACGTTTAAAGCACAAAGGTCTAGCACCTTTTTTCCCTGTGAGAATTGAGGTAACTTAGGAGAGGAATACTGCTTACATCTCAGAGTTTAAAAGTGTGAGGTACATCATCTTTAGTCGAATTATTTCCATTCAAGTGAATGGAAGAAGCACTGATCCTCTAGTAGAAAACTGTCACTGCTGGAAACAGGAAGGTCTAGCACATTGCTTCCCAATGAGAACTGAGTTAACTTTGATAGATATACTGTCTACTTCTCACATTTTCTAATCTGAGGAGCATCAACTTTATGCATAATAGCTCCATTCAGGTGAAAGGAAGAAGCACTGTATCTCTTGTAAGAATACCAGCAATTTTAGGATCAGCAGGGCCTAGCACATTGTTTCCTTGAGTGAATTGAGTTCACTTGTCAAAGGAATACTTGTGATCTGAAAGAGCTTTCAAGTGGGATAAACAACCTCTTTAGGAAAAATACCCTCTTCAGACGAAATGGAAAAGCACATGTATCTTATAGAAAAGTACAATGTAAGAGGCAGTAATATCTTGCTCTTTGTATCCCTATGAGAACTGAGGTACCTTTCGAAAGGTACCTACCTGTGATGGTTTTTATGTGCGATGAACATTCCCTTTGCTGCAAATAGCTCCAATAAGTGTTTGAAGGAATGACTTTTTGTCTTGTAAGAAAACCATCAATCTTAGATGCAGGAGTGTGTTGCACATTGTTTCCCTATGAGAATTGAGTTACCTAGTAAAAGGAATACTACCAACCTCTCATGGTTTCCAAGTGTGAGGAACATAAACTTTCTGCAAAATAGCTCCTTTCAAGTGCATGGAAGGAGCACTGTTTCTCTTGTAAAAATCCGTGAATGTGGAAGATAGAGGGCCAATCACTTTTTTTTTTCTTGTGAGCATTGAGCTACCTTTTGAAGGCAATACTGTCTACCTCTCAGGGTTTTCAAGTGTGAGGAACATCAACACTGGGCAAAATAGCTGCATTCAAGTGAATGGATGAAGCTCTATATGTCTTGTAAGGTATCCATCAATGTTAGAAGCGGGAGGCCTAGCACATTGTTTCTATTGAGAATTGAGTTTATTTATGAAGTGAATACTGGCAATCTCTCAGGGTTTTCGTTTACAAAGCATCATTTTTGTGCAAAATAGCCCCAATCTTGTGAATAGAAGAAGCATTCTGTCTCTTGGAAGTAAACCATGATGTCAGAAACTGGAGGGTCCTGCACATTGTTTCCCTGTGAGAATTTAGGTACCTTTTGAAAGTTAATCTTCCTATGTCTCTGCATTGTAAACTGTTGGAACATAACGTTTGTGCAAAATAGCTCCATTCTAGTGAAGGGAAGAAGCACAGTATCACTTGTAATAAAACCATCAATGTTAGAAGCCATATGGTCTAGTACATTGTTTACTGTGTGAACTGAGTTAGCTTGTGAATGAAATACTCACGATCTGAGAGCATTTTGAAGTGGGAGAATCATTCACGTTAGGAAAAATATACACTTCAAAAGAAATGGAAACACATGTATCTTATGGAACAATACAATCTGTGTTTGAGGAAGTAGTGTCTTGCACATTGTTTCCCTATGAGAACTGAATTACATTTTGATAGATGTACTGCCAATATCTCAGGGTTTACAAGTGGGAGGAATATCACCTTTGTGCATAAGAGCTCCATTCAAGTGAATGGAAGAAGCACAGTAGCTTTTGGATGAAAAGCATCCATGTTAGAAGCACAATGGTATAGCACACTGTTTTCCTGTGAGAATTGAATATTCATGTGGAAGGATTATTGCCTACATGTCAGGGTTTTAAAATGTTAGAAACATCAACTTTGTGCAAAATAGTTTCTTCAAGTGAATTGTAGAAGCACTGCTTCTCTTGTATGAAAATGATACCTATTAGAAGCAGCAGAGTCTCACAGTGTTTCTGTGCTAGTATAGAGTTAGTTTGTGAAAGGAATACTTGACCTCTGAAAGTGTTTTGAAGTGAGAGAATCTTCCACTTTAAGAAACATACTCTCTTCGGACAAAATGGAGAAACACATATGTTTGAAGGAACAATACAATCTCTGGTACAGGTAGGAGTTTCCTGCACATTGTTATCCTCTGGGAATTGAGTTACCTTTTGAAAGTAATGCAGTTAACCTCTCAGGGATGTCAAACGTGAGGAACATCACTTTTGCGCAAAAGAGCTCCATTAAAGTGAATGGAAGAAGCACTGTTTGTCTTCTACAAAATCCATCAATGTTAAAGTAGGAGTGTCTTGCCCTTTGTTTCCCTTTGAGAATTCAGGTACCTTTTGATAGGAATACTGACTAACTCTCAGACGTTTCAAGCTTGATGAACATCACCTTTCTTCAAAATTGCTCCATTAAAGTGAGTGGGAAAAGGACGTTTTGCCTGGTAAGAAAACAATCAATTTTAGACGTAGGAGTGTGTTGCAAATTGTTCCCCATGAGATTTGAGTTACCTATTCATAGGAATACTGCCTACCTCTCAAGGTTTTGAAGTGTGAGAAACGTAAATTTTCTACAAAATAGAAACATATACTGAACGGGAGAAACACTGTATCTCATGTAAGAAAGCCATCAATGTTAGAAGCAGGAGCGTCTAGCACTTTATTACCTTGAGAATGTTGTCAACTTGTGAAAGGAATACTTGTAATCTGAAAGTGTTTTGAAGTGTTAGAATAATTCAGTTTAGGAAAAACACTCTCTTCAGTTGAAATGTAGAAATACACATCTGATGGAACAGTAGCATGTGGTAGGAACAGGAATGTCTTGCACATCGTTTCTGTATGACAACTGAGTTACATTTTGATAGGAACACTGGCCACCTCTCAGCGTTTTCAACTGTGAGAAACATCACCATCGAGCAAAACAGCTCCATTGAAGTGAAAGAAGGTATTACAATTTTTTTGTAAGAAAACCATCAATGTTCAAAACAAGAAGGTCTAGCACCATGTTTCCCATTGCGAACTGAGTCACCTCTTGAAAGGAATACTACCTACCTCTCAGCGTATTCAAGTGTAAGGAACATCAACATTGTGAAAAAGAGCTCCATTCAAGTGAGGCAAAGAAGTAGGTTTTCTCTTGTAAGAAAATCATCAATGTTAGAAGGAGGAGAGTCTAGCATACTGTTTCCCATGGAGAATTGAGTTAATTTTTGAAAAGAATAGTACCTACCTCTCAAGGTTTAAAGAGGTGAGTAAGATCAATTTTGTACCAAAGAGCTCCTTTCAAGTGAAGGGAAGGACGACGGTTTCTCTGTGAGAAAACCATCAATATTAGAAGCAGAAGAGCTCAGCACAATATTTCCCTGTGAAAACTGAATATATTTTGAAGGAATTACTGCCTACGTCTCCTGTTGTTCACGTGTGAGAATATACACTTTTGCACCAAATAGTTCCATTCAAGGGAAAGGAAGAAGCATCGTATCGCTTGAAGAACACCATCAATTTTAGAAGCAGGAGTGTCTAGCAAATTTTTTGTCTGTGAAAATGGAGTTAGGATGTGAAAGGATTTCTTGCTATCTGAAAGCTTCTTGAAGCGGGCAAATCATCCTCTGTATTAAAAATACCCACTTGAGACAGAATGTAGAAACAGAGGTATCTTATGAAACAGTACAATGTTAGAGACAGGTGTGTCTTCCACATTGTTTCCCTTTGTGAATTGAGTGAATTCAGGAAAAGAATACTTGCACTCCACAGGGTTTTCAAGTGTGAGAGACTTCCACTTTCTTTAAACTAACTCCCTACCGGTGAATAGAAGAAGCTGTGTTTCTCTTGTAAGACACCAATCAACGTTTAAAGCACAAAGGTCTAGCACCTTTTTTCCCTGTGAGAATTGAGGTAACTTAGGAGAGGAATACTGCCTACATCTCAGAGTTTAAAAGTGTGAGGTACATCATCTTTAGTCGAATTATTTCCATTCAAGTGAATGGAAGAAGCACTGATCCTCTAGTAGAAAACTGTCACTGCTGGAAACAGGAAGGTCTAGCACATTGTTTCCCAATGAGAACTGAGTTAACTTTGATAGATATACTGTCTACTTCTCACATTTTCTAATCTGAGGAGCATCAACTTTATGCATAATAGCTCCATTCAGGTGAAAGGAAGAAGCACTGTATCTCTGGTAAGAATACCAGCAATTTTAGGATCAGCAGGGCCTAACACATTGTTTCCTTGAGTGAATTGAGTTCACTTGTCAAAGGAATACTTGTGATCTGAAAGAGCTTTCAAGTGGGATAAACAACCTCTTTAGGAAAAATACCCTCTTCAGACGAAATGGAAAAGCACATGTATCTTATAGAAAAGTACAATGTAAGAGGCAGTAATGTCTTGCTCTTTGTATCCCTATGAGAACTGAGGTACCGTTCGAAAGGTACCTACCTGTGATGGTTTTTATGTGCGATGAACATTCCCTTTGCTGCAAATAGCTCCAATAAGTGTTTGAAGGAATGACTTTTTGTCTTGTAAGAAAACCATCAATCTTAGATGCAGGAGTGTGTTGCACATTGTTTCCCTATGAGAATTGAGTTACCTATTAAAAGGAATACTACCAACCTCTCATGGTTTCCAAGTGTGAGGAACATAAACTTTCTGCAAAATAGCTCCTTTCAAGTGCATGGAAGGAGCACTGTTTCTCTTGTAAAAATCCGTGAATGTGGAAGATAGAGGGCCAATCACTTTTTTTTTCTTGTGAGCATTGAGCTACCTTTTGAAGGCAATACTGTCTACCTCTCAGGGTTTTCAAGTATGAGGAACATCAACACTGGGCAAAATGGCTGCATTCAAGTGAATGGATGAAGCTCTATATGTCTTGTAAGGTATCCATCAATGTTAGAAGCAGGAGGCCTAGCACATTGTTTCTATTGAGAATTGAGTTTATTTATGAAGTGAATACTGGCAATCTCTCAGGGTTTTCGTTTACAAAGCATCATTTTTGTGCAAAATAGCCCCAATCTTGTGAATAGAAGAAGCATTCTGTCTCTTGGAAGTAAACCATGATGTCAGAAACTGGAGGGTCCTGCACATTGTTTCCCTGTGAGAATTTAGGTACCTTTTGAAAGTTAATCTTCCTATGTCTCTGCATTGTAAACTGTTGGAACATAACGTTTGTGCAAAATAGCTCCATTCTAGTGAAGGGAAGAAGCACAGTATCACTTGTAATAAAACCATCAATGTTAGAAGCCATATGGTCTAGTACATTGTTTACTGTGTGAACTGAGTTAGCTTGTGAATGAAATACTCACGATCTGAGAGCATTTTGAAGTGGGAGAATCATTCACGTTAGGAAAAATATACACTTCAAAAGAAATGGAAACACATGTATCTTATGGAACAATACAATCTGTGTTTGAGGAAGTAGTGTCTTGCACATTGTTTCCCTATGAGAACTGAATTACATTTTGATAGATGTACTGCCTATATCTCAGGGTTTACAAGTGGGAGGAATATCACCTTTGTGCATAAGAGCTCCATTCAAGTGAATGGAAGAAGCACAGTAGCTTTTGGATGAAAAGCATCCATGTTAGAAGCACAATGGTATAGCACACTGTTTTCCTGTGAGAATTGAATATTCATGTGGAAGGATTATTGCCTACATGTCAGGGTTTTAAAATGTTAGAAACATCAACTTTGTGCAAAATAGTTTCTTCAAGTGAATTGGAGAAGCACTGCTTCTCTTGTATGAAAATGATACCTATTAGAAGCAGCAGAGTCTCACAGTGTTTCTGTGCTAGTATAGAGTTAGTTTGTGAAAGGAATACTTGACCTCTGAAAGTGTTTTGAAGTGAGAGAATCTTCCACTTTAAGAAACATACTCTCTTCGGACAAAATGGAGAAACACATATGTTTGAAGGAACAATACAATCTCTGGTACAGGTAGGAGTTTCCTGCACATTGTTATCCTCTGGGAATTGAGTTACCTTTTGAAAGTAATGCAGTTAACCTCTCAGGGATGTCAAACGTGAGGAACATCACTTTTGCGCAAAAGAGCTCCATTCCAGTGAATGGAAGAAGCACTGTTTGTCTTCTACAAAATCCATCAATGTTAAAGTAGGAGTGTCTTGCCCTTTGTTTCCCTTTGAGAATTCAGGTACCTTTTGATAGGAATACTGACTAACTCTCAGACGTTTCAAGCTTGATGAACATCACCTTTCTTCAAAATTGCTCCATTAAAGTGAGTGGGAAAAGGACGTTTTGCCTGGTAAGAAAACAATCAATTTTAGACGTAGGAGTGTGTTGCAAATTGTTCCCCATGAGATTTGAGTTACCTATTCATAGGAATACTGCCTACCTCTCAAGGTTTTGAAGTGTGAGAAACGTAAATTTTCTACAAAATAGAAACATATACTGAACGGGAGAAACACTGTATCTCATGTAAGAAAGCCATCAATGTTAGAAGCAGGAGCGTCTAGCACTTTATTACCTTGAGAATGTTGTCAACTTGTGAAAGGAATACTTGTAATCTGAAAGTGTTTTGAAGTGTTAGAATAATTCAGTTTAGGAAAAACACTCTCTTCAGTTGAAATGTAGAAATACACATCTGATGGAACAGTAGCATGTGGTAGGAACAGGAATGTCTTGCACATCGTTTCTGTATGACAACTGAGTTACATTTTGATAGGAACACTGGCCACCTCTCAGCGTTTTCAACTGTGAGAAACATCACCATCGAGCAAAACAGCTCCATTGAAGTGAAAGAAGGTATTACAATTTTTTTGTAAGAAAACCATCAATGTTCAAAACAAGAAGGTCTAGCACCATGTTTCCCATTGCGAACTGAGTCACCTCTTGAAAGGAATACTACCTACCTCTCAGCGTATTCAAGTGTAAGGAACATCAACATTGTGAAAAAGAGCTCCATTCAAGTGAGGCAAAGAAGTAGGTTTTCTCTTGTAAGAAAATCATCAATGTTAGAAGCAGGAGAGTCTAGCATATTGTTTCCCATGGAGAATTGAGTTAATTTATGAAAAGAATAGTGCCTACCTCTCAAGGTTTAAAGAGGTGAGTAAGATCAATTTTGTGCCAAAGAGCTCCTTTCAAGTGAAGGGAAGGACGACGGTTTCTCTGTGAGAAAACCATCAATATTAGAAGCAGAAGAGCTCAGCACAATATTTCCCTGTGAGAACTGAATATATTTTGAAGGAATTACTGCCTACTTCTCCTGTTGTTCACGTGTGAGAATATACACTTTTGTGCCAAATAGTTCCATTCAAGGGAAAGGAAGAAGCATTGTATTGCTTGAAGAACACCATCAATTTTAGAAGCAGGAGTGTCTAGCAAATTTTTTGTCTGTGAAAATGGAGTTAGGATGTGAAAGGATTTCTTGCTATCTGAAAGCTTCTTGAAGCGGGCAAATCATCCTCTGTATTAAAAATACCCACTTGAGACAGAATGTAGAAACAGAGGTATCTTATGAAACAGTACAATGTTAGAGACAGGTGTGTCTTCCACATTGTTTCCCTTTGTGAATTGAGTGAATTCAGGAAAAGAATACTTGCACTCCACAGGGTTTTCAAGTGTGAGAGACTTCCACTTTCTTTAAACTAACTCCCTTCCGGTGAATAGAAGAAGCTGTGTTTCTCTTGTAAGACACCAATCAACGTTTAAAGCACAAAGGTCTAGCACCTTTTTTCCCTGTGAGAATTGAGGTAACTTAGGAGAGGAATACTGCTTACATCTCAGAGTTTAAAAGTGTGAGGTACATCATCTTTAGTCGAATTATTTCCATTCAAGTGAATGGAAGAAGCACTGATCCTCTAGTAGAAAACTGTCACTGCTGGAAACAGGAAGGTCTAGCACATTGCTTCCCAATGAGAACTGAGTTAACTTTGATAGATATACTGTCTACTTCTCACATTTTCTAATCTGAGGAGCATCAACTTTATGCATAATAGCTCCATTCAGGTGAAAGGAAGAAGCACTGTATCTCTTGTAAGAATACCAGCAATTTTAGGATCAGCAGGGCCTAGCACATTGTTTCCTTGAGTGAATTGAGTTCACTTGTCAAAGGAATACTTGTGATCTGAAAGAGCTTTCAAGTGGGATAAACAACCTCTTTAGGAAAAATACCCTCTTCAGACGAAATGGAAAAGCACATGTATCTTATAGAAAAGTACAATGTAAGAGGCAGTAATGTCTTGCTCTTTGTATCCCTATGAGAACTGAGGTACCTTTCGAAAGGTACCTACCTGTGATGGTTTTTATGTGCGATGAACATTCCCTTTGCTGCAAATAGCTCCAATAAGTGTTTGAAGGAATGACTTTTTGTCTTGTAAGAAAACCATCAATCTTAGATGCAGGAGTGTGTTGCACATTGTTTCCCTATGAGAATTGAGTTACCTAGTAAAAGGAATACTACCAACCTCTCATGGTTTCCAAGTGTGAGGAACATAAACTTTCTGCAAAATAGCTCCTTTCAAGTGCATGGAAGGAGCACTGTTTCTCTTGTAAAAATCCGTGAATGTGGAAGATAGAGGGCCAATCACTTTTTTTTTCTTGTGAGCATTGAGCTACCTTTTGAAGGCAATACTGTCTACCTCTCAGGGTTTTCAAGTGTGAGGAACATCAACACTGGGCAAAATAGCTGCATTCAAGTGAATGGATGAAGCTCTATATGTCTTGTAAGGTATCCATCAATGTTAGAAGCAGGAGGCCTAGCACATTGTTTCTATTGAGAATTGAGTTTATTTATGAAGTGAATACTGGCAATCTCTCAGGGTTTTCGTTTACAAAGCATCATTTTTGTGCAAAATAGCCCCAATCTTGTGAATAGAAGAAGCATTCTGTCTCTTGGAAGTAAACCATGATGTCAGAAACTGGAGGGTCCTGCACATTGTTTCCCTGTGAGAATTTAGGTACCTTTTGAAAGTTAATCTTCCTATGTCTCTGCATTGTAAACTGTTGGAACATAACGTTTGTGCAAAATAGCTCCATTCTAGTGAAGGGAAGAAGCACAGTATCACTTGTAATAAAACCATCAATGTTAGAAGCCATATGGTCTAGTACATTGTTTACTGTGTGAACTGAGTTAGCTTGTGAATGAAATACTCACGATCTGAGAGCATTTTGAAGTGGGAGAATCATTCACGTTAGGAAAAATATACACTTCAAAAGAAATGGAAACACATGTATCTTATGGAACAATACAATCTGTGTTTGAGGAAGTAGTGTCTTGCACATTGTTTCCCTATGAGAACTGAATTACATTTTGATAGATGTACTGCCTATATCTCAGGGTTTACAAGTGGGAGGAATATCACCTTTGTGCATAAGAGCTCCATTCAAGTGAATGGAAGAAGCACAGTAGCTTTTGGATGAAAAGCATCCATGTTAGAAGCACAATGGTATAGCACACTGTTTTCCTGTGAGAATTGAATATTCATGTGGAAGGATTATTGCCTACATGTCAGGGTTTTAAAATGTTAGAAACATCAACTTTGTGCAAAATAGTTTCTTCAAGTGAATTGTAGAAGCACTGCTTCTCTTGTATGAAAATGATATCTATTAGAAGCAGCAGAGTCTCACAGTGTTTCTGTGCTAGTATAGAGTTAGTTTGTGAAAGGAATACTTGACCTCTGAAAGTGTTTTGAAGTGAGAGAATCTTCCACTTTAAGAAACATACTCTCTTCGGACAAAATGGAGAAACACATATGTTTGAAGGAACAATACAATCTCTGGTACAGGTAGGAGTTTTCTGCACATTGTTATCCTCTGGGAATTGAGTTACCTTTTGAAAGTAATGCAGTTAACCTCTCAGGGATGTCAAACGTGAGGAACATCACTTTTGCGCAAAAGAGCTCCATTCCAGTGAATGGAAGAAGCACTGTTTGTCTTCTACAAAATCCATCAATGTTAAAGTAGGAGTGTCTTGCCCTTTGTTTCCCTTTGAGAATTCAGGTACCTTTTGATAGGAATACTGACTAACTCTCAGACGTTTCAAGCTTGATGAACATCACCTTTCTTCAAAATTGCTCCATTAAAGTGAGTGGGAAAAGGACGTTTTGCCTGGTAAGAAAACAATCAATTTTAGACGTAGGAGTGTGTTGCAAATTGTTCCCCATGAGATTTGAGTTACCTATTCATAGGAATACTGCCTACCTCTCAAGGTTTTGAAGTGTGAGAAACGTAAATTTTCTACAAAAGAGAAACATATACTGAACGGGAGAAACACTGTATCTCATGTAAGAAAGCCATCAATGTTAGAAGCAGGAGCGTCTAGCACTTTATTACCTTGAGAATGTTGTCAACTTGTGAAAGGAATACTTGTAATCTGAAAGTGTTTTGAAGTGTTAGAATAATTCAGTTTAGGAAAAACACTCTCTTCAGTTGAAATGTAGAAATACACATCTGATGGAACAGTAGCATGTGGTAGGAACAGGAATGTCTTGCACATCGTTTCTGTATGACAACTGAGTTACATTTTGATAGGAACACTGGCCACCTCTCAGCGTTTTCAACTGTGAGAAACATCACCTTCGAGCAAAACAGCTCCATTGAAGTGAAAGAAGGTATTACAATTTTTTTGTAAGAAAACCATCAATGTTCAAAACAAGAAGGTCTAGCACCATGTTTCCCATTGCGAACTGAGTCACCTCTTGAAAGGAATACTACCTACCTCTCAGCGTATTCAAGTGTAAGGAACATCAACATTGTGAAAAAGAGCTCCATTCAAGTGAGGCAAAGAAGTAGGTTTTCTCTTGTAAGAAAATCATCAATGTTAGAAGGAGGAGAGTCTAGCATACTGTTTCCCATGGAGAATTGAGTTAATTTTTGAAAAGAATAGTGCCTACCTCTCAAGGTTTAAAGAGGTGAGTAAGATCAATTTTGTACCAAAGAGCTCCTTTCAAGTGAAGGGAAGGACGACGGTTTCTCTGTGAGAAAACCATCAATATTAGAAGCAGAAGAGCTCAGCACAATATTTCCCTGTGAAAACTGAATATATTTTGAAGGAATTACTGCCTACGTCTCCTGTTGTTCACGTGTGAGAATATACACTTTTGCACCAAATAGTTCCATTCAAGGGAAAGGAAGAAGCATCGTATCGCTTGAAGAACACCATCAATTTTAGAAGCAGGAGTGTCTAGCAAATTTTTTGTCTGTGAAAATGGAGTTAGGATGTGAAAGGATTTCTTGCTATCTGAAAGCTTCTTGAAGCGGGCAAATCATCCTCTGTATTAAAAATACCCACTTGAGACAGAATGTAGAAACAGAGGTATCTTATGAAACAGTACAATGTTAGAGACAGGTGTGTCTTCCACATTGTTTCCCTTTGTGAATTGAGTGAATTCAGGAAAAGAATACTTGCACTCCACAGGGTTTTCAAGTGTGAGAGACTTCCACTTTCTTTAAACTAACTCCCTACCGGTGAATAGAAGAAGCTGTGTTTCTCTTGTAAGACACCAATCAACGTTTAAAGCACAAAGGTCTAGCACCTTTTTTCCCTGTGAGAATTGAGGTAACTTAGGAGAGGAATACTGCCTACATCTCAGAGTTTAAAAGTGTGAGGTACATCATCTTTAGTCGAATTATTTCCATTCAAGTGAATGGAAGAAGCACTGATCCTCTAGTAGAAAACTGTCACTGCTGGAAACAGGAAGGTCTAGCACATTGTTTCCCAATGAGAACTGAGTTAACTTTGATAGATATACTGTCTACTTCTCACATTTTCTAATCTGAGGAGCATCAACTTTATGCATAATAGCTCCATTCAGGTGAAAGGAAGAAGCACTGTATCTCTGGTAAGAATACCAGCAATTTTAGGATCAGCAGGGCCTAACACATTGTTTCCTTGAGTGAATTGAGTTCACTTGTCAAAGGAATACTTGTGATCTGAAAGAGCTTTCAAGTGGGATAAACAACCTCTTTAGGAAAAATACCCTCTTCAGACGAAATGGAAAAGCACATGTATCTTATAGAAAAGTACAATGTAAGAGGCAGTAATGTCTTGCTCTTTGTATCCCTATGAGAACTGAGGTACCGTTCGAAAGGTACCTACCTGTGATGGTTTTTATGTGCGATGAACATTCCCTTTGCTGCAAATAGCTCCAATAAGTGTTTGAAGGAATGACTTTTTGTCTTGTAAGAAAACCATCAATCTTAGATGCAGGAGTGTGTTGCACATTGTTTCCCTATGAGAATTGAGTTACCTATTAAAAGGAATACTACCAACCTCTCATGGTTTCCAAGTGTGAGGAACATAAACTTTCTGCAAAATAGCTCCTTTCAAGTGCATGGAAGGAGCACTGTTTCTCTTGTAAAAATCCGTGAATGTGGAAGATAGAGGGCCAATCACTTTTTTTTTCTTGTGAGCATTGAGCTACCTTTTGAAGGCAATACTGTCTACCTCTCAGGGTTTTCAAGTGTGAGGAACATCAACACTGGGCAAAATGGCTGCATTCAAGTGAATGGATGAAGCTCTATATGTCTTGTAAGGTATCCATCAATGTTAGAAGCAGGAGGCCTAGCACATTGTTTCTATTGAGAATTGAGTTTATTTATGAAGTGAATACTGGCAATCTCTCAGGGTTTTCGTTTACAAAGCATCATTTTTGTGCAAAATAGCCCCAATCTTGTGAATAGAAGAAGCATTCTGTCTCTTGGAAGTAAACCATGATGTCAGAAACTGGAGGGTCCTGCACATTGTTTCCCTGTGAGAATTTAGGTACCTTTTGAAAGTTAATCTTCCTATGTCTCTGCATTGTAAACTGTTGGAACATAACGTTTGTGCAAAATAGCTCCATTCTAGTGAAGGGAAGAAGCACAGTATCACTTGTAATAAAACCATCAATGTTAGAAGCCATATGGTCTAGTACATTGTTTACTGTGTGAACTGAGTTAGCTTGTGAATGAAATACTCACGATCTGAGAGCATTTTGAAGTGGGAGAATCATTCACGTTAGGAAAAATATACACTTCAAAAGAAATGGAAACACATGTATCTTATGGAACAATACAATCTGTGTTTGAGGAAGTAGTGTCTTGCACATTGTTTCCCTAAGAGAACTGAATTACATTTTGATAGATGTACTGCCTATATCTCAGGGTTTACAAGTGGGAGGAATATCACCTTTGTGCATAAGAGCTCCATTCAAGTGAATGGAAGAAGCACAGTAGCTTTTGGATGAAAAGCATCCATGTTAGAAGCACAATGGTATAGCACACTGTTTTCCTGTGAGAATTGAATATTCATGTGGAAGGATTATTGCCTACATGTCAGGGTTTTAAAATGTTAGAAACATCAACTTTGTGCAAAATAGTTTCTTCAAGTGAATTGTAGAAGCACTGCTTCTCTTGTATGAAAATGATATCTATTAGAAGCAGCAGAGTCTCACAGTGTTTCTGTGCTAGTATAGAGTTAGTTTGTGAAAGGAATACTTGACCTCTGAAAGTGTTTTGAAGTGAGAGAATCTTCCACTTTAAGAAACATACTCTCTTCGGACAAAATGGAGAAACACATATGTTTGAAGGAACAATACAATCTCTGGTACAGGTAGGAGTTTTCTGCACATTGTTATCCTCTGGGAATTGAGTTACCTTTTGAAAGTAATGCAGTTAACCTCTCAGGGATGTCAAACGTGAGGAACATCACTTTTGCGCAAAAGAGCTCCATTCCAGTGAATGGAAGAAGCACTGTTTGTCTTCTACAAAATCCATCAATGTTAAAGTAGGAGTGTCTTGCCCTTTGTTTCCCTTTGAGAATTCAGGTACCTTTTGATAGGAATACTGACTAACTCTCAGACGTTTCAAGCTTGATGAACATCACCTTTCTTCAAAATTGCTCCATTAAAGTGAGTGGGAAAAGGACGTTTTGCCTGGTAAGAAAACAATCAATTTTAGACGTAGGAGTGTGTTGCAAATTGTTCCCCATGAGATTTGAGTTACCTATTCATAGGAATACTGCCTACCTCTCAAGGTTTTGAAGTGTGAGAAACGTAAATTTTCTACAAAAGAGAAACATACACTGAACGGGAGAAACACTGTATCTCATGTAAGAAAGCCATCAATGTTAGAAGCAGGAGCGTCTAGCACTTTATTACCTTGAGAATGTTGTCAACTTGTGAAAGGAATACTTGTAATCTGAAAGTGTTTTGAAGTGTTAGAATAATTCAGTTTAGGAAAAACACTCTCTTCAGTTGAAATGTAGAAATACACATCTGATGGAACAGTAGCATGTGGTAGGAACAGGAATGTCTTGCACATCGTTTCTGTATGACAACTGAGTTACATTTTGATAGGAACACTGGCCACCTCTCAGCGTTTTCAACTGTGAGAAACATCACCTTCGAGCAAAACAGCTCCATTGAAGTGAAAGAAGGTATTACAATTTTTTTGTAAGAAAACCATCAATGTTCAAAACAAGAAGGTCTAGCACCATGTTTCCCATTGCGAACTGAGTCACCTCTTGAAAGGAATACTACCTACCTCTCAGCGTATTCAAGTGTAAGGAACATCAACATTGTGAAAAAGAGCTCCATTCAAGTGAGGCAAAGAAGTAGGTTTTCTCTTGTAAGAAAATCATCAATGTTAGAAGGAGGAGAGTCTAGCATACTGTTTCCCATGGAGAATTGAGTTAATTTTTGAAAAGAATAGTGCCTACCTCTCAAGGTTTAAAGAGGTGAGTAAGATCAATTTTGTACCAAAGAGCTCCTTTCAAGTGAAGGGAAGGACGACGGTTTCTCTGTGAGAAAACCATCAATATTAGAAGCAGAAGAGCTCAGCACAATATTTCCCTGTGAAAACTGAATATATTTTGAAGGAATTACTGCCTACGTCTCCTGTTGTTCACGTGTGAGAATATACACTTTTGCACCAAATAGTTCCATTCAAGGGAAAGGAAGAAGCATCGTATCGCTTGAAGAACACCATCAATTTTAGAAGCAGGAGTGTCTAGCAAATTTTTTGTCTGTGAAAATGGAGTTAGGATGTGAAAGGATTTCTTGCTATCTGAAAGCTTCTTGAAGCGGGCAAATCATCCTCTGTATTAAAAATACCCACTTGAGACAGAATGTAGAAACAGAGGTATCTTATGAAACAGTACAATGTTAGAGACAGGTGTGTCTTCCACATTGTTTCCCTTTGTGAATTGAGTGAATTCAGGAAAAGAATACTTGCACTCCACAGGGTTTTCAAGTGTGAGAGACTTCCACTTTCTTTAAACTAACTCCCTACCGGTGAATAGAAGAAGCTGTGTTTCTCTTGTAAGACACCAATCAACGTTTAAAGCACAAAGGTCTAGCACCTTTTTTCCCTGTGAGAATTGAGGTAACTTAGGAGAGGAATACTGCCTACATCTCAGAGTTTAAAAGTGTGAGGTACATCATCTTTAGTCGAATTATTTCCATTCAAGTGAATGGAAGAAGCACTGATCCTCTAGTAGAAAACTGTCACTGCTGGAAACAGGAAGGTCTAGCACATTGTTTCCCAATGAGAACTGAGTTAACTTTGATAGATATACTGTCTACTTCTCACATTTTCTAATCTGAGGAGCATCAACTTTATGCATAATAGCTCCATTCAGGTGAAAGGAAGAAGCACTGTATCTCTGGTAAGAATACCCGCAATTTTAGGATCAGCAGGGCCTAACACATTGTTTCCTTGAGTGAATTGAGTTCACTTGTCAAAGGAATACTTGTGATCTGAAAGAGCTTTCAAGTGGGATAAACAACCTCTTTAGGAAAAATACCCTCTTCAGACGAAATGGAAAAGCACATGTATCTTATAGAAAAGTGCAATGTAAGAGGCAGTAATGTCTTGCTCTTTGTATCCCTATGAGAACTGAGGTACCGTTCGAAAGGTACCTACCTGTGATGGTTTTTATGTGCGATGAACATTCCCTTTGCTGCAAGTAGCTCCAATAAGTGTTTGAAGGAATGACTTTTTGTCTTGTAAGAAAACCATCAATCTTAGATGCAGGAGTGTGTTGCACATTGTTTCCCTATGAGAATTGAGTTACCTAGTAAAAGGAATACTACCAACCTCTCATGGTTTCCAAGTGTGAGGAACATAAACTTTCTGCAAAATAGCTCCTTTCAAGTGCATGGAAGGAGCACTGTTTCTCTTGTAAAAATCCGTGAATGTGGAAGATAGAGGGCCAATCACTTTTTTTTTCTTGTGAGCATTGAGCTACCTTTTGAAGGCAATACTGTCTACCTCTCAGGGTTTTCAAGTGTGAGGAACATCAACACTGGGCAAAATGGCTGCATTCAAGTGAATGGATGAAGCTCTATATGTCTTGTAAGGTATCCATCAATGTTAGAAGCAGGAGGCCTAGCACATTGTTTCTATTGAGAATTGAGTTTATTTATGAAGTGAATACTGGCAATCTCTCAGGGTTTTCGTTTACAAAGCATCATTTTTGTGCAAAATAGCCCCAATCTTGTGAATAGAAGAAGCATTCTGTCTCTTGGAAGTAAACCATGATGTCAGAAACTGGAGGGTCCTGCACATTGTTTCCCTGTGAGAATTTAGGTACCTTTTGAAAGTTAATCTTCCTATGTCTCTGCATTGTAAACTGTTGGAACATAACGTTTGTGCAAAATAGCTCCATTCTAGTGAAGGGAAGAAGCACAGTATCACTTGTAATAAAACCATCAATGTTAGAAGCCATATGGTCTAGTACATTGTTTACTGTGTGAACTGAGTTAGCTTGTGAATGAAATACTCACGATCTGAGAGCATTTTGAAGTGGGAGAATCATTCACGTTAGGAAAAATATACACTTCAAAAGAAATGGAAACACATGTATCTTATGGAACAATACAATCTGTGTTTGAGGAAGTAGTGTCTTGCACATTGTTTCCCTATGAGAACTGAATTACATTTTGATAGATGTACTGCCTATATCTCAGGGTTTACAAGTGGGAGGAATATCACCTTTGTGCATAAGAGCTCCATTCAAGTGAATGGAAGAAGCACAGTAGCTTTTGGATGAAAAGCATCCATGTTAGAAGCACAATGGTATAGCACACTGTTTTCCTGTGAGAATTGAATATTCATGTGGAAGGATTATTGCCTACATGTCAGGGTTTTAAAATGTTAGAAACATCAACTTTGTGCAAAATAGTTTCTTCAAGTGAATTGTAGAAGCACTGTTTCTCTTGTATGAAAATGATACCTATTAGAAGCAGCAGAGTCTCACAGTGTTTCTGTGCTAGTATAGAATTAGTTTGTGAAAGGAATACTTGACCTCTGAAAGTGTTTTGAAGTGAGAGAATCTTCCACTTTAAGAAACATACTCTCTTCGGACAAAATGGAGAAACACATATGTTTGAAGGAACAATACAATCTCTGGTACAGGTAGGAGTTTCCTGCACATTGTTATCCTCTGGGAATTGAGTTACCTTTTGAAAGTAATGCAGTTAACCTCTCAGGGATGTCAAACGTGAGGAACATCACTTTTGCGCAAAAGAGCTCCATTCCAGTGAATGGAAGAAGCACTGTTTGTCTTCTACAAAATCCATCAATGTTAAAGTAGGAGTGTCTTGCCCTTTGTTTCCCTTTGAGAATTCAGGTACCTTTTGATAGGAATACTGACTAACTCTCAAACGTTTCAAGCTTGATGAACATCACCTTTCTTCAAAATTGCTCCATTAAAGTGAGTGGGAAAAGGACGTTTTGCCTGGTAAGAAAACAATCAATTTTAGACGTAGGAGTGTGTTGCAAATTGTTCCCCATGAGATTTGAGTTACCTATTCATAGGAATACTGCCTACCTCTCAAGGTTTTGAAGTGTGAGAAACGTAAATTTTCTACAAAATAGAAACATATACTGAACGGGAGAAACACTGTATCTCATGTAAGAAAGCCATCAATGTTAGAAGCAGGAGCGTCTAGCACTTTATTACCTTGAGAATGTTGTCAACTTGTGAAAGGAATAATTGTAATCTGAAAGTGTTTTGAAGTGTTAGAATAATTCAGTTTAGGAAAAACACTCTCTTCAGTTGAAATGTAGAAATACACATCTGATGGAACAGTAGCATGTGGTAGGAACAGGAATGTCTTGCACATCGTTTCTGTATGACAACTGAGTTACATTTTGATAGGAACACTGGCCACCTCTCAGCGTTTTCAACTGTGAGAAACATCACCATCGAGCAAAACAGCTCCATTGAAGTGAAAGAAGGTATTACAATTTTTTTGTAAGAAAACCATCAATGTTCAAAACAAGAAGGTCTAGCACCATGTTTCCCATTGCGAACTGAGTCACCTCTTGAAAGGAATACTACCTACCTCTCAGCGTATTCAAGTGTAAGGAACATCAACATTGTGAAAAAGAGCTCCATTCAAGTGAGGCAAAGAAGTAGGTTTTCTCTTGTAAGAAAATCATCAATGTTAGAAGCAGGAGAGTCTAGCATATTGTTTCCCATGGACAATTGAGTTAATTTATGAAAAGAATAGTGCCTACCTCTCAAGGTTTAAAGAGGTGAGTAAGATCAATTTTGTGCCAAAGAGCTCCTTTCAAGTGAAGGGAAGGACGACGGTTTCTCTGTGAGAAAACCATCAATATTAGAAGCAGAAGAGCTCAGCACAATATTTCCCTGTGAGAACTGAATATATTTTGAAGGAATTACTGCCTACTTCTCCTGTTGTTCACGTGTGAGAATATACACTTTTGTGCCAAATAGTTCCATTCAAGGGAAAGGAAGAAGCATTGTATCGCTTGAAGAACACCATCAATTTTAGAAGCAGGAGTGTCTAGCAAATTTTTTGTCAGTGAAAATGGAGTTAGGATGTGAAAGGATTTCTTGCTATCTGAAAGCTTCTTGAAGCGGGCAAATCATCCTCTGTATTAAAAATACCCACTTGAGACAGAATGTAGAAACAGAGGTATCTTATGAAACAGTACAATGTTAGAGACAGGTGTGTCTTCCACATTGTTTCCCTTTGTGAATTGAGTGAATTCAGGAAAAGAATACTTGCACTCCACAGGGTTTTCAAGTGTGAGAGACTTCCACTTTCTTTAAACTAACTCCCTTCCGGTGAATAGAAGAAGCTGTGTTTCTCTTGTAAGACACCAATCAACGTTTAAAGCACAAAGGTCTAGCACCTTTTTTCCCTGTGAGAATTGAGGTAACTTAGGAGAGGAATACTGCCTACATCTCAGAGTTTAAAAGTGTGAGGTACATCATCTTTAGTCGAATTATTTCCATTCAAGTGAATGGAAGAAGCACTGATCCTCTAGTAGAAAACTGTCACTGCTGGAAACAGGAAGGTCTAGCACATTGCTTCCCAATGAGAACTGAGTTAACTTTGATAGATATACTGTCTACTTCTCACATTTTCTAATCTGAGGAGCATCAACTTTATGCATAATAGCTCCATTCAGGTGAAAGGAAGAAGCACTGTATCTCTTGTAAGAATACCAGCAATTTTAGGATCAGCAGGGCCTAGCACATTGTTTCCTTGAGTGAATTGAGTTCACTTGTCAAAGGAATACTTGTGATCTGAAAGAGCTTTCAAGTGGGATAAACAACCTCTTTAGGAAAAATACCCTCTTCAGACGAAATGGAAAAGCACATGTATCTTATAGAAAAGTACAATGTAAGAGGCAGTAATGTCTTGCTCTTTGTATCCCTATGAGAACTGAGGTACCTTTCGAAAGGTACCTACCTGTGATGGTTTTTATGTGCGATGAACATTCCCTTTGCTGCAAATAGCTCCAATAAGTGTTTGAAGGAATGACTTTTTGTCTTGTAAGAAAACCATCAATCTTAGATGCAGGAGTGTGTTGCACATTGTTTCCCTATGAGAATTGAGTTACCTAGTAAAAGGAATACTACCAACCTCTCATGGTTTCCAAGTGTGAGGAACATAAACTTTCTGCAAAATAGCTCCTTTCAAGTGCATGGAAGGAGCACTGTTTCTCTTGTAAAAATCCGTGAATGTGGAAGATAGAGGGTCAATCACTTTTTTTTTCTTGTGAGCATTGAGCTACCTTTTGAAGGCAATACTGTCTACCTCTCAGGGTTTTCAAGTGTGAGGAACATCAACACTGGGCAAAATAGCTCCATTCAAGTGAATGGATGAAGCACTATATGTCTTGTAAGGTATCCATCAATGTTAGAAGCAGGAGGCCTAGCACATTGTTTCTATTGAGAATTGAGTTTATTTATGAAGTGAATACTGGCAATCTCTCAGGGTCTTCGTTTACAAAGCATCATTTTTGTGCAAAATAGCCCCAATCTTGTGAATAGAAGAAGCATTCTGTCTCTTGGAAGTAAACCATGATGTCAGAAACTGGAGGGTCCTGCACATTGTTTCCCTGTGAGAACTTAGGTACCTTTTGAAAGTTAATCTTCCTATGTCTCTGCATTGTAAACTGTTGGAACATAACGTTTGTGCAAAATAGCTCCATTCTAGTGAAGGGAAGAAGCACAGTATCACTTGTAATAAAACCATCAATGTTAGAAGCCATATGGTCTAGTACATTGTTTACTGTGTGAACTGAGTTAGCTTGTGAATGAAATACTCACGATCTGAGAGCATTTTGAAGTGGGAGAATCATTCACGTTAGGAAAAATATACACTTCAAAAGAAATGGAAACACATGTATCTTATGGAACAATACAATCTGTGTTTGAGGAAGTAGTGTCTTGCACATTGTTTCCCTATGAGAACTGAATTACATTTTGATAGATGTACTGCCTATATCTCAGGGTTTACAAGTGGGAGGAATATCACCTTTGTGCATAAGAGCTCCATTCAAGTGATGGAAGAAGCACAGTAGCTTTTGGATGAAAAGCATCCATGTTAGAAGCACAATGGTATAGCACACTGTTTTCCTGTGAGAATTGAATATTCATGTGGAAGGATTATTGCCTACATGTCAGGGTTTTAAAATGTTAGAAACATCAACTTTGTGCAAAATAGTTTCTTCAAGTGAATTGTAGAAGCACTGCTTCTCTTGTATGAAAATGATACCTATTAGAAGCAGCAGAGTCTCACAGTGTTTCTGTGCTAGTATAGAGTTAGTTTGTGAAAGGAATACTTGACCTCTGAAAGTGTTTTGAAGTGAGAGAATCTTCCACTTTAAGAAACATACTCTCTTCGGACAAAATGGAGAAACACATATGTTTGAAGGAACAATACAATCTCTGGTACAGGTAGGAGTTTCCTGCACATTGTTATCCTCTGGGAATTGAGTTACCTTTTGAAAGTAATGCAGTTAACCTCTCAGGGATGTCAAACGTGAGGAACATCACTTTTGCGCAAAAGAGCTCCATTCCAGTGAATGGAAGAAGCACTGTTTGTCTTCTACAAAATCCATCAATGTTAAAGTAGGAGTGTCTTGCCCTTTGTTTCCCTTTGAGAATTCAGGTACCTTTTGATAGGAATACTGACTAACTCTCAGACGTTTCAAGCTTGATGAACATCACCTTTCTTCAAAATTGCTCCATTAAAGTGAGTGGGAAAAGGATGTTTTGCCTGGTAAGAAAACAATCAATTTTAGACGTAGGAGTGTGTTGCAAATTGTTCCCCATGAGATTTGAGTTACCTATTCATAGGAATACTGCCTACCTCTCAAGGTTTTGAAGTGTGAGAAACGTAAATTTTCTACAAAATAGAAACATATACTGAACGGGAGAAACACTGTATCTCATGTAAGAAAGCCATCAATGTTAGAAGCAGGAGCGTCTAGCACTTTATTACCTTGAGAATGTTGTCAACTTGTGAAAGGAATACTTGTAATCTGAAAGTGTTTTGAAGTGTTAGAATAATTCAGTTTAGGAAAAACACTCTCTTCAGTTGAAATGTAGAAATACACATCTGATGGAACAGTAGCATGTGGTAGGAACAGGAATGTCTTGCACATCGTTTCTGTATGACAACTGAGTTACATTTTGATAGGAACACTGGCCACCTCTCAGCGTTTTCAACTGTGAGAAACATCACCATCGAGCAAAACAGCTCCATTGAAGTGAAAGAAGGTATTACAATTTTTTTGTAAGAAAACCATCAATGTTCAAAACAAGAAGGTCTAGCACCATGTTTCCCATTGCGAACTGAGTCACCTCTTGAAAGGAATACTACCTACCTCTCAGCGTATTCAAGTGTAAGGAACATCAACATTGTGAAAAAGAGCTCCATTCAAGTGAGGCAAAGAAGTAGGTTTTCTCTTGTAAGAAAATCATCAATGTTAGAAGCAGGAGAGTCTAGCATATTGTTTCCCATGGACAATTGAGTTAATTTATGAAAAGAATAGTGCCTACCTCTCAAGGTTTAAAGAGGTGAGTAAGATCAATTTTGTGCCAAAGAGCTCCTTTCAAGTGAAGGGAAGGACGACGGTTTCTCTGTGAGAAAACCATCAATATTAGAAGCAGAAGAGCTCAGCACAATATTTCCCTGTGAGAACTGAATATATTTTGAAGGAATTACTGCCTACTTCTCCTGTTGTTCACGTGTGAGAATATACACTTTTGTGCCAAATAGTTCCATTCAAGGGAAAGGAAGAAGCATTGTATCGCTTGAAGAACACCATCAATTTTAGAAGCAGGAGTGTCTAGCAAATTTTTTGTCTGTGAAAATGGAGTTAGGATGTGAAAGGATTTCTTGCTATCTGAAAGCTTCTTCAAGCGGGCAAATCATCCTCTGTATTAAAAATACCCACTTGAGACAGAATGTAGAAACAGAGGTATCTTATGAAACAGTACAATGTTAGAGACAGGTGTGTCTTCCACATTGTTTCCCTTTGTGAATTGAGTGAATTCAGGAAAAGAATACTTGCACTCCACAGGGTTTTCAAGTGTGAGAGACTTCCACTTTCTTTAAACTAACTCCCTTCCGGTGAATAGAAGAAGCTGTGTTTCTCTTGTAAGACACCAATCAATGTTTAAAGCACAAAGGTCTAGCACCTTTTTTCCCTGTGAGAATTGAGGTAACTTAGGAGAGGAATACTGCTTACATCTCAGAGTTTAAAAGTGTGAGGTACATCATCTTTAGTCGAATTATTTCCATTCAAGTGAATGGAAGAAGCACTGATCCTCTAGTAGAAAACTGTCACTGCTGGAAACAGGAAGGTCTAGCACATTGTTTCCCAAAGAGAACTGAGTTAACTTTGATAGATATACTGTGTACTTCTCACATTTTCTAATCTGAGGAGCATCAACTTTATGCATAATAGCTCCATTCAGGTGAAAGGAAGAAGCACTGTATCTCTTGTAAGAATACCAGCAATTTTAGGATCAGCAGGGCCTAGCACATTGTTTCCTTGAGTGAATTGAGTTCACTTGTCAAAGGAATACTTGTTATCTGAAAGAGCTTTCAAGTGGGATAAACAACCTCTTTAGGAAAAATACCCTCTTCAGACGAAATGGAAAAGCACATGTATCTTATAGAAAAGTACAATGTAAGAGGCAGTAATGTCTTGCTCTTTGTATCCCTATGAGAACTGAGGTACCGTTCGAAAGGTACCTACCTGTGATGGTTTTTATGTGCGATGAACATTCCCTTTGCTGCAAATAGCTCCAATAAGTGTTTGAAGGAATGACTTTTTGTCTTGTAAGAAAACCATCAATCTTAGATGCAGGAGTGTGTTGCACATTGTTTCCCTATGAGAATTGAGTTACCTATTAAAAGGAATACTACCAACCTCTCATGGTTTCCAAGTGTGAGGAACATAAACTTTCTGCAAAATAGCTCCTTTCAAGTGCATGGAAGGAGCACTGTTTCTCTTGTAAAAATCCGTGAATGTGGAAGATAGAGGGCCAATCACTTTTTTTTTCTTGTGAGCATTGAGCTACCTTTTGAAGGCAATACTGTCTACCTCTCAGGGTTTTCAAGTGTGAGGAACATCAACACTGGGCAAAATAGCTGCATTCAAGTGAATGGATGAAGCTCTATATGTCTTGTAAGGTATCCATCAATGTTAGAAGCAGGAGGCCTAGCACATTGTTTCTATTGAGAATTGAGTTTATTTATGAAGTCAATACTGGCAATCTCTCAGGGTCTTCGTTTACAAAGCATCATTTTTGTGCAAAATAGCCCCAATCTTGTGAATAGAAGAAGCATTCTGTCTCTTGGAAGTAAACCATGATGTCAGAAACTGGAGGGTCCTGCACATTGTTTCCCTGTGAGAATTTAGGTACCTTTTGAAAGTTAATCTTCCTATGTCTCTGCATTGTAAACTGTTGGAACATAACGTTTGTGCAAAATAGCTCCATTCTAGTGAAGGGAAGAAGCACAGTATCACTTGTAATAAAACCATCAATGTTAGAAGCCATATGGTCTAGTACATTGTTTACTGTGTGAACTGAGTTAGCTTGTGAATGAAATACTCACGATCTGAGAGCATTTTGAAGTGGGAGAATCATTCACGTTAGGAAAAATATACACTTCAAAAGAAATGGAAACACATGTATCTTATGGAACAATACAATCTGTGTTTGAGGAAGTAGTGTCTTGCACATTGTTTCCCTATGAGAACTGAATTACATTTTGATAGATGTACTGCCTATATCTCAGGGTTTACAAGTGGGAGGAATATCACCTTTGTGCATAAGAGCTCCATTCAAGTGAATGGAAGAAGCACAGTAGCTTTTGGATGAAAAGCATCCATGTTAGAAGCACAATGGTATAGCACACTGTTTTCCTGTGAGAATTGAATATTCATGTGGAAGGATTATTGCCTACATGTCAGGGTTTTAAAATGTTAGAAACATCAACTTTGTGCAAAATAGTTTCTTCAAGTGAATTGTAGAAGCACTGCTTCTCTTGTATGAAAATGATACCTATTAGAAGCAGCAGAGTCTCACAGTGTTTCTGTGCTAGTATAGAGTTAGTTTGTGAAAGGAATACTTGACCTCTGAAAGTGTTTTGAAGTGAGAGAATCTTCCACTTTAAGAAACATACTCTCTTCGGACAAAATGGAGAAACACATATGTTTGAAGGAACAATACAATCTCTGGTACAGGTAGGAGTTTCCTGCACATTGTTATCCTCTGGGAATTGAGTTACCTTTTGAAAGTAATGCAGTTAACCTCTCAGGGATGTCAAACGTGAGGAACATCACTTTTGCGCAAAAGAGCTCCATTCCAGTGAATGGAAGAAGCACTGTTTGTCTTCTACAAAATCCATCAATGTTAAAGTAGGAGTGTCTTGCCCTTTGTTTCCCTTTGAGAATTCAGGTACCTTTTGATAGGAATACTGACTAACTCTCAGACGTTTCAAGCTTGATGAACATCACCTTTCTTCAAAATTGCTCCATTAAAGTGAGTGGGAAAAGGATGTTTTGCCTGGTAAGAAAACAATCAATTTTAGACGTAGGAGTGTGTTGCAAATTGTTCCCCATGAGATTTGAGTTACCTATTCATAGGAATACTGCCTACCTCTCAAGGTTTTGAAGTGTGAGAAACGTAAATTTTCTACAAAATAGAAACATATACTGAACGGGAGAAACACTGTATCTCATGTAAGAAAGCCATCAATGTTAGAAGCAGGAGCGTCTAGCACTTTATTACCTTGAGAATGTTGTCAACTTGTGAAAGGAATACTTGTAATCTGAAAGTGTTTTGAAGTGTTAGAATAATTCAGTTTAGGAAAAACACTCTCTTCAGTTGAAATGTAGAAATACACATCTGATGGAACAGTAGCATGTGGTAGGAACAGGAATGTCTTGCACATCGTTTCTGTATGACAACTGAGTTACATTTTGATAGGAACACTGGCCACCTCTCAGCGTTTTCAACTGTGAGAAACATCACCATCGAGCAAAACAGCTCCATTGAAGTGAAAGAAGGTATTACAATTTTTTTGTAAGAAAACCATCAATGTTCAAAACAAGAAGGTCTAGCACCATGTTTCCCATTGCGAACTGAGTCACCTCTTGAAAGGAATACTACCTACCTCTCAGCGTATTCAAGTGTAAGGAACATCAACATTGTGAAAAAGAGCTCCATTCAAGTGAGGCAAAGAAGTAGGTTTTCTCTTGTAAGAAAATCATCAATGTTAGAAGCAGGAGAGTCTAGCATATTGTTTCCCATGGACAATTGAGTTAATTTATGAAAAGAATAGTGCCTACCTCTCAAGGTTTAAAGAGGTGAGTAAGATCAATTTTGTGCCAAAGAGCTCCTTTCAAGTGAAGGGAAGGATGACTGTTTCTCTGTGAGAAAACCATCAATATTAGAAGCAGAAGAGCTCAGCACAATATTTCCCTGTGAGAACTGAATATATTTTGAAGGAATTACTGCCTACTTCTCCTGTTGTTCACGTGTGCGAATATACACTTTTGCGCCAAATAGTTCCATTCAAGGGAAAGGAAGAAGCATTGTATCGCTTGAAGAACACCATCAATTTTAGAAGCAGGAGTGTCTAGCAAATTTTTTGTCTGTGAAAATGGAGTTAGGATGTGAAAGGATTTCTTGCTATCTGAAAGCTTCTTCAAGCGGGCAAATCATCCTCTGTATTAAAAATACCCACTTGAGACAGAATGTAGAAACAGAGGTATCTTATGAAACAGTACAATGTTAGAGACAGGTGTGTCTTCCACATTGTTTCCCTTTGTGAATTGAGTGAATTCAGGAAAAGAATACTTGCACTCCACAGGGTTTTCAAGTGTGAGAGACTTCCACTTTCTTTAAACTAACTCCCTTCCGGTGAATAGAAGAAGCTGTGTTTCTCTTGTAAGACACCAATCAATGTTTAAAGCACAAAGGTCTAGCACCTTTTTTCCCTGTGAGAATTGAGGTAACTTAGGAGAGGAATACTGCTTACATCTCAGAGTTTAAAAGTGTGAGGTACATCATCTTTAGTCGAATTATTTCCATTCAAGTGAATGGAAGAAGCACTGATCCTCTAGTAGAAAACTGTCACTGCTGGAAACAGGAAGGTCTAGCACATTGTTTCCCAAAGAGAACTGAGTTAACTTTGATAGATATACTGTGTACTTCTCACATTTTCTAATCTGAGGAGCATCAACTTTATGCATAATAGCTCCATTCAGGTGAAAGGAAGAAGCACTGTATCTCTTGTAAGAATACCAGCAATTTTAGGATCAGCAGGGCCTAGCACATTGTTTCCTTGAGTGAATTGAGTTCACTTGTCAAAGGAATACTTGTGATCTGAAAGAGCTTTCAAGTGGGATAAACAACCTCTTTAGGAAAAATACCCTCTTCAGACGAAATGGAAAAGCACATGTATCTTATAGAAAAGTACAATGTAAGAGGCAGTAATGTCTTGCTCTTTGTATCCCTATGAGAACTGAGGTACCGTTCGAAAGGTACCTACCTGTGATGGTTTTTATGTGCGATGAACATTCCCTTTGCTGCAAATAGCTCCAATAAGTGTTTGAAGGAATGACTTTTTGTCTTGTAAGAAAACCATCAATCTTAGATGCAGGAGTGTGTTGCGCATTGTTTCCCTATGAGAATTGAGTTACCTATTAAAAGGAATACTACCAACCTCTCATGGTTTCCAAGTGTGAGGAACATAAACTTTCTGCAAAATAGCTCCTTTCAAGTGCATGGAAGGAGCACTGTTTCTCTTGTAAAAATCCGTGAATGTGGAAGATAGAGGGCCAATCACTTTTTTTTTCTTGTGAGCATTGAGCTACCTTTTGAAGGCAATACTGTCTACCTCTCAGGGTTTTCAAGTGTGAGGAACATCAACAGTGGGCAAAATAGCTGCATTCAAGTGAATGGATGAAGCTCTATATGTCTTGTAAGGTATCCATCAATGTTAGAAGCAGGAGGCCTAGCACATTGTTTCTATTGAGAATTGAGTTTATTTATGAAGTCAATACTGGCAATCTCTCAGGGTCTTCGTTTACAAAGCATCATTTTTGTGCAAAATAGCCCCAATCTTGTGAATAGAAGAAGCATTCTGTCTCTTGGAAGTAAACCATGATGTCAGAAACTGGAGGGTCCTGCACATTGTTTCCCTGTGAGAATTTAGGTACCTTTTGAAAGTTAATCTTCCTATGTCTCTGCATTGTAAACTGTTGGAACATAACGTTTGTGCAAAATAGCTCCATTCTAGTGAAGGGAAGAAGCACAGTATCACTTGTAATAAAACCATCAATGTTAGAAGCCATATGGTCTAGTACATTGTTTACTGTGTGAACTGAGTTAGCTTGTGAATGAAATACTCACGATCTGAGAGCATTTTGAAGTGGGAGAATCATTCACGTTAGGAAAAATATACACTTCAAAAGAAATGGAAACACATGTATCTTATGGAACAATACAATCTGTGTTTGAGGAAGTAGTGTCTTGCACATTGTTTCCCTATGAGAACTGAATTACATTTTGATAGATGTACTGCCTATATCTCAGGGTTTACAAGTGGGAGGAATATCACCTTTGTGCATAAGAGCTCCATTCAAGTGAATGGAAGAAGCACAGTAGCTTTTGGATGAAAAGCATCCATGTTAGAAGCACAATGGTATAGCACACTGTTTTCCTGTGAGAATTGAATATTCATGTGGAAGGATTATTGCCTACATGTCAGGGTTTTAAAATGTTAGAAACATCAACTTTGTGCAAAATAGTTTCTTCAAGTGAATTGTAGAAGCACTGCTTCTCTTGTATGAAAATGATACCTATTAGAAGCAGCAGAGTCTCACAGTGTTTCTGTGCTAGTATAGAGTTAGTTTGTGAAAGGAATACTTGACCTCTGAAAGTGTTTTGAAGTGAGAGAATCTTCCACTTTAAGAAACATACTCTCTTCGGACAAAATGGAGAAACACATATGTTTGAAGGAACAATACAATCTCTGGTACAGGTAGGAGTTTCCTGCACATTGTTATCCTCTGGGAATTGAGTTACCTTTTGAAAGTAATGCAGTTAACCTCTCAGGGATGTCAAACGTGAGGAACATCACTTTTGCGCAAAAGAGCTCCATTCCAGTGAATGGAAGAAGCACTGTTTGTCTTCTACAAAATCCATCAATGTTAAAGTAGGAGTGTCTTGCCCTTTGTTTCCCTTTGAGAATTCAGGTACCTTTTGATAGGAATACTGACTAACTCTCAGACGTTTCAAGCTTGATGAACATCACCTTTCTTCAAAATTGCTCCATTAAAGTGAGTGGGAAAAGGATGTTTTGCCTGGTAAGAAAACAATCAATTTTAGACGTAGGAGTGTGTTGCAAATTGTTCCCCATGAGATTTGAGTTACCTATTCATAGGAATACTGCCTACCTCTCAAGGTTTTGAAGTGTGAGAAACGTAAATTTTCTACAAAATAGAAACATATACTGAACGGGAGAAACACTGTATCTCATGTAAGAAAGCCATCAATGTTAGAAGCAGGAGCGTCTAGCACTTTATTACCTTGAGAATGTTGTCAACTTGTGAAAGGAATACTTGTAATCTGAAAGTGTTTTGAAGTGTTAGAATAATTCAGTTTAGGAAAAACACTCTCTTCAGTTGAAATGTAGAAATACACATCTGATGGAACAGTAGCATGTGGTAGGAACAGGAATGTCTTGCACATCGTTTCTGTATGACAACTGAGTTACATTTTGATAGGAACACTGGCCACCTCTCAGCGTTTTCAACTGTGAGAAACATCACCATCGAGCAAAACAGCTCCATTGAAGTGAAAGAAGGTATTACAATTTTTTTGTAAGAAAACCATCAATGTTCAAAACAAGAAGGTCTAGCACCATGTTTCCCATTGCGAACTGAGTCACCTCTTGAAAGGAATACTACCTACCTCTCAGCGTATTCAAGTGTAAGGAACATCAACATTGTGAAAAAGAGCTCCATTCAAGTGAGGCAAAGAAGTAGGTTTTCTCTTGTAAGAAAATCATCAATGTTAGAAGCAGGAGAGTCTAGCATATTGTTTCCCATGGACAATTGAGTTAATTTATGAAAAGAATAGTGCCTACCTCTCAAGGTTTAAAGAGGTGAGTAAGATCAATTTTGTGCCAAAGAGCTCCTTTCAAGTGAAGGGAAGGACGACGGTTTCTCTGTGAGAAAACCATCAATATTAGAAGCAGAAGAGCTCAGCACAATATTTCCCTGTGAGAACTGAATATATTTTGAAGGAATTACTGCCTACTTCTCCTGTTGTTCACGTGTGCGAATATACACTTTTGCGCCAAATAGTTCCATTCAAGGGAAAGGAAGAAGCATTGTATCGCTTGAAGAACACCATCAATTTTAGAAGCAGGAGTGTCTAGCAAATTTTTTGTCTGTGAAAATGGAGTTAGGATGTGAAAGGATTTCTTGCTATCTGAAAGCTTCTTCAAGCGGGCAAATCATCCTCTGTATTAAAAATACCCACTTGAGACAGAATGTAGAAACAGAGGAATCTTATGAAACAGTACAATGTTAGAGACAGGTGTGTCTTCCACATTGTTTCCCTTTGTGAATTGAGTGAATTCAGGAAAAGAATACTTGCACTCCACAGGGTTTTCAAGTGTGAGAGACTTCCACTTTCTTTAAACTAACTCCCTTCCGGTGAATAGAAGAAGCTGTGTTTCTCTTGTAAGACACCAATCAATGTTTAAAGCACAAAGGTCTAGCACCTTTTTTCCCTGTGAGAATTGAGGTAACTTAGGAGAGGAATACTGCTTACATCTCAGAGTTTAAAAGTGTGAGGTACATCATCTTTAGTCGAATTATTTCCATTCAAGTGAATGGAAGAAGCACTGATCCTCTAGTAGAAAACTGTCACTGCTGGAAACAGGAAGGTCTAGCACATTGTTTCCCAAAGAGAACTGAGTTAACTTTGATAGATATACTGTGTACTTCTCACATTTTCTAATCTGAGGAGCATCAACTTTATGCATAATAGCTCCATTCAGGTGAAAGGAAGAAGCACTGTATCTCTTGTAAGAATACCAGCAATTTTAGGATCAGCAGGGCCTAGCACATTGTTTCCTTGAGTGAATTGAGTTCACTTGTCAAAGGAATACTTGTGATCTGAAAGAGCTTTCAAGTGGGATAAACAACCTCTTTAGGAAAAATACCCTCTTCAGACGAAATGGAAAAGCACATGTATCTTATAGAAAAGTACAATGTAAGAGGCAGTAATGTCTTGCTCTTTGTATCCCTATGAGAACTGAGGTACCGTTCGAAAGGTACCTACCTGTGATGGTTTTTATGTGCGATGAACATTCCCTTTGCTGCAAATAGCTCCAATAAGTGTTTGAAGGAATGACTTTTTGTCTTGTAAGAAAACCATCAATCTTAGATGCAGGAGTGTGTTGCGCATTGTTTCCCTATGAGAATTGAGTTACCTATTAAAAGGAATACTACCAACCTCTCATGGTTTCCAAGTGTGAGGAACATAAACTTTCTGCAAAATAGCTCCTTTCAAGTGCATGGAAGGAGCACTGTTTCTCTTGTAAAAATCCGTGAATGTGGAAGATAGAGGGCCAATCACTTTTTTTTTCTTGTGAGCATTGAGCTACCTTTTGAAGGCAATACTGTCTACCTCTCAGGGTTTTCAAGTGTGAGGAACATCAACAGTGGGCAAAATAGCTGCATTCAAGTGAATGGATGAAGCTCTATATGTCTTGTAAGGTATCCATCAATGTTAGAAGCAGGAGGCCTAGCACATTGTTTCTATTGAGAATTGAGTTTATTTATGAAGTCAATACTGGCAATCTCTCAGGGTCTTCGTTTACAAAGCATCATTTTTGTGCAAAATAGCCCCAATCTTGTGAATAGAAGAAGCATTCTGTCTCTTGGAAGTAAACCATGATGTCAGAAACTGGAGGGTCCTGCACATTGTTTCCCTGTGAGAATTTAGGTACCTTTTGAAAGTTAATCTTCCTATGTCTCTGCATTGTAAACTGTTGGAACATAACGTTTGTGCAAAATAGCTCCATTCTAGTGAAGGGAAGAAGCACAGTATCACTTGTAATAAAACCATCAATGTTAGAAGCCATATGGTCTAGTACATTGTTTACTGTGTGAACTGAGTTAGCTTGTGAATGAAATACTCACGATCTGAGAGCATTTTGAAGTGGGAGAATCATTCACGTTAGGAAAAATATACACTTCAAAAGAAATGGAAACACATGTATCTTATGGAACAATACAATCTGTGTTTGAGGAAGTAGTGTCTTGCACATTGTTTCCCTATGAGAACTGAATTACATTTTGATAGATGTACTGCCTATATCTCAGGGTTTACAAGTGGGAGGAATATCACCTTTGTGCATAAGAGCTCCATTCAAGTGAATGGAAGAAGCACAGTAGCTTTTGGATGAAAAGCATCCATGTTAGAAGCACAATGGTATAGCACACTGTTTTCCTGTGAGAATTGAATATTCATGTGGAAGGATTATTGCCTACATGTCAGGGTTTTAAAATGTTAGAAACATCAACTTTGTGCAAAATAGTTTCTTCAAGTGAATTGTAGAAGCACTGCTTCTCTTGTATGAAAATGATACCTATTAGAAGCAGCAGAGTCTCACAGTGTTTCTGTGCTAGTATAGAGTTAGTTTGTGAAAGGAATACTTGACCTCTGAAAGTGTTTTGAAGTGAGAGAATCTTCCACTTTAAGAAACATACTCTCTTCGGACAAAATGGAGAAACACATATGTTTGAAGGAACAATACAATCTCTGGTACAGGTAGGAGTTTCCTGCACATTGTTATCCTCTGGGAATTGAGTTACCTTTTGAAAGTAATGCAGTTAACCTCTCAGGGATGTCAAACGTGAGGAACATCACTTTTGCGCAAAAGAGCTCCATTCCAGTGAATGGAAGAAGCACTGTTTGTCTTCTACAAAATCCATCAATGTTAAAGTAGGAGTGTCTTGCCCTTTGTTTCCCTTTGAGAATTCAGGTACCTTTTGATAGGAATACTGACTAACTCTCAGACGTTTCAAGCTTGATGAACATCACCTTTCTTCAAAATTGCTCCATTAAAGTGAGTGGGAAAAGGACGTTTTGCCTGGTAAGAAAACAATCAATTTTAGACGTAGGAGTGTGTTGCAAATTGTTCCCCATGAGATTTGAGTTACCTATTCATAGGAATACTGCCTACCTCTCAAGGTTTTGAAGTGTGAGAAACGTAAATTTTCTACAAAATAGAAACATATACTGAACGGGAGAAACACTGTTTCTCATGTAAGAAAGCCATCAATGTTAGAAGCAGGAGCGTCTAGCACTTTATTACCTTGAGAATGTTGCCAACTTGTGAAAGGAATACTTGTAATCTGAAAGTGTTTTGAAGTGTTAGAATGATTCAGTTTAGGAAAAACACTCTCTTCAGTTGAAATGTAGAAATACACATCTGATGGAACAGTAGCATGTGGTAGGAACAGGGATGTCTTGCACATCGTTTCTGTATGACAACTGAGTTACATTTTGATAGGAACACTGGCCACCTCTCAGCGTTTTCAACTGTGAGAAACATCACCATCGAGCCAAACAGCTCCATTGAAGTGAAAGAAGGTATTACAATTTTTTTGTAAGAAAACCATCAATGTTCAAAACAAGAAGGTCTAGCACTATGTTTCCCATTGCAAACTGAGTCACCTTTTGAAAGGAATACTACCTACCTCTCAGCGTATTCAAGTGTAAGGAACATCAACATTGTGAAAAAGAGCTCCATTCAAGTGAGGCAAAGAAGTAGGTTTTCTCTTGTAAGAAAATCATCAATGTTAGAAGCAGGAGAGTCTAGCATATTGTTTCCCATGGGGAATTGAGTTAATTTATGAAAAGAATAGTGCCTACCTCTCAAGGTTTAAAGAGGTGAGTAAGATCAATTTTGTGCCAAAGAGCTCCTTTCAAGTGAAGGGAAGGACGACGGTTTCTCTGTGAGAAAACCATCAATATTAGAAGCAGAAGAGCTCAGCACAATATTTCCCTGTGAAAACTGAATATATTTTGAAGGAATTACTGCCTACTTCTCCTGTTGTTCACGTGTGAGAATATACACTTTTGCGCCAAATAGTTCCATTCAAGAGAAAGGAAGAAGCATTGTATCGCTTGAAGAACACCATCAATTTTAGAAGCAGGAGTGTCTAGCAAATTTTTTTGTCTGTGAAAATGGAGTTAGGATGTGAAAGGATTTCTTGCTATCTGAAAGCTTCTTGAAGCGGGCAAATCATCCTCTGTATTAAAAATACCCACTTGAGACAGAATGTAGAAACAGAGGTATCTTATGAAACAGTACAATGTTAGAGACAGGTGTGTCTTCCACATTGTTTCCCTTTGTGAATTGAGTGAATTCAGGAAAAGAATACTTGCACTTCACAGGGTTTTCAAGTGTGAGAGACTTCCACTTTCTTTAAACTAACTCCCTTCCGGTGAATAGAAGAAGCTGTGTTTCTCTTGTAAGACACCAATCAATGTTTAAAGCACAAAGGTCTAGCACCTTTTTTCCCTGTGAGAATTGAGGTAACTTAGGAGAGGAATACTGCCTACATCTCAGAGTTGAAAAGGGTGAGGTACATCATCTTTAGTCGAATTATTTCCATTCAAGTGAATGGAAGAAGCACTGATCCTCTAGTAGAAAACTGTCACTGCTGGAAACAGGAAGGTCTAGCACATTGTTTCCCAATGAGAACTGAGTTAACTTTGATAGATATACTGTCTACTTCTCACATTTTCTAATCTGAGGAGCATCAACTTTATGCATAATAGCTCCATTCAGGTGAAAGGAAGAAGCACTGTATCTCTTGTAAGAATACCAGCAATTTTAGGATCAGCAGGGCCTAGCACATTGTTTCCTTGAGTGAATTGAGTTCACTTGTCAAAGGAATACTTGTGATCTGAAAGAGCTTTCAAGTGGGATAAACAACCTCTTTAGGAAAAATACCCTCTTCAGACGAAATGGAAAAGCACATGTATCTTATAGAAAAGTACAATGTAAGAGGCAGTAATGTCTTGCTCTTTGTATCCCTATGAGAACTGAGGTACCGTTCGAAAGGTACCTACCTGTGATGGTTTTTATGTGCGTTGAACATTCCCTTTGCTGCAAATAGCTCCAATAAGTGTTTGAAGGAATGACTTTTTGTCTTGTAAGAAAACCATCAATCTTAGATGCAGGAGTGTGTTGCACATTGTTTCCCTATGAGAATTGAGTTACCTATTAAAAGGAATACTACCAACCTCTCATGGTTTCCAAGTGTGAGGAACATAAACTTTCTGCAAAATAGCTCCTTTCAAGTGCATGGAAGGAGCACTGTTTCTCTTGTAAAAATCCGTGAATGTGGAAGATAGAGGGTCAATCACTTTTTTTTTCTTGTGAGCATTGAGCTACCTTTTGAAGGCAATACTGTCTACCTCTCAGGGTTTTCAAGTGTGAGGAACATCAACACTGTGCAAAATAGCTGCATTCAAGTGAATGGATGAAGCACTATATGTCTTGTAAGGTATCTATCAATGTTAGAAGCAGGAGGCCTAGCACATTGTTTCTATTGAGAATTGAGTTTATTTATGAAGTGAATACTGGCAATCTCTCAGGGTTTTCGTTTACAAAGCATCACTTTTGTGCAAAATAGCCCCAATCTTGTGAATAGAAGAAGCATTCTGTCTCTTGGAAGTAAACCATGATGTCAGAAACTGGAGGGTCCTGCACATTGTTTCCCTGTGAGAATTTAGGTACCTTTTGAAAGTTAATCTTCCTATGTCTCTGCATTGTAAACTGTTGGAACATAACGTTTGTGCAAAATAGCTCCATTCTAGTGAAGGGAAGAAGCACAGTATCACTTGTAATAAAACCATCAATGTTAGAAGCCATATGGTCTAGTACATTGTTTACTGTGTGAACTGAGTTAGCTTGTGAATGAAATACTCACGATCTGAGAGCATTTTGAAGTGGGAGAATCATTCACGTTAGGAAAAATATACACTTCAAAAGAAATGGAAACACATGTATCTTATGGAACAATACAATCTGTGTTTGAGGAAGTAGTGTCTTGCACATTGTTTCCCTATGAGAACTGAATTACATTTTGATAGATGTACTGCCTATATCTCAGGGTTTACAAGTGGGAGGAATATCACCTTTGTGCATAAGAGCTCCATTCAAGTGAATGGAAGAAGCACAGTAGCTTTTGGATGAAAAGCATCCATGTTAGAAGCACAATGGTATAGCACACTGTTTTCCTGTGAGAATTGAATATTCATGTGGAAGGATTATTGCCTACATGTCAGGGTTTTAAAATGTTAGAAACATCAACTTTGTGCAAAATAGTTTCTTCAAGTGAATTGTAGAAGCACTGCTTCTCTTGTATGAAAATGATACCTATTAGAAGCAGCAGAGTCTCACAGTGTTTCTGTGCTAGTATAGAGTTAGTTTGTGAAAGGAATACTTGACCTCTGAAAGTGTTTTGAAGTGAGAGAATCTTCCACTTTAAGAAACATACTCTCTTCGGACAAAATGGAGAAACACATATGTTTGAAGGAACAATACAATCTCTGGTACAGGTAGGAGTTTCCTGCACATTGTTATCCTCTGGGAATTGAGTTACCTTTTGAAAGTAATGCAGTTAACCTCTCAGGGATGTCAAACGTGAGGAACATCACTTTTGCGCAAAAGAGCTCCATTCCAGTGAATGGAAGAAGCACTGTTTGTCTTCTACAAAATCCATCAATGTTAAAGTAGGAGTGTCTTGCCCTTTGTTTCCCTTTGAGAATTCAGGTACCTTTTGATAGGAATACTGACTAACTCTCAGACGTTTCAAGCTTGATGAACATCACCTTTCTTCAAAATTGCTCCATTAAAGTGAGTGGGAAAAGGACGTTTTGCCTGGTAAGAAAACAATCAATTTTAGACGTAGGAGTGTGTTGCAAATTGTTCCCCATGAGATTTGAGTTACCTATTCATAGGAATACTGCCTACCTCTCAAGGTTTTGAAGTGTGAGAAACGTAAATTTTCTACAAAATAGAAACATATACTGAACGGGAGAAACACTGTTTCTCATGTAAGAAAGCCATCAATGTTAGAAGCAGGAGCGTCTAGCACTTTATTACCTTGAGAATGTTGCCAACTTGTGAAAGGAATACTTGTAATCTGAAAGTGTTTTGAAGTGTTAGAATGATTCAGTTTAGGAAAAACACTCTCTTCAGTTGAAATGTAGAAATACACATCTGATGGAACAGTAGCATGTGGTAGGAACAGGGATGTCTTGCACATCGTTTCTGTATGACAACTGAGTTACATTTTGATAGGAACACTGGCCACCTCTCAGCGTTTTCAACTGTGAGAAACATCACCATCGAGCCAAACAGCTCCATTGAAGTGAAAGAAGGTATTACAATTTTTTTGTAAGAAAACCATCAATGTTCAAAACAAGAAGGTCTAGCACTATGTTTCCCATTGCGATCTGAGTCACCTTTTGAAAGGAATACTACCTACCTCTCAGCGTATTCAAGTGTAAGGAACATCAACATTGTGAAAAAGAGCTCCATTCAAGTGAGGCAAAGAAGTAGGTTTTCTCTTGTAAGAAAATCATCAATGTTAGAAGCAGGAGAGTCTAGCATATTGTTTCCCATGGGGAATTGAGTTAATTTATGAAAAGAATAGTGCCTACCTCTCAAGGTTTAAAGAGGTGAGTAAGATCAATTTTGTGCCAAAGAGCTCCTTTCAAGTGAAGGGAAGGACGACGGTTTCTCTGTGAGAAAACCATCAATATTAGAAGCAGAAGAGCTCAGCACAATATTTCCCTGTGAAAACTGAATATATTTTGAAGGAATTACTGCCTACTTCTCCTGTTGTTCACGTGTGAGAATATACACTTTTGCGCCAAATAGTTCCATTCAAGAGAAAGGAAGAAGCATTGTATCGCTTGAAGAACACCATCAATTTTAGAAGCAGGAGTGTCTAGCAATTTTTTTTGTCTGTGAAAATGGAGTTAGGATGTGAAAGGATTTCTTGCTATCTGAAAGCTTCTTGAAGCGGGCAAATCATCCTCTGTATTAAAAATACCCACTTGAGACAGAATGTAGAAACAGAGGTATCTTATGAAACAGTACAATGTTAGAGACAGGTGTGTCTTCCACATTGTTTCCCTTTGTGAATTGAGTGAATTCAGGAAAAGAATACTTGCACTTCACAGGGTTTTCAAGTGTGAGAGACTTCCACTTTCTTTAAACTAACTCCCTTCCGGTGAATAGAAGAAGCTGTGTTTCTCTTGTAAGACACCAATCAATGTTTAAAGCACAAAGGTCTAGCACCTTTTTTCCCTGTGAGAATTGAGGTAACTTAGGAGAGGAATACTGCCTACATCTCAGAGTTGAAAAGGGTGAGGTACATCATCTTTAGTCGAATTATTTCCATTCAAGTGAATGGAAGAAGCACTGATCCTCTAGTAGAAAACTGTCACTGCTGGAAACAGGAAGGTCTAGCACATTGTTTCCCAATGAGAACTGAGTTAACTTTGATAGATATACTGTCTACTTCTCACATTTTCTAATCTGAGGAGCATCAACTTTATGCATAATAGCTCCATTCAGGTGAAAGGAAGAAGCACTGTATCTCTTGTAAGAATACCAGCAATTTTAGGATCAGCAGGGCCTAGCACATTGTTTCCTTGAGTGAATTGAGTTCACTTGTCAAAGGAATACTTGTGATCTGAAAGAGCTTTCAAGTGGGATAAACAACCTCTTTAGGAAAAATACCCTCTTCAGACGAAATGGAAAAGCACATGTATCTTATAGAAAAGTACAATGTAAGAGGCAGTAATGTCTTGCTCTTTGTATCCCTATGAGAACTGAGGTACCGTTCGAAAGGTACCTACCTGTGATGGTTTTAATGTGCGTTGAACATTCCCTTTGCTGCAAATAGCTCCAATAAGTGTTTGAAGGAATGACTTTTTGTCTTGTAAGAAAACCATCAATCTTAGATGCAGGAGTGTGTTGCACATTGTTTCCCTATGAGAATTGAGTTACCTATTAAAAGGAATACTACCAACCTCTCATGGTTTCCAAGTGTGAGGAACATAAACTTTCTGCAAAATAGCTCCTTTCAAGTGCATGGAAGGAGCACTGTTTCTCTTGTAAAAATCCGTGAATGTGGAAGATAGAGGGTCAATCACTTTTTTTTTTCTTGTGAGCATTGAGCTACCTTTTGAAGGCAATACTGTCTACCTCTCAGGGTTTTCAAGTGTGAGGAACATCAACACTGTGCAAAATAGCTGCATTCAAGTGAATGGATGAAGCACTATATGTCTTGTAAGGTATCCATCAATGTTAGAAGCAGGAGGCCTAGCACATTGTTTCTATTGAGAATTGAGTTTATTTATGAAGTGAATACTGGCAATCTCTCAGGGTTTTCGTTTACAAAGCATCATTTTTGTGCAAAATAGCCCCAATCTTGTGAATAGAAGAAGCATTCTGTCTCTTGGAAGTAAACCATGATGTCAGAAACTGGAGGGTCCTGCACATTGTTTCCCTGTGAGAATTTAGGTACCTTTTGAAAGTTAATCTTCCTATGTCTCTGCATTGTAAACTGTTGGAACATAACGTTTGTGCAAAATAGCTCCATTCTAGTGAAGGGAAGAAGCACAGTATCACTTGTAATAAAACCATCAATGTTAGAAGCCATATGGTCTAGTACATTGTTTACTGTGTGAACTGAGTTAGCTTGTGAATGAAATACTCACGATCTGAGAGCATTTTGAAGTGGGAGAATCATTCACGTTAGGAAAAATATACACTTCAAAAGAAATGGAAACACATGTATCTTATGGAACAATACAATCTGTGTTTGAGGAAGTAGTGTCTTGCACATTGTTTCCCTATGAGAACTGAATTACATTTTGATAGATGTACTGCCTATATCTCAGGGTTTACAAGTGGGAGGAATATCACCTTTGTGCATAAGAGCTCCATTCAAGTGAATGGAAGAAGCACAGTAGCTTTTGGATGAAAAGCATCCATGTTAGAAGCACAATGGTATAGCACACTGTTTTCCTGTGAGAATTGAATATTCATGTGGAAGGATTATTGCCTACATGTCAGGGTTTTAAAATGTTAGAAACATCAACTTTGTGCAAAATAGTTTCTTCAAGTGAATTGTAGAAGCACTGCTTCTCTTGTATGAAAATGATACCTATTAGAAGCAGCAGAGTCTCACAGTGTTTCTGTGCTAGTATAGAGTTAGTTTGTGAAAGGAATACTTGACCTCTGAAAGTGTTTTGAAGTGAGAGAATCTTCCACTTTAAGAAACATACTCTCTTCGGACAAAATGGAGAAACACATATGTTTGAAGGAACAATACAATCTCTGGTACAGGTAGGAGTTTCCTGCACATTGTTATCCTCTGGGAATTGAGTTACCTTTTGAAAGTAATGCAGTTAACCTCTCAGGGATGTCAAACGTAAGGAACATCACTTTTGCGCAAAAGAGCTCCATTCCAGTGAATGGAAGAAGCACTGTTTGTCTTCTACAAAATCCATCAATGTTAAAGTAGGAGTGTCTTGCCCTTTGTTTCCCTTTGAGAATTCAGGTACCTTTTGATAGGAATACTGACTAACTCTCAGACGTTTCAAGCTTGATGAACATCACCTTTCTTCAAAATTGCTCCATTAAAGTGAGTGGGAAAAGGACGTTTTGCCTGGTAAGAAAACAATCAATTTTAGACGTAGGAGTGTGTTGCAAATTGTTCCCCATGAGATTTGAGTTACCTATTCATAGGAATACTGCCTACCTCTCAAGGTTTTGAAGTGTGAGAAACGTAAATTTTCTACAAAATAGAAACATATACTGAACGGGAGAAACACTGTTTCTCATGTAAGAAAGCCATCAATGTTAGAAGCAGGAGCGTCTAGCACTTTATTACCTTGAGAATGTTGCCAACTTGTGAAAGGAATACTTGTAATCTGAAAGTGTTTTGAAGTGTTAGAATGATTCAGTTTAGGAAAAACACTCTCTTCAGTTGAAATGTAGAAATACACATCTGATGGAACAGTAGCATGTGGTAGGAACAGGGATGTCTTGCACATCGTTTCTGTATGACAACTGAGTTACATTTTGATAGGAACACTGGCCACCTCTCAGCGTTTTCAACTGTGAGAAACATCACCATCGAGCCAAACAGCTCCATTGAAGTGAAAGAAGGTATTACAATTTTTTTGTAAGAAAACCATCAATGTTCAAAACAAGAAGGTCTAGCACTATGTTTCCCATTGCAAACTGAGTCACCTTTTGAAAGGAATACTACCTACCTCTCAGCGTATTCAAGTGTAAGGAACATCAACATTGTGAAAAAGAGCTCCATTCAAGTGAGGCAAAGAAGTAGGTTTTCTCTTGTAAGAAAATCATCAATGTTAGAAGCAGGAGAGTCTAGCATATTGTTTCCCATGGGGAATTGAGTTAATTTATGAAAAGAATAGTGCCTACCTCTCAAGGTTTAAAGAGGTGAGTAAGATCAATTTTGTGCCAAAGAGCTCCTTTCAAGTGAAGGGAAGGACGACGGTTTCTCTGTGAGAAAACCATCAATATTAGAAGCAGAAGAGCTCAGCACAATATTTCCCTGTGAAAACTGAATATATTTTGAAGGAATTACTGCCTACTTCTCCTGTTGTTCACGTGTGAGAATATACACTTTTGCGCCAAATAGTTCCATTCAAGAGAAAGGAAGAAGCATTGTATCGCTTGAAGAACACCATCAATTTTAGAAGCAGGAGTGTCTAGCAAATTTTTTTGTCTGTGAAAATGGAGTTAGGATGTGAAAGGATTTCTTGCTATCTGAAAGCTTCTTGAAGCGGGCAAATCATCCTCTGTATTAAAAATACCCACTTGAGACAGAATGTAGAAACAGAGGTATCTTATGAAACAGTACAATGTTAGAGACAGGTGTGTCTTCCACATTGTTTCCCTTTGTGAATTGAGTGAATTCAGGAAAAGAATACTTGCACTTCACAGGGTTTTCAAGTGTGAGAGACTTCCACTTTCTTTAAACTAACTCCCTTCCGGTGAATAGAAGAAGCTGTGTTTCTCTTGTAAGACACCAATCAATGTTTAAAGCACAAAGGTCTAGCACCTTTTTTCCCTGTGAGAATTGAGGTAACTTAGGAGAGGAATACTGCCTACATCTCAGAGTTGAAAAGGGTGAGGTACATCATCTTTAGTCGAATTATTTCTATTCAAGTGAATGGAAGAAGCACTGATCCTCTAGTAGAAAACTGTCACTGCTGGAAACAGGACGGTCTAGCACATTGTTTCCCAATGAGAACTGAGTTAACTTTGATAGATATACTGTCTACTTCTCACATTTTCTAATCTGAGGAGCATCAACTTTATGCATAATAGCTCCATTCAGGTGAAAGGAAGAAGCACTGTATCTCTTGTAAGAATACCAGCAATTTTAGGATCAGCAGGGCCTAGCACATTGTTTCCTTGAGTGAATTGAGTTCACTTGTCAAAGGAATACTTGTGATCTGAAAGAGCTTTCAAGTGGGATAAACAACCTCTTTAGGAAAAATACCCTCTTCAGACGAAATGGAAAAGCACATGTATCTTATAGAAAAGTACAATGTAAGAGGCAGTAATGTCTTGCTCTTTGTATCCCTATGAGAACTGAGGTACCGTTCGAAAGGTACCTACCTGTGATGGTTTTTATGTGCGTTGAACATTCCCTTTGCTGCAAATAGCTCCAATAAGTGTTTGAAGGAATGACTTTTTGTCTTGTAAGAAAACCATCAATCTTAGATGCAGGAGTGTGTTGCACATTGTTTCCCTATGAGAATTGAGTTACCTATTAAAAGGAATACTACCAACCTCTCATGGTTTCCAAGTGTGAGGAACATAAACTTTCTGCAAAATAGCTCCTTTCAAGTGCATGGAAGGAGCACTGTTTCTCTTGTAAAAATCCGTGAATGTGGAAGATAGAGGGTCAATCACTTTTTTTTTTCTTGTGAGCATTGAGCTACCTTTTGAAGGCAATACTGTCTACCTCTCAGGGTTTTCAAGTGTGAGGAACATCAACACTGTGCAAAATAGCTGCATTCAAGTGAATGGATGAAGCACTATATGTCTTGTAAGGTATCCATCAATGTTAGAAGCAGGAGGCCTAGCACATTGTTTCTATTGAGAATTGAGTTTATTTATGAAGTGAATACTGGCAATCTCTCAGGGTTTTCGTTTACAAAGCATCACTTTTGTGCAAAATAGCCCCAATCTTGTGAATAGAAGAAGCATTCTGTCTCTTGGAAGTAAACCATGATGTCAGAAACTGGAGGGTCCTGCACATTGTTTCCCTGTGAGAATTTAGGTACCTTTTGAAAGTTAATCTTCCTATGTCTCTGCATTGTAAACTGTTGGAACATAACGTTTGTGCAAAATAGCTCCATTCTAGTGAAGGGAAGAAGCACAGTATCACTTGTAATAAAACCATCAATGTTAGAAGCCATATGGTCTAGTACATTGTTTACTGTGTGAACTGAGTTAGCTTGTGAATGAAATACTCACGATCTGAGAGCATTTTGAAGTGGGAGAATCATTCACGTTAGGAAAAATATACACTTCAAAAGAAATGGAAACACATGTATCTTATGGAACAATACAATCTGTGTTTGAGGAAGTAGTGTCTTGCACATTGTTTCCCTATGAGAACTGAATTACATTTTGATAGATGTACTGCCTATATCTCAGGGTTTACAAGTGGGAGGAATATCACCTTTGTGCATAAGAGCTCCATTCAAGTGAATGGAAGAAGCACAGTAGCTTTTGGATGAAAAGCATCCATGTTAGAAGCACAATGGTATAGCACACTGTTTTCCTGTGAGAATTGAATATTCATGTGGAAGGATTATTGCCTACATGTCAGGGTTTTAAAATGTTAGAAACATCAACTTTGTGCAAAATAGTTTCTTCAAGTGAATTGTAGAAGCACTGCTTCTCTTGTATGAAAATGATACCTATTAGAAGCAGCAGAGTCTCACAGTGTTTCTGTGCTAGTATAGAGTTAGTTTGTGAAAGGAATACTTGACCTCTGAAAGTGTTTTGAAGTGAGAGAATCTTCCACTTTAAGAAACATACTCTCTTCGGACAAAATGGAGAAACACATATGTTTGAAGGAACAATACAATCTCTGGTACAGGTAGGAGTTTCCTGCACATTGTTATCCTCTGGGAATTGAGTTACCTTTTGAAAGTAATGCAGTTAACCTCTCAGGGATGTCAAACGTGAGGAACATCACTTTTGCGCAAAAGAGCTCCATTCCAGTGAATGGAAGAAGCACTGTTTGTCTTCTACAAAATCCATCAATGTTAAAGTAGGAGTGTCTTGCCCTTTGTTTCCCTTTGAGAATTCAGGTACCTTTTGATAGGAATACTGACTAACTCTCAGACGTTTCAAGCTTGATGAACATCACCTTTCTTCAAAATTGCTCCATTAAAGTGAGTGGGAAAAGGACGTTTTGCCTGGTAAGAAAACAATCAATTTTAGACGTAGGAGTGTGTTGCAAATTGTTCCCCATGAGATTTGAGTTACCTATTCATAGGAATACTGCCTACCTCTCAAGGTTTTGAAGTGTGAGAAACGTAAATTTTCTACAAAATAGAAACATATACTGAACGGGAGAAACACTGTTTCTCATGTAAGAAAGCCATCAATGTTAGAAGCAGGAGCGTCTAGCACTTTATTACCTTGAGAATGTTGCCAACTTGTGAAAGGAATACTTGTAATCTGAAAGTGTTTTGAAGTGTTAGAATGATTCAGTTTAGGAAAAACACTCTCTTCAGTTGAAATGTAGAAATACACATCTGATGGAACAGTAGCATGTGGTAGGAACAGGGATGTCTTGCACATCGTTTCTGTATGACAACTGAGTTACATTTTGATAGGAACACTGGCCACCTCTCAGCGTTTTCAACTGTGAGAAACATCACCATCGAGCCAAACAGCTCCATTGAAGTGAAAGAAGGTATTACAATTTTTTTGTAAGAAAACCATCAATGTTCAAAACAAGAAGGTCTAGCACTATGTTTCCCATTGCAAACTGAGTCACCTTTTGAAAGGAATACTACCTACCTCTCAGCGTATTCAAGTGTAAGGAACATCAACATTGTGAAAAAGAGCTCCATTCAAGTGAGGCAAAGAAGTAGGTTTTCTCTTGTAAGAAAATCATCAATGTTAGAAGCAGGAGAGTCTAGCATATTGTTTCCCATGGGGAATTGAGTTAATTTATGAAAAGAATAGTGCCTACCTCTCAAGGTTTAAAGAGGTGAGTAAGATCAATTTTGTGCCAAAGAGCTCCTTTCAAGTGAAGGGAAGGACGACGGTTTCTCTGTGAGAAAACCATCAATATTAGAAGCAGAAGAGCTCAGCACAATATTTCCCTGTGAAAACTGAATATATTTTGAAGGAATTACTGCCTACTTCTCCTGTTGTTCACGTGTGAGAATATACACTTTTGCGCCAAATAGTTCCATTCAAGAGAAAGGAAGAAGCATTGTATCGCTTGAAGAACACCATCAATTTTAGAAGCAGGAGTGTCTAGCAAATTTTTTTGTCTGTGAAAATGGAGTTAGGATGTGAAAGGATTTCTTGCTATCTGAAAGCTTCTTGAAGCGGGCAAATCATCCTCTGTATTAAAAATACCCACTTGAGACAGAATGTAGAAACAGAGGTATCTTATGAAACAGTACAATGTTAGAGACAGGTGTGTCTTCCACATTGTTTCCCTTTGTGAATTGAGTGAATTCAGGAAAAGAATACTTGCACTTCACAGGGTTTTCAAGTGTGAGAGACTTCCACTTTCTTTAAACTAACTCCCTTCCGGTGAATAGAAGAAGCTGTGTTTCTCTTGTAAGACACCAATCAATGTTTAAAGCACAAAGGTCTAGCACCTTTTTTCCCTGTGAGAATTGAGGTAACTTAGGAGAGGAATACTGCCTACATCTCAGAGTTGAAAAGGGTGAGGTACATCATCTTTAGTCGAATTATTTCCATTCAAGTGAATGGAAGAAGCACTGATCCTCTAGTAGAAAACTGTCACTGCTGGAAACAGGAAGGTCTAGCACATTGTTTCCCAATGAGAACTGAGTTAACTTTGATAGATATACTGTCTACTTCTCACATTTTCTAATCTGAGGAGCATCAACTTTATGCATAATAGCTCCATTCAGGTGAAAGGAAGAAGCACTGTATCTCTTGTAAGAATACCAGCAATTTTAGGATCAGCAGGGCCTAGCACATTGTTTCCTTGAGTGAATTGAGTTCACTTGTCAAAGGAATACTTGTGATCTGAAAGAGCTTTCAAGTGGGATAAACAACCTCTTTAGGAAAAATACCCTCTTCAGACGAAATGGAAAAGCACATGTATCTTATAGAAAAGTACAATGTAAGAGGCAGTAATGTCTTGCTCTTTGTATCCCTATGAGAACTGAGGTACCGTTCGAAAGGTACCTACCTGTGATGGTTTTAATGTGCGTTGAACATTCCCTTTGCTGCAAATAGCTCCAATAAGTGTTTGAAGGAATGACTTTTTGTCTTGTAAGAAAACCATCAATCTTAGATGCAGGAGTGTGTTGCACATTGTTTCCCTATGAGAATTGAGTTACCTATTAAAAGGAATACTACCAACCTCTCATGGTTTCCAAGTGTGAGGAACATAAACTTTCTGCAAAATAGCTCCTTTCAAGTGCATGGAAGGAGCACTGTTTCTCTTGTAAAAATCCGTGAATGTGGAAGATAGAGGGTCAATCACTTTTTTTTTCTTGTGAGCATTGAGCTACCTTTTGAAGGCAATACTGTCTACCTCTCAGGGTTTTCAAGTGTGAGGAACATCAACACTGTGCAAAATAGCTGCATTCAAGTGAATGGATGAAGCACTATATGTCTTGTAAGGTATCCATCAATGTTAGAAGCAGGAGGCCTAGCACATTGTTTCTATTGAGAATTGAGTTTATTTATGAAGTGAATACTGGCAATCTCTCAGGGTTTTCGTTTACAAAGCATCACTTTTGTGCAAAATAGCCCCAATCTTGTGAATAGAAGAAGCATTCTGTCTCTTGGAAGTAAACCATGATGTCAGAAACTGGAGGGTCCTGCACATTGTTTCCCTGTGAGAATTTAGGTACCTTTTGAAAGTTAATCTTCCTATGTCTCTGCATTGTAAACTGTTGGAACATAACGTTTGTGCAAAATAGCTCCATTCTAGTGAAGGGAAGAAGCACAGTATCACTTGTAATAAAACCATCAATGTTAGAAGCCATATGGTCTAGTACATTGTTTACTGTGTGAACTGAGTTAGCTTGTGAATGAAATACTCACGATCTGAGAGCATTTTGAAGTGGGAGAATCATTCACGTTAGGAAAAATATACACTTCAAAAGAAATGGAAACACATGTATCTTATGGAACAATACAATCTGTGTTTGAGGAAGTAGTGTCTTGCACATTGTTTCCCTATGAGAACTGAATTACATTTTGATAGATGTACTGCCTATATCTCAGGGTTTACAAGTGGGAGGAATATCACCTTTGTGCATAAGAGCTCCATTCAAGTGAATGGAAGAAGCACAGTAGCTTTTGGATGAAAAGCATCCATGTTAGAAGCACAATGGTATAGCACACTGTTTTCCTGTGAGAATTGAATATTCATGTGGAAGGATTATTGCCTACATGTCAGGGTTTTAAAATGTTAGAAACATCAACTTTGTGCAAAATAGTTTCTTCAAGTGAATTGTAGAAGCACTGCTTCTCTTGTATGAAAATGATACCTATTAGAAGCAGCAGAGTCTCACAGTGTTTCTGTGCTAGTATAGAGTTAGTTTGTGAAAGGAATACTTGACCTCTGAAAGTGTTTTGAAGTGAGAGAATCTTCCACTTTAAGAAACATACTCTCTTCGGACAAAATGGAGAAACACATATGTTTGAAGGAACAATACAATCTCTGGTACAGGTAGGAGTTTCCTGCACATTGTTATCCTCTGGGAATTGAGTTACCTTTTGAAAGTAATGCAGTTAACCTCTCAGGGATGTCAAACGTGAGGAACATCACTTTTGCGCAAAAGAGCTCCATTCCAGTGAATGGAAGAAGCACTGTTTGTCTTCTACAAAATCCATCAATGTTAAAGTAGGAGTGTCTTGCCCTTTGTTTCCCTTTGAGAATTCAGGTACCTTTTGATAGGAATACTGACTAACTCTCAGACGTTTCAAGCTTGATGAACATCACCTTTCTTCAAAATTGCTCCATTAAAGTGAGTGGGAAAAGGACGTTTTGCCTGGTAAGAAAACAATCAATTTTAGACGTAGGAGTGTGTTGCAAATTGTTCCCCATGAGATTTGAGTTACCTATTCATAGGAATACTGCCTACCTCTCAAGGTTTTGAAGTGTGAGAAACGTAAATTTTCTACAAAATAGAAACATATACTGAACGGGAGAAACACTGTTTCTCATGTAAGAAAGCCATCAATGTTAGAAGCAGGAGCGTCTAGCACTTTATTACCTTGAGAATGTTGCCAACTTGTGAAAGGAATACTTGTAATCTGAAAGTGTTTTGAAGTGTTAGAATGATTCAGTTTAGGAAAAACACTCTCTTCAGTTGAAATGTAGAAATACACATCTGATGGAACAGTAGCATGTGGTAGGAACAGGGATGTCTTGCACATCGTTTCTGTATGACAACTGAGTTACATTTTGATAGGAACACTGGCCACCTCTCAGCGTTTTCAACTGTGAGAAACATCACCATCGAGCCAAACAGCTCCATTGAAGTGAAAGAAGGTATTACAATTTTTTTGTAAGAAAACCATCAATGTTCAAAACAAGAAGGTCTAGCACTATGTTTCCCATTGCGAACTGAGTCACCTTTTGAAAGGAATACTACCTACCTCTCAGCGTATTCAAGTGTAAGGAACATCAACATTGTGAAAAAGAGCTCCATTCAAGTGAGGCAAAGAAGTAGGTTTTCTCTTGTAAGAAAATCATCAATGTTAGAAGCAGGAGAGTCTAGCATATTGTTTCCCATGGGGAATTGAGTTAATTTATGAAAAGAATAGTGCCTACCTCTCAAGGTTTAAAGAGGTGAGTAAGATCAATTTTGTGCCAAAGAGCTCCTTTCAAGTGAAGGGAAGGACGACGGTTTCTCTGTGAGAAAACCATCAATATTAGAAGCAGAAGAGCTCAGCACAATATTTCCCTGTGAAAACTGAATATATTTTGAAGGAATTACTGCCTACTTCTCCTGTTGTTCACGTGTGAGAATATACACTTTTGCGCCAAATAGTTCCATTCAAGAGAAAGGAAGAAGCATTGTATCGCTTGAAGAACACCATCAATTTTAGAAGCAGGAGTGTCTAGCAATTTTTTTTGTCTGTGAAAATGGAGTTAGGATGTGAAAGGATTTCTTGCTATCTGAAAGCTTCTTGAAGCGGGCAAATCATCCTCTGTATTAAAAATACCCACTTGAGACAGAATGTAGAAACAGAGGTATCTTATGAAACAGTACAATGTTAGAGACAGGTGTGTCTTCCACATTGTTTCCCTTTGTGAATTGAGTGAATTCAGGAAAAGAATACTTGCACTTCACAGGGTTTTCAAGTGTGAGAGACTTCCACTTTCTTTAAACTAACTCCCTTCCGGTGAATAGAAGAAGCTGTGTTTCTCTTGTAAGACACCAATCAATGTTTAAAGCACAAAGGTCTAGCACCTTTTTTCCCTGTGAGAATTGAGGTAACTTAGGAGAGGAATACTGCCTACATCTCAGAGTTTAAAAGTGTGAGGTACATCATCTTTAGTCGAATTATTTCCATTCAAGTGAATGGAAGAAGCACTGATCCTCTAGTAGAAAACTGTCACTGCTGGAAACAGGAAGGTCTAGCACATTGCTTCCCAATGAGAACTGAGTTAACTTTGATAGATATACTGTCTACTTCTCACATTTTCTAATCTGAGGAGCATCAACTTTATGCATAATAGCTCCATTCAGGTGAAAGGAAGAAGCACTGTATCTCTTGTAAGAATACCAGCAATTTTAGGATCAGCAGGGCCTAGCACATTGTTTCCTTGAGTGAATTGAGTTCACTTGTCAAAGGAATACTTGTGATCTGAAAGAGCTTTCAAGTGGGATAAACAACCTCTTTAGGAAAAATACCCTCTTCAGACGAAATGGAAAAGCACATGTATCTTATAGAAAAGTACAATGTAAGAGGCAGTAATGTCTTGCTCTTTGTATCCCTATGAGAACTGAGGTACCGTTCGAAAGGTACCTACCTGTGATGGTTTTAATGTGCGTTGAACATTCCCTTTGCTGCAAATAGCTCCAATAAGTGTTTGAAGGAATGACTTTTTGTCTTGTAAGAAAACCATCAATCTTAGATGCAGGAGTGTGTTGCACATTGTTTCCCTATGAGAATTGAGTTACCTATTAAAAGGAATACTACCAACCTCTCATGGTTTCCAAGTGTGAGGAACATAAACTTTCTGCAAAATAGCTCCTTTCAAGTGCATGGAAGGAGCACTGTTTCTCTTGTAAAAATCCGTGAATGTGGAAGATAGAGGGTCAATCACTTTTTTTTTTCTTGTGAGCATTGAGCTACCTTTTGAAGGCAATACTGTCTACCTCTCAGGGTTTTCAAGTGTGAGGAACATCAACACTGTGCAAAATAGCTGCATTCAAGTGAATGGATGAAGCACTATATGTCTTGTAAGGTATCCATCAATGTTAGAAGCAGGAGGCCTAGCACATTGTTTCTATTGAGAATTGAGTTTATTTATGAAGTGAATACTGGCAATCTCTCAGGGTTTTCGTTTACAAAGCATCACTTTTGTGCAAAATAGCCCCAATCTTGTGAATAGAAGAAGCATTCTGTCTCTTGGAAGTAAACCATGATGTCAGAAACTGGAGGGTCCTGCACATTGTTTCCCTGTGAGAATTTAGGTACCTTTTGAAAGTTAATCTTCCTATGTCTCTGCATTGTAAACTGTTGGAACATAACGTTTGTGCAAAATAGCTCCATTCTAGTGAAGGGAAGAAGCACAGTATCACTTGTAATAAAACCATCAATGTTAGAAGCCATATGGTCTAGTACATTGTTTACTGTGTGAACTGAGTTAGCTTGTGAATGAAATACTCACGATCTGAGAGCATTTTGAAGTGGGAGAATCATTCACGTTAGGAAAAATATACACTTCAAAAGAAATGGAAACACATGTATCTTATGGAACAATACAATCTGTGTTTGAGGAAGTAGTGTCTTGCACATTGTTTCCCTATGAGAACTGAATTACATTTTGATAGATGTACTGCCTATATCTCAGGGTTTACAAGTGGGAGGAATATCACCTTTGTGCATAAGAGCTCCATTCAAGTGAATGGAAGAAGCACAGTAGCTTTTGGATGAAAAGCATCCATGTTAGAAGCACAATGGTATAGCACACTGTTTTCCTGTGAGAATTGAATATTCATGTGGAAGGATTATTGCCTACATGTCAGGGTTTTAAAATGTTAGAAACATCAACTTTGTGCAAAATAGTTTCTTCAAGTGAATTGTAGAAGCACTGCTTCTCTTGTATGAAAATGATACCTATTAGAAGCAGCAGAGTCTCACAGTGTTTCTGTGCTAGTATAGAGTTAGTTTGTGAAAGGAATACTTGACCTCTGAAAGTGTTTTGAAGTGAGAGAATCTTCCACTTTAAGAAACATACTCTCTTCGGACAAAATGGAGAAACACATATGTTTGAAGGAACAATACAATCTCTGGTACAGGTAGGAGTTTCCTGCACATTGTTATCCTCTGGGAATTGAGTTACCTTTTGAAAGTAATGCAGTTAACCTCTCAGGGATGTCAAACGTAAGGAACATCACTTTTGCGCAAAAGAGCTCCATTCCAGTGAATGGAAGAAGCACTGTTTGTCTTCTACAAAATCCATCAATGTTAAAGTAGGAGTGTCTTGCCCTTTGTTTCCCTTTGAGAATTCAGGTACCTTTTGATAGGAATACTGACTAACTCTCAGACGTTTCAAGCTTGATGAACATCACCTTTCTTCAAAATTGCTCCATTAAAGTGAGTGGGAAAAGGACGTTTTGCCTGGTAAGAAAACAATCAATTTTAGACGTAGGAGTGTGTTGCAAATTGTTCCCCATGAGATTTGAGTTACCTATTCATAGGAATACTGCCTACCTCTCAAGGTTTTGAAGTGTGAGAAACGTAAATTTTCTACAAAATAGAAACATATACTGAACGGGAGAAACACTGTTTCTCATGTAAGAAAGCCATCAATGTTAGAAGCAGGAGCGTCTAGCACTTTATTACCTTGAGAATGTTGCCAACTTGTGAAAGGAATACTTGTAATCTGAAAGTGTTTTGAAGTGTTAGAATGATTCAGTTTAGGAAAAACACTCTCTTCAGTTGAAATGTAGAAATACACATCTGATGGAACAGTAGCATGTGGTAGGAACAGGGATGTCTTGCACATCGTTTCTGTATGACAACTGAGTTACATTTTGATAGGAACACTGGCCACCTCTCAGCGTTTTCAACTGTGAGAAACATCACCATCGAGCCAAACAGCTCCATTGAAGTGAAAGAAGGTATTACAATTTTTTTGTAAGAAAACCATCAATGTTCAAAACAAGAAGGTCTAGCACTATGTTTCCCATTGCAAACTGAGTCACCTTTTGAAAGGAATACTACCTACCTCTCAGCGTATTCAAGTGTAAGGAACATCAACATTGTGAAAAAGAGCTCCATTCAAGTGAGGCAAAGAAGTAGGTTTTCTCTTGTAAGAAAATCATCAATGTTAGAAGCAGGAGAGTCTAGCATATTGTTTCCCATGGGGAATTGAGTTAATTTATGAAAAGAATAGTGCCTACCTCTCAAGGTTTAAAGAGGTGAGTAAGATCAATTTTGTGCCAAAGAGCTCCTTTCAAGTGAAGGGAAGGACGACGGTTTCTCTGTGAGAAAACCATCAATATTAGAAGCAGAAGAGCTCAGCACAATATTTCCCTGTGAAAACTGAATATATTTTGAAGGAATTACTGCCTACTTCTCCTGTTGTTCACGTGTGAGAATATACACTTTTGCGCCAAATAGTTCCATTCAAGAGAAAGGAAGAAGCATTGTATTGCTTGAAGAACACCATCAATTTTAGAAGCAGGAGTGTCTAGCAAATTTTTTTGTCTGTGAAAATGGAGTTAGGATGTGAAAGGATTTCTTGCTATCTGAAAGCTTCTTGAAGCGGGCAAATCATCCTCTGTATTAAAAATACCCACTTGAGACAGAATGTAGAAACAGAGGTATCTTATGAAACAGTACAATGTTAGAGACAGGTGTGTCTTCCACATTGTTTCCCTTTGTGAATTGAGTGAATTCAGGAAAAGAATACTTGCACTTCACAGGGTTTTCAAGTGTGAGAGACTTCCACTTTCTTTAAACTAACTCCCTTCCGGTGAATAGAAGAAGCTGTGTTTCTCTTGTAAGACACCAATCAATGTTTAAAGCACAAAGGTCTAGCACCTTTTTTCCCTGTGAGAATTGAGGTAACTTAGGAGAGGAATACTGCCTACATCTCAGAGTTGAAAAGGGTGAGGTACATCATCTTTAGTCGAATTATTTCTATTCAAGTGAATGGAAGAAGCACTGATCCTCTAGTAGAAAACTGTCACTGCTGGAAACAGGACGGTCTAGCACATTGTTTCCCAATGAGAACTGAGTTAACTTTGATAGATATACTGTCTACTTCTCACATTTTCTAATCTGAGGAGCATCAACTTTATGCATAATAGCTCCATTCAGGTGAAAGGAAGAAGCACTGTATCTCTTGTAAGAATACCAGCAATTTTAGGATCAGCAGGGCCTAGCACATTGTTTCCTTGAGTGAATTGAGTTCACTTGTCAAAGGAATACTTGTGATCTGAAAGAGCTTTCAAGTGGGATAAACAACCTCTTTAGGAAAAATACCCTCTTCAGACGAAATGGAAAAGCACATGTATCTTATAGAAAAGTACAATGTAAGAGGCAGTAATGTCTTGCTCTTTGTATCCCTATGAGAACTGAGGTACCGTTCGAAAGGTACCTACCTGTGATGGTTTTTATGTGCGTTGAACATTCCCTTTGCTGCAAATAGCTCCAATAAGTGTTTGAAGGAATGACTTTTTGTCTTGTAAGAAAACCATCAATCTTAGATGCAGGAGTGTGTTGCACATTGTTTCCCTATGAGAATTGAGTTACCTATTAAAAGGAATACTACCAACCTCTCATGGTTTCCAAGTGTGAGGAACATAAACTTTCTGCAAAATAGCTCCTTTCAAGTGCATGGAAGGAGCACTGTTTCTCTTGTAAAAATCCGTGAATGTGGAAGATAGAGGGTCAATCACTTTTTTTTTTCTTGTGAGCATTGAGCTACCTTTTGAAGGCAATACTGTCTACCTCTCAGGGTTTTCAAGTGTGAGGAACATCAACACTGTGCAAAATAGCTGCATTCAAGTGAATGGATGAAGCACTATATGTCTTGTAAGGTATCCATCAATGTTAGAAGCAGGAGGCCTAGCACATTGTTTCTATTGAGAATTGAGTTTATTTATGAAGTGAATACTGGCAATCTCTCAGGGTTTTCGTTTACAAAGCATCACTTTTGTGCAAAATAGCCCCAATCTTGTGAATAGAAGAAGCATTCTGTCTCTTGGAAGTAAACCATGATGTCAGAAACTGGAGGGTCCTGCACATTGTTTCCCTGTGAGAATTTAGGTACCTTTTGAAAGTTAATCTTCCTATGTCTCTGCATTGTAAACTGTTGGAACATAACGTTTGTGCAAAATAGCTCCATTCTAGTGAAGGGAAGAAGCACAGTATCACTTGTAATAAAACCATCAATGTTAGAAGCCATATGGTCTAGTACATTGTTTACTGTGTGAACTGAGTTAGCTTGTGAATGAAATACTCACGATCTGAGAGCATTTTGAAGTGGGAGAATCATTCACGTTAGGAAAAATATACACTTCAAAAGAAATGGAAACACATGTATCTTATGGAACAATACAATCTGTGTTTGAGGAAGTAGTGTCTTGCACATTGTTTCCCTATGAGAACTGAATTACATTTTGATAGATGTACTGCCTATATCTCAGGGTTTACAAGTGGGAGGAATATCACCTTTGTGCATAAGAGCTCCATTCAAGTGAATGGAAGAAGCACAGTAGCTTTTGGATGAAAAGCATCCATGTTAGAAGCACAATGGTATAGCACACTGTTTTCCTGTGAGAATTGAATATTCATGTGCAAGGATTATTGCCTACATGTCAGGGTTTTAAAATGTTAGAAACATCAACTTTGTGCAAAATAGTTTCTTCAAGTGAATTGTAGAAGCACTGCTTCTCTTGTATGAAAATGATACCTATTAGAAGCAGCAGAGTCTCACAGTGTTTCTGTGCTAGTATAGAGTTAGTTTGTGAAAGGAATACTTGACCTCTGAAAGTGTTTTGAAGTGAGAGAATCTTCCACTTTAAGAAACATACTCTCTTCGGACAAAATGGAGAAACACATATGTTTGAAGGAACAATACAATCTCTGGTACAGGTAGGAGTTTCCTGCACATTGTTATCCTCTGGGAATTGAGTTACCTTTTGAAAGTAATGCAGTTAACCTCTCAGGGATGTCAAACGTAAGGAACATCACTTTTGCGCAAAAGAGCTCCATTCCAGTGAATGGAAGAAGCACTGTTTGTCTTCTACAAAATCCATCAATGTTAAAGTAGGAGTGTCTTGCCCTTTGTTTCCCTTTGAGAATTCAGGTACCTTTTGATAGGAATACTGACTAACTCTCAGACGTTTCAAGCTTGATGAACATCACCTTTCTTCAAAATTGCTCCATTAAAGTGAGTGGGAAAAGGACGTTTTGCCTGGTAAGAAAACAATCAATTTTAGACGTAGGAGTGTGTTGCAAATTGTTCCCCATGAGATTTGAGTTACCTATTCATAGGAATACTGCCTACCTCTCAAGGTTTTGAAGTGTGAGAAACGTAAATTTTCTACAAAATAGAAACATATACTGAACGGGAGAAACACTGTTTCTCATGTAAGAAAGCCATCAATGTTAGAAGCAGGAGCGTCTAGCACTTTATTACCTTGAGAATGTTGCCAACTTGTGAAAGGAATACTTGTAATCTGAAAGTGTTTTGAAGTGTTAGAATGATTCAGTTTAGGAAAAACACTCTCTTCAGTTGAAATGTAGAAATACACATCTGATGGAACAGTAGCATGTGGTAGGAACAGGGATGTCTTGCACATCGTTTCTGTATGACAACTGAGTTACATTTTGATAGGAACACTGGCCACCTCTCAGCGTTTTCAACTGTGAGAAACATCACCATCGAGCCAAACAGCTCCATTGAAGTGAAAGAAGGTATTACAATTTTTTTGTAAGAAAACCATCAATGTTCAAAACAAGAAGGTCTAGCACTATGTTTCCCATTGCAAACTGAGTCACCTTTTGAAAGGAATACTACCTACCTCTCAGCGTATTCAAGTGTAAGGAACATCAACATTGTGAAAAAGAGCTCCATTCAAGTGAGGCAAAGAAGTAGGTTTTCTCTTGTAAGAAAATCATCAATGTTAGAAGCAGGAGAGTCTAGCATATTGTTTCCCATGGGGAATTGAGTTAATTTATGAAAAGAATAGTGCCTACCTCTCAAGGTTTAAAGAGGTGAGTAAGATCAATTTTGTGCCAAAGAGCTCCTTTCAAGTGAAGGGAAGGACGACGGTTTCTCTGTGAGAAAACCATCAATATTAGAAGCAGAAGAGCTCAGCACAATATTTCCCTGTGAAAACTGAATATATTTTGAAGGAATTACTGCCTACTTCTCCTGTTGTTCACGTGTGAGAATATACACTTTTGCGCCAAATAGTTCCATTCAAGAGAAAGGAAGAAGCATTGTATCGCTTGAAGAACACCATCAATTTTAGAAGCAGGAGTGTCTAGCAAATTTTTTTGTCTGTGAAAATGGAGTTAGGATGTGAAAGGATTTCTTGCTATCTGAAAGCTTCTTGAAGCGGGCAAATCATCCTCTGTATTAAAAATACCCACTTGAGACAGAATGTAGAAACAGAGGTATCTTATGAAACAGTACAATGTTAGAGACAGGTGTGTCTTCCACATTGTTTCCCTTTGTGAATTGAGTGAATTCAGGAAAAGAATACTTGCACTTCACAGGGTTTTCAAGTGTGAGAGACTTCCACTTTCTTTAAACTAACTCCCTTCCGGTGAATAGAAGAAGCTGTGTTTCTCTTGTAAGACACCAATCAATGTTTAAAGCACAAAGGTCTAGCACCTTTTTTCCCTGTGAGAATTGAGGTAACTTAGGAGAGGAATACTGCCTACATCTCAGAGTTGAAAAGGGTGAGGTACATCATCTTTAGTCGAATTATTTCTATTCAAGTGAATGGAAGAAGCACTGATCCTCTAGTAGAAAACTGTCACTGCTGGAAACAGGACGGTCTAGCACATTGTTTCCCAATGAGAACTGAGTTAACTTTGATAGATATACTGTCTACTTCTCACATTTTCTAATCTGAGGAGCATCAACTTTATGCATAATAGCTCCATTCAGGTGAAAGGAAGAAGCACTGTATCTCTTGTAAGAATACCAGCAATTTTAGGATCAGCAGGGCCTAGCACATTGTTTCCTTGAGTGAATTGAGTTCACTTGTCAAAGGAATACTTGTGATCTGAAAGAGCTTTCAAGTGGGATAAACAACCTCTTTAGGAAAAATACCCTCTTCAGACGAAATGGAAAAGCACATGTATCTTATAGAAAAGTACAATGTAAGAGGCAGTAATGTCTTGCTCTTTGTATCCCTATGAGAACTGAGGTACCGTTCGAAAGGTACCTACCTGTGATGGTTTTTATGTGCGTTGAACATTCCCTTTGCTGCAAATAGCTCCAATAAGTGTTTGAAGGAATGACTTTTTGTCTTGTAAGAAAACCATCAATCTTAGATGCAGGAGTGTGTTGCACATTGTTTCCCTATGAGAATTGAGTTACCTATTAAAAGGAATACTACCAACCTCTCATGGTTTCCAAGTGTGAGGAACATAAACTTTCTGCAAAATAGCTCCTTTCAAGTGCATGGAAGGAGCACTGTTTCTCTTGTAAAAATCCGTGAATGTGGAAGATAGAGGGTCAATCACTTTTTTTTTTCTTGTGAGCATTGAGCTACCTTTTGAAGGCAATACTGTCTACCTCTCAGGGTTTTCAAGTGTGAGGAACATCAACACTGTGCAAAATAGCTGCATTCAAGTGAATGGATGAAGCACTATATGTCTTGTAAGGTATCCATCAATGTTAGAAGCAGGAGGCCTAGCACATTGTTTCTATTGAGAATTGAGTTTATTTATGAAGTGAATACTGGCAATCTCTCAGGGTTTTCGTTTACAAAGCATCACTTTTGTGCAAAATAGCCCCAATCTTGTGAATAGAAGAAGCATTCTGTCTCTTGGAAGTAAACCATGATGTCAGAAACTGGAGGGTCCTGCACATTGTTTCCCTGTGAGAATTTAGGTACCTTTTGAAAGTTAATCTTCCTATGTCTCTGCATTGTAAACTGTTGGAACATAACGTTTGTGCAAAATAGCTCCATTCTAGTGAAGGGAAGAAGCACAGTATCACTTGTAATAAAACCATCAATGTTAGAAGCCATATGGTCTAGTACATTGTTTACTGTGTGAACTGAGTTAGCTTGTGAATGAAATACTCACGATCTGAGAGCATTTTGAAGTGGGAGAATCATTCACGTTAGGAAAAATATACACTTCAAAAGAAATGGAAACACATGTATCTTATGGAACAATACAATCTGTGTTTGAGGAAGTAGTGTCTTGCACATTGTTTCCCTATGAGAACTGAATTACATTTTGATAGATGTACTGCCTATATCTCAGGGTTTACAAGTGGGAGGAATATCACCTTTGTGCATAAGAGCTCCATTCAAGTGAATGGAAGAAGCACAGTAGCTTTTGGATGAAAAGCATCCATGTTAGAAGCACAATGGTATAGCACACTGTTTTCCTGTGAGAATTGAATATTCATGTGGAAGGATTATTGCCTACATGTCAGGGTTTTAAAATGTTAGAAACATCAACTTTGTGCAAAATAGTTTCTTCAAGTGAATTGTAGAAGCACTGCTTCTCTTGTATGAAAATGATACCTATTAGAAGCAGCAGAGTCTCACAGTGTTTCTGTGCTAGTATAGAGTTAGTTTGTGAAAGGAATACTTGACCTCTGAAAGTGTTTTGAAGTGAGAGAATCTTCCACTTTAAGAAACATACTCTCTTCGGACAAAATGGAGAAACACATATGTTTGAAGGAACAATACAATCTCTGGTACAGGTAGGAGTTTCCTGCACATTGTTATCCTCTGGGAATTGAGTTACCTTTTGAAAGTAATGCAGTTAACCTCTCAGGGATGTCAAACGTGAGGAACATCACTTTTGCGCAAAAGAGCTCCATTCCAGTGAATGGAAGAAGCACTGTTTGTCTTCTACAAAATCCATCAATGTTAAAGTAGGAGTGTCTTGCCCTTTGTTTCCCTTTGAGAATTCAGGTACCTTTTGATAGGAATACTGACTAACTCTCAGACGTTTCAAGCTTGATGAACATCACCTTTCTTCAAAATTGCTCCATTAAAGTGAGTGGGAAAAGGACGTTTTGCCTGGTAAGAAAACAATCAATTTTAGACGTAGGAGTGTGTTGCAAATTGTTCCCCATGAGATTTGAGTTACCTATTCATAGGAATACTGCCTACCTCTCAAGGTTTTGAAGTGTGAGAAACGTAAATTTTCTACAAAATAGAAACATATACTGAACGGGAGAAACACTGTTTCTCATGTAAGAAAGCCATCAATGTTAGAAGCAGGAGCGTCTAGCACTTTATTACCTTGAGAATGTTGCCAACTTGTGAAAGGAATACTTGTAATCTGAAAGTGTTTTGAAGTGTTAGAATGATTCAGTTTAGGAAAAACACTCTCTTCAGTTGAAATGTAGAAATACACATCTGATGGAACAGTAGCATGTGGTAGGAACAGGGATGTCTTGCACATCGTTTCTGTATGACAACTGAGTTACATTTTGATAGGAACACTGGCCACCTCTCAGCGTTTTCAACTGTGAGAAACATCACCATCGAGCCAAACAGCTCCATTGAAGTGAAAGAAGGTATTACAATTTTTTTGTAAGAAAACCATCAATGTTCAAAACAAGAAGGTCTAGCACTATGTTTCCCATTGCGAACTGAGTCACCTTTTGAAAGGAATACTACCTACCTCTCAGCGTATTCAAGTGTAAGGAACATCAACATTGTGAAAAAGAGCTCCATTCAAGTGAGGCAAAGAAGTAGGTTTTCTCTTGTAAGAAAATCATCAATGTTAGAAGCAGGAGAGTCTAGCATATTGTTTCCCATGGGGAATTGAGTTAATTTATGAAAAGAATAGTGCCTACCTCTCAAGGTTTAAAGAGGTGAGTAAGATCAATTTTGTGCCAAAGAGCTCCTTTCAAGTGAAGGGAAGGACGACGGTTTCTCTGTGAGAAAACCATCAATATTAGAAGCAGAAGAGCTCAGCACAATATTTCCCTGTGAAAACTGAATATATTTTGAAGGAATTACTGCCTACTTCTCCTGTTGTTCACGTGTGAGAATATACACTTTTGCGCCAAATAGTTCCATTCAAGAGAAAGGAAGAAGCATTGTATCGCTTGAAGAACACCATCAATTTTAGAAGCAGGAGTGTCTAGCAAATTTTTTTGTCTGTGAAAATGGAGTTAGGATGTGAAAGGATTTCTTGCTATCTGAAAGCTTCTTGAAGCGGGCAAATCATCCTCTGTATTAAAAATACCCACTTGAGACAGAATGTAGAAACAGAGGTATCTTATGAAACAGTACAATGTTAGAGACAGGTGTGTCTTCCACATTGTTTCCCTTTGTGAATTGAGTGAATTCAGGAAAAGAATACTTGCACTTCACAGGGTTTTCAAGTGTGAGAGACTTCCACTTTCTTTAAACTAACTCCCTTCCGGTGAATAGAAGAAGCTGTGTTTCTCTTGTAAGACACCAATCAATGTTTAAAGCACAAAGGTCTAGCACCTTTTTTCCCTGTGAGAATTGAGGTAACTTAGGAGAGGAATACTGCCTACATCTCAGAGTTGAAAAGGGTGAGGTACATCATCTTTAGTCGAATTATTTCCATTCAAGTGAATGGAAGAAGCACTGATCCTCTAGTAGAAAACTGTCACTGCTGGAAACAGGAAGGTCTAGCACATTGTTTCCCAATGAGAACTGAGTTAACTTTGATAGATATACTGTCTACTTCTCACATTTTCTAATCTGAGGAGCATCAACTTTATGCATAATAGCTCCATTCAGGTGAAAGGAAGAAGCACTGTATCTCTTGTAAGAATACCAGCAATTTTAGGATCAGCAGGGCCTAGCACATTGTTTCCTTGAGTGAATTGAGTTCACTTGTCAAAGGAATACTTGTGATCTGAAAGAGCTTTCAAGTGGGATAAACAACCTCTTTAGGAAAAATACCCTCTTCAGACGAAATGGAAAAGCACATGTATCTTATAGAAAAGTACAATGTAAGAGGCAGTAATGTCTTGCTCTTTGTATCCCTATGAGAACTGAGGTACCGTTCGAAAGGTACCTACCTGTGATGGTTTTAATGTGCGTTGAACATTCCCTTTGCTGCAAATAGCTCCAATAAGTGTTTGAAGGAATGACTTTTTGTCTTGTAAGAAAACCATCAATCTTAGATGCAGGAGTGTGTTGCACATTGTTTCCCTATGAGAATTGAGTTACCTATTAAAAGGAATACTACCAACCTCTCATGGTTTCCAAGTGTGAGGAACATAAACTTTCTGCAAAATAGCTCCTTTCAAGTGCATGGAAGGAGCACTGTTTCTCTTGTAAAAATCCGTGAATGTGGAAGATAGAGGGTCAATCACTTTTTTTTTCTTGTGAGCATTGAGCTACCTTTTGAAGGCAATACTGTCTACCTCTCAGGGTTTTCAAGTGTGAGGAACATCAACACTGTGCAAAATAGCTGCATTCAAGTGAATGGATGAAGCACTATATGTCTTGTAAGGTATCCATCAATGTTAGAAGCAGGAGGCCTAGCACATTGTTTCTATTGAGAATTGAGTTTATTTATGAAGTGAATACTGGCAATCTCTCAGGGTTTTCGTTTACAAAGCATCACTTTTGTGCAAAATAGCCCCAATCTTGTGAATAGAAGAAGCATTCTGTCTCTTGGAAGTAAACCATGATGTCAGAAACTGGAGGGTCCTGCACATTGTTTCCCTGTGAGAATTTAGGTACCTTTTGAAAGTTAATCTTCCTATGTCTCTGCATTGTAAACTGTTGGAACATAACGTTTGTGCAAAATAGCTCCATTCTAGTGAAGGGAAGAAGCACAGTATCACTTGTAATAAAACCATCAATGTTAGAAGCCATATGGTCTAGTACATTGTTTACTGTGTGAACTGAGTTAGCTTGTGAATGAAATACTCACGATCTGAGAGCATTTTGAAGTGGGAGAATCATTCACGTTAGGAAAAATATACACTTCAAAAGAAATGGAAACACATGTATCTTATGGAACAATACAATCTGTGTTTGAGGAAGTAGTGTCTTGCACATTGTTTCCCTATGAGAACTGAATTACATTTTGATAGATGTACTGCCTATATCTCAGGGTTTACAAGTGGGAGGAATATCACCTTTGTGCATAAGAGCTCCATTCAAGTGAATGGAAGAAGCACAGTAGCTTTTGGATGAAAAGCATCCATGTTAGAAGCACAATGGTATAGCACACTGTTTTCCTGTGAGAATTGAATATTCATGTGGAAGGATTATTGCCTACATGTCAGGGTTTTAAAATGTTAGAAACATCAACTTTGTGCAAAATAGTTTCTTCAAGTGAATTGTAGAAGCACTGCTTCTCTTGTATGAAAATGATACCTATTAGAAGCAGCAGAGTCTCACAGTGTTTCTGTGCTAGTATAGAGTTAGTTTGTGAAAGGAATACTTGACCTCTGAAAGTGTTTTGAAGTGAGAGAATCTTCCACTTTAAGAAACATACTCTCTTCGGACAAAATGGAGAAACACATATGTTTGAAGGAACAATACAATCTCTGGTACAGGTAGGAGTTTCCTGCACATTGTTATCCTCTGGGAATTGAGTTACCTTTTGAAAGTAATGCAGTTAACCTCTCAGGGATGTCAAACGTGAGGAACATCACTTTTGCGCAAAAGAGCTCCATTCCAGTGAATGGAAGAAGCACTGTTTGTCTTCTACAAAATCCATCAATGTTAAAGTAGGAGTGTCTTGCCCTTTGTTTCCCTTTGAGAATTCAGGTACCTTTTGATAGGAATACTGACTAACTCTCAGACGTTTCAAGCTTGATGAACATCACCTTTCTTCAAAATTGCTCCATTAAAGTGAGTGGGAAAAGGACGTTTTGCCTGGTAAGAAAACAATCAATTTTAGACGTAGGAGTGTGTTGCAAATTGTTCCCCATGAGATTTGAGTTACCTATTCATAGGAATACTGCCTACCTCTCAAGGTTTTGAAGTGTGAGAAACGTAAATTTTCTACAAAATAGAAACATATACTGAACGGGAGAAACACTGTTTCTCATGTAAGAAAGCCATCAATGTTAGAAGCAGGAGCGTCTAGCACTTTATTACCTTGAGAATGTTGCCAACTTGTGAAAGGAATACTTGTAATCTGAAAGTGTTTTGAAGTGTTAGAATGATTCAGTTTAGGAAAAACACTCTCTTCAGTTGAAATGTAGAAATACACATCTGATGGAACAGTAGCATGTGGTAGGAACAGGGATGTCTTGCACATCGTTTCTGTATGACAACTGAGTTACATTTTGATAGGAACACTGGCCACCTCTCAGCGTTTTCAACTGTGAGAAACATCACCATCGAGCCAAACAGCTCCATTGAAGTGAAAGAAGGTATTACAATTTTTTTGTAAGAAAACCATCAATGTTCAAAACAAGAAGGTCTAGCTCTATGTTTCCCATTGCGAACTGAGTCACCTTTTGAAAGGAATACTACCTACCTCTCAGCGTATTCAAGTGTAAGGAACATCAACATTGTGAAAAAGAGCTCCATTCAAGTGAGGCAAAGAAGTAGGTTTTCTCTTGTAAGAAAATCATCAATGTTAGAAGCAGGAGAGTCTAGCATATTGTTTCCCATGGGGAATTGAGTTAATTTATGAAAAGAATAGTGCCTACCTCTCAAGGTTTAAAGAGGTGAGTAAGATCAATTTTGTGCCAAAGAGCTCCTTTCAAGTGAAGGGAAGGACGACGGTTTCTCTGTGAGAAAACCATCAATATTAGAAGCAGAAGAGCTCAGCACAATATTTCCCTGTGAAAACTGAATATATTTTGAAGGAATTACTGCCTACTTCTCCTGTTGTTCACGTGTGAGAATATACACTTTTGCGCCAAATAGTTCCATTCAAGAGAAAGGAAGAAGCATTGTATCGCTTGAAGAACACCATCAATTTTAGAAGCAGGAGTGTCTAGCAATTTTTTTTGTCTGTGAAAATGGAGTTAGGATGTGAAAGGATTTCTTGCTATCTGAAAGCTTCTTGAAGCGGGCAAATCATCCTCTGTATTAAAAATACCCACTTGAGACAGAATGTAGAAACAGAGGTATCTTATGAAACAGTACAATGTTAGAGACAGGTGTGTCTTCCACATTGTTTCCCTTTGTGAATTGAGTGAATTCAGGAAAAGAATACTTGCACTTCACAGGGTTTTCAAGTGTGAGAGACTTCCACTTTCTTTAAACTAACTCCCTTCCGGTGAATAGAAGAAGCTGTGTTTCTCTTGTAAGACACCAATCAATGTTTAAAGCACAAAGGTCTAGCACCTTTTTTCCCTGTGAGAATTGAGGTAACTTAGGAGAGGAATACTGCCCACATCTCAGAGTTGAAAAGGGTGAGGTACATCATCTTTAGTCGAATTATTTCCATTCAAGTGAATGGAAGAAGCACTGATCCTCTAGTAGAAAACTGTCACTGCTGGAAACAGGAAGGTCTAGCACATTGTTTCCCAATGAGAACTGAGTTAACTTTGATAGATATACTGTCTACTTCTCACATTTTCTAATCTGAGGAGCATCAACTTTATGCATAATAGCTCCATTCAGGTGAAAGGAAGAAGCACTGTATCTCTTGTAAGAATACCAGCAATTTTAGGATCAGCAGGGCCTAGCACATTGTTTCCTTGAGTGAATTGAGTTCACTTGTCAAAGGAATACTTGTGATCTCAAAGAGCTTTCAAGTGGGATAAACAACCTCTTTAGGAAAAATACCCTCTTCAGACGAAATGGAAAAGCACATGTATCTTATAGAAAAGTACAATGTAAGAGGCAGTAATGTCTTGCTCTTTGTATCCCTATGAGAACTGAGGTACCGTTCGAAAGGTACCTACCTGTGATGGTTTTAATGTGCGTTGAACATTCCCTTTGCTGCAAATAGCTCCAATAAGTGTTTGAAGGAATGACTTTTTGTCTTGTAAGAAAACCATCAATCTTAGATGCAGGAGTGTGTTGCACATTGTTTCCCTATGAGAATTGAGTTACCTATTAAAAGGAATACTACCAACCTCTCATGGTTTCCAAGTGTGAGGAACATAAACTTTCTGCAAAATAGCTCCTTTCAAGTGCATGGAAGGAGCACTGTTTCTCTTGTAAAAATCCGTGAATGTGGAAGATAGAGGGTCAATCACTTTTTTTTTTCTTGTGAGCATTGAGCTACCTTTTGAAGGCAATACTGTCTACCTCTCAGGGTTTTCAAGTGTGAGGAACATCAACACTGTGCAAAATAGCTGCATTCAAGTGAATGGATGAAGCACTATATGTCTTGTAAGGTATCCATCAATGTTAGAAGCAGGAGGCCTAGCACATTGTTTCTATTGAGAATTGAGTTTATTTATGAAGTGAATACTGGCAATCTCTCAGGGTTTTCGTTTACAAAGCATCACTTTTGTGCAAAATAGCCCCAATCTTGTGAATAGAAGAAGCATTCTGTCTCTTGGAAGTAAACCATGATGTCAGAAACTGGAGGGTCCTGCACATTGTTTCCCTGTGAGAATTTAGGTACCTTTTGAAAGTTAATCTTCCTATGTCTCTGCATTGTAAACTGTTGGAACATAACGTTTGTGCAAAATAGCTCCATTCTAGTGAAGGGAAGAAGCACAGTATCACTTGTAATAAAACCATCAATGTTAGAAGCCATATGGTCTAGTACATTGTTTACTGTGTGAACTGAGTTAGCTTGTGAATGAAATACTCACGATCTGAGAGCATTTTGAAGTGGGAGAATCATTCACGTTAGGAAAAATATACACTTCAAAAGAAATGGAAACACATGTATCTTATGGAACAATACAATCTGTGTTTGAGGAAGTAGTGTCTTGCACATTGTTTCCCTATGAGAACTGAATTACATTTTGATAGATGTACTGCCTATATCTCAGGGTTTACAAGTGGGAGGAATATCACCTTTGTGCATAAGAGCTCCATTCAAGTGAATGGAAGAAGCACAGTAGCTTTTGGATGAAAAGCATCCATGTTAGAAGCACAATGGTATAGCACACTGTTTTCCTGTGAGAATTGAATATTCATGTGGAAGGATTATTGCCTACATGTCAGGGTTTTAAAATGTTAGAAACATCAACTTTGTGCAAAATAGTTTCTTCAAGTGAATTGTAGAAGCACTGCTTCTCTTGTATGAAAATGATACCTATTAGAAGCAGCAGAGTCTCACAGTGTTTCTGTGCTAGTATAGAGTTAGTTTGTGAAAGGAATACTTGACCTCTGAAAGTGTTTTGAAGTGAGAGAATCTTCCACTTTAAGAAACATACTCTCTTCGGACAAAATGGAGAAACACATATGTTTGAAGGAACAATACAATCTCTGGTACAGGTAGGAGTTTCCTGCACATTGTTATCCTCTGGGAATTGAGTTACCTTTTGAAAGTAATGCAGTTAACCTCTCAGGGATGTCAAACGTGAGGAACATCACTTTTGCGCAAAAGAGCTCCATTCCAGTGAATGGAAGAAGCACTGTTTGTCTTCTACAAAATCCATCAATGTTAAAGTAGGAGTGTCTTGCCCTTTGTTTCCCTTTGAGAATTCAGGTACCTTTTGATAGGAATACTGACTAACTCTCAGACGTTTCAAGCTTGATGAACATCACCTTTCTTCAAAATTGCTCCATTAAAGTGAGTGGGAAAAGGACGTTTTGCCTGGTAAGAAAACAATCAATTTTAGACGTAGGAGTGTGTTGCAAATTGTTCCCCATGAGATTTGAGTTACCTATTCATAGGAATACTGCCTACCTCTCAAGGTTTTGAAGTGTGAGAAACGTAAATTTTCTACAAAATAGAAACATATACTGAACGGGAGAAACACTGTTTCTCATGTAAGAAAGCCATCAATGTTAGAAGCAGGAGCGTCTAGCACTTTATTACCTTGAGAATGTTGCCAACTTGTGAAAGGAATACTTGTAATCTGAAAGTGTTTTGAAGTGTTAGAATGATTCAGTTTAGGAAAAACACTCTCTTCAGTTGAAATGTAGAAATACACATCTGATGGAACAGTAGCATGTGGTAGGAACAGGGATGTCTTGCACATCGTTTCTGTATGACAACTGAGTTACATTTTGATAGGAACACTGGCCACCTCTCAGCGTTTTCAACTGTGAGAAACATCACCATCGAGCCAAACAGCTCCATTGAAGTGAAAGAAGGTATTACAATTTTTTTGTAAGAAAACCATCAATGTTCAAAACAAGAAGGTCTAGCACTATGTTTCCCATTGCGAACTGAGTCACCTTTTGAAAGGAATACTACCTACCTCTCAGCGTATTCAAGTGTAAGGAACATCAACATTGTGAAAAAGAGCTCCATTCAAGTGAGGCAAAGAAGTAGGTTTTCTCTTGTAAGAAAATCATCAATGTTAGAAGCAGGAGAGTCTAGCATATTGTTTCCCATGGGGAATTGAGTTAATTTATGAAAAGAATAGTGCCTACCTCTCAAGGTTTAAAGAGGTGAGTAAGATCAATTTTGTGCCAAAGAGCTCCTTTCAAGTGAAGGGAAGGACGACGGTTTCTCTGTGAGAAAACCATCAATATTAGAAGCAGAAGAGCTCAGCACAATATTTCCCTGTGAAAACTGAATATATTTTGAAGGAATTACTGCCTACTTCTCCTGTTGTTCACGTGTGAGAATATACACTTTTGCGCCAAATAGTTCCATTCAAGAGAAAGGAAGAAGCATTGTATCGCTTGAAGAACACCATCAATTTTAGAAGCAGGAGTGTCTAGCAAATTTTTTTGTCTGTGAAAATGGAGTTAGGATGTGAAAGGATTTCTTGCTATCTGAAAGCTTCTTGAAGCGGGCAAATCATCCTCTGTATTAAAAATACCCACTTGAGACAGAATGTAGAAACAGAGGTATCTTATGAAACAGTACAATGTTAGAGACAGGTGTGTCTTCCACATTGTTTCCCTTTGTGAATTGAGTGAATTCAGGAAAAGAATACTTGCACTTCACAGGGTTTTCAAGTGTGAGAGACTTCCACTTTCTTTAAACTAACTCCCTTCCGGTGAATAGAAGAAGCTGTGTTTCTCTTGTAAGACACCAATCAATGTTTAAAGCACAAAGGTCTAGCACCTTTTTTCCCTGTGAGAATTGAGGTAACTTAGGAGAGGAATACTGCCTACATCTCAGAGTTGAAAAGGGTGAGGTACATCATCTTTAGTCGAATTATTTCCATTCAAGTGAATGGAAGAAGCACTGATCCTCTAGTAGAAAACTGTCACTGCTGGAAACAGGAAGGTCTAGCACATTGTTTCCCAATGAGAACTGAGTTAACTTTGATAGATATACTGTCTACTTCTCACATTTTCTAATCTGAGGAGCATCAACTTTATGCATAATAGCTCCATTCAGGTGAAAGGAAGAAGCACTGTATCTCTTGTAAGAATACCAGCAATTTTAGGATCAGCAGGGCCTAGCACATTGTTTCCTTGAGTGAATTGAGTTCACTTGTCAAAGGAATACTTGTGATCTGAAAGAGCTTTCAAGTGGGATAAACAACCTCTTTAGGAAAAATACCCTCTTCAGACGAAATGGAAAAGCACATGTATCTTATAGAAAAGTACAATGTAAGAGGCAGTAATGTCTTGCTCTTTGTATCCCTATGAGAACTGAGGTACCGTTCGAAAGGTACCTACCTGTGATGGTTTTAATGTGCGTTGAACATTCCCTTTGCTGCAAATAGCTCCAATAAGTGTTTGAAGGAATGACTTTTTGTCTTGTAAGAAAACCATCAATCTTAGATGCAGGAGTGTGTTGCACATTGTTTCCCTATGAGAATTGAGTTACCTATTAAAAGGAATACTACCAACCTCTCATGGTTTCCAAGTGTGAGGAACATAAACTTTCTGCAAAATAGCTCCTTTCAAGTGCATGGAAGGAGCACTGTTTCTCTTGTAAAAATCCGTGAATGTGGAAGATAGAGGGTCAATCACTTTTTTTTTCTTGTGAGCATTGAGCTACCTTTTGAAGGCAATACTGTCTACCTCTCAGGGTTTTCAAGTGTGAGGAACATCAACACTGTGCAAAATAGCTGCATTCAAGTGAATGGATGAAGCACTATATGTCTTGTAAGGTATCCATCAATGTTAGAAGCAGGAGGCCTAGCACATTGTTTCTATTGAGAATTGAGTTTATTTATGAAGTGAATACTGGCAATCTCTCAGGGTTTTCGTTTACAAAGCATCACTTTTGTGCAAAATAGCCCCAATCTTGTGAATAGAAGAAGCATTCTGTCTCTTGGAAGTAAACCATGATGTCAGAAACTGGAGGGTCCTGCACATTGTTTCCCTGTGAGAATTTAGGTACCTTTTGAAAGTTAATCTTCCTATGTCTCTGCATTGTAAACTGTTGGAACATAACGTTTGTGCAAAATAGCTCCATTCTAGTGAAGGGAAGAAGCACAGTATCACTTGTAATAAAACCATCAATGTTAGAAGCCATATGGTCTAGTACATTGTTTACTGTGTGAACTGAGTTAGCTTGTGAATGAAATACTCACGATCTGAGAGCATTTTGAAGTGGGAGAATCATTCACGTTAGGAAAAATATACACTTCAAAAGAAATGGAAACACATGTATCTTATGGAACAATACAATCTGTGTTTGAGGAAGTAGTGTCTTGCACATTGTTTCCCTATGAGAACTGAATTACATTTTGATAGATGTACTGCCTATATCTCAGGGTTTACAAGTGGGAGGAATATCACCTTTGTGCATAAGAGCTCCATTCAAGTGAATGGAAGAAGCACAGTAGCTTTTGGATGAAAAGCATCCATGTTAGAAGCACAATGGTATAGCACACTGTTTTCCTGTGAGAATTGAATATTCATGTGGAAGGATTATTGCCTACATGTCAGGGTTTTAAAATGTTAGAAACATCAACTTTGTGCAAAATAGTTTCTTCAAGTGAATTGTAGAAGCACTGCTTCTCTTGTATGAAAATGATACCTATTAGAAGCAGCAGAGTCTCACAGTGTTTCTGTGCTAGTATAGAGTTAGTTTGTGAAAGGAATACTTGACCTCTGAAAGTGTTTTGAAGTGAGAGAATCTTCCACTTTAAGAAACATACTCTCTTCGGACAAAATGGAGAAACACATATGTTTGAAGGAACAATACAATCTCTGGTACAGGTAGGAGTTTCCTGCACATTGTTATCCTCTGGGAATTGAGTTACCTTTTGAAAGTAATGCAGTTAACCTCTCAGGGATGTCAAACGTGAGGAACATCACTTTTGCGCAAAAGAGCTCCATTCCAGTGAATGGAAGAAGCACTGTTTGTCTTCTACAAAATCCATCAATGTTAAAGTAGGAGTGTCTTGCCCTTTGTTTCCCTTTGAGAATTCAGGTACCTTTTGATAGGAATACTGACTAACTCTCAGACGTTTCAAGCTTGATGAACATCACCTTTCTTCAAAATTGCTCCATTAAAGTGAGTGGGAAAAGGACGTTTTGCCTGGTAAGAAAACAATCAATTTTAGACGTAGGAGTGTGTTGCAAATTGTTCCCCATGAGATTTGAGTTACCTATTCATAGGAATACTGCCTACCTCTCAAGGTTTTGAAGTGTGAGAAACGTAAATTTTCTACAAAATAGAAACATATACTGAACGGGAGAAACACTGTTTCTCATGTAAGAAAGCCATCAATGTTAGAAGCAGGAGCGTCTAGCACTTTATTACCTTGAGAATGTTGCCAACTTGTGAAAGGAATACTTGTAATCTGAAAGTGTTTTGAAGTGTTAGAATGATTCAGTTTAGGAAAAACACTCTCTTCAGTTGAAATGTAGAAATACACATCTGATGGAACAGTAGCATGTGGTAGGAACAGGGATGTCTTGCACATCGTTTCTGTATGACAACTGAGTTACATTTTGATAGGAACACTGGCCACCTCTCAGCGTTTTCAACTGTGAGAAACATCACCATCGAGCCAAACAGCTCCATTGAAGTGAAAGAAGGTATTACAATTTTTTTGTAAGAAAACCATCAATGTTCAAAACAAGAAGGTCTAGCACTATGTTTCCCATTGCGAACTGAGTCACCTTTTGAAAGGAATACTACCTACCTCTCAGCGTATTCAAGTGTAAGGAACATCAACATTGTGAAAAAGAGCTCCATTCAAGTGAGGCAAAGAAGTAGGTTTTCTCTTGTAAGAAAATCATCAATGTTAGAAGCAGGAGAGTCTAGCATATTGTTTCCCATGGGGAATTGAGTTAATTTATGAAAAGAATAGTGCCTACCTCTCAAGGTTTAAAGAGGTGAGTAAGATCAATTTTGTGCCAAAGAGCTCCTTTCAAGTGAAGGGAAGGACGACGGTTTCTCTGTGAGAAAACCATCAATATTAGAAGCAGAAGAGCTCAGCACAATATTTCCCTGTGAAAACTGAATATATTTTGAAGGAATTACTGCCTACTTCTCCTGTTGTTCACGTGTGAGAATATACACTTTTGCGCCAAATAGTTCCATTCAAGAGAAAGGAAGAAGCATTGTATCGCTTGAAGAACACCATCAATTTTAGAAGCAGGAGTGTCTAGCAAATTTTTTTGTCTGTGAAAATGGAGTTAGGATGTGAAAGGATTTCTTGCTATCTGAAAGCTTCTTGAAGCGGGCAAATCATCCTCTGTATTAAAAATACCCACTTGAGACAGAATGTAGAAACAGAGGTATCTTATGAAACAGTACAATGTTAGAGACAGGTGTGTCTTCCACATTGTTTCCCTTTGTGAATTGAGTGAATTCAGGAAAAGAATACTTGCACTTCACAGGGTTTTCAAGTGTGAGAGACTTCCACTTTCTTTAAACTAACTCCCTTCCGGTGAATAGAAGAAGCTGTGTTTCTCTTGTAAGACACCAATCAATGTTTAAAGCACAAAGGTCTAGCACCTTTTTTCCCTGTGAGAATTGAGGTAACTTAGGAGAGGAATACTGCCTACATCTCAGAGTTGAAAAGGGTGAGGTACATCATCTTTAGTCGAATTATTTCCATTCAAGTGAATGGAAGAAGCACTGATCCTCTAGTAGAAAACTGTCACTGCTGGAAACAGGAAGGTCTAGCACATTGTTTCCCAATGAGAACTGAGTTAACTTTGATAGATATACTGTCTACTTCTCACATTTTCTAATCTGAGGAGCATCAACTTTATGCATAATAGCTCCATTCAGGTGAAAGGAAGAAGCACTGTATCTCTTGTAAGAATACCAGCAATTTTAGGATCAGCAGGGCCTAGCACATTGTTTCCTTGAGTGAATTGAGTTCACTTGTCAAAGGAATACTTGTGATCTCAAAGAGCTTTCAAGTGGGATAAACAACCTCTTTAGGAAAAATACCCTCTTCAGACGAAATGGAAAAGCACATGTATCTTATAGAAAAGTACAATGTAAGAGGCAGTAATGTCTTGCTCTTTGTATCCCTATGAGAACTGAGGTACCGTTCGAAAGGTACCTACCTGTGATGGTTTTTATGTGCGTTGAACATTCCCTTTGCTGCAAATAGCTCCAATAAGTGTTTGAAGGAATGACTTTTTGTCTTGTAAGAAAACCATCAATCTTAGATGCAGGAGTGTGTTGCACATTGTTTCCCTATGAGAATTGAGTTACCTATTAAAAGGAATACTACCAACCTCTCATGGTTTCCAAGTGTGAGGAACATAAACTTTCTGCAAAATAGCTCCTTTCAAGTGCATGGAAGGAGCACTGTTTCTCTTGTAAAAATCCGTGAATGTGGAAGATAGAGGGTCAATCACTTTTTTTTTCTTGTGAGCATTGAGCTACCTTTTGAAGGCAATACTGTCTACCTCTCAGGGTTTTCAAGTGTGAGGAACATCAACACTGTGCAAAATAGCTGCATTCAAGTGAATGGATGAAGCACTATATGTCTTGTAAGGTATCCATCAATGTTAGAAGCAGGAGGCCTAGCACATTGTTTCTATTGAGAATTGAGTTTATTTATGAAGTGAATACTGGCAATCTCTCAGGGTTTTCGTTTACAAAGCATCACTTTTGTGCAAAATAGCCCCAATCTTGTGAATAGAAGAAGCATTCTGTCTCTTGGAAGTAAACCATGATGTCAGAAACTGGAGGGTCCTGCACATTGTTTCCCTGTGAGAATTTAGGTACCTTTTGAAAGTTAATCTTCCTATGTCTCTGCATTGTAAACTGTTGGAACATAACGTTTGTGCAAAATAGCTCCATTCTAGTGAAGGGAAGAAGCACAGTATCACTTGTAATAAAACCATCAATGTTAGAAGCCATATGGTCTAGTACATTGTTTACTGTGTGAACTGAGTTAGCTTGTGAATGAAATACTCACGATCTGAGAGCATTTTGAAGTGGGAGAATCATTCACGTTAGGAAAAATATACACTTCAAAAGAAATGGAAACACATGTATCTTATGGAACAATACAATCTGTGTTTGAGGAAGTAGTGTCTTGCACATTGTTTCCCTATGAGAACTGAATTACATTTTGATAGATGTACTGCCTATATCTCAGGGTTTACAAGTGGGAGGAATATCACCTTTGTGCATAAGAGCTCCATTCAAGTGAATGGAAGAAGCACAGTAGCTTTTGGATGAAAAGCATCCATGTTAGAAGCACAATGGTATAGCACACTGTTTTCCTGTGAGAATTGAATATTCATGTGGAAGGATTATTGCCTACATGTCAGGGTTTTAAAATGTTAGAAACATCAACTTTGTGCAAAATAGTTTCTTCAAGTGAATTGTAGAAGCACTGCTTCTCTTGTATGAAAATGATACCTATTAGAAGCAGCAGAGTCTCACAGTGTTTCTGTGCTAGTATAGAGTTAGTTTGTGAAAGGAATACTTGACCTCTGAAAGTGTTTTGAAGTGAGAGAATCTTCCACTTTAAGAAACATACTCTCTTCGGACAAAATGGAGAAACACATATGTTTGAAGGAACAATACAATCTCTGGTACAGGTAGGAGTTTCCTGCACATTGTTATCCTCTGGGAATTGAGTTACCTTTTGAAAGTAATGCAGTTAACCTCTCAGGGATGTCAAACGTGAGGAACATCACTTTTGCGCAAAAGAGCTCCATTCCAGTGAATGGAAGAAGCACTGTTTGTCTTCTACAAAATCCATCAATGTTAAAGTAGGAGTGTCTTGCCCTTTGTTTCCCTTTGAGAATTCAGGTACCTTTTGATAGGAATACTGACTAACTCTCAGACGTTTCAAGCTTGATGAACATCACCTTTCTTCAAAATTGCTCCATTAAAGTGAGTGGGAAAAGGACGTTTTGCCTGGTAAGAAAACAATCAATTTTAGACGTAGGAGTGTGTTGCAAATTGTTCCCCATGAGATTTGAGTTACCTATTCATAGGAATACTGCCTACCTCTCAAGGTTTTGAAGTGTGAGAAACGTAAATTTTCTACAAAATAGAAACATATACTGAACGGGAGAAACACTGTTTCTCATGTAAGAAAGCCATCAATGTTAGAAGCAGGAGCGTCTAGCACTTTATTACCTTGAGAATGTTGCCAACTTGTGAAAGGAATACTTGTAATCTGAAAGTGTTTTGAAGTGTTAGAATGATTCAGTTTAGGAAAAACACTCTCTTCAGTTGAAATGTAGAAATACACATCTGATGGAACAGTAGCATGTGGTAGGAACAGGGATGTCTTGCACATCGTTTCTGTATGACAACTGAGTTACATTTTGATAGGAACACTGGCCACCTCTCAGCGTTTTCAACTGTGAGAAACATCACCATCGAGCCAAACAGCTCCATTGAAGTGAAAGAAGGTATTACAATTTTTTTGTAAGAAAACCATCAATGTTCAAAACAAGAAGGTCTAGCACTATGTTTCCCATTGCAAACTGAGTCACCTTTTGAAAGGAATACTACCTACCTCTCAGCGTATTCAAGTGTAAGGAACATCAACATTGTGAAAAAGAGCTCCATTCAAGTGAGGCAAAGAAGTAGGTTTTCTCTTGTAAGAAAATCATCAATGTTAGAAGCAGGAGAGTCTAGCATATTGTTTCCCATGGGGAATTGAGTTAATTTATGAAAAGAATAGTGCCTACCTCTCAAGGTTTAAAGAGGTGAGTAAGATCAATTTTGTGCCAAAGAGCTCCTTTCAAGTGAAGGGAAGGACGACGGTTTCTCTGTGAGAAAACCATCAATATTAGAAGCAGAAGAGCTCAGCACAATATTTCCCTGTGAAAACTGAATATATTTTGAAGGAATTACTGCCTACTTCTCCTGTTGTTCACGTGTGAGAATATACACTTTTGCGCCAAATAGTTCCATTCAAGAGAAAGGAAGAAGCATTGTATCGCTTGAAGAACACCATCAATTTTAGAAGCAGGAGTGTCTAGCAAATTTTTTTGTCTGTGAAAATGGAGTTAGGATGTGAAAGGATTTCTTGCTATCTGAAAGCTTCTTGAAGCGGGCAAATCATCCTCTGTATTAAAAATACCCACTTGAGACAGAATGTAGAAACAGAGGTATCTTATGAAACAGTACAATGTTAGAGACAGGTGTGTCTTCCACATTGTTTCCCTTTGTGAATTGAGTGAATTCAGGAAAAGAATACTTGCACTTCACAGGGTTTTCAAGTGTGAGAGACTTCCACTTTCTTTAAACTAACTCCCTTCCGGTGAATAGAAGAAGCTGTGTTTCTCTTGTAAGACACCAATCAATGTTTAAAGCACAAAGGTCTAGCACCTTTTTTCCCTGTGAGAATTGAGGTAACTTAGGAGAGGAATACTGCCTACATCTCAGAGTTGAAAAGGGTGAGGTACATCATCTTTAGTCGAATTATTTCCATTCAAGTGAATGGAAGAAGCACTGATCCTCTAGTAGAAAACTGTCACTGCTGGAAACAGGAAGGTCTAGCACATTGTTTCCCAATGAGAACTGAGTTAACTTTGATAGATATACTGTCTACTTCTCACATTTTCTAATCTGAGGAGCATCAACTTTATGCATAATAGCTCCATTCAGGTGAAAGGAAGAAGCACTGTATCTCTTGTAAGAATACCAGCAATTTTAGGATCAGCAGGGCCTAGCACATTGTTTCCTTGAGTGAATTGAGTTCACTTGTCAAAGGAATACTTGTGATCTGAAAGAGCTTTCAAGTGGGATAAACAACCTCTTTAGGAAAAATACCCTCTTCAGACGAAATGGAAAAGCACATGTATCTTATAGAAAAGTACAATGTAAGAGGCAGTAATGTCTTGCTCTTTGTATCCCTATGAGAACTGAGGTACCGTTCGAAAGGTACCTACCTGTGATGGTTTTAATGTGCGTTGAACATTCCCTTTGCTGCAAATAGCTCCAATAAGTGTTTGAAGGAATGACTTTTTGTCTTGTAAGAAAACCATCAATCTTAGATGCAGGAGTGTGTTGCACATTGTTTCCCTATGAGAATTGAGTTACCTATTAAAAGGAATACTACCAACCTCTCATGGTTTCCAAGTGTGAGGAACATAAACTTTCTGCAAAATAGCTCCTTTCAAGTGCATGGAAGGAGCACTGTTTCTCTTGTAAAAATCCGTGAATGTGGAAGATAGAGGGTCAATCACTTTTTTTTTCTTGTGAGCATTGAGCTACCTTTTGAAGGCAATACTGTCTACCTCTCAGGGTTTTCAAGTGTGAGGAACATCAACACTGTGCAAAATAGCTGCATTCAAGTGAATGGATGAAGCACTATATGTCTTGTAAGGTATCCATCAATGTTAGAAGCAGGAGGCCTAGCACATTGTTTCTATTGAGAATTGAGTTTATTTATGAAGTGAATACTGGCAATCTCTCAGGGTTTTCGTTTACAAAGCATCACTTTTGTGCAAAATAGCCCCAATCTTGTGAATAGAAGAAGCATTCTGTCTCTTGGAAGTAAACCATGATGTCAGAAACTGGAGGGTCCTGCACATTGTTTCCCTGTGAGAATTTAGGTACCTTTTGAAAGTTAATCTTCCTATGTCTCTGCATTGTAAACTGTTGGAACATAACGTTTGTGCAAAATAGCTCCATTCTAGTGAAGGGAAGAAGCACAGTATCACTTGTAATAAAACCATCAATGTTAGAAGCCATATGGTCTAGTACATTGTTTACTGTGTGAACTGAGTTAGCTTGTGAATGAAATACTCACGATCTGAGAGCATTTTGAAGTGGGAGAATCATTCACGTTAGGAAAAATATACACTTCAAAAGAAATGGAAACACATGTATCTTATGGAACAATACAATCTGTGTTTGAGGAAGTAGTGTCTTGCACATTGTTTCCCTATGAGAACTGAATTACATTTTGATAGATGTACTGCCTATATCTCAGGGTTTACAAGTGGGAGGAATATCACCTTTGTGCATAAGAGCTCCATTCAAGTGAATGGAAGAAGCACAGTAGCTTTTGGATGAAAAGCATCCATGTTAGAAGCACAATGGTATAGCACACTGTTTTCCTGTGAGAATTGAATATTCATGTGGAAGGATTATTGCCTACATGTCAGGGTTTTAAAATGTTAGAAACATCAACTTTGTGCAAAATAGTTTCTTCAAGTGAATTGTAGAAGCACTGCTTCTCTTGTATGAAAATGATACCTATTAGAAGCAGCAGAGTCTCACAGTGTTTCTGTGCTAGTATAGAGTTAGTTTGTGAAAGGAATACTTGACCTCTGAAAGTGTTTTGAAGTGAGAGAATCTTCCACTTTAAGAAACATACTCTCTTCGGACAAAATGGAGAAACACATATGTTTGAAGGAACAATACAATCTCTGGTACAGGTAGGAGTTTCCTGCACATTGTTATCCTCTGGGAATTGAGTTACCTTTTGAAAGTAATGCAGTTAACCTCTCAGGGATGTCAAACGTGAGGAACATCACTTTTGCGCAAAAGAGCTCCATTCCAGTGAATGGAAGAAGCACTGTTTGTCTTCTACAAAATCCATCAATGTTAAAGTAGGAGTGTCTTGCCCTTTGTTTCCCTTTGAGAATTCAGGTACCTTTTGATAGGAATACTGACTAACTCTCAGACGTTTCAAGCTTGATGAACATCACCTTTCTTCAAAATTGCTCCATTAAAGTGAGTGGGAAAAGGACGTTTTGCCTGGTAAGAAAACAATCAATTTTAGACGTAGGAGTGTGTTGCAAATTGTTCCCCATGAGATTTGAGTTACCTATTCATAGGAATACTGCCTACCTCTCAAGGTTTTGAAGTGTGAGAAACGTAAATTTTCTACAAAATAGAAACATATACTGAACGGGAGAAACACTGTTTCTCATGTAAGAAAGCCATCAATGTTAGAAGCAGGAGCGTCTAGCACTTTATTACCTTGAGAATGTTGCCAACTTGTGAAAGGAATACTTGTAATCTGAAAGTGTTTTGAAGTGTTAGAATGATTCAGTTTAGGAAAAACACTCTCTTCAGTTGAAATGTAGAAATACACATCTGATGGAACAGTAGCATGTGGTAGGAACAGGGATGTCTTGCACATCGTTTCTGTATGACAACTGAGTTACATTTTGATAGGAACACTGGCCACCTCTCAGCGTTTTCAACTGTGAGAAACATCACCATCGAGCCAAACAGCTCCATTGAAGTGAAAGAAGGTATTACAATTTTTTTGTAAGAAAACCATCAATGTTCAAAACAAGAAGGTCTAGCACTATGTTTCCCATTGCAAACTGAGTCACCTTTTGAAAGGAATACTACCTACCTCTCAGCGTATTCAAGTGTAAGGAACATCAACATTGTGAAAAAGAGCTCCATTCAAGTGAGGCAAAGAAGTAGGTTTTCTCTTGTAAGAAAATCATCAATGTTAGAAGCAGGAGAGTCTAGCATATTGTTTCCCATGGGGAATTGAGTTAATTTATGAAAAGAATAGTGCCTACCTCTCAAGGTTTAAAGAGGTGAGTAAGATCAATTTTGTGCCAAAGAGCTCCTTTCAAGTGAAGGGAAGGACGACGGTTTCTCTGTGAGAAAACCATCAATATTAGAAGCAGAAGAGCTCAGCACAATATTTCCCTGTGAAAACTGAATATATTTTGAAGGAATTACTGCCTACTTCTCCTGTTGTTCACGTGTGAGAATATACACTTTTGCGCCAAATAGTTCCATTCAAGAGAAAGGAAGAAGCATTGTATCGCTTGAAGAACACCATCAATTTTAGAAGCAGGAGTGTCTAGCAAATTTTTTTGTCTGTGAAAATGGAGTTAGGATGTGAAAGGATTTCTTGCTATCTGAAAGCTTCTTGAAGCGGGCAAATCATCCTCTGTATTAAAAATACCCACTTGAGACAGAATGTAGAAACAGAGGTATCTTATGAAACAGTACAATGTTAGAGACAGGTGTGTCTTCCACATTGTTTCCCTTTGTGAATTGAGTGAATTCAGGAAAAGAATACTTGCACTTCACAGGGTTTTCAAGTGTGAGAGACTTCCACTTTCTTTAAACTAACTCCCTTCCGGTGAATAGAAGAAGCTGTGTTTCTCTTGTAAGACACCAATCAATGTTTAAAGCACAAAGGTCTAGCACCTTTTTTCCCTGTGAGAATTGAGGTAACTTAGGAGAGGAATACTGCCTACATCTCAGAGTTGAAAAGGGTGAGGTACATCATCTTTAGTCGAATTATTTCCATTCAAGTGAATGGAAGAAGCACTGATCCTCTAGTAGAAAACTGTCACTGCTGGAAACAGGAAGGTCTAGCACATTGTTTCCCAATGAGAACTGAGTTAACTTTGATAGATATACTGTCTACTTCTCACATTTTCTAATCTGAGGAGCATCAACTTTATGCATAATAGCTCCATTCAGGTGAAAGGAAGAAGCACTGTATCTCTTGTAAGAATACCAGCAATTTTAGGATCAGCAGGGCCTAGCACATTGTTTCCTTGAGTGAATTGAGTTCACTTGTCAAAGGAATACTTGTGATCTCAAAGAGCTTTCAAGTGGGATAAACAACCTCTTTAGGAAAAATACCCTCTTCAGACGAAATGGAAAAGCACATGTATCTTATAGAAAAGTACAATGTAAGAGGCAGTAATGTCTTGCTCTTTGTATCCCTATGAGAACTGAGGTACCGTTCGAAAGGTACCTACCTGTGATGGTTTTAATTTGCATTGAACATTCCCTTTGCTGCAAATAGCTCCAATAAGTGTTTGAAGGAATGACTTTTTGTCTTGTAAGAAAACCATCAATCTTAGATGCAGGAGTGTGTTGCACATTGTTTCCCTATGAGAATTGAGTTACCTATTAAAAGGAATACTACCAACCTCTCATGGTTTCCAAGTGTGAGGAACATAAACTTTCTGCAAAATAGCTCCTTTCAAGTGCATGGAAGGAGCACTGTTTCTCTTGTAAAAATCCGTGAATGTGGAAGATAGAGGGTCAATCACTTTTTTTTTCTTGTGAGCATTGAGCTACCTTTTGAAGGCAATACTGTCTACCTCTCAGGGTTTTCAAGTGTGAGGAACATCAACACTGTGCAAAATAGCTGCATTCAAGTGAATGGATGAAGCACCATATGTCTTGTAAGGTATCCATCAATGTTAGAAGCAGGAGGCCTAGCACATTGTTTCTATTGAGAATTGAGTTTATTTATGAAGTGAATACTGGCAATCTCTCAGGGTTTTCGTTTACAAAGCATCACTTTTGTGCAAAATAGCCCCAATCTTGTGAATAGAAGAAGCATTCTGTCTCTTGGAAGTAAACCATGATGTCAGAAACTGGAGGGTCCTGCACATTGTTTCCCTGTGAGAATTTAGGTACCTTTTGAAAGTTAATCTTCCTATGTCTCTGCATTGTAAACTGTTGGAACATAACGTTTGTGCAAAATAGCTCCATTCTAGTGAAGGGAAGAAGCACAGTATCACTTGTAATAAAACCATCAATGTTAGAAGCCATATGGTCTAGTACATTGTTTACTGTGTGAACTGAGTTAGCTTGTGAATGAAATACTCACGATCTGAGAGCATTTTGAAGTGGGAGAATCATTCACGTTAGGAAAAATATACACTTCAAAAGAAATGGAAACACATGTATCTTATGGAACAATACAATCTGTGTTTGAGGAAGTAGTGTCTTGCACATTGTTTCCCTATGAGAACTGAATTACATTTTGATAGATGTACTGCCTATATCTCAGGGTTTACAAGTGGGAGGAATATCACCTTTGTGCATAAGAGCTCCATTCAAGTGAATGGAAGAAGCACAGTAGCTTTTGGATGAAAAGCATCCATGTTAGAAGCACAATGGTATAGCACACTGTTTTCCTGTGAGAATTGAATATTCATGTGGAAGGATTATTGCCTACATGTCAGGGTTTTAAAATGTTAGAAACATCAACTTTGTGCAAAATAGTTTCTTCAAGTGAATTGTAGAAGCACTGCTTCTCTTGTATGAAAATGATACCTATTAGAAGCAGCAGAGTCTCACAGTGTTTCTGTGCTAGTATAGAGTTAGTTTGTGAAAGGAATACTTGACCTCTGAAAGTGTTTTGAAGTGAGAGAATCTTCCACTTTAAGAAACATACTCTCTTCGGACAAAATGGAGAAACACATATGTTTGAAGGAACAATACAATCTCTGGTACAGGTAGGAGTTTCCTGCACATTGTTATCCTCTGGGAATTGAGTTACCTTTTCAAAGTAATGCAGTTAACCTCTCAGGGATGTCAAACGTGAGGAACATCACTTTTGCGCAAAAGAGCTCCATTCCAGTGAATGGAAGAAGCACTGTTTGTCTTCTACAAAATCCATCAATGTTAAAGTAGGAGTGTCTTGCCCTTTGTTTCCCTTTGAGAATTCAGGTACCTTTTGATAGGAATACTGACTAACTCTCAGACGTTTCAAGCTTGATGAACATCACCTTTCTTCAAAATTGCTCCATTAAAGTGAGTGGGAAAAGGACGTTTTGCCTGGTAAGAAAACAATCAATTTTAGACGTAGGAGTGTGTTGCAAATTGTTCCCCATGAGATTTGAGTTACCTATTCATAGGAATACTGCCTACCTCTCAAGGTTTTGAAGTGTGAGAAACGTAAATTTTCTACAAAATAGAAACATATACTGAACGGGAGAAACACTGTATCTCATGTAAGAAAGCCATCAATGTTAGAAGCAGGAGCGTCTAGCACTTTATTACCTTGAGAATGTTGCCAACTTGTGAAAGGAATACTTGTAATCTGAAAGTGTTTTGAAGTGTTAGAATGATTCAGTTTAGGAAAAACACTCTCTTCAGTTGAAATGTAGAAATACACATCTGATGGAACAGTAGCATGTGGTAGGAACAGGGATGTCTTGCACATCGTTTCTGTATGACAACTGAGTTACATTTTGATAGGAACACTGGCCACCTCTCAGCGTTTTCAACTGTGAGAAACATCACCATCGAGCCAAACAGCTCCATTGAAGTGAAAGAAGGTATTACAATTTTTTTGTAAGAAAACCATCAATGTTCAAAACAAGAAGGTCTAGCACTATGTTTCCCATTGCGAACTGAGTCACCTTTTGAAAGGAATACTACCTACCTCTCAGCGTATTCAAGTGTAAGGAACATCAACATTGTGAAAAAGAGCTCCAATTAAGTGAGGCAAAGAAGTAGGTTTTCTCTTGTAAGAAAATCATCAATGTTAGAAGCAGGAGAGTCTAGCATATTGTTTCCCATGGGGAATTGAGTTAATTTATGAAAAGAATAGTGCCTACCTCTCAAGGTTTAAAGAGGTGAGTAAGATCAATTTTGTGCCAAAGAGCTCCTTTCAAGTGAAGGGAAGGACGACGGTTTCTCTGTCAGAAAACCATCAATATTGGAAGCAGAAGAGCTCAGCACAATATTTCCCTGTGAAAACTGAATATATTTTGAAGGAATTACTGCCTACTTCTCCTGTTGTTCACGTGTGAGAATATACACTTTTGCGCCAAATAGTTCCATTCAAGAGAAAGGAAGAAGCATTGTATCGCTTGAAGAACACCATCAATTTTAGAAGCAGGAGTGTCTAGCAAATTTTTTGTCTGTGAAAATGGAGTTAGGATGTGAAAGGATTTCTTGCTATCTGAAAGCTTCTTGAAGAGGGCAAATCATCCTCGGTATTAAAAATATCCACTTGAGACAGAATGTAGAAACAGAGGTATCTTATGAAACAGTACAATGTTAGAGACAGGTGTGTCTTCCACATTGTTTCCCTTTGTGAATTGAGTGAATTCAGGAAAAGAACACTTGCACTTCACAGGGTTTTCAAGTGTGAGAGACTTCCACTTTCTTTAAACTAACTCCCTTCCGGTGAATAGAAGAAGCTGTGTTTCTCTTGTAAGACACCAATCAATGTTTAAAGCACAAAGGTCTAGCACCTTTTTTCCCTGTGAGAATTGAGGTAACTTAGGAGAGGAATACTGCCTACATCTCAGAGTTGAAAAGTGTGAGGTACATCATCTTTAGTCGAATTATTTCCATTCAAGTGAATGGAAGAAGCACTGATCCTCTAGTAGAAAACTGTCACTGCTGGAAACAGGAAGGTCTAGCACATTGTTTCCCAATGAGAACTGACTTAACTTTGATAGATATACTGTCTACTTCTCACATTTTCTAATCTGAGGAGCATCAACTTTATGCATAATAGCTCCATTCAGGTGAAAGGAAGAAGCACTGTATCTCTTTTAAGAATACCAGCAATTTTAGGATCAGCAGGGCCTAGCACATTGTTTCCTTGAGTGAATTGAGTTCACTTGTCAAAGGAATACTTGTGATCTGAAAGAGCTTTCAAGTGGGATAAACAACCTCTTTAGGAAAAATACCCTCTTCAGACGAAATGGAAAAGCACATGTATCTTATAGAAAAGTACAATGTAAGAGGCAGTAATGTCTTGCTCTTTGTATCCCTATGAGAACTGAGGTACCGTTCGAAAGGTACCTACCTGTGATGGTTTTTATGTGCGTTGAACATTCCCTTTGCTGCAAATAGCTCCAATAAGTGTTTGAAGGAATGACTTTTTGTCTTGTAAGAAAACCATCAATCTTAGATGCAGGAGTGTGTTGCGCATTGTTTCCCTATGAGAATTGAGTTACCTATTAAAAGGAATACTACCAACCTCTCATGGTTTCCAAGTGTGAGGAACATAAACTTTCTGCAAAATAGCTCCTTTCAAGTGCATGGAAGGAGCACTGTTTCTCTTGTAAAAATCCGTGAATGTGGAAGATAGAGGGTCAATCACTTTTTTTTTTCTTGTGAGCATTGAGCTACCTTTTGAAGGCAATACTGTCTACCTCTCAGGGTTTTCAAGTGTGAGGAACATCAACACTGTGCAAAATAGCTCAATTCAAGTGAATGGATGAAGCACTATATGTCTTGTAAGGTATCCATCAATGTTAGAAGCAGGAGGCCTAGCACATTGTTTCTATTGAGAATTGAGTTTATTTATGAAGTGAATACTGGCAATCTCTCAGGGTTTTCGTTTACAAAGCATCATTTTTGTGCAAAATAGCCCCAATCTTGTGAATAGAAGAAGCATTCTGTCTCTTGGAAGTAAACCATGATGTCAGAAACTGGAGGGTCCTGCACATTGTTTCCCTGTGAGAATTTAGGTACCTTTTGAAAGTTAATCTTCCTATGTCTCTGCATTGTAAACTGTTGGAACATAACGTTTGTGCAAAATAGCTCCATTCTAGTGAAGGGAAGAAGCACAGTATCACTTGTAATAAAACCATCAATGTTAGAAGCCATATGGTCTAGTACATTGTTTACTGTGTGAACTGAGTTAGCTTGTGAATGAAATACTCACGATCTGAGAGCATTTTGAAGTGGGAGAATCATTCACGTTAGGAAAAATATACACTTCAAAAGAAATGGAAACACATGTATCTTATGGAACAATACAATCTGTGTTTGAGGAAGTAGTGTCTTGCACATTGTTTCCCTATGAGAACTGAATTACATTTTGATAGATGTACTGCCTATATCTCAGGGTTTACAAGTGGGAGGAATATCACCTTTGTGCATAAGAGCTCCATTCAAGTGAATGGAAGAAGCACAGTAGCTTTTGGATGAAAAGCATCCATGTTAGAAGCACAATGGTATAGCACACTGTTTTCCTGTGAGAATTGAATATTCATGTGGAAGGATTATTGCCTACATGTCAGGGTTTTAAAATGTTAGAAACATCAACTTTGTGCAAAATAGTTTCTTCAAGTGAATTGTAGAAGCACTGCTTCTCTTGTATGAAAATGATACCTATTAGAAGCAGCAGAGTCTCACAGTGTTTCTGTGCTAGTATAGAGTTAGTTTGTGAAAGGAATACTTGACCTCTGAAAGTGTTTTGAAGTGAGAGAATCTTCCACTTTAAGAAACATACTCTCTTCGGACAAAATGGAGAAACACATATGTTTGAAGGAACAATACAATCTCTGGTACAGGTAGGAGTTTCCTGCACATTGTTATCCTCTGGGAATTGAGTTACCTTTTCAAAGTAATGCAGTTAACCTCTCAGGGATGTCAAACGTGAGGAACATCACTTTTGCGCAAAAGAGCTCCATTCCAGTGAATGGAAGAAGCACTGTTTGTCTTCTACAAAATCCATCAATGTTAAAGTAGGAGTGTCTTGCCCTTTGTTTCCCTTTGAGAATTCAGGTACCTTTTGATAGGAATACTGACTAACTCTCAGACGATTCAAGCTTGATGAACATCACCTTTCTTCAAAATTGCTCCATTAAAGTGAGTGGGGAAAGGACGTTTTGCCTGGTAAGAAAACAATCAATTTTAGACGTAGGAGTGTGTTGCAAATTGTTCCCCGTGAGATTTGAGTTACCTATTCATAGGAATACTGCCTACCTCTCAAGGTTTTGAAGTGTGAGAAACGTAAATTTTTTACAAAATAGAAACATATACTGAACGGGAGAAACACTGTATCTCATGTAAGAAAGCCATCAATGTTAGAAGCAGGAGCGTCTAGCACTTTATTACCTTGAGAATGTTGCCAACTTGTGAAAGGAATACTTGTAATCTGAAAGTGTTTTGAAGTGTTAGAATGATTCAGTTTAGGAAAAACACTCTCTTCAGTTGAAATGTAGAAATACACATCTGATGGAACAGTAGCATGTGGTAGGAACAGGGATGTCTTGCACATCGTTTCTGTATGACAACTGAGTTACATTTTGATAGGAACACTGGCCACCTCTCAGCGTTTTCAACTGTGAGAAACATCACCTTCGAGCAAAACAGCTCCATTGAAGTGAAAGAAGGTATTACAATTTTTTTGTAAGAAAACCATCAATGTTCAAAACAAGAAGGTCTAGCACTATGTTTCCCATTGCGAACTGAGTCACCTTTTGAAAGGAATACTACCTACCTCTCAGCGTATTCAAGTGTAAGGAACATCAACATTGTGAAAAAGAGCTCCATTCAAGTGAGGCAAAGAAGTAGGTTTTCTCTTGTAAGAAAATCATCAATGTTAGAAGCAGGAGAGTCTAGCATATTGTTTCCCATGGAGAATTGAGTTAATTTATGAAAAGAATAGTGCATACCTCTCAAGGTTTAAAGAGGTGAGTAAGATCAATTTTGTGCCAAAGAGCTCCTTTCAAGTGAAGGGAAGGACGACGGTTTCTCTGTGAGAAAACCATCAATATTAGAAGCAGAAGAGCTCAGCACAATATTTCCCTGTGAAAACTGAATATATTTTGAAGGAATTACTGCCTACTTCTCCTATTGTTCACGTGTGAGATTATACACTTTTGTGCCAAATAGTTCCATTCAAGAGAAAGGAAGAAGCATTGTATCGCTTGAAGAACACCATCAATTTTAGAAGCAGGAGTGTCTAGCAAATTTTTTGTCTGTGAAAATGGAGTTAGGATGTGAAAGGAGTTCTTGCTATCTGAAAGCTTCTTGAAGCGGGCAAATCATCCTCTGTATTAAAAATACCCACTTGAGACAGAATGTAGAAACAGAGGTATCTTATGAAACAGTACAATGTTAGAGACAGGTGTGTCTTCCACATTGTTTCCCTTTGTGAATTGAGTGAATTCAGGAAAAGAATACTTGCACTTCACAGGGTTTTCAAGTGTGAGAGACTTCCACTTTCTTTAAACTAACTCCCTTCCGGTGAATAGAAGAAGCTGTGTTTCTCTTGTAAGACACCAATCAATGTTTAAAGCACAAAGGTCTAGCACCTTTTTTCCCTGTGAGAATTGAGGTAACTTAGGAGAGGAATACTGCCTACATCTCAGAGTTGAAAAGTGTGAGGTACATCATCTTTAGTCGAATTATTTCCATTCAAGTGAATGGAAGAAGCACTGATCCTCTAGTAGAAAACTGTCACTGCTGGAAACAGGAAGGTCTAGCACATTGTTTCCCAAAGAGAACTGAGTTAACTTTGATAGATATACTGTCTACTTCTCACATTTTCTAATCTGAGGAGCATCAACTTTATGCATAATAGCTCCATTCAGGTGAAAGGAAGAAGCACTGTATCTCTTTTAAGAATACCAGCAATTTTAGGATCAGCAGGGCCTAGCACATTGTTTCCTTGAGTGAATTGAGTTCACTTGTCAAAGGAATACTTGTGATCTGAAAGAGCTTTCAAGTGGGATAAACAACCTCTTTAGGAAAAATACCCTCTTCAGACGAAATGGAAAAGCACATGTATCTTATAGAAAAGTACAATGTAAGAGGCAGTAATGTCTTGCTCTTTGTATCCCTATGAGAACTGAGGTACCGTTCGAAAGGTACCTACCTGTGATGGTTTTTATGTGCGTTGAACATTCCCTTTGCTGCAAATAGCTCCAATAAGTGTTTGAAGGAATGACTTTTTGTCTTGTAAGAAAACCATCAATCTTAGATGCAGGAGTGTGTTGCGCATTGTTTCCCTATGAGAATTGAGTTACCTATTAAAAGGAATACTACCAACCTCTCATGGTTTCCAAGTGTGAGGAACATAAACTTTCTGCAAAATAGCTCCTTTCAAGTGCATGGAAGGAGCACTGTTTCTCTTGTAAAAATCCGTGAATGTGGAAGATAGAGGGTCAATCACTTTTTTTTTTCTTGTGAGCATTGAGCTACCTTTTGAAGGCAATACTGTCTACCTCTCAGGGTTTTCAAGTGTGAGGAACATCAACACTGTGCAAAATAGCTCAATTCAAGTGAATGGATGAAGCACTATATGTCTTGTAAGGTATCCATCAATGTTAGAAGCAGGAGGCCTAGCACATTGTTTCTATTGAGAATTGAGTTTATTTATGAAGTGAATACTGGCAATCTCTCAGGGTTTTCGTTTACAAAGCATCATTTTTGTGCAAAATAGCCCCAATCTTGTGAATAGAAGAAGCATTCTGTCTCTTGGAAGTAAACCATGATGTCAGAAACTGGAGGGTCCTGCACATTGTTTCCCTGTGAGAATTTAGGTACCTTTTGAAAGTTAATCTTCCTATGTCTCTGCATTGTAAACTGTTGGAACATAACGTTTGTGCAAAATAGCTCCATTCTAGTGAAGGGAAGAAGCACAGTATCACTTGTAATAAAACCATCAATGTTAGAAGCCATATGGTCTAGTACATTGTTTACTGTGTGAACTGAGTTAGCTTGTGAATGAAATACTCACGATCTGAGAGCATTTTGAAGTGGGAGAATCATTCACGTTAGGAAAAATATACACTTCAAAAGAAATGGAAACACATGTATCTTATGGAACAATACAATCTGTGTTTGAGGAAGTAGTGTCTTGCACATTGTTTCCCTATGAGAACTGAATTACATTTTGATAGATGTACTGCCTATATCTCAGGGTTTACAAGTGGGAGGAATATCACCTTTGTGCATAAGAGCTCCATTCAAGTGAATGGAAGAAGCACAGTAGCTTTTGGATGAAAAGCATCCATGTTAGAAGCACAATGGTATAGCACACTGTTTTCCTGTGAGAATTGAATATTCATGTGGAAGGATTATTGCCTACATGTCAGGGTTTTAAAATGTTAGAAACATCAACTTTGTGCAAAATAGTTTCTTCAAGTGAATTGTAGAAGCACTGCTTCTCTTGTATGAAAATGATACCTATTAGAAGCAGCAGAGTCTCACAGTGTTTCTGTGCTAGTATAGAGTTAGTTTGTGAAAGGAATACTTGACCTCTGAAAGTGTTTTGAAGTGAGAGAATCTTCCACTTTAAGAAACATACTCTCTTCGGACAAAATGGAGAAACACATATGTTTGAAGGAACAATACAATCTCTGGTACAGGTAGGAGTTTCCTGCACATTGTTATCCTCTGGGAATTGAGTTACCTTTTCAAAGTAATGCAGTTAACCTCTCAGGGATGTCAAACGTGAGGAACATCACTTTTGCGCAAAAGAGCTCCATTCCAGTGAATGGAAGAAGCACTGTTTGTCTTCTACAAAATCCATCAATGTTAAAGTAGGAGTGTCTTGCCCTTTGTTTCCCTTTGAGAATTCAGGTACCTTTTGATAGGAATACTGACTAACTCTCAGACGTTTCAAGCTTGATGAACATCACCTTTCTTCAAAATTGCTCCATTAAAGTGAGTGGGGAAAGGACGTTTTGCCTGGTAAGAAAACAATCAATTTTAGACGTAGGAGTGTGTTGCAAATTGTTCCCCGTGAGATTTGAGTTACCTATTCATAGGAATACTGCCTACCTCTCAAGGTTTTGAAGTGTGAGAAACGTAAATTTTTTACAAAATAGAAACATATACTGAACGGGAGAAACACTGTATCTCATGTAAGAAAGCCATCAATGTTAGAAGCAGGAGCGTCTAGCACTTTATTACCTTGAGAATGTTGCCAACTTGTGAAAGGAATACTTGTAATCTGAAAGTGTTTTGAAGTGTTAGAATGATTCAGTTTAGGAAAAACACTCTCTTCAGTTGAAATGTAGAAATACACATCTGATGGAACAGTAGCATGTGGTAGGAACAGGGATGTCTTGCACATCGTTTCTGTATGACAACTGAGTTACATTTTGATAGGAACACTGGCCACCTCTCAGCGTTTTCAACTGTGAGAAACATCACCATCGAGCCAAACAGCTCCATTGAAGTGAAAGAAGGTATTACAATTTTTTTGTAAGAAAACCATCAATGTTCAAAACAAGAAGGCCTAGCACTATGTTTCCCATTGCGAACTGAGTCACCTTTTGAAAGGAATACTACCTACCTCTCAGCGTATTCAAGTGTAAGGAACATCAACATTGTGAAAAAGAGCTCCATTCAAGTGAGGCAAAGAAGTAGGTTTTCTCTTGTAAGAAAATCATCAATGTTAGAAGCAGGAGAGTCTAGCATATTGTTTCCCATGGAGAATTGAGTTAATTTATGAAAAGAATAGTGCATACCTCTCAAGGTTTAAAGAGGTGAGTAAGATCAATTTTGTGCCAAAGAGCTCCTTTCAAGTGAAGGGAAGGACGACGGTTTCTCTGTGAGAAAACCATCAATATTAGAAGCAGAAGAGCTCAGCACAATATTTCCCTGTGAAAACTGAATATATTTTGAAGGAATTACTGCCTACTTCTCCTATTGTTCACGTGTGAGATTATACACTTTTGTGCCAAATAGTTCCATTCAAGAGAAAGGAAGAAGCATTGTATCGCTTGAAGAACACCATCAATTTTAGAAGCAGGAGTGTCTAGCAAATTTTTTGTCTGTGAAAATGGAGTTAGGATGTGAAAGGAGTTCTTGCTATCTGAAAGCTTCTTGAAGCGGGCAAATCATCCTCTGTATTAAAAATACCCACTTGAGACAGAATGTAGAAACAGAGGTATCTTATGAAACAGTACAATGTTAGAGACAGGTGTGTCTTCCACATTGTTTCCCTTTGTGAATTGAGTGAATTCAGGAAAAGAATACTTGCACTTCACAGGGTTTTCAAGTGTGAGAGACTTCCACTTTCTTTAAACTAACTCCCTTCCGGTGAATAGAAGAAGCTGTGTTTCTCTTGTAAGACACCAATCAATGTTTAAAGCACAAAGGTCTAGCACCTTTTTTCCCTGTGAGAATTGAGGTAACTTAGGAGAGGAATACTGCCTACATCTCAGAGTTGAAAAGTGTGAGGTACATCATCTTTAGTCGAATTATTTCCATTCAAGTGAATGGAAGAAGCACTGATCCTCTAGTAGAAAACTGTCACTGCTGGAAACAGGAAGGTCTAGCACATTGTTTCCCAAAGAGAACTGAGTTAACTTTGATAGATATACTGTCTACTTCTCACATTTTCTAATCTGAGGAGCATCAACTTTATGCATAATAGCTCCATTCAGGTGAAAGGAAGAAGCACTGTATCTCTTTTAAGAATACCAGCAATTTTAGGATCAGCAGGGCCTAGCACATTGTTTCCTTGAGTGAATTGAGTTCACTTGTCAAAGGAATACTTGTGATCTGAAAGAGCTTTCAAGTGGGATAAACAACCTCTTTAGGAAAAATACCCTCTTCAGACGAAATGGAAAAGCACATGTATCTTATAGAAAAGTACAATGTAAGAGGCAGTAATGTCTTGCTCTTTGTATCCCTATGAGAACTGAGGTACCGTTCGAAAGGTACCTACCTGTGATGGTTTTTATGTGCGTTGAACATTCCCTTTGCTGCAAATAGCTCCAATAAGTGTTTGAAGGAATGACTTTTTGTCTTGTAAGAAAACCATCAATCTTAGATGCAGGAGTGTGTTGCGCATTGTTTCCCTATGAGAATTGAGTTACCTATTAAAAGGAATACTACCAACCTCTCATGGTTTCCAAGTGTGAGGAACATAAACTTTCTGCAAAATAGCTCCTTTCAAGTGCATGGAAGGAGCACTGTTTCTCTTGTAAAAATCCGTGAATGTGGAAGATAGAGGGTCAATCACTTTTTTTTTTCTTGTGAGCATTGAGCTACCTTTTGAAGGCAATACTGTCTACCTCTCAGGGTTTTCAAGTGTGAGGAACATCAACACTGGGCAAAATAGCTCAATTCAAGTGAATGGATGAAGCACTATATGTCTTGTAAGGTATCCATCAATGTTAGAAGCAGGAGGCCTAGCACATTGTTTCTATTGAGAATTGAGTTTATTTATGAAGTGAATACTGGCAATCTCTCAGGGTTTTCGTTTACAAAGCATCACTTTTGTGCAAAATAGCCCCAATCTTGTGAATAGAAGAAGCATTCTGTCTCTTGGAAGTAAACCATGATGTCAGAAACTGGAGGGTCCTGCACATTGTTTCCCTGTGAGAATTTAGGTACCTTTTGAAAGTTAATCTTCCTATGTCTCTGCATTGTAAACTGTTGGAACATAACGTTTGTGCAAAATAGCTCCATTCTAGTGAAGGGAAGAAGCACAGTATCACTTGTAATAAAACCATCAATGTTAGAAGCCATATGGTCTAGTACATTGTTTACTGTGTGAACTGAGTTAGCTTGTGAATGAAATACTCACGATCTGAGAGCATTTTGAAGTGGGAGAATCATTCACGTTAGGAAAAATATACACTTCAAAAGAAATGGAAACACATGTATCTTATGGAACAATACAATCTGTGTTTGAGGAAGTAGTGTCTTGCACATTGTTTCCCTATGAGAACTGAATTACATTTTGATAGATGTACTGCCTATATCTCAGGGTTTACAAGTGGGAGGAATATCACCTTTGTGCATAAGAGCTCCATTCAAGTGAATGGAAGAAGCACAGTAGCTTTTGGATGAAAAGCATCCATGTTAGAAGCACAATGGTATAGCACACTGTTTTCCTGTGAGAATTGAATATTCATGTGGAAGGATTATTGCCTACATGTCAGGGTTTTAAAATGTTAGAAACATCAACTTTGTGCAAAATAGTTTCTTCAAGTGAATTGTAGAAGCACTGCTTCTCTTGTATGAAAATGATACCTATTAGAAGCAGCAGAGTCTCACAGTGTTTCTGTGCTAGTATAGAGTTAGTTTGTGAAAGGAATACTTGACCTCTGAAAGTGTTTTGAAGTGAGAGAATCTTCCACTTTAAGAAACATACTCTCTTCGGACAAAATGGAGAAACACATATGTTTGAAGGAACAATACAATCTCTGGTACAGGTAGGAGTTTCCTGCACATTGTTATCCTCTGGGAATTGAGTTACCTTTTCAAAGTAATGCAGTTAACCTCTCAGGGATGTCAAACGTGAGGAACATCACTTTTGCGCAAAAGAGCTCCATTCCAGTGAATGGAAGAAGCACTGTTTGTCTTCTACAAAATCCATCAATGTTAAAGTAGGAGTGTCTTGCCCTTTGTTTCCCTTTGAGAATTCAGGTACCTTTTGATAGGAATACTGACTAACTCTCAGACGTTTCAAGCTTGATGAACATCACCTTTCTTCAAAATTGCTCCATTAAAGTGAGTGGGGAAAGGACGTTTTGCCTGGTAAGAAAACAATCAATTTTAGACGTAGGAGTGTGTTGCAAATTGTTCCCCGTGAGATTTGAGTTACCTATTCATAGGAATACTGCCTACCTCTCAAGGTTTTGAAGTGTGAGAAACGTAAATTTTTTACAAAATAGAAACATATACTGAACGGGAGAAACACTGTATCTCATGTAAGAAAGCCATCAATGTTAGAAGCAGGAGCGTCTAGCACTTTATTACCTTGAGAATGTTGCCAACTTGTGAAAGGAATACTTGTAATCTGAAAGTGTTTTGAAGTGTTAGAATGATTCAGTTTAGGAAAAACACTCTCTTCAGTTGAAATGTAGAAATACACATCTGATGGAACAGTAGCATGTGGTAGGAACAGGGATGTCTTGCACATCGTTTCTGTATGACAACTGAGTTACATTTTGATAGGAACACTGGCCACCTCTCAGCGTTTTCAACTGTGAGAAACATCACCATCGAGCCAAACAGCTCCATTGAAGTGAAAGAAGGTATTACAATTTTTTTGTAAGAAAACCATCAATGTTCAAAACAAGAAGGTCTAGCACTATGTTTCCCATTGCGAACTGAGTCACCTTTTGAAAGGAATACTACCTACCTCTCAGCGTATTCAAGTGTAAGGAACATCAACATTGTGAAAAAGAGCTCCATTCAAGTGAGGCAAAGAAGTAGGTTTTCTCTTGTAAGAAAATCATCAATGTTAGAAGCAGGAGAGTCTAGCATATTGTTTCCCATGGAGAATTGAGTTAATTTATGAAAAGAATAGTGCATACCTCTCAAGGTTTAAAGAGGTGAGTAAGATCAATTTTGTGCCAAAGAGCTCCTTTCAAGTGAAGGGAAGGACGACGGTTTCTCTGTGAGAAAACCATCAATATTAGAAGCAGAAGAGCTCAGCACAATATTTCCCTGTGAAAACTGAATATATTTTGAAGGAATTACTGCCTACTTCTCCTATTGTTCACGTGTGAGATTATACACTTTTGTGCCAAATAGTTCCATTCAAGAGAAAGGAAGAAGCATTGTATCGCTTGAAGAACACCATCAATTTTAGAAGCAGGAGTGTCTAGCAAATTTTTTGTCTGTGAAAATGGAGTTAGGATGTGAAAGGAGTTCTTGCTATCTGAAAGCTTCTTGAAGCGGGCAAATCATCCTCTGTATTAAAAATACCCACTTGAGACAGAATGTAGAAACAGAGGTATCTTATGAAACAGTACAATGTTAGAGACAGGTGTGTCTTCCACATTGTTTCCCTTTGTGAATTGAGTGAATTCAGGAAAAGAATACTTGCACTTCACAGGGTTTTCAAGTGTGAGAGACTTCCACTTTCTTTAAACTAACTCCCTTCCGGTGAATAGAAGAAGCTGTGTTTCTCTTGTAAGACACCAATCAATGTTTAAAGCACAAAGGTCTAGCACCTTTTTTCCCTGTGAGAATTGAGGTAACTTAGGAGAGGAATACTGCCTACATCTCAGAGTTGAAAAGTGTGAGGTACATCATCTTTAGTCGAATTATTTCCATTCAAGTGAATGGAAGAAGCACTGATCCTCTAGTAGAAAACTGTCACTGCTGGAAACAGGAAGGTCTAGCACATTGTTTCCCAAAGAGAACTGAGTTAACTTTGATAGATATACTGTCTACTTCTCACATTTTCTAATCTGAGGAGCATCAACTTTATGCATAATAGCTCCATTCAGGTGAAAGGAAGAAGCACTGTATCTCTTTTAAGAATACCAGCAATTTTAGGATCAGCAGGGCCTAGCACATTGTTTCCTTGAGTGAATTGAGTTCACTTGTCAAAGGAATACTTGTGATCTGAAAGAGCTTTCAAGTGGGATAAACAACCTCTTTAGGAAAAATACCCTCTTCAGATGAAATGGAAAAGCACATGTATCTTATAGAAAAGTACAATGTAAGAGGCAGTAATGTCTTGCTCTTTGTATCCCTATGAGAACTGAGGTACCGTTCGAAAGGTACCTACCTGTGATGGTTTTTATGTGCGTTGAACATTCCCTTTGCTGCAAATAGCTCCAATAAGTGTTTGAAGGAATGACTTTTTGTCTTGTAAGAAAACCATCAATCTTAGATGCAGGAGTGTGTTGCGCATTGTTTCCCTATGAGAATTGAGTTACCTATTAAAAGGAATACTACCAACCTCTCATGGTTTCCAAGTGTGAGGAACATAAACTTTCTGCAAAATAGCTCCTTTCAAGTGCATGGAAGGAGCACTGTTTCTCTTGTAAAAATCCGTGAATGTGGAAGATAGAGGGTCAATCACTTTTTTTTTTCTTGTGAGCATTGAGCTACCTTTTGAAGGCAATACTGTCTACCTCTCAGGGTTTTCAAGTGTGAGGAACATCAACACTGTGCAAAATAGCTCAATTCAAGTGAATGGATGAAGCACTATATGTCTTGTAAGGTATCCATCAATGTTAGAAGCAGGAGGCCTAGCACATTGTTTCTATTGAGAATTGAGTTTATTTATGAAGTGAATACTGGCAATCTCTCAGGGTTTTCGTTTACAAAGCATCATTTTTGTGCAAAATAGCCCCAATCTTGTGAATAGAAGAAGCATTCTGTCTCTTGGAAGTAAACCATGATGTCAGAAACTGGAGGGTCCTGCACATTGTTTCCCTGTGAGAATTTAGGTACCTTTTGAAAGTTAATCTTCCTATGTCTCTGCATTGTAAACTGTTGGAACATAACGTTTGTGCAAAATAGCTCCATTCTAGTGAAGGGAAGAAGCACAGTATCACTTGTAATAAAACCATCAATGTTAGAAGCCATATGGTCTAGTACATTGTTTACTGTGTGAACTGAGTTAGCTTGTGAATGAAATACTCACGATCTGAGAGCATTTTGAAGTGGGAGAATCATTCACGTTAGGAAAAATATACACTTCAAAAGAAATGGAAACACATGTATCTTATGGAACAATACAATCTGTGTTTGAGGAAGTAGTGTCTTGCACATTGTTTCCCTATGAGAACTGAATTACATTTTGATAGATGTACTGCCTATATCTCAGGGTTTACAAGTGGGAGGAATATCACCTTTGTGCATAAGAGCTCCATTCAAGTGAATGGAAGAAGCACAGTAGCTTTTGGATGAAAAGCATCCATGTTAGAAGCACAATGGTATAGCACACTGTTTTCCTGTGAGAATTGAATATTCATGTGGAAGGATTATTGCCTACATGTCAGGGTTTTAAAATGTTAGAAACATCAACTTTGTGCAAAATAGTTTCTTCAAGTGAATTGTAGAAGCACTGCTTCTCTTGTATGAAAATGATACCTATTAGAAGCAGCAGAGTCTCACAGTGTTTCTGTGCTAGTATAGAGTTAGTTTGTGAAAGGAATACTTGACCTCTGAAAGTGTTTTGAAGTGAGAGAATCTTCCACTTTAAGAAACATACTCTCTTCGGACAAAATGGAGAAACACATATGTTTGAAGGAACAATACAATCTCTGGTACAGGTAGGAGTTTCCTGCACATTGTTATCCTCTGGGAATTGAGTTACCTTTTCAAAGTAATGCAGTTAACCTCTCAGGGATGTCAAAGGTGAGGAACATCACTTTTGCGCAAAAGAGCTCCATTCCAGTGAATGGAAGAAGCACTGTTTGTCTTCTACAAAATCCATCAATGTTAAAGTAGGAGTGTCTTGCCCTTTGTTTCCCTTTGAGAATTCAGGTACCTTTTGATAGGAATACTGACTAACTCTCAGACGTTTCAAGCTTGATGAACATCACCTTTCTTCAAAATTGCTCCATTAAAGTGAGTGGGGAAAGGACGTTTTGCCTGGTAAGAAAACAATCAATTTTAGACGTAGGAGTGTGTTGCAAATTGTTCCCCGTGAGATTTGAGTTACCTATTCATAGGAATACTGCCTACCTCTCAAGGTTTTGAAGTGTGAGAAACGTAAATTTTTTACAAAATAGAAACATATACTGAACGGGAGAAACACTGTATCTCATGTAAGAAAGCCATCAATGTTAGAAGCAGGAGCGTCTAGCACTTTATTACCTTGAGAATGTTGCCAACTTGTGAAAGGAATACTTGTAATCTGAAAGTGTTTTGAAGTGTTAGAATGATTCAGTTTAGGAAAAACACTCTCTTCAGTTGAAATGTAGAAATACACATCTGATGGAACAGTAGCATGTGGTAGGAACAGGGATGTCTTGCACATCGTTTCTGTATGACAACTGAGTTACATTTTGATAGGAACACTGGCCACCTCTCAGCGTTTTCAACTGTGAGAAACATCACCATCGAGCCAAACAGCTCCATTGAAGTGAAAGAAGGTATTACAATTTTTTTGTAAGAAAACCATCAATGTTCAAAACAAGAAGGTCTAGCACTATGTTTCCCATTGCGAACTGAGTCACCTTTTGAAAGGAATACTACCTACCTCTCAGCGTATTCAAGTGTAAGGAACATCAACATTGTGAAAAAGAGCTCCATTCAAGTGAGGCAAAGAAGTAGGTTTTCTCTTGTAAGAAAATCATCAATGTTAGAAGCAGGAGAGTCTAGCATATTGTTTCCCATGGAGAATTGAGTTAATTTATGAAAAGAATAGTGCATACCTCTCAAGGTTTAAAGAGGTGAGTAAGATCAATTTTGTGCCAAAGAGCTCCTTTCAAGTGAAGGGAAGGACGACGGTTTCTCTGTGAGAAAACCATCAATATTAGAAGCAGAAGAGCTCAGCACAATATTTCCCTGTGAAAACTGAATATATTTTGAAGGAATTACTGCCTACTTCTCCTATTGTTCACGTGTGAGATTATACACTTTTGTGCCAAATAGTTCCATTCAAGAGAAAGGAAGAAGCATTGTATCGCTTGAAGAACACCATCAATTTTAGAAGCAGGAGTGTCTAGCAAATTTTTTGTCTGTGAAAATGGAGTTAGGATGTGAAAGGAGTTCTTGCTATCTGAAAGCTTCTTGAAGCGGGCAAATCATCCTCTGTATTAAAAATACCCACTTGAGACAGAATGTAGAAACAGAGGTATCTTATGAAACAGTACAATGTTAGAGACAGGTGTGTCTTCCACATTGTTTCCCTTTGTGAATTGAGTGAATTCAGGAAAAGAATACTTGCACTTCACAGGGTTTTCAAGTGTGAGAGACTTCCACTTTCTTTAAACTAACTCCCTTCCGGTGAATAGAAGAAGCTGTGTTTCTCTTGTAAGACACCAATCAATGTTTAAAGCACAAAGGTCTAGCACCTTTTTTCCCTGTGAGAATTGAGGTAACTTAGGAGAGGAATACTGCCTACATCTCAGAGTTGAAAAGTGTGAGGTACATCATCTTTAGTCGAATTATTTCCATTCAAGTGAATGGAAGAAGCACTGATCCTCTAGTAGAAAACTGTCACTGCTGGAAACAGGAAGGTCTAGCACATTGTTTCCCAAAGAGAACTGAGTTAACTTTGATAGATATACTGTCTACTTCTCACATTTTCTAATCTGAGGAGCATCAACTTTATGCATAATAGCTCCATTCAGGTGAAAGGAAGAAGCACTGTATCTCTTTTAAGAATACCAGCAATTTTAGGATCAGCAGGGCCTAGCACATTGTTTCCTTGAGTGAATTGAGTTCACTTGTCAAAGGAATACTTGTGATCTGAAAGAGCTTTCAAGTGGGATAAACAACCTCTTTAGGAAAAATACCCTCTTCAGACGAAATGGAAAAGCACATGTATCTTATAGAAAAGTACAATGTAAGAGGCAGTAATGTCTTGCTCTTTGTATCCCTATGAGAACTGAGGTACCGTTCGAAAGGTACCTACCTGTGATGGTTTTTATGTGCGTTGAACATTCCCTTTGCTGCAAATAGCTCCAATAAGTGTTTGAAGGAATGACTTTTTGTCTTGTAAGAAAACCATCAATCTTAGATGCAGGAGTGTGTTGCGCATTGTTTCCCTATGAGAATTGAGTTACCTATTAAAAGGAATACTACCAACCTCTCATGGTTTCCAAGTGTGAGGAACATAAACTTTCTGCAAAATAGCTCCTTTCAAGTGCATGGAAGGAGCACTGTTTCTCTTGTAAAAATCCGTGAATGTGGAAGATAGAGGGTCAATCACTTTTTTTTTTCTTGTGAGCATTGAGCTACCTTTTGAAGGCAATACTGTCTACCTCTCAGGGTTTTCAAGTGTGAGGAACATCAACACTGTGCAAAATAGCTCAATTCAAGTGAATGGATGAAGCACTATATGTCTTGTAAGGTATCCATCAATGTTAGAAGCAGGAGGCCTAGCACATTGTTTCTATTGAGAATTGAGTTTATTTATGAAGTGAATACTGGCAATCTCTCAGGGTTTTCGTTTACAAAGCATCATTTTTGTGCAAAATAGCCCCAATCTTGTGAATAGAAGAAGCATTCTGTCTCTTGGAAGTAAACCATGATGTCAGAAACTGGAGGGTCCTGCACATTGTTTCCCTGTGAGAATTTAGGTACCTTTTGAAAGTTAATCTTCCTATGTCTCTGCATTGTAAACTGTTGGAACATAACGTTTGTGCAAAATAGCTCCATTCTAGTGAAGGGAAGAAGCACAGTATCACTTGTAATAAAACCATCAATGTTAGAAGCCATATGGTCTAGTACATTGTTTACTGTGTGAACTGAGTTAGCTTGTGAATGAAATACTCACGATCTGAGAGCATTTTGAAGTGGGAGAATCATTCACGTTAGGAAAAATATACACTTCAAAAGAAATGGAAACACATGTATCTTATGGAACAATACAATCTGTGTTTGAGGAAGTAGTGTCTTGCACATTGTTTCCCTATGAGAACTGAATTACATTTTGATAGATGTACTGCCTATATCTCAGGGTTTACAAGTGGGAGGAATATCACCTTTGTGCATAAGAGCTCCATTCAAGTGAATGGAAGAAGCACAGTAGCTTTTGGATGAAAAGCATCCATGTTAGAAGCACAATGGTATAGCACACTGTTTTCCTGTGAGAATTGAATATTCATGTGGAAGGATTATTGCCTACATGTCAGGGTTTTAAAATGTTAGAAACATCAACTTTGTGCAAAATAGTTTCTTCAAGTGAATTGTAGAAGCACTGCTTCTCTTGTATGAAAATGATACCTATTAGAAGCAGCAGAGTCTCACAGTGTTTCTGTGCTAGTATAGAGTTAGTTTGTGAAAGGAATACTTGACCTCTGAAAGTGTTTTGAAGTGAGAGAATCTTCCACTTTAAGAAACATACTCTCTTCGGACAAAATGGAGAAACACATATGTTTGAAGGAACAATACAATCTCTGGTACAGGTAGGAGTTTCCTGCACATTGTTATCCTCTGGGAATTGAGTTACCTTTTCAAAGTAATGCAGTTAACCTCTCAGGGATGTCAAAGGTGAGGAACATCACTTTTGCGCAAAAGAGCTCCATTCCAGTGAATGGAAGAAGCACTGTTTGTCTTCTACAAAATCCATCAATGTTAAAGTAGGAGTGTCTTGCCCTTTGTTTCCCTTTGAGAATTCAGGTACCTTTTGATAGGAATACTGACTAACTCTCAGACGTTTCAAGCTTGATGAACATCACCTTTCTTCAAAATTGCTCCATTAAAGTGAGTGGGGAAAGGACGTTTTGCCTGGTAAGAAAACAATCAATTTTAGACGTAGGAGTGTGTTGCAAATTGTTCCCCGTGAGATTTGAATTACCTATTCATAGGAATACTGCCTACCTCTCAAGGTTTTGAAGTGTGAGAAACGTAAATTTTCTACAAAATAGAAACATATACTGAACGGGAGAAACACTGTATCTCATGTAAGAAAGCCATCAATGTTAGAAGCAGGAGCGTCTAGCACTTTATTACCTTGAGAATGTTGTCAACTTGTGAAAGGAATACTTGTAATCTGAAAGTGTTTTGAAGTGTTAGAATGATTCAGTTTAGGAAAAACACTCTCTTCAGTTGAAATGTAGAAATACACATCTGATGGAACAGTAGCATGTGGTAGGAACAGGGATGTCTTGCACATCGTTTCTGTATGACAACTGAGTTACATTTTGATAGGAACACTGGCCACCTCTCAGCGTTTTCAACTGTGAGAAACATCACCATCGAGCCAAACAGCTCCATTGAAGTGAAAGAAGGTATTACAATTTTTTTGTAAGAAAACCATCAATGTTCAAAACAAGAAGGTCTAGCACTATGTTTCCCATTGCGAACTGAGTCACCTTTTGAAAGGAATACTACCTACCTCTCAGCGTATTCAAGTGTAAGGAACATCAACATTGTGAAAAAGAGCTCCATTCAAGTGAGGCAAAGAAGTAGGTTTTCTCTTGTAAGAAAATCATCAATGTTAGAAGCAGGAGAGTCTAGCATATTGTTTCCCATGGAGAATTGAGTTAATTTATGAAAAGAATAGTGCCTACCTCTCAAGGTTTAAAGAGGTGAGTAAGATCAATTTTGTGCCAAAGAGCTCCTTTCAAGTGAAGGGAAGGACGACGGTTTCTCTGTGAGAAAACCATCAATATTAGAAGCAGAAGAGCTCAGCACAATATTTCCCTGTGAAAACTGAATATATTTTGAAGGAATTACTGCCTACTTCTCCTGTTGTTCACGTGTGAGATTATACACTTTTATGCCAAATAGTTCCATTCAAGAGAAAGGAAGAAGCATTGTATCGCTTGAAGAACACCATCAATTTTAGAAGCAGGAGTGTCTAGCAAATTTTTTGTCTGTGAAAATGGAGTTAGGATGTGAAAGGATTTCTTGCTATCTGAAAGCTTCTTGAAGCGGGCAAATCATCCTCTATATTAAAAATAACCACTTGAGACAGAATGTAGAAACAGAGGTATCTTATGAAACAGTACAATGTTAGAGACAGGTGTGTCTTCCACATTGTTTCCCTTTGTGAATTGAGTGAATTCAGGAAAAGAATACTTGCACTTCACAGGGTTTTCAAGTGTGAGAGACTTCCACTTTCTTTAAACTAACTCCCTTCCGGTGAATAGAAGAAGCTGTGTTTCTCTTGTAAGACACCAATCAACGTTTAAAGCACAAAGGTCTAGCACCTTTTTTCCCTGTGAGAATTGAGGTAACTTAGGAGAGGAATACTGCCTACATCTCAGAGTTGAAAAGTGTGAGGTACATCATCTTTAGTCGAATTATTTCCATTCAAGTGAATGGAAGAAGCACTGATCCTCTAGTAGAAAACTGTCACTGCTGGAAACAGGAAGGTCTAGCACATTGTTTCCCAAAGAGAACTGAGTTAACTTTGATAGATATACTGTCTACTTCTCACATTTTCTAATCTGAGGAGCATCAACTTTATGCATAATAGCTCCATTCAGGTGAAAGGAAGAAGCACTGTATCTCTTTTAAGAATACCAGCAATTTTAGGATCAGCAGGGCCTAGCACATTGTTTCCTTGAGTGAATTGAGTTCACTTGTCAAAGGAATACTTGTGATCTGAAAGAGCTTTCAAGTGGGATAAACAACCTCTTTAGGAAAAATACCCTCTTCAGACGAAATGGAAAAGCACATGTATCTTATAGAAAAGTACAATGTAAGAGGCAGTTTCAGCTTGAAACATCTAAGTTGCAGGAAATGTTCCTTTCAAAAAATAACTCAAGACTCACAAGGAAACAATGTGCTAAACGCACCTGCTTTCAGTTTCCTTTTGAGAAATACATGTGTTACATCAACTTAGGGGAATAGTCCTATATGAAATCAATTGATCCCTTCTCCACCTTGAAAACTATGATATGCCAGAAGTATTCCTTTCAAAAAGTGAATCAAGTCTCACAGGGAAACAATGTGCTTGAACCCCTGCTTCTCACACGATGGTTTTCTTTCAAGCAATGCATGTGTTTCTTCAATTTAGGTGAATAGGCCTATTTGGAACAAAAGGAGCCTATCTCCAGCTTGAAAACTATGCTAGGCAGGAAGTATTCCTTCCAAAAACCAAGTGAGGTCTCAAAGCGAAACAATGGGATTGAAGGTGCACCTTGCAACACACATGATTTGTTTTCAGTGGTACATGGATTTTTTCAACTCGCCTGAATAGGCCTATGTTGTGTAAACGGAGTCTATCTGCACCTTGAGACACCTAAGGTGCAGGAAAAAATCCTTTCAAAAATTCACTCAACTGTCACAAGAAGCAAGGTGCTAAATGCTGCAGATTGTAGCACACATGGTTTTTTTTGGGGAGGAACATGTGGTAACTCAACTGAGCTGAATGGGTGTATTTGGAGCAAACACAGCCTACCTCCACCTTGAAACACCAAGGTTGCAGGAAGCATACTTTTCCAAAATGGATAGAATTCAACCTGGAATAAAGTGTGCTAGATGGTAGTGCTTCTAACACCGATGGTTTTCTTTCAACACATGCATGTGTTTCTTCAACTTAGCTGAGTAGGCCTATTGGGAACAAAATGAGCCTTTTTCTGTCTTCAAATTGTGACTGGCAAGAAGTATTCCTTTCAAAAACTAACTCATTTGTCACAGGGCCAAAGGTTATAGATGCTGAAGCATCTCACATAGATTCTTTAGTTTGCAGAGATCCATATGTTCTCCAACTTAGCTCAATAGCCCTATTTAGAGAAAAGACCACCTATCTCCACCTTGGAAAGCCTCAGTTGCAGGAAGTACTTCTTTCCAAAACTAACGAAATTCTCACAGGGAAACAATGTGCAAGATTCTGCAGCTTTTAACATAGATTGTTTACTTTGGAGAGACACATGTGTTTTTCAACACTGCTGCAAAGGCGTATTTGGAGCAAAGTGAGACAAAGTCCATCTTGAAAGACCTTAGTTGCAGGAAGCATTGCATTCAGAAACTAACTCAATACTCACAGGGAATGAATATTCTAGATGCTCCTGCATATAATATCGGTGGATTTCTTTGAGAGACACACGTGTTTCTTCCACTTGGCTGAATAGGCCTATTTGGAACAAAATGAGCCTTTCTCCACTGTGAAAACTATGGTTTTCAGGAAGTATTCCTTTCAAAAACTAACTCAATTCTCACAGGAAAGAAGATGCTAAATGCTGCAGCTTCTAACATGGACGGTTTTCTTTGGAGCGATACATGGGTTTCTTCTTCTCAGCTGAAGGTACATGAAGGGAGCAAGCAGAGTCTATGCCCACTTTGAACCACCTAAGTCACAGAAAGTAATATCGTTCAAAACTAAGCCAATTGTACAGGGAAACAATGTGGTGGAAGCTCTTGGTTCTAAGCAGATGCTTTTCTTTTGAGGGATACATGTTTTTCTTCAACTCAGCTGAGGAGACCTTTGGAACAAAATCAGACTTTCTCCACCTAGAAAATTCTGATTCACAGGAAGGATTCCCTTCAAACACAAACTCAATTCTCACAGGGACAAAATGTGCTAGATGCTGCATCTTGTGACATCAATGGTTTCTGGTGGAGAGATACATGTGTTTCTTTATGTGAGCCGAAAATGCCTAGTAGGAGCCAACAGGGTTTTATACAGCTCGGAACACCTGAGTTGCAGTCAGTATTCCTTTCAAAACTACCTCAATTCTCACAGTAAAAGAATGTGCAAGATGCTCCTGCATGTAACAATGAAGGATTTCCTTGGCAGATACATGTGTTTCATCACCTCCCCTGAATAGTCCGATTTGGAGCACAATGAGCCTTTCTCCACTTTGAAACCATTGGCTTGCAGGATATTTTCCTTTCAAAACATAACGCAAATCTCACATGGAAAAAAGTGTTAGATGCTCCTCCTTCTAACACAATAGTTTTCTTTTGAAGGCTATATGTGTTCCCTCAAGTTAGCTGAGTAGGCCTAATTGCAAACAAATGAACTTTTCTCAGTCTGGAAAACTGTGGTTTGCATTAAGTATTCCTTTCAAAACTAAGTCAATTCTCAGAGGGAGAAAATGCACTAGATGCTGCACCTTCTATCATAGCCGGTTTTCTTTGGAATGATACATGTGTTCCCTCCCCTCAGTAGAATAGCCATATTTGGATCTAAAAGTGCCCATCTCCACCTTCAATCACCTAATTATCAGGAAGCATTTCTTTCAAAAACTACCTCAATTCTCCCAGAGAAACAATGTGTTAATTGCTTCTGCTTTGGCCACAGATGTATTTATGTCGAGAGATACAAGTGTTTCTTCAACTTAGCTGAATAGGCCTATTTCGAGCAAACAGAGCCTATTTCCACCTTGAAAATCCGTGGTTGCAGGAAGTATTCCTTTCTAAAACTCATACAATTCTGACAGGAAAACCATCTGCTAGATGCTCCTGGTTCAAACATGGATGGTTTTCTTTTCAGAAACAGCTGTGTATCATGATCTGAGCCTCGTAGGGTTATTTGGAATAAAAGGAGCCTGTCCAACCTTGAAAACTGTCATTGGCAGGAAGTACTCATTTCAAAAATTATTTCAACTCTCAGAGAGGAACAATGTCCTCGATGCTACAACTTTTAACATACATGCTTTTCTTTGGAGAGGTACATGTGTTTGTGCAACTCATCTGAACAGCACTAATGGAGCAAACGCAGCCCACCTCCCCCTTGAAACAGCTGAGACTCAGGAGGTAGTCCTTTCCACATTAACACAATTCTCACATGAAAACAGTGTGCTTGTAACATGAATGGTTTTCTTTTGAAACATACATGCGGTTCTTCAACATAGCTGGCTAGGCATTTTTGGAACAAGGTGAGCCTCTTCTACTTTGAAAATTGAGATTGGCAGCGTGTATTCCTTTCAAAAACAAACTGAATTCTCACAGGGACACACTGTGCATGATGTGGCAGCTTCAGTAATAGATGGATTTTGTTGGAGAGATACATGTGAAATTTCAACTCAGCTGAATAGGCCTATTTCGAGTAAGCACAGGCTGTCTACAGCTTGAAACATCTAAGTTGCAGGAAATGTTCCTTTCAAAAAATAACTCAAGTCTCACAAGGAAACAATGTGCTAAATGCACCTGCTTTCAACACAGATCGTTTCCTTTCGAGAGATACATGTGTTACATCAACTTAGGGGAATAGTCCTATATGAAATCAATTGATCCCTTCTCCACCTTGAAAACTATGATATGCCAGAAGTATTCCTTTCAAAAAGTGAATCAAGTCTCACAGGGAAACAATGTGCTTGAACCCCTGCTTCTCACACGATGGTTTTCTTTCAAGCAATGCATGTGTTTCTTCAACTTAGGTGAATAGGCCTATTTGGAACAAAAGGAGCCTATCTCCAGCTTGAAAACTATGCTAGGCAGGAAGTATTCCTTCCAAAAACCAACTGAGGTCTCACAGCGAAACAATGGGCTAGAAGGTGCAACTTGCAACACACATGGTTTCTTTGCAGGGGTACATGGATTTTTTCAACTCACCTGAATAGGCCTATGTTGTGTAAACGGAGTCTATCTGCACCTTGAGACACCTAAGGTGCAGGAAAAAATCCTTTCAAAAATTCACTCAACTGTCACAAGAAGCAAGGTGCTAAATGCTGCAGCTTGTAGCACACATGGTTTTTTTTTTGGGAGGAACATGTGGTAACTCAACTGAGCTGAATGGGTGTATTTGGAGCAAACACAGCCTACCTCCACCTTGAAACACCAAGGTTGCAGGAAGCATACTTTTCCAAAATGGATAGAATTCAACCTGGAATAAAGTGTGCTAGATGGTAGTGCTTCTAACACCGATGGTTTTCTTTCAACACATGCATGTGTTTCTTCAACTTAGCTGAGTAGGCCTATTGGGAACAAAATGAGCCTTTTTCTGTCTTCAAATTGTGACTGGCAAGAAGTATTCCTTTCAAAAACTAACTCATTTGTCACAGGGCCAAAGGTTATAGATGCTGAAGCATCTCACATAGATTCTTTAGTTTGCAGAGATCCATATGTTCTCCAACTTAGCTCAATAGCCCTATTTAGAGAAAAGACCACCTATCTCCACCTTGGAAAGCCTCAGTTGCAGGAAGTACTTCTTTCCAAAACTAACGAAATTCTCACAGGGAAACAATGTGCAAGATTCTGCAGCTTTTAACATAGATTGTTTACTTTGGAGAGACACATGTGTTTTTCAACACTGCTGCAAAGGCGTATTTGGAGCAAAGTGAGACAAAGTCCATCTTGAAAGACCTTAGTTGCAGGAAGCATTGCATTCAGAAACTAACTCAATACTCACAGGGAATGAATATTCTAGATGCTCCTGCATATAATATCGGTGGATTTCTTTGAGAGACACACGTGTTTCTTCCACTTGGCTGAATAGGCCTATTTGGAACAAAATGAGCCTTTCTCCACTGTGAAAACTATGGTTTTCAGGAAGTATTCCTTTCAAAAACTAACTCAATTCTCACAGGAAAGAAGATGCTAAATGCTGCAGCTTCTAACATGGACGGTTTTCTTTGGAGCGATACATGGGTTTCTTCTTCTCAGCTGAAGGTACATGAAGGGAGCAAGCAGAGTCTATGCCCACTTTGAACCACCTAAGTCACAGAAAGTAATATCGTTCAAAACTAAGCCAATTGTACAGGGAAACAATGTGGTGGAAGCTCTTGGTTCTAAGCAGATGCTTTTCTTTTGAGGGATACATGTTTTTCTTCAACTCAGCTGAGGAGACCTTTGGAACAAAATCAGACTTTCTCCACCTAGAAAATTCTGATTCACAGGAAGGATTCCCTTCAAACACAAACTCAATTCTCACAGGGACAAAATGTGCTAGATGCTGCATCTTGCGACATCAATGGTTTCTGGTGGAGAGATACATGTGTTTCTTTATGTGAGCCGAAAATGCCTAGTAGGAGCCAACAGGGTTTTATACAGCTCGGAACACCTGAGTTGCAGTCAGTATTCCTTTCAAAACTACCTCAATTCTCACAGTAAAAGAATGTGCAAGATGCTCCTGCATGTAACAATGAAGGATTTCCTTGGCAGATACATGTGTTTCATCACCTCCCCTGAATAGTCCGATTTGGAGCACAATGAGCCTTTCTCCACTTTGAAACCATTGGTTTGCAGGATATATTCCTTTCAAAACATAACGCAAGTCTCACATGGAAAAAAAGTGTTAGATGCTCCTCCTCCTAACACAATAGTTTTCTTTTGAAGGCTATATGTGTTCCCTCAAGTTAGCTGAGTAGGCCTAATTGCAAACAAATGAACTTTTCTCAGCCTGGAAAACTGTGGTTTGCAGGAAGTATTCCTTTCAAAACTAAGTCAATTCTCAGAGGGAGAAAATGCACTAGATGCTGCACCTTCTATCATAGCTGGTTTTCTTTGGAATGATACTTGTGTTCCCTCCTCTCAGTAGAATAGCCATATTTGGATCTAAAAGTGCCCATCTCCACCTTCAATCACCTAATTATTAGGAAGCATTTCTTTCAAAAACTACCTCAATTCTCCCAGAGAAACAATGTGTTAATTGCTTCTGCTTCGGCCACAGATTTATTTATGTCGAGAGATACAAGTGTTTCTTCAACTTAGCTAAATGGGCCTATTGGGAGCAAACAGAGCCTATTTCCACCTTGAAAATCCGTGGTTGCAGGAAGTATTCCTTTCTAAAACTCATACAATTCTGCCAGGAAAACCATCTGCTAGATGCTCCTGGTTCAAACACAGATGGTTTTCTTTTCAGAAACAGCTGTGTATCATGATCTGAGCCTCGTAGGGTTATTTGGAATAAAAGGAGCCTGTCCAACCTTGAAAACTGTCATTGGCAGGAAGTACTCATTTCAAAAATTATTTCAACTCTCAGAGAGGAACAATGTCCTCGATGCTACAACTTTTAACATACATGCTTTTCTTTGGAGAGGTACATGTGTTTGTTCAACTCATCTGAACAGCACTAATGGAGCAAACGCAGCCCACCTCCCCCTTGAAACAGCTGAGACTCAGGAGGTAGTCCTTTCCACATTAACACAATTCTCACATGAAAACAGTGTGCTTGTAACATGAATGGTTTTCTTTTGAAACATACATGTGGTTCTTCAACATAGTTGGCTAGGCATTTTTGGAACAAGGTGAGCCTCTTCTACTTTGAAAATTGAGATTGGCAGCGTGTATTCCTTTCACAAACAAACTGAATTCTCACAGGGACACACTGTGCATGATGTGGCAGCTTCAGTAATTGATGGATTTTGTTGGAGAGATACATGTGAAATTTCAACTCAGCTGAATAGGCCTATTTCGAGTAAGCACAGGCTGTCTACAGCTTGAAACATCTAAGTTGCAGGAAATGTTCCTTTCAAAAAATAACTCAAGTCTCACAAGGAAACAATGTGCTAAATGCACCTGCTTTCAACACAGATCGTTTCCTTTCGAGAGATACATGTGTTACATCAACTTAGGGGAATAGTCCTATATGAAATCAATTGATCCCTTCTCCACCTTGAAAACTATGATATGCCAGAAGTATTCCTTTCAAAAAGTGAATCAAGTCTCACAGGGAAACAATGTGCTTGAACCCCTGCTTCTCACACGATGGTTTTCTTTCAAGCAATGCATGTGTTTCTTCAACTTAGGTGAATAGGCCTATTTGGAACAAAAGGAGCCTATCTCCAGCTTGAAAACTATGCTAGGCAGGAAGTATTCCTTCCAAAAACCAACTGAGGTCTCACAGCGAAACAATGGGCTAGAAGGTGCAACTTGCAACACACATGGTTTCTTTGCAGGGGTACATGGATTTTTTCAACTCACCTGAATAGGCCTATGTTGTGTAAACGGAGTCTATCTGCACCTTGAGACACCTAAGGTGCAGGAAAAAATCCTTTCAAAAATTCACTCAACTGTCACAAGAAGCAAGGTGCTAAATGCTGCAGCTTGTAGCACACATGGTTTTTTTTTTGGGAGGAACATGTGGTAACTCAACTGAGCTGAATGGGTGTATTTGGAGCAAACACAGCCTACCTCCACCTTGAAACACCAAGGTTGCAGGAAGCATACTTTTCCAAAATGGATAGAATTCAACCTGGAATAAAGTGTGCTAGATGGTAGTGCTTCTAACACCGATGGTTTTCTTTCAACACATGCATGTGTTTCTTCAACTTAGCTGAGTAGGCCTATTGGGAACAAAATGAGCCTTTTTCTGTCTTCAAATTGTGACTGGCAAGAAGTATTCCTTTCAAAAACTAACTCATTTGTCACAGGGCCAAAGGTTATAGATGCTGAAGCATCTCACATAGATTCTTTAGTTTGCAGAGATCCATATGTTCTCCAACTTAGCTCAATAGCCCTATTTAGAGAAAAGACCACCTATCTCCACCTTGGAAAGCCTCAGTTGCAGGAAGTACTTCTTTCCAAAACTAACGAAATTCTCACAGGGAAACAATGTGCAAGATTCTGCAGCTTTTAACATAGATTGTTTACTTTGGAGAGACACATGTGTTTTTCAACACTGCTGCAAAGGCGTATTTGGAGCAAAGTGAGACAAAGTCCATCTTGAAAGACCTTAGTTGCAGGAAGCATTGCATTCAGAAACTAACTCAATACTCACAGGGAATGAATATTCTAGATGCTCCTGCATATAATATCGGTGGATTTCTTTGAGAGACACACGTGTTTCTTCCACTTGGCTGAATAGCCCTATTTGGAACAAAATGAGCCTTTCTCCACTGTGAAAACTATGGTTTTCAGGAAGTATTCCTTTCAAAAACTAACTCAATTCTCACAGGAAAGAAGATGCTAAATGCTGCAGCTTCTAACATGGACGGTTTTCTTTGGAGCGATACATGGGTTTCTTCTTCTCAGCTGAAGGTACATGAAGGGAGCAAGCAGAGTCTATGCCCACTTTGAACCACCTAAGTCACAGAAAGTAATATCGTTCAAAACTAAGCCAATTGTACAGGGAAACAATGTGGTGGAAGCTCTTGGTTCTAAGCAGATGCTTTTCTTTTGAGGGATACATGTTTTTCTTCAACTCAGCTGAGGAGACCTTTGGAACAAAATCAGACTTTCTCCACCTAGAAAATTCTGATTCACAGGAAGGATTCCCTTCAAACACAAACTCAATTCTCACAGGGACAAAATGTGCTAGATGCTGCATCTTGCGACATCAATGGTTTCTGGTGGAGAGATACGTGTGTTTCTTTATGTGAGCCGAAAATGCCTAGTAGGAGCCAACAGGGTTTTATACAGCTCGGAACACCTGAGTTGCAGTCAGTATTCCTTTCAAAACTACCTCAATTCTCACAGTAAAAGAATGTGCAAGATGCTCCTGCATGTAACAATGAAGGATTTCCTTGGCAGATACATGTGTTTCATCACCTCCCCTGAATAGTCCGATTTGGAGCACAATGAGCCTTTCTCCACTTTGAAACCATTGGTTTGCAGGATATATTCCTTTCAAAACATAACGCAAGTCTCACATGGAAAAAAAGTGTTAGATGCTCCTCCTCCTAACACAATAGTTTTCTTTTGAAGGCTATATGTGTTCCCTCAAGTTAGCTGAGTAGGCCTAATTGCAAACAAATGAACTTTTCTCAGCCTGGAAAACTGTGGTTTGCAGGAAGTATTCCTTTCAAAACTAAGTCAATTCTCAGAGGGAGAAAATGCACTAGATGCTGCACCTTCTATCATAGCTGGTTTTCTTTGGAATGATACTTGTGTTCCCTCCTCTCAGTAGAATAGCCATATTTGGATCTAAAAGTGCCCATCTCCACCTTCAATCACCTAATTATTAGGAAGCATTTCTTTCAAAAACTACCTCAATTCTCCCAGAGAAACAATGTGTTAATTGCTTCTGCTTCGGCCACAGATTTATTTATGTCGAGAGATACAAGTGTTTCTTCAACTTAGCTAAATGGGCCTATTGGGAGCAAACAGAGCCTATTTCCACCTTGAAAATCCGTGGTTGCAGGAAGTATTCCTTTCTAAAACTCATACAATTCTGCCAGGAAAACCATCTGCTAGATGCTCCTGGTTCAAACACAGATGGTTTTCTTTTCAGAAACAGCTGTGTATCATGATCTGAGCCTCGTAGGGTTATTTGGAATAAAAGGAGCCTGTCCAACCTTGAAAACTGTCATTGGCAGGAAGTACTCATTTCAAAAATTATTTCAACTCTCAGAGAGGAACAATGTCCTCGATGCTACAACTTTTAACATACATGCTTTTCTTTGGAGAGGTACATGTGTTTGTTCAACTCATCTGAACAGCACTAATGGAGCAAACGCAGCCCATCTCCCCCTTGAAACAGCTGAGACTCAGGAGGTAGTCCTTTCCACATTAACACAATTCTCACATGAAAACAGTGTGCTTGTAACATGAATGGTTTTCTTTTGAAACATACATGTGGTTCTTCAACATAGTTGGCTAGGCATTTTTGGAACAAGGTGAGCCTCTTCTACTTTGAAAATTGAGATTGGCAGCGTGTATTCCTTTCACAAACAAACTGAATTCTCACAGGGACACACTGTGCATGATGTGGCAGCTTCAGTAATTGATGGATTTTGTTGGAGAGATACATGTGAAATTTCAACTCAGCTGAATAGGCCTATTTCGAGTAAGCACAGGCTGTCTACAGCTTGAAACATCTAAGTTGCAGGAAATGTTCCTTTCAAAAAATAACTCAAGTCTCACAAGGAAACAATGTGCTAAATGCACCTGCTTTCAACACAGATCGTTTCCTTTCGAGAGATACATGTGTTACATCAACTTAGGGGAATAGTCCTATATGAAATCAATTGATCCCTTCTCCACCTTGAAAACTATGATATGCCAGAAGTATTCCTTTCAAAAAGTGAATCAAGTCTCACAGGGAAACAATGTGCTTGAACCCCTGCTTCTCACACGATGGTTTTCTTTCAAGCAATGCATGTGTTTCTTCAACTTAGGTGAATAGGCCTATTTGGAACAAAAGGAGCCTATCTCCAGCTTGAAAACTATGCTAGGCAGGAAGTATTCCTTCCAAAAACCAACTGAGGTCTCACAGCGAAACAATGGGCTAGAAGGTGCAACTTGCAACACACATGGTTTCTTTGCAGGGGTACATGGATTTTTTCAACTCACCTGAATAGGCCTATGTTGTGTAAACGGAGTCTATCTGCACCTTGAGACACCTAAGGTGCAGGAAAAAATCCTTTCAAAAATTCACTCAACTGTCACAAGAAGCAAGGTGCTAAATGCTGCAGCTTGTAGCACACATGGTTTTTTTTTTGGGAGGAACATGTGGTAACTCAACTGAGCTGAATGGGTGTATTTGGAGCAAACACAGCCTACCTCCACCTTGAAACACCAAGGTTGCAGGAAGCATACTTTTCCAAAATGGATAGAATTCAACCTGGAATAAAGTGTGCTAGATGGTAGTGCTTCTAACACCGATGGTTTTCTTTCAACACATGCATGTGTTTCTTCAACTTAGCTGAGTAGGCCTATTGGGAACAAAATGAGCCTTTTTCTGTCTTCAAATTGTGACTGGCAAGAAGTATTCCTTTCAAAAACTAACTCATTTGTCACAGGGCCAAAGGTTATAGATGCTGAAGCATCTCACATAGATTCTTTAGTTTGCAGAGATCCATATGTTCTCCAACTTAGCTCAATAGCCCTATTTAGAGAAAAGACCACCTATCTCCACCTTGGAAAGCCTCAGTTGCAGGAAGTACTTCTTTCCAAAACTAACGAAATTCTCACAGGGAAACAATGTGCAAGATTCTGCAGCTTTTAACATAGATTGTTTACTTTGGAGAGACACATGTGTTTTTCAACACTGCTGCAAAGGCGTATTTGGAGCAAAGTGAGACAAAGTCCATCTTGAAAGACCTTAGTTGCAGGAAGCATTGCATTCAGAAACTAACTCAATACTCACAGGGAATGAATATTCTAGATGCTCCTGCATATAATATCGGTGGATTTCTTTGAGAGACACACGTGTTTCTTCCACTTGGCTGAATAGGCCTATTTGGAACAAAATGAGCCTTTCTCCACTGTGAAAACTATGGTTTTCAGGAAGTATTCCTTTCAAAAACTAACTCAATTCTCACAGGAAAGAAGATGCTAAATGCTGCAGCTTCTAACATGGACGGTTTTCTTTGGAGCGATACATGGGTTTCTTCTTCTCAGCTGAAGGTACATGAAGGGAGCAAGCAGAGTCTATGCCCACTTTGAACCACCTAAGTCACAGAAAGTAATATCGTTCAAAACTAAGCCAATTGTACAGGGAAACAATGTGGTGGAAGCTCTTGGTTCTAAGCAGATGCTTTTCTTTTGAGGGATACATGTTTTTCTTCAACTCAGCTGAGGAGACCTTTGGAACAAAATCAGACTTTCTCCACCTAGAAAATTCTGATTCACAGGAAGGATTCCCTTCAAACACAAACTCAATTCTCACAGGGACAAAATGTGCTAGATGCTGCATCTTGCGACATCAATGGTTTCTGGTGGAGAGATACATGTGTTTCTTTATGTGAGCCGAAAATGCCTAGTAGGAGCCAACAGGGTTTTATACAGCTCGGAACACCTGAGTTGCAGTCAGTATTCCTTTCAAAACTACCTCAATTCTCACAGTAAAAGAATGTGCAAGATGCTCCTGCATGTAACAATGAAGGATTTCCTTGGCAGATACATGTGTTTCATCACCTCCCCTGAATAGTCCGATTTGGAGCACAATGAGCCTTTCTCCACTTTGAAACCATTGGTTTGCAGGATATATTCCTTTCAAAACATAACGCAAGTCTCACATGGAAAAAAAGTGTTAGATGCTCCTCCTCCTAACACAATAGTTTTCTTTTGAAGGCTATATGTGTTCCCTCAAGTTAGCTGAGTAGGCCTAATTGCAAACAAATGAACTTTTCTCAGCCTGGAAAACTGTGGTTTGCAGGAAGTATTCCTTTCAAAACTAAGTCAATTCTCAGAGGGAGAAAATGCACTAGATGCTGCACCTTCTATCATAGCTGGTTTTCTTTGGAATGATACTTGTGTTCCCTCCTCTCAGTAGAATAGCCATATTTGGATCTAAAAGTGCCCATCTCCACCTTCAATCACCTAATTATTAGGAAGCATTTCTTTCAAAAACTACCTCAATTCTCCCAGAGAAACAATGTGTTAATTGCTTCTGCTTCGGCCACAGATTTATTTATGTCGAGAGATACAAGTGTTTCTTCAACTTAGCTAAATGGGCCTATTGGGAGCAAACAGAGCCTATTTCCACCTTGAAAATCCGTGGTTGCAGGAAGTATTCCTTTCTAAAACTCATACAATTCTGCCAGGAAAACCATCTGCTAGATGCTCCTGGTTCAAACACAGATGGTTTTCTTTTCAGAAACAGCTGTGTATCATGATCTGAGCCTCGTAGGGTTATTTGGAATAAAAGGAGCCTGTCCAACCTTGAAAACTGTCATTGGCAGGAAGTACTCATTTCAAAAATTATTTCAACTCTCAGAGAGGAACAATGTCCTCGATGCTACAACTTTTAACATACATGCTTTTCTTTGGAGAGGTACATGTGTTTGTTCAACTCATCTGAACAGCACTAATGGAGCAAACGCAGCCCATCTCCCCCTTGAAACAGCTGAGACTCAGGAGGTAGTCCTTTCCACATTAACACAATTCTCACATGAAAACAGTGTGCTTGTAACATGAATGGTTTTCTTTTGAAACATACATGTGGTTCTTCAACATAGTTGGCTAGGCATTTTTGGAACAAGGTGAGCCTCTTCTACTTTGAAAATTGAGATTGGCAGCGTGTATTCCTTTCACAAACAAACTGAATTCTCACAGGGACACACTGTGCATGATGTGGCAGCTTCAGTAATTGATGGATTTTGTTGGAGAGATACATGTGAAATTTCAACTCAGCTGAATAGGCCTATTTCGAGTAAGCACAGGCTGTCTACAGCTTGAAACATCTAAGTTGCAGGAAATGTTCCTTTCAAAAAATAACTCAAGTCTCACAAGGAAACAATGTGCTAAATGCACCTGCTTTCAACACAGATCGTTTCCTTTCGAGAGATACATGTGTTACATCAACTTAGGGGAATAGTCCTATATGAAATCAATTGATCCCTTCTCCACCTTGAAAACTATGATATGCCAGAAGTATTCCTTTCAAAAAGTGAATCAAGTCTCACAGGGAAACAATGTGCTTGAACCCCTGCTTCTCACACGATGGTTTTCTTTCAAGCAATGCATGTGTTTCTTCAACTTAGGTGAATAGGCCTATTTGGAACAAAAGGAGCCTATCTCCAGCTTGAAAACTATGCTAGGCAGGAAGTATTCCTTCCAAAAACCAACTGAGGTCTCACAGCGAAACAATGGGCTAGAAGGTGCAACTTGCAACACACATGGTTTCTTTGCAGGGGTACATGGATTTTTTCAACTCACCTGAATAGGCCTATGTTGTGTAAACGGAGTCTATCTGCACCTTGAGACACCTAAGGTGCAGGAAAAAATCCTTTCAAAAATTCACTCAACTGTCACAAGAAGCAAGGTGCTAAATGCTGCAGCTTGTAGCACACATGGTTTTTTTTTTGGGAGGAACATGTGGTAACTCAACTGAGCTGAATGGGTGTATTTGGAGCAAACACAGCCTACCTCCACCTTGAAACACCAAGGTTGCAGGAAGCATACTTTTCCAAAATGGATAGAATTCAACCTGGAATAAAGTGTGCTAGATGGTAGTGCTTCTAACACCGATGGTTTTCTTTCAACACATGCATGTGTTTCTTCAACTTAGCTGAGTAGGCCTATTGGGAACAAAATGAGCCTTTTTCTGTCTTCAAATTGTGACTGGCAAGAAGTATTCCTTTCAAAAACTAACTCATTTGTCACAGGGCCAAAGGTTATAGATGCTGAAGCATCTCACATAGATTCTTTAGTTTGCAGAGATCCATATGTTCTCCAACTTAGCTCAATAGCCCTATTTAGAGAAAAGACCACCTATCTCCACCTTGGAAAGCCTCAGTTGCAGGAAGTACTTCTTTCCAAAACTAACGAAATTCTCACAGGGAAACAATGTGCAAGATTCTGCAGCTTTTAACATAGATTGTTTACTTTGGAGAGACACATGTGTTTTTCAACACTGCTGCAAAGGCGTATTTGGAGCAAAGTGAGACAAAGTCCATCTTGAAAGACCTTAGTTGCAGGAAGCATTGCATTCAGAAACTAACTCAATACTCACAGGGAATGAATATTCTAGATGCTCCTGCATATAATATCGGTGGATTTCTTTGAGAGACACACGTGTTTCTTCCACTTGGCTGAATAGGCCTATTTGGAACAAAATGAGCCTTTCTCCACTGTGAAAACTATGGTTTTCAGGAAGTATTCCTTTCAAAAACTAACTCAATTCTCACAGGAAAGAAGATGCTAAATGCTGCAGCTTCTAACATGGACGGTTTTCTTTGGAGCGATACATGGGTTTCTTCTTCTCAGCTGAAGGTACATGAAGGGAGCAAGCAGAGTCTATGCCCACTTTGAACCACCTAAGTCACAGAAAGTAATATCGTTCAAAACTAAGCCAATTGTACAGGGAAACAATGTGGTGGAAGCTCTTGGTTCTAAGCAGATGCTTTTCTTTTGAGGGATACATGTTTTTCTTCAACTCAGCTGAGGAGACCTTTGGAACAAAATCAGACTTTCTCCACCTAGAAAATTCTGATTCACAGGAAGGATTCCCTTCAAACACAAACTCAATTCTCACAGGGACAAAATGTGCTAGATGCTGCATCTTGCGACATCAATGGTTTCTGGTGGAGAGATACATGTGTTTCTTTATGTGAGCCGAAAATGCCTAGTAGGAGCCAACAGGGTTTTATACAGCTCGGAACACCTGAGTTGCAGTCAGTATTCCTTTCAAAACTACCTCAATTCTCACAGTAAAAGAATGTGCAAGATGCTCCTGCATGTAACAATGAAGGATTTCCTTGGCAGATACATGTGTTTCATCACCTCCCCTGAATAGTCCGATTTGGAGCACAATGAGCCTTTCTCCACTTTGAAACCATTGGTTTGCAGGATATATTCCTTTCAAAACATAACGCAAGTCTCACATGGAAAAAAAGTGTTAGATGCTCCTCCTCCTAACACAATAGTTTTCTTTTGAAGGCTATATGTGTTCCCTCAAGTTAGCTGAGTAGGCCTAATTGCAAACAAATGAACTTTTCTCAGCCTGGAAAACTGTGGTTTGCAGGAAGTATTCCTTTCAAAACTAAGTCAATTCTCAGAGGGAGAAAATGCACTAGATGCTGCACCTTCTATCATAGCTGGTTTTCTTTGGAATGATACTTGTGTTCCCTCCTCTCAGTAGAATAGCCATATTTGGATCTAAAAGTGCCCATCTCCACCTTCAATCACCTAATTATTAGGAAGCATTTCTTTCAAAAACTACCTCAATTCTCCCAGAGAAACAATGTGTTAATTGCTTCTGCTTCGGCCACAGATTTATTTATGTCGAGAGATACAAGTGTTTCTTCAACTTAGCTAAATGGGCCTATTGGGAGCAAACAGAGCCTATTTCCACCTTGAAAATCCGTGGTTGCAGGAAGTATTCCTTTCTAAAACTCATACAATTCTGCCAGGAAAACCATCTGCTAGATGCTCCTGGTTCAAACACAGATGGTTTTCTTTTCAGAAACAGCTGTGTATCATGATCTGAGCCTCGTAGGGTTATTTGGAATAAAAGGAGCCTGTCCAACCTTGAAAACTGTCATTGGCAGGAAGTACTCATTTCAAAAATTATTTCAACTCTCAGAGAGGAACAATGTCCTCGATGCTACAACTTTTAACATACATGCTTTTCTTTGGAGAGGTACATGTGTTTGTTCAACTCATCTGAACAGCACTAATGGAGCAAACGCAGCCCATCTCCCCCTTGAAACAGCTGAGACTCAGGAGGTAGTCCTTTCCACATTAACACAATTCTCACATGAAAACAGTGTGCTTGTAACATGAATGGTTTTCTTTTGAAACATACATGTGGTTCTTCAACATAGTTGGCTAGGCATTTTTGGAACAAGGTGAGCCTCTTCTACTTTGAAAATTGAGATTGGCAGCGTGTATTCCTTTCACAAACAAACTGAATTCTCACAGGGACACACTGTGCATGATGTGGCAGCTTCAGTAATTGATGGATTTTGTTGGAGAGATACATGTGAAATTTCAACTCAGCTGAATAGGCCTATTTCGAGTAAGCACAGGCTGTCTACAGCTTGAAACATCTAAGTTGCAGGAAATGTTCCTTTCAAAAAATAACTCAAGTCTCACAAGGAAACAATGTGCTAAATGCACCTGCTTTCAACACAGATCGTTTCCTTTCGAGAGATACATGTGTTACATCAACTTAGGGGAATAGTCCTATATGAAATCAATTGATCCCTTCTCCACCTTGAAAACTATGATATGCCAGAAGTATTCCTTTCAAAAAGTGAATCAAGTCTCACAGGGAAACAATGTGCTTGAACCCCTGCTTCTCACACGATGGTTTTCTTTCAAGCAATGCATGTGTTTCTTCAACTTAGGTGAATAGGCCTATTTGGAACAAAAGGAGCCTATCTCCAGCTTGAAAACTATGCTAGGCAGGAAGTATTCCTTCCAAAAACCAACTGAGGTCTCACAGCGAAACAATGGGCTAGAAGGTGCAACTTGCAACACACATGGTTTCTTTGCAGGGGTACATGGATTTTTTCAACTCACCTGAATAGGCCTATGTTGTGTAAACGGAGTCTATCTGCACCTTGAGACACCTAAGGTGCAGGAAAAAATCCTTTCAAAAATTCACTCAACTGTCACAAGAAGCAAGGTGCTAAATGCTGCAGCTTGTAGCACACATGGTTTTTTTTTTGGGAGGAACATGTGGTAACTCAACTGAGCTGAATGGGTGTATTTGGAGCAAACACAGCCTACCTCCACCTTGAAACACCAAGGTTGCAGGAAGCATACTTTTCCAAAATGGATAGAATTCAACCTGGAATAAAGTGTGCTAGATGGTAGTGCTTCTAACACCGATGGTTTTCTTTCAACACATGCATGTGTTTCTTCAACTTAGCTGAGTAGGCCTATTGGGAACAAAATGAGCCTTTTTCTGTCTTCAAATTGTGACTGGCAAGAAGTATTCCTTTCAAAAACTAACTCATTTGTCACAGGGCCAAAGGTTATAGATGCTGAAGCATCTCACATAGATTCTTTAGTTTGCAGAGATCCATATGTTCTCCAACTTAGCTCAATAGCCCTATTTAGAGAAAAGACCACCTATCTCCACCTTGGAAAGCCTCAGTTGCAGGAAGTACTTCTTTCCAAAACTAACAAAATTCTCACAGGGAAACAATGTGCAAGATTCTGCAGCTTTTAACATAGATTGTTTACTTTGGAGAGACACATGTGTTTTTCAACACTGCTGCAAAGGCGTATTTGGAGCAAAGTGAGACAAAGTCCATCTTGAAAGACCTTAGTTGCAGGAAGCATTGCATTCAGAAACTAACTCAATACTCACAGGGAATGAATATTCTAGATGCTCCTGCATATAATATCGGTGGATTTCTTTGAGAGACACACGTGTTTCTTCCACTTGGCTGAATAGGCCTATTTGGAACAAAATGAGCCTTTCTCCACTGTGAAAACTATGGTTTTCAGGAAGTATTCCTTTCAAAAACTAACTCAATTCTCACAGGAAAGAAGATGCTAAATGCTGCAGCTTCTAACATGGACGGTTTTCTTTGGAGCGATACATGGGTTTCTTCTTCTCAGCTGAAGGTACATGAAGGGAGCAAGCAGAGTCTATGCCCACTTTGAACCACCTAAGTCACAGAAAGTAATATCGTTCAAAACTAAGCCAATTGTACAGGGAAACAATGTGGTGGAAGCTCTTGGTTCTAAGCAGATGCTTTTCTTTTGAGGGATACATGTTTTTCTTCAACTCAGCTGAGGAGACCTTTGGAACAAAATCAGACTTTCTCCACCTAGAAAATTCTGATTCACAGGAAGGATTCCCTTCAAACACAAACTCAATTCTCACAGGGACAAAATGTGCTAGATGCTGCATCTTGCGACATCAATGGTTTCTGGTGGAGAGATACATGTGTTTCTTTATGTGAGCCGAAAATGCCTAGTAGGAGCCAACAGGGTTTTATACAGCTCGGAACACCTGAGTTGCAGTCAGTATTCCTTTCAAAACTACCTCAATTCTCACAGTAAAAGAATGTGCAAGATGCTCCTGCATGTAACAATGAAGGATTTCCTTGGCAGATACATGTGTTTCATCACCTCCCCTGAATAGTCCGATTTGGAGCACAATGAGCCTTTCTCCACTTTGAAACCATTGGTTTGCAGGATATATTCCTTTCAAAACATAACGCAAGTCTCACATGGAAAAAAAGTGTTAGATGCTCCTCCTCCTAACACAATAGTTTTCTTTTGAAGGCTATATGTGTTCCCTCAAGTTAGCTGAGTAGGCCTAATTGCAAACAAATGAACTTTTCTCAGCCTGGAAAACTGTGGTTTGCAGGAAGTATTCCTTTCAAAACTAAGTCAATTCTCAGAGGGAGAAAATGCACTAGATGCTGCACCTTCTATCATAGCTGGTTTTCTTTGGAATGATACTTGTGTTCCCTCCTCTCAGTAGAATAGCCATATTTGGATCTAAAAGTGCCCATCTCCACCTTCAATCACCTAATTATTAGGAAGCATTTCTTTCAAAAACTACCTCAATTCTCCCAGAGAAACAATGTGTTAATTGCTTCTGCTTCGGCCACAGATTTATTTATGTCGAGAGATACAAGTGTTTCTTCAACTTAGCTAAATGGGCCTATTGGGAGCAAACAGAGCCTATTTCCACCTTGAAAATCCGTGGTTGCAGGAAGTATTCCTTTCTAAAACTCATACAATTCTGCCAGGAAAACCATCTGCTAGATGCTCCTGGTTCAAACACAGATGGTTTTCTTTTCAGAAACAGCTGTGTATCATGATCTGAGCCTCGTAGGGTTATTTGGAATAAAAGGAGCCTGTCCAACCTTGAAAACTGTCATTGGCAGGAAGTACTCATTTCAAAAATTATTTCAACTCTCAGAGAGGAACAATGTCCTCGATGCTACAACTTTTAACATACATGCTTTTCTTTGGAGAGGTACATGTGTTTGTTCAACTCATCTGAACAGCACTAATGGAGCAAACGCAGCCCACCTCCCCCTTGAAACAGCTGAGACTCAGGAGGTAGTCCTTTCCACATTAACACAATTCTCACATGAAAACAGTGTGCTTGTAACATGAATGGTTTTCTTTTGAAACATACATGTGGTTCTTCAACATAGTTGGCTAGGCATTTTTGGAACAAGGTGAGCCTCTTCTACTTTGAAAATTGAGATTGGCAGCGTGTATTCCTTTCACAAACAAACTGAATTCTCACAGGGACACACTGTGCATGATGTGGCAGCTTCAGTAATTGATGGATTTTGTTGGAGAGATACATGTGAAATTTCAACTCAGCTGAATAGGCCTATTTCGAGTAAGCACAGGCTGTCTACAGCTTGAAACATCTAAGTTGCAGGAAATGTTCCTTTCAAAAAATAACTCAAGTCTCACAAGGAAACAATGTGCTAAATGCACCTGCTTTCAACACAGATCGTTTCCTTTCGAGAGATACATGTGTTACATCAACTTAGGGGAATAGTCCTATATGAAATCAATTGATCCCTTCTCCACCTTGAAAACTATGATATGCCAGAAGTATTCCTTTCAAAAAGTGAATCAAGTCTCACAGGGAAACAATGTGCTTGAACCCCTGCTTCTCACACGATGGTTTTCTTTCAAGCAATGCATGTGTTTCTTCAACTTAGGTGAATAGGCCTATTTGGAACAAAAGGAGCCTATCTCCAGCTTGAAAACTATGCTAGGCAGGAAGTATTCCTTCCAAAAACCAACTGAGGTCTCACAGCGAAACAATGGGCTAGAAGGTGCAACTTGCAACACACATGGTTTCTTTGCAGGGGTACATGGATTTTTTCAACTCACCTGAATAGGCCTATGTTGTGTAAACGGAGTCTATCTGCACCTTGAGACACCTAAGGTGCAGGAAAAAATCCTTTCAAAAATTCACTCAACTGTCACAAGAAGCAAGGTGCTAAATGCTGCAGCTTGTAGCACACATGGTTTTTTTTTTGGGAGGAACATGTGGTAACTCAACTGAGCTGAATGGGTGTATTTGGAGCAAACACAGCCTACCTCCACCTTGAAACACCAAGGTTGCAGGAAGCATACTTTTCCAAAATGGATAGAATTCAACCTGGAATAAAGTGTGCTAGATGGTAGTGCTTCTAACACCGATGGTTTTCTTTCAACACATGCATGTGTTTCTTCAACTTAGCTGAGTAGGCCTATTGGGAACAAAATGAGCCTTTTTCTGTCTTCAAATTGTGACTGGCAAGAAGTATTCCTTTCAAAAACTAACTCATTTGTCACAGGGCCAAAGGTTATAGATGCTGAAGCATCTCACATAGATTCTTTAGTTTGCAGAGATCCATATGTTCTCCAACTTAGCTCAATAGCCCTATTTAGAGAAAAGACCACCTATCTCCACCTTGGAAAGCCTCAGTTGCAGGAAGTACTTCTTTCCAAAACTAACGAAATTCTCACAGGGAAACAATGTGCAAGATTCTGCAGCTTTTAACATAGATTGTTTACTTTGGAGAGACACATGTGTTTTTCAACACTGCTGCAAAGGCGTATTTGGAGCAAAGTGAGACAAAGTCCATCTTGAAAGACCTTAGTTGCAGGAAGCATTGCATTCAGAAACTAACTCAATACTCACAGGGAATGAATATTCTAGATGCTCCTGCATATAATATCGGTGGATTTCTTTGAGAGACACACGTGTTTCTTTCACTTGGCTGAATAGGCCTATTTGGAACAAAATGAGCCTTTCTCCACTGTGAAAACTATGGTTTTCAGGAAGTATTCCTTTCAAAAACTAACTCAATTCTCACAGGAAAGAAGATGCTAAATGCTGCAGCTTCTAACATGGACGGTTTTCTTTGGAGCGATACATGGGTTTCTTCTTCTCAGCTGAAGGTACATGAAGGGAGCAAGCAGAGTCTATGCCCACTTTGAACCACCTAAGTCACAGAAAGTAATATCGTTCAAAACTAAGCCAATTGTACAGGGAAACAATGTGGTGGAAGCTCTTGGTTCTAAGCAGATGCTTTTCTTTTGAGGGATACATGTTTTTCTTCAACTCAGCTGAGGAGACCTTTGGAACAAAATCAGACTTTCTCCACCTAGAAAATTCTGATTCACAGGAAGGATTCCCTTCAAACACAAACTCAATTCTCACAGGGACAAAATGTGCTAGATGCTGCATCTTGCGACATCAATGGTTTCTGGTGGAGAGATACATGTGTTTCTTTATGTGAGCCGAAAATGCCTAGTAGGAGCCAACAGGGTTTTATACAGCTCGGAACACCTGAGTTGCAGTCAGTATTCCTTTCAAAACTACCTCAATTCTCACAGTAAAAGAATGTGCAAGATGCTCCTGCATGTAACAATGAAGGATTTCCTTGGCAGATACATGTGTTTCATCACCTCCCCTGAATAGTCCGATTTGGAGCACAATGAGCCTTTCTCCACTTTGAAACCATTGGTTTGCAGGATATATTCCTTTCAAAACATAACGCAAGTCTCACATGGAAAAAAAGTGTTAGATGCTCCTCCTCCTAACACAATAGTTTTCTTTTGAAGGCTATATGTGTTCCCTCAAGTTAGCTGAGTAGGCCTAATTGCAAACAAATGAACTTTTCTCAGCCTGGAAAACTGTGGTTTGCAGGAAGTATTCCTTTCAAAACTAAGTCAATTCTCAGAGGGAGAAAATGCACTAGATGCTGCACCTTCTATCATAGCTGGTTTTCTTTGGAATGATACTTGTGTTCCCTCCTCTCAGTAGAATAGCCATATTTGGATCTAAAAGTGCCCATCTCCACCTTCAATCACCTAATTATTAGGAAGCATTTCTTTCAAAAACTACCTCAATTCTCCCAGAGAAACAATGTGTTAATTGCTTCTGCTTCGGCCACAGATGTATCTATGTCGAGAGATACAAGTGTTTCTTCAACTTAGCTAAATGGGCCTATTGGGAGCAAACAGAGCCTATTTCCACCTTGAAAATCCGTGGTTGCAGGAAGTATTCCTTTCTAAAACTCATACAATTCTGACAGGAAAATCATCTGCTAGATGCTCCTGGTTCAAACACAGATGGTTTTCTTTTCAGAAACAGCTGTGTATCATGATCTGAGCCTCGTAGGGTTATTTGGAATAAAAGGAGCCTGTCCAACCTTGAAAACTGTCATTGGCAGGAAGTACTCATTTCAAAAATTATTTCAACTCTCAGAGAGGAACAATGTCCTTGATGCTACAACTTTTAACATACATGCTTTTCTTTGGAGAGGTACATGTGTTTGTGCAACTCATCTGAACAGCACTAATGGAGCAAACGCAGCCCACCTCCCCCTTGAAACAGCTGAGACTCAGGAGGTAGTCCTTTCCACATTAACACAATTCTCACATGAAAACAGTGTGCTTGTAACATGAATGGTTTTCTTTTGAAACATACATGCGGTTCTTCAACATAGCTGGCTAGGCATTTTTATAACAAGGTGAGCCTCTTCTACTTTGAAAATTGAGATTGGCAGCGTGTATTCCTTTCACAAACAAACTGAATTCTCACAGGGACACACTGTGCATGATGTGGCAGCTTCAGTAATTGATGGATTTTGTTGGAGAGATACATGTGAAATTTCAACTCAGCTGAATAGGCCTATTTCGAGTAAGCACAGGCTGTCTACAGCTTGAAACATCTAAGTTGCAGGAAATGTTCCTTTCAAAAAATAACTCAAGTCTCACAAGGAAACAATGTGCTAAATGCACCTGCTTTCAACACAGATCGTTTCCTTTCGAGAGATACATGTGTTACATCAACTTAGGGGAATAGTCCTATATGAAATCAATTGATCCCTTCTCCACCTTGAAAACTATGATATGCCAGAAGTATTCCTTTCAAAAAGTGAATCAAGTCTCACAGGGAAACAATGTGCTTGAACCCCTGCTTCTCACACGATGGTTTTCTTTCAAGCAATGCATGTGTTTCTTCAACTTAGGTGAATAGGCCTATTTGGAACAAAAGGAGCCTATCTCCAGCTTGAAAACTATGCTAGGCAGGAAGTATTCCTTCCAAAAACCAACTGAGGTCTCACAGCGAAACAATGGGCTAGAAGGTGCAACTTGCAACACACATGGTTTCTTTGCAGGGGTACATGGATTTTTTTCAACTCACCTGAATAGGCCTATGTTGTGTAAACGGAGTCTATCTGCACCTTGAGACACCTAAGGTGCAGGAAAAAATCCTTTCAAAAATTCACTCAACTGTCACAAGAAGCAAGGTGCTAAATGCTGCAGATTGTAGCACACATGGTTTTTTTTTGGGAGGAACATGTGGTAACTCAACTGAGCTGAATGGGTGTATTTGGAGCAAACACAGCCTACCTCCACCTTGAAACACCAAGGTTGCAGGAAGCATACTTTTCCAAAATGGATAGAATTCAACCTGGAATAAAGTGTGCTAGATGGTAGTGCTTCTAACACCGATGATGGTTTTCTTTCAACACATGCATGTGTTTCTTCAACTTAGCTGAGTAGGCCTATTGGGAACAAAATGAGCCTTTTTCTGTCTTCAAATTGTGACTGGCAAGAAGTATTCCTTTCAAAAACTAACTCATTTGTCACAGGGCCAAAGGTTATAGATGCTGAAGCATCTCACATAGATTCTTTAGTTTGCAGAGATCCATATGTTCTCCAACTTAGCTCAATAGCCCTATTTAGAGAAAAGACCACCTATCTCCACCTTGGAAAGCCTCAGTTGCGGGAAGTACTTCTTTCCAAAACTAACGAAATTCTCACAGGGAAACAATGTGCAAGATTCTGCAGCTTTTAACATAGATTGTTTACTTTGGAGAGACACATGTGTTTTTCAACACTGCTGCAAAGGCGTATTTGGAGCAAAGTGAGACAAAGTCCATCTTGAAAGACCTTAGTTGCAGGAAGCATTGCATTCAGAAACTAACTCAATACTCACAGGGAATGAATATTCTAGATGCTCCTGCATATAATATCGGTGGATTTCTTTGAGAGACACACGTGTTTCTTCCACTTGGCTGAATAGCCCTATTTGGAACAAAATGAGCCTTTCTCCACTGTGAAAACTATGGTTTTCAGGAAGTATTCCTTTCAAAAACTAACTCAATTCTCACAGGAAAGAAGATGCTAAATGCTGCAGCTTCTAACATGGACGGTTTTCTTTGGAGCGATACATGGGTTTCTTCTTCTCAGCTGAAGGTACATGAAGGGAGCAAGCAGAGTCTATGCCCACTTTGAACCACCTAAGTCACAGAAAGTAATATCGTTCAAAACTAAGCCAATTGTACAGGGAAACAATGTGGTGGAAGCTCTTGGTTCTAAGCAGATGCTTTTCTTTTGAGGGATACATGTTTTTCTTCAACTCAGCTGAGGAGACCTTTGGAACAAAATCAGACTTTCTCCACCTAGAAAATTCTGATTCACAGGAAGGATTCCCTTCAAACACAAACTCAATTCTCACAGGGACAAAATGTGCTAGATGCTGCATCTTGCGACATCAATGGTTTCTGGTGGAGAGATACATGTGTTTCTTTATGTGAGCCGAAAATGCCTAGTAGGAGCCAACAGGGTTTTATACAGCTCGGAACACCTGAGTTGCAGTCAGTATTCCTTTCAAAACTACCTCAATTCTCACAGTAAAAGAATGTGCAAGATGCTCCTGCATGTAACAATGAAGGATTTCCTTGGCAGATACATGTGTTTCATCACCTCCCCTGAATAGTCCGATTTGGAGCACAATGAGCCTTTCTCCACTTTGAAACCATTGGTTTGCAGGATATATTCCTTTCAAAACATAACGCAAGTCTCACATGGAAAAAAAGTGTTAGATGCTCCTCCTCCTAACACAATAGTTTTCTTTTGAAGGCTATATGTGCTCCCTCAAGTTAGCTGAGTAGGCCTAATTGCAAACAAATGAACTTTTCTCAGCCTGGAAAACTGTGGTTTGCAGGAAGTATTCCTTTCAAAACTAAGTCAATTCTCAGAGGGAGAAAATGCACTAGATGCTGCACCTTCTATCATAGCTGGTTTTCTTTGGAATGATACTTGTGTTCCCTCCTCTCAGTAGAATAGCCATATTTGGATCTAAAAGTGCCCATCTCCACCTTCAATCACCTAATTATTAGGAAGCATTTCTTTCAAAAACTACCTCAATTCTCCCAGAGAAACAATGTGTTAATTGCTTCTGCTTCGGCCACAGATGTATCTATGTCGAGAGATACAAGTGTTTCTTCAACTTAGCTAAATGGGCCTATTGGGAGCAAACAGAGCCTATTTCCACCTTGAAAATCCGTGGTTGCAGGAAGTATTCCTTTCTAAAACTCATACAATTCTGACAGGAAAATCATCTGCTAGATGCTCCTGGTTCAAACACAGATGGTTTTCTTTTCAGAAACAGCTGTGTATCATGATCTGAGCCTCGTAGGGTTATTTGGAATAAAAGGAGCCTGTCCAACCTTGAAAACTGTCATTGGCAGGAAGTACTCATTTCAAAAATTATTTCAACTCTCAGAGAGGAACAATGTCCTCGATGCTACAACTTTTAACATACATGCTTTTCTTTGGAGAGGTACATGTGTTTGTGCAACTCATCTGAACAGCACTAATGGAGCAAACGCAGCCCACCTCCCCCTTGAAACAGCTGAGACTCAGGAGGTAGTCCTTTCCACATTAACACAATTCTCACATGAAAACAGTGTGCTTGTAACATGAATGGTTTTCTTTTGAAACATACATGCGGTTCTTCAACATAGCTGGCTAGGCATTTTTGGAACAAGGTGAGCCTCTTCTACTTTGAAAATTGAGATTGGCAGCGTGTATTCCTTTCACAAACAAACTGAATTCTCACAGGGACACACTGTGCATGATGTGGCAGCTTCAGTAATTGATGGATTTTGTTGGAGAGATACATGTGAAATTTCAACTCAGCTGAATAGGCCTATTTCGAGTAAGCACAGGCTGTCTACAGCTTGAAACATCTAAGTTGCAGGAAATGTTCCTTTCAAAAAATAACTCAAGTCTCACAAGGAAACAATGTGCTAAATGCACCTGCTTTCAACACAGATCGTTTCCTTTCGAGAGATACATGTGTTACATCAACTTAGGGGAATAGTCCTATATGAAATCAATTGATCCCTTCTCCACCTTGAAAACTATGATATGCCAGAAGTATTCCTTTCAAAAAGTGAATCAAGTCTCACAGGGAAACAATGTGCTTGAACCCCTGCTTCTCACACGATGGTTTTCTTTCAAGCAATGCATGTGTTTCTTCAACTTAGGTGAATAGGCCTATTTGGAACAAAAGGAGCCTATCTCCAGCTTGAAAACTATGCTAGGCAGGAAGTATTCCTTCCAAAAACCAACTGAGGTCTCACAGCGAAACAATGGGCTAGAAGGTGCAACTTGCAACACACATGGTTTCTTTGCAGGGGTACATGGATTTTTTTCAACTCACCTGAATAGGCCTATGTTGTGTAAACGGAGTCTATCTGCACCTTGAGACACCTAAGGTGCAGGAAAAAATCCTTTCAAAAATTCACTCAACTGTCACAAGAAGCAAGGTGCTAAATGCTGCAGATTGTAGCACACATGGTTTTTTTTTGGGAGGAACATGTGGTAACTCAACTGAGCTGAATGGGTGTATTTGGAGCAAACACAGCCTACCTCCACCTTGAAACACCAAGGTTGCAGGAAGCATACTTTTCCAAAATGGATAGAATTCAACCTGGAATAAAGTGTGCTAGATGGTAGTGCTTCTAACACCGATGGTTTTCTTTCAACACATGCATGTGTTTCTTCAACTTAGCTGAGTAGGCCTATTGGGAACAAAATGAGCCTTTTTCTGTCTTCAAATTGTGACTGGCAAGAAGTATTCCTTTCAAAAACTAACTCATTTGTCACAGGGCCAAAGGTTATAGATGCTGAAGCATCTCACATAGATTCTTTAGTTTGCAGAGATCCATATGTTCTCCAACTTAGCTCAATAGCCCTATTTAGAGAAAAGACCACCTATCTCCACCTTGGAAAGCCTCAGTTGCAGGAAGTACTTCTTTCCAAAACTAACGAAATTCTCACAGGGAAACAATGTGCAAGATTCTGCAGCTTTTAACATAGATTGTTTACTTTGGAGAGACACATGTGTTTTTCAACACTGCTGCAAAGGCGTATTTGGAGCAAAGTGAGACAAAGTCCATCTTGAAAGACCTTAGTTGCAGGAAGCATTGCATTCAGAAACTAACTCAATACTCACAGGGAATGAATATTCTAGATGCTCCTGCATATAATATCGGTGGATTTCTTTGAGAGACACACGTGTTTCTTCCACTTGGCTGAATAGGCCTATTTGGAACAAAATGAGCCTTTCTCCACTGTGAAAACTATGGTTTTCAGGAAGTATTCCTTTCAAAAACTAACTCAATTCTCACAGGAAAGAAGATGCTAAATGCTGCAGCTTCTAACATGGACGGTTTTCTTTGGAGCGATACATGGGTTTCTTCTTCTCAGCTGAAGGTACATGAAGGGAGCAAGCAGAGTCTATGCCCACTTTGAACCACCTAAGTCACAGAAAGTAATATCGTTCAAAACTAAGCCAATTGTACAGGGAAACAATGTGGTGGAAGCTCTTGGTTCTAAGCAGATGCTTTTCTTTTGAGGGATACATGTTTTTCTTCAACTCAGCTGAGGAGACCTTTGGAACAAAATCAGACTTTCTCCACCTAGAAAATTCTGATTCACAGGAAGGATTCCCTTCAAACACAAACTCAATTCTCACAGGGACAAAATGTGCTAGATGCTGCATCTTGCGACATCAATGGTTTCTGGTGGAGAGATACATGTGTTTCTTTATGTGAGCCGAAAATGCCTAGTAGGAGCCAACAGGGTTTTATACAGCTCGGAACACCTGAGTTGCAGTCAGTATTCCTTTCAAAACTACCTCAATTCTCACAGTAAAAGAATGTGCAAGATGCTCCTGCATGTAACAATGAAGGATTTCCTTGGCAGATACATGTGTTTCATCACCTCCCCTGAATAGTCCGATTTGGAGCACAATGAGCCTTTCTCCACTTTGAAACCATTGGTTTGCAGGATATATTCCTTTCAAAACATAACGCAAGTCTCACATGGAAAAAAAGTGTTAGATGCTCCTCCTCCTAACACAATAGTTTTCTTTTGAAGGCTATATGTGTTCCCTCAAGTTAGCTGAGTAGGCCTAATTGCAAACAAATGAACTTTTCTCAGCCTGGAAAACTGTGGTTTGCAGGAAGTATTCCTTTCAAAACTAAGTCAATTCTCAGAGGGAGAAAATGCACTAGATGCTGCACCTTCTATCATAGCTGGTTTTCTTTGGAATGATACTTGTGTTCCCTCCTCTCAGTAGAATAGCCATATTTGGATCTAAAAGTGCCCATCTCCACCTTCAATCACCTAATTATTAGGAAGCATTTCTTTCAAAAACTACCTCAATTCTCCCAGAGAAACAATGTGTTAATTGCTTCTGCTTCGGCCACAGATGTATCTATGTCGAGAGATACAAGTGTTTCTTCAACTTAGCTAAATGGGCCTATTGGGAGCAAACAGAGCCTATTTCCACCTTGAAAATCCGTGGTTGCAGGAAGTATTCCTTTCTAAAACTCATACAATTCTGACAGGAAAATCATCTGCTAGATGCTCCTGGTTCAAACACAGATGGTTTTCTTTTCAGAAACAGCTGTGTATCATGATCTGAGCCTCGTAGGGTTATTTGGAATAAAAGGAGCCTGTCCAACCTTGAAAACTGTCATTGGCAGGAAGTACTCATTTCAAAAATTATTTCAACTCTCAGAGAGGAACAATGTCCTCGATGCTACAACTTTTAACATACATGCTTTTCTTTGGAGAGGTACATGTGTTTGTGCAACTCATCTGAACAGCACTAATGGAGCAAACGCAGCCCACCTCCCCCTTGAAACAGCTGAGACTCAGGAGGTAGTCCTTTCCACATTAACACAATTCTCACATGAAAACAGTGTGCTTGTAACATGAATGGTTTTCTTTTGAAACATACATGCGGTTCTTCAACATAGCTGGCTAGGCATTTTTGGAACAAGGTGAGCCTCTTCTACTTTGAAAATTGAGATTGGCAGCGTGTATTCCTTTCACAAACAAACTGAATTCTCACAGGGACACACTGTGCATGATGTGGCAGCTTCAGTAATTGATGGATTTTGTTGGAGAGATACATGTGAAATTTCAACTCAGCTGAATAGGCCTATTTCGAGTAAGCACAGGCTGTCTACAGCTTGAAACATCTAAGTTGCAGGAAATGTTCCTTTCAAAAAATAACTCAAGTCTCACAAGGAAACAATGTGCTAAATGCACCTGCTTTCAACACAGATCGTTTCCTTTCGAGAGATACATGTGTTACATCAACTTAGGGGAATAGTCCTATATGAAATCAATTGATCCCTTCTCCACCTTGAAAACTATGATATGCCAGAAGTATTCCTTTCAAAAAGTGAATCAAGTCTCACAGGGAAACAATGTGCTTGAACCCCTGCTTCTCACACGATGGTTTTCTTTCAAGCAATGCATGTGTTTCTTCAACTTAGGTGAATAGGCCTATTTGGAACAAAAGGAGCCTATCTCCAGCTTGAAAACTATGCTAGGCAGGAAGTATTCCTTCCAAAAACCAACTGAGGTCTCACAGCGAAACAATGGGCTAGAAGGTGCAACTTGCAACACACATGGTTTCTTTGCAGGGGTACATGGATTTTTTTCAACTCACCTGAATAGGCCTATGTTGTGTAAACGGAGTCTATCTGCACCTTGAGACACCTAAGGTGCAGGAAAAAATCCTTTCAAAAATTCACTCAACTGTCACAAGAAGCAAGGTGCTAAATGCTGCAGATTGTAGCACACATGGTTTTTTTTTGGGAGGAACATGTGGTAACTCAACTGAGCTGAATGGGTGTATTTGGAGCAAACACAGCCTACCTCCACCTTGAAACACCAAGGTTGCAGGAAGCATACTTTTCCAAAATGGATAGAATTCAACCTGGAATAAAGTGTGCTAGATGGTAGTGCTTCTAACACCGATGGTTTTCTTTCAACACATGCATGTGTTTCTTCAACTTAGCTGAGTAGGCCTATTGGGAACAAAATGAGCCTTTTTCTGTCTTCAAATTGTGACTGGCAAGAAGTATTCCTTTCAAAAACTAACTCATTTGTCACAGGGCCAAAGGTTATAGATGCTGAAGCATCTCACATAGATTCTTTAGTTTGCAGAGATCCATATGTTCTCCAACTTAGCTCAATAGCCCTATTTAGAGAAAAGACCACCTATCTCCACCTTGGAAAGCCTCAGTTGCAGGAAGTACTTCTTTCCAAAACTAACGAAATTCTCACAGGGAAACAATGTGCAAGATTCTGCAGCTTTTAACATAGATTGTTTACTTTGGAGAGACACATGTGTTTTTCAACACTGCTGCAAAGGCGTATTTGGAGCAAAGTGAGACAAAGTCCATCTTGAAAGACCTTAGTTGCAGGAAGCATTGCATTCAGAAACTAACTCAATACTCACAGGGAATGAATATTCTAGATGCTCCTGCATATAATATCGGTGGATTTCTTTGAGAGACACACGTGTTTCTTTCACTTGGCTGAATAGGCCTATTTGGAACAAAATGAGCCTTTCTCCACTGTGAAAACTATGGTTTTCAGGAAGTATTCCTTTCAAAAACTAACTCAATTCTCACAGGAAAGAAGATGCTAAATGCTGCAGCTTCTAACATGGACGGTTTTCTTTGGAGCGATACATGGGTTTCTTCTTCTCAGCTGAAGGTACATGAAGGGAGCAAGCAGAGTCTATGCCCACTTTGAACCACCTAAGTCACAGAAAGTAATATCGTTCAAAACTAAGCCAATTGTACAGGGAAACAATGTGGTGGAAGCTCTTGGTTCTAAGCAGATGCTTTTCTTTTGAGGGATACATGTTTTTCTTCAACTCAGCTGAGGAGACCTTTGGAACAAAATCAGACTTTCTCCACCTAGAAAATTCTGATTCACAGGAAGGATTCCCTTCAAACACAAACTCAATTCTCACAGGGACAAAATGTGCTAGATGCTGCATCTTGCGACATCAATGGTTTCTGGTGGAGAGATACATGTGTTTCTTTATGTGAGCCGAAAATGCCTAGTAGGAGCCAACAGGGTTTTATACAGCTCGGAACACCTGAGTTGCAGTCAGTATTCCTTTCAAAACTACCTCAATTCTCACAGTAAAAGAATGTGCAAGATGCTCCTGCATGTAACAATGAAGGATTTCCTTGGCAGATACATGTGTTTCATCACCTCCCCTGAATAGTCCGATTTGGAGCACAATGAGCCTTTCTCCACTTTGAAACCATTGGTTTGCAGGATATATTCCTTTCAAAACATAACGCAAGTCTCACATGGAAAAAAAGTGTTAGATGCTCCTCCTCCTAACACAATAGTTTTCTTTTGAAGGCTATATGTGTTCCCTCAAGTTAGCTGAGTAGGCCTAATTGCAAACAAATGAACTTTTCTCAGCCTGGAAAACTGTGGTTTGCAGGAAGTATTCCTTTCAAAACTAAGTCAATTCTCAGAGGGAGAAAATGCACTAGATGCTGCACCTTCTATCATAGCTGGTTTTCTTTGGAATGATACTTGTGTTCCCTCCTCTCAGTAGAATAGCCATATTTGGATCTAAAAGTGCCCATCTCCACCTTCAATCACCTAATTATTAGGAAGCATTTCTTTCAAAAACTACCTCAATTCTCCCAGAGAAACAATGTGTTAATTGCTTCTGCTTCGGCCACAGATGTATCTATGTCGAGAGATACAAGTGTTTCTTCAACTTAGCTAAATGGGCCTATTGGGAGCAAACAGAGCCTATTTCCACCTTGAAAATCCGTGGTTGCAGGAAGTATTCCTTTCTAAAACTCATACAATTCTGACAGGAAAATCATCTGCTAGATGCTCCTGGTTCAAACACAGATGGTTTTCTTTTCAGAAACAGCTGTGTATCATGATCTGAGCCTCGTAGGGTTATTTGGAATAAAAGGAGCCTGTCCAACCTTGAAAACTGTCATTGGCAGGAAGTACTCATTTCAAAAATTATTTCAACTCTCAGAGAGGAACAATGTCCTTGATGCTACAACTTTTAACATACATGCTTTTCTTTGGAGAGGTACATGTGTTTGTGCAACTCATCTGAACAGCACTAATGGAGCAAACGCAGCCCACCTCCCCCTTGAAACAGCTGAGACTCAGGAGGTAGTCCTTTCCACATTAACACAATTCTCACATGAAAACAGTGTGCTTGTAACATGAATGGTTTTCTTTTGAAACATACATGCGGTTCTTCAACATAGCTGGCTAGGCATTTTTATAACAAGGTGAGCCTCTTCTACTTTGAAAATTGAGATTGGCAGCGTGTATTCCTTTCACAAACAAACTGAATTCTCACAGGGACACACTGTGCATGATGTGGCAGCTTCAGTAATTGATGGATTTTGTTGGAGAGATACATGTGAAATTTCAACTCAGCTGAATAGGCCTATTTCGAGTAAGCACAGGCTGTCTACAGCTTGAAACATCTAAGTTGCAGGAAATGTTCCTTTCAAAAAATAACTCAAGTCTCACAAGGAAACAATGTGCTAAATGCACCTGCTTTCAACACAGATCGTTTCCTTTCGAGAGATACATGTGTTACATCAACTTAGGGGAATAGTCCTATATGAAATCAATTGATCCCTTCTCCACCTTGAAAACTATGATATGCCAGAAGTATTCCTTTCAAAAAGTGAATCAAGTCTCACAGGGAAACAATGTGCTTGAACCCCTGCTTCTCACACGATGGTTTTCTTTCAAGCAATGCATGTGTTTCTTCAACTTAGGTGAATAGGCCTATTTGGAACAAAAGGAGCCTATCTCCAGCTTGAAAACTATGCTAGGCAGGAAGTATTCCTTCCAAAAACCAACTGAGGTCTCACAGCGAAACAATGGGCTAGAAGGTGCAACTTGCAACACACATGGTTTCTTTGCAGGGGTACATGGATTTTTTTCAACTCACCTGAATAGGCCTATGTTGTGTAAACGGAGTCTATCTGCACCTTGAGACACCTAAGGTGCAGGAAAAAATCCTTTCAAAAATTCACTCAACTGTCACAAGAAGCAAGGTGCTAAATGCTGCAGATTGTAGCACACATGGTTTTTTTTTGGGAGGAACATGTGGTAACTTAACTGAGCTGAATGGGTGTATTTGGAGCAAACACAGCCTACCTCCACCTTGAAACACCAAGGTTGCAGGAAGCATACTTTTCCAAAATGGATAGAATTCAACCTGGAATAAAGTGTGCTAGATGGTAGTGCTTCTAACACCGATGATGGTTTTCTTTCAACACATGCATGTGTTTCTTCAACTTAGCTGAGTAGGCCTATTGGGAACAAAATGAGCCTTTTTCTGTCTTCAAATTGTGACTGGCAAGAAGTATTCCTTTCAAAAACTAACTCATTTGTCACAGGGCCAAAGGTTATAGATGCTGAAGCATCTCACATAGATTCTTTAGTTTGCAGAGATCCATATGTTCTCCAACTTAGCTCAATAGCCCTATTTAGAGAAAAGACCACCTATCTCCACCTTGGAAAGCCTCAGTTGCGGGAAGTACTTCTTTCCAAAACTAACGAAATTCTCACAGGGAAACAATGTGCAAGATTCTGCAGCTTTTAACATAGATTGTTTACTTTGGAGAGACACATGTGTTTTTCAACACTGCTGCAAAGGCGTATTTGGAGCAAAGTGAGACAAAGTCCATCTTGAAAGACCTTAGTTGCAGGAAGCATTGCATTCAGAAACTAACTCAATACTCACAGGGAATGAATATTCTAGATGCTCCTGCATATAATATCGGTGGATTTCTTTGAGAGACACACGTGTTTCTTCCACTTGGCTGAATAGCCCTATTTGGAACAAAATGAGCCTTTCTCCACTGTGAAAACTATGGTTTTCAGGAAGTATTCCTTTCAAAAACTAACTCAATTCTCACAGGAAAGAAGATGCTAAATGCTGCAGCTTCTAACATGGACGGTTTTCTTTGGAGCGATACATGGGTTTCTTCTTCTCAGCTGAAGGTACATGAAGGGAGCAAGCAGAGTCTATGCCCACTTTGAACCACCTAAGTCACAGAAAGTAATATCGTTCAAAACTAAGCCAATTGTACAGGGAAACAATGTGGTGGAAGCTCTTGGTTCTAAGCAGATGCTTTTCTTTTGAGGGATACATGTTTTTCTTCAACTCAGCTGAGGAGACCTTTGGAACAAAATCAGACTTTCTCCACCTAGAAAATTCTGATTCACAGGAAGGATTCCCTTCAAACACAAACTCAATTCTCACAGGGACAAAATGTGCTAGATGCTGCATCTTGCGACATCAATGGTTTCTGGTGGAGAGATACATGTGTTTCTTTATGTGAGCCGAAAATGCCTAGTAGGAGCCAACAGGGTTTTATACAGCTCGGAACACCTGAGTTGCAGTCAGTATTCCTTTCAAAACTACCTCAATTCTCACAGTAAAAGAATGTGCAAGATGCTCCTGCATGTAACAATGAAGGATTTCCTTGGCAGATACATGTGTTTCATCACCTCCCCTGAATAGTCCGATTTGGAGCACAATGAGCCTTTCTCCACTTTGAAACCATTGGTTTGCAGGATATATTCCTTTCAAAACATAACGCAAGTCTCACATGGAAAAAAAGTGTTAGATGCTCCTCCTCCTAACACAATAGTTTTCTTTTGAAGGCTATATGTGCTCCCTCAAGTTAGCTGAGTAGGCCTAATTGCAAACAAATGAACTTTTCTCAGCCTGGAAAACTGTGGTTTGCAGGAAGTATTCCTTTCAAAACTAAGTCAATTCTCAGAGGGAGAAAATGCACTAGATGCTGCACCTTCTATCATAGCTGGTTTTCTTTGGAATGATACTTGTGTTCCCTCCTCTCAGTAGAATAGCCATATTTGGATCTAAAAGTGCCCATCTCCACCTTCAATCACCTAATTATTAGGAAGCATTTCTTTCAAAAACTACCTCAATTCTCCCAGAGAAACAATGTGTTAATTGCTTCTGCTTCGGCCACAGATGTATCTATGTCGAGAGATACAAGTGTTTCTTCAACTTAGCTAAATGGGCCTATTGGGAGCAAACAGAGCCTATTTCCACCTTGAAAATCCGTGGTTGCAGGAAGTATTCCTTTCTAAAACTCATACAATTCTGACAGGAAAACCATCTGCTAGATGCTCCTGGTTCAAACACAGATGGTTTTCTTTTCAGAAACAGCTGTGTATCATGATCTGAGCCTCGTAGGGTTATTTGGAATAAAAGGAGCCTGTCCAACCTTGAAAACTGTCATTGGCAGGAAGTACTCATTTCAAAAATTATTTCAACTCTCAGAGAGGAACAATGTCCTCGATGCTACAACTTTTAACATACATGCTTTTCTTTGGAGAGGTACATGTGTTTGTGCAACTCATCTGAACAGCACTAATGGAGCAAACGCAGCCCACCTCCCCCTTGAAACAGCTGAGACTCAGGAGGTAGTCCTTTCCACATTAACACAATTCTCACATGAAAACAGTGTGCTTGTAACATGAATGGTTTTCTTTTGAAACATACATGCGGTTCTTCAACATAGCTGGCTAGGCATTTTTGGAACAAGGTGAGCCTCTTCTACTTTGAAAATTGAGATTGGCAGCGTGTATTCCTTTCACAAACAAACTGAATTCTCACAGGGACACACTGTGCATGATGTGGCAGCTTCAGTAATTGATGGATTTTGTTGGAGAGATACATGTGAAATTTCAACTCAGCTGAATAGGCCTATTTCGAGTAAGCACAGGCTGTCTACAGCTTGAAACATCTAAGTTGCAGGAAATGTTCCTTTCAAAAAATAACTCAAGTCTCACAAGGAAACAATGTGCTAAATGCACCTGCTTTCAACACAGATCGTTTCCTTTCGAGAGATACATGTGTTACATCAACTTAGGGGAATAGTCCTATATGAAATCAATTGATCCCTTCTCCACCTTGAAAACTATGATATGCCAGAAGTATTCCTTTCAAAAAGTGAATCAAGTCTCACAGGGAAACAATGTGCTTGAACCCCTGCTTCTCACACGATGGTTTTCTTTCAAGCAATGCATGTGTTTCTTCAACTTAGGTGAATAGGCCTATTTGGAACAAAAGGAGCCTATCTCCAGCTTGAAAACTATGCTAGGCAGGAAGTATTCCTTCCAAAAACCAACTGAGGTCTCACAGCGAAACAATGGGCTAGAAGGTGCAACTTGCAACACACATGGTTTCTTTGCAGGGGTACATGGATTTTTTTCAACTCACCTGAATAGGCCTATGTTGTGTAAACGGAGTCTATCTGCACCTTGAGACACCTAAGGTGCAGGAAAAAATCCTTTCAAAAATTCACTCAACTGTCACAAGAAGCAAGGTGCTAAATGCTGCAGATTGTAGCACACATGGTTTTTTTTTGGGAGGAACATGTGGTAACTCAACTGAGCTGAATGGGTGTATTTGGAGCAAACACAGCCTACCTCCACCTTGAAACACCAAGGTTGCAGGAAGCATACTTTTCCAAAATGGATAGAATTCAACCTGGAATAAAGTGTGCTAGATGGTAGTGCTTCTAACACCGATGGTTTTCTTTCAACACATGCATGTGTTTCTTCAACTTAGCTGAGTAGGCCTATTGGGAACAAAATGAGCCTTTTTCTGTCTTCAAATTGTGACTGGCAAGAAGTATTCCTTTCAAAAACTAACTCATTTGTCACAGGGCCAAAGGTTATAGATGCTGAAGCATCTCACATAGATTCTTTAGTTTGCAGAGATCCATATGTTCTCCAACTTAGCTCAATAGCCCTATTTAGAGAAAAGACCACCTATCTCCACCTTGGAAAGCCTCAGTTGCAGGAAGTACTTCTTTCCAAAACTAACGAAATTCTCACAGGGAAACAATGTGCAAGATTCTGCAGCTTTTAACATAGATTGTTTACTTTGGAGAGACACATGTGTTTTTCAACACTGCTGCAAAGGCGTATTTGGAGCAAAGTGAGACAAAGTCCATCTTGAAAGACCTTAGTTGCAGGAAGCATTGCATTCAGAAACTAACTCAATACTCACAGGGAATGAATATTCTAGATGCTCCTGCATATAATATCGGTGGATTTCTTTGAGAGACACACGTGTTTCTTTCACTTGGCTGAATAGGCCTATTTGGAACAAAATGAGCCTTTCTCCACTGTGAAAACTATGGTTTTCAGGAAGTATTCCTTTCAAAAACTAACTCAATTCTCACAGGAAAGAAGATGCTAAATGCTGCAGCTTCTAACATGGACGGTTTTCTTTGGAGCGATACATGGGTTTCTTCTTCTCAGCTGAAGGTACATGAAGGGAGCAAGCAGAGTCTATGCCCACTTTGAACCACCTAAGTCACAGAAAGTAATATCGTTCAAAACTAAGCCAATTGTACAGGGAAACAATGTGGTGGAAGCTCTTGGTTCTAAGCAGATGCTTTTCTTTTGAGGGATACATGTTTTTCTTCAACTCAGCTGAGGAGACCTTTGGAACAAAATCAGACTTTCTCCACCTAGAAAATTCTGATTCACAGGAAGGATTCCCTTCAAACACAAACTCAATTCTCACAGGGACAAAATGTGCTAGATGCTGCATCTTGCGACATCAATGGTTTCTGGTGGAGAGATACATGTGTTTCTTTATGTGAGCCGAAAATGCCTAGTAGGAGCCAACAGGGTTTTATACAGCTCGGAACACCTGAGTTGCAGTCAGTATTCCTTTCAAAACTACCTCAATTCTCACAGTAAAAGAATGTGCAAGATGCTCCTGCATGTAACAATGAAGGATTTCCTTGGCAGATACATGTGTTTCATCACCTCCCCTGAATAGTCCGATTTGGAGCACAATGAGCCTTTCTCCACTTTGAAACCATTGGTTTGCAGGATATATTCCTTTCAAAACATAACGCAAGTCTCACATGGAAAAAAAGTGTTAGATGCTCCTCCTCCTAACACAATAGTTTTCTTTTGAAGGCTATATGTGTTCCCTCAAGTTAGCTGAGTAGGCCTAATTGCAAACAAATGAACTTTTCTCAGCCTGGAAAACTGTGGTTTGCAGGAAGTATTCCTTTCAAAACTAAGTCAATTCTCAGAGGGAGAAAATGCACTAGATGCTGCACCTTCTATCATAGCTGGTTTTCTTTGGAATGATACTTGTGTTCCCTCCTCTCAGTAGAATAGCCATATTTGGATCTAAAAGTGCCCATCTCCACCTTCAATCACCTAATTATTAGGAAGCATTTCTTTCAAAAACTACCTCAATTCTCCCAGAGAAACAATGTGTTAATTGCTTCTGCTTCGGCCACAGATGTATCTATGTCGAGAGATACAAGTGTTTCTTCAACTTAGCTAAATGGGCCTATTGGGAGCAAACAGAGCCTATTTCCACCTTGAAAATCCGTGGTTGCAGGAAGTATTCCTTTCTAAAACTCATACAATTCTGACAGGAAAATCATCTGCTAGATGCTCCTGGTTCAAACACAGATGGTTTTCTTTTCAGAAACAGCTGTGTATCATGATCTGAGCCTCGTAGGGTTATTTGGAATAAAAGGAGCCTGTCCAACCTTGAAAACTGTCATTGGCAGGAAGTACTCATTTCAAAAATTATTTCAACTCTCAGAGAGGAACAATGTCCTTGATGCTACAACTTTTAACATACATGCTTTTCTTTGGAGAGGTACATGTGTTTGTGCAACTCATCTGAACAGCACTAATGGAGCAAACGCAGCCCACCTCCCCCTTGAAACAGCTGAGACTCAGGAGGTAGTCCTTTCCACATTAACACAATTCTCACATGAAAACAGTGTGCTTGTAACATGAATGGTTTTCTTTTGAAACATACATGCGGTTCTTCAACATAGCTGGCTAGGCATTTTTATAACAAGGTGAGCCTCTTCTACTTTGAAAATTGAGATTGGCAGCGTGTATTCCTTTCACAAACAAACTGAATTCTCACAGGGACACACTGTGCATGATGTGGCAGCTTCAGTAATTGATGGATTTTGTTGGAGAGATACATGTGAAATTTCAACTCAGCTGAATAGGCCTATTTCGAGTAAGCACAGGCTGTCTACAGCTTGAAACATCTAAGTTGCAGGAAATGTTCCTTTCAAAAAATAACTCAAGTCTCACAAGGAAACAATGTGCTAAATGCACCTGCTTTCAACACAGATCGTTTCCTTTCGAGAGATACATGTGTTACATCAACTTAGGGGAATAGTCCTATATGAAATCAATTGATCCCTTCTCCACCTTGAAAACTATGATATGCCAGAAGTATTCCTTTCAAAAAGTGAATCAAGTCTCACAGGGAAACAATGTGCTTGAACCCCTGCTTCTCACACGATGGTTTTCTTTCAAGCAATGCATGTGTTTCTTCAACTTAGGTGAATAGGCCTATTTGGAACAAAAGGAGCCTATCTCCAGCTTGAAAACTATGCTAGGCAGGAAGTATTCCTTCCAAAAACCAACTGAGGTCTCACAGCGAAACAATGGGCTAGAAGGTGCAACTTGCAACACACATGGTTTCTTTGCAGGGGTACATGGATTTTTTTCAACTCACCTGAATAGGCCTATGTTGTGTAAACGGAGTCTATCTGCACCTTGAGACACCTAAGGTGCAGGAAAAAATCCTTTCAAAAATTCACTCAACTGTCACAAGAAGCAAGGTGCTAAATGCTGCAGATTGTAGCACACATGGTTTTTTTTTGGGAGGAACATGTGGTAACTTAACTGAGCTGAATGGGTGTATTTGGAGCAAACACAGCCTACCTCCACCTTGAAACACCAAGGTTGCAGGAAGCATACTTTTCCAAAATGGATAGAATTCAACCTGGAATAAAGTGTGCTAGATGGTAGTGCTTCTAACACCGATGATGGTTTTCTTTCAACACATGCATGTGTTTCTTCAACTTAGCTGAGTAGGCCTATTGGGAACAAAATGAGCCTTTTTCTGTCTTCAAATTGTGACTGGCAAGAAGTATTCCTTTCAAAAACTAACTCATTTGTCACAGGGCCAAAGGTTATAGATGCTGAAGCATCTCACATAGATTCTTTAGTTTGCAGAGATCCATATGTTCTCCAACTTAGCTCAATAGCCCTATTTAGAGAAAAGACCACCTATCTCCACCTTGGAAAGCCTCAGTTGCGGGAAGTACTTCTTTCCAAAACTAACGAAATTCTCACAGGGAAACAATGTGCAAGATTCTGCAGCTTTTAACATAGATTGTTTACTTTGGAGAGACACATGTGTTTTTCAACACTGCTGCAAAGGCGTATTTGGAGCAAAGTGAGACAAAGTCCATCTTGAAAGACCTTAGTTGCAGGAAGCATTGCATTCAGAAACTAACTCAATACTCACAGGGAATGAATATTCTAGATGCTCCTGCATATAATATCGGTGGATTTCTTTGAGAGACACACGTGTTTCTTCCACTTGGCTGAATAGCCCTATTTGGAACAAAATGAGCCTTTCTCCACTGTGAAAACTATGGTTTTCAGGAAGTATTCCTTTCAAAAACTAACTCAATTCTCACAGGAAAGAAGATGCTAAATGCTGCAGCTTCTAACATGGACGGTTTTCTTTGGAGCGATACATGGGTTTCTTCTTCTCAGCTGAAGGTACATGAAGGGAGCAAGCAGAGTCTATGCCCACTTTGAACCACCTAAGTCACAGAAAGTAATATCGTTCAAAACTAAGCCAATTGTACAGGGAAACAATGTGGTGGAAGCTCTTGGTTCTAAGCAGATGCTTTTCTTTTGAGGGATACATGTTTTTCTTCAACTCAGCTGAGGAGACCTTTGGAACAAAATCAGACTTTCTCCACCTAGAAAATTCTGATTCACAGGAAGGATTCCCTTCAAACACAAACTCAATTCTCACAGGGACAAAATGTGCTAGATGCTGCATCTTGCGACATCAATGGTTTCTGGTGGAGAGATACATGTGTTTCTTTATGTGAGCCGAAAATGCCTAGTAGGAGCCAACAGGGTTTTATACAGCTCGGAACACCTGAGTTGCAGTCAGTATTCCTTTCAAAACTACCTCAATTCTCACAGTAAAAGAATGTGCAAGATGCTCCTGCATGTAACAATGAAGGATTTCCTTGGCAGATACATGTGTTTCATCACCTCCCCTGAATAGTCCGATTTGGAGCACAATGAGCCTTTCTCCACTTTGAAACCATTGGTTTGCAGGATATATTCCTTTCAAAACATAACGCAAGTCTCACATGGAAAAAAAGTGTTAGATGCTCCTCCTCCTAACACAATAGTTTTCTTTTGAAGGCTATATGTGCTCCCTCAAGTTAGCTGAGTAGGCCTAATTGCAAACAAATGAACTTTTCTCAGCCTGGAAAACTGTGGTTTGCAGGAAGTATTCCTTTCAAAACTAAGTCAATTCTCAGAGGGAGAAAATGCACTAGATGCTGCACCTTCTATCATAGCTGGTTTTCTTTGGAATGATACTTGTGTTCCCTCCTCTCAGTAGAATAGCCATATTTGGATCTAAAAGTGCCCATCTCCACCTTCAATCACCTAATTATTAGGAAGCATTTCTTTCAAAAACTACCTCAATTCTCCCAGAGAAACAATGTGTTAATTGCTTCTGCTTCGGCCACAGATGTATCTATGTCGAGAGATACAAGTGTTTCTTCAACTTAGCTAAATGGGCCTATTGGGAGCAAACAGAGCCTATTTCCACCTTGAAAATCCGTGGTTGCAGGAAGTATTCCTTTCTAAAACTCATACAATTCTGACAGGAAAATCATCTGCTAGATGCTCCTGGTTCAAACACAGATGGTTTTCTTTTCAGAAACAGCTGTGTATCATGATCTGAGCCTCGTAGGGTTATTTGGAATAAAAGGAGCCTGTCCAACCTTGAAAACTGTCATTGGCAGGAAGTACTCATTTCAAAAATTATTTCAACTCTCAGAGAGGAACAATGTCCTCGATGCTACAACTTTTAACATACATGCTTTTCTTTGGAGAGGTACATGTGTTTGTGCAACTCATCTGAACAGCACTAATGGAGCAAACGCAGCCCACCTCCCCCTTGAAACAGCTGAGACTCAGGAGGTAGTCCTTTCCACATTAACACAATTCTCACATGAAAACAGTGTGCTTGTAACATGAATGGTTTTCTTTTGAAACATACATGCGGTTCTTCAACATAGCTGGCTAGGCATTTTTGGAACAAGGTGAGCCTCTTCTACTTTGAAAATTGAGATTGGCAGCGTGTATTCCTTTCACAAACAAACTGAATTCTCACAGGGACACACTGTGCATGATGTGGCAGCTTCAGTAATTGATGGATTTTGTTGGAGAGATACATGTGAAATTTCAACTCAGCTGAATAGGCCTATTTCGAGTAAGCACAGGCTGTCTACAGCTTGAAACATCTAAGTTGCAGGAAATGTTCCTTTCAAAAAATAACTCAAGTCTCACAAGGAAACAATGTGCTAAATGCACCTGCTTTCAACACAGATCGTTTCCTTTCGAGAGATACATGTGTTACATCAACTTAGGGGAATAGTCCTATATGAAATCAATTGATCCCTTCTCCACCTTGAAAACTATGATATGCCAGAAGTATTCCTTTCAAAAAGTGAATCAAGTCTCACAGGGAAACAATGTGCTTGAACCCCTGCTTCTCACACGATGGTTTTCTTTCAAGCAATGCATGTGTTTCTTCAACTTAGGTGAATAGGCCTATTTGGAACAAAAGGAGCCTATCTCCAGCTTGAAAACTATGCTAGGCAGGAAGTATTCCTTCCAAAAACCAACTGAGGTCTCACAGCGAAACAATGGGCTAGAAGGTGCAACTTGCAACACACATGGTTTCTTTGCAGGGGTACATGGATTTTTTTCAACTCACCTGAATAGGCCTATGTTGTGTAAACGGAGTCTATCTGCACCTTGAGACACCTAAGGTGCAGGAAAAAATCCTTTCAAAAATTCACTCAACTGTCACAAGAAGCAAGGTGCTAAATGCTGCAGATTGTAGCACACATGGTTTTTTTTTGGGAGGAACATGTGGTAACTCAACTGAGCTGAATGGGTGTATTTGGAGCAAACACAGCCTACCTCCACCTTGAAACACCAAGGTTGCAGGAAGCATACTTTTCCAAAATGGATAGAATTCAACCTGGAATAAAGTGTGCTAGATGGTAGTGCTTCTAACACCGATGGTTTTCTTTCAACACATGCATGTGTTTCTTCAACTTAGCTGAGTAGGCCTATTGGGAACAAAATGAGCCTTTTTCTGTCTTCAAATTGTGACTGGCAAGAAGTATTCCTTTCAAAAACTAACTCATTTGTCACAGGGCCAAAGGTTATAGATGCTGAAGCATCTCACATAGATTCTTTAGTTTGCAGAGATCCATATGTTCTCCAACTTAGCTCAATAGCCCTATTTAGAGAAAAGACCACCTATCTCCACCTTGGAAAGCCTCAGTTGCAGGAAGTACTTCTTTCCAAAACTAACGAAATTCTCACAGGGAAACAATGTGCAAGATTCTGCAGCTTTTAACATAGATTGTTTACTTTGGAGAGACACATGTGTTTTTCAACACTGCTGCAAAGGCGTATTTGGAGCAAAGTGAGACAAAGTCCATCTTGAAAGACCTTAGTTGCAGGAAGCATTGCATTCAGAAACTAACTCAATACTCACAGGGAATGAATATTCTAGATGCTCCTGCATATAATATCGGTGGATTTCTTTGAGAGACACACGTGTTTCTTCCACTTGGCTGAATAGGCCTATTTGGAACAAAATGAGCCTTTCTCCACTGTGAAAACTATGGTTTTCAGGAAGTATTCCTTTCAAAAACTAACTCAATTCTCACAGGAAAGAAGATGCTAAATGCTGCAGCTTCTAACATGGACGGTTTTCTTTGGAGCGATACATGGGTTTCTTCTTCTCAGCTGAAGGTACATGAAGGGAGCAAGCAGAGTCTATGCCCACTTTGAACCACCTAAGTCACAGAAAGTAATATCGTTCAAAACTAAGCCAATTGTACAGGGAAACAATGTGGTGGAAGCTCTTGGTTCTAAGCAGATGCTTTTCTTTTGAGGGATACATGTTTTTCTTCAACTCAGCTGAGGAGACCTTTGGAACAAAATCAGACTTTCTCCACCTAGAAAATTCTGATTCACAGGAAGGATTCCCTTCAAACACAAACTCAATTCTCACAGGGACAAAATGTGCTAGATGCTGCATCTTGCGACATCAATGGTTTCTGGTGGAGAGATACATGTGTTTCTTTATGTGAGCCGAAAATGCCTAGTAGGAGCCAACAGGGTTTTATACAGCTCGGAACACCTGAGTTGCAGTCAGTATTCCTTTCAAAACTACCTCAATTCTCACAGTAAAAGAATGTGCAAGATGCTCCTGCATGTAACAATGAAGGATTTCCTTGGCAGATACATGTGTTTCATCACCTCCCCTGAATAGTCCGATTTGGAGCACAATGAGCCTTTCTCCACTTTGAAACCATTGGTTTGCAGGATATATTCCTTTCAAAACATAACGCAAGTCTCACATGGAAAAAAAGTGTTAGATGCTCCTCCTCCTAACACAATAGTTTTCTTTTGAAGGCTATATGTGTTCCCTCAAGTTAGCTGAGTAGGCCTAATTGCAAACAAATGAACTTTTCTCAGCCTGGAAAACTGTGGTTTGCAGGAAGTATTCCTTTCAAAACTAAGTCAATTCTCAGAGGGAGAAAATGCACTAGATGCTGCACCTTCTATCATAGCTGGTTTTCTTTGGAATGATACTTGTGTTCCCTCCTCTCAGTAGAATAGCCATATTTGGATCTAAAAGTGCCCATCTCCACCTTCAATCACCTAATTATTAGGAAGCATTTCTTTCAAAAACTACCTCAATTCTCCCAGAGAAACAATGTGTTAATTGCTTCTGCTTCGGCCACAGATGTATCTATGTCGAGAGATACAAGTGTTTCTTCAACTTAGCTAAATGGGCCTATTGGGAGCAAACAGAGCCTATTTCCACCTTGAAAATCCGTGGTTGCAGGAAGTATTCCTTTCTAAAACTCATACAATTCTGACAGGAAAATCATCTGCTAGATGCTCCTGGTTCAAACACAGATGGTTTTCTTTTCAGAAACAGCTGTGTATCATGATCTGAGCCTCGTAGGGTTATTTGGAATAAAAGGAGCCTGTCCAACCTTGAAAACTGTCATTGGCAGGAAGTACTCATTTCAAAAATTATTTCAACTCTCAGAGAGGAACAATGTCCTCGATGCTACAACTTTTAACATACATGCTTTTCTTTGGAGAGGTACATGTGTTTGTGCAACTCATCTGAACAGCACTAATGGAGCAAACGCAGCCCACCTCCCCCTTGAAACAGCTGAGACTCAGGAGGTAGTCCTTTCCACATTAACACAATTCTCACATGAAAACAGTGTGCTTGTAACATGAATGGTTTTCTTTTGAAACATACAT